>NC_042630.1:16967736-17567736 GCF_901001135.1 Rhinatrema bivittatum
GGCCAGGTTTCCAGGATCTCCACAATGAATGGGAGAGATCTGCATGCACTGCCTCCAATGTATGCAAATCCAGCTCATGTATATTCGTCAGGGAGATCCTGGAAACCTGGCCTGCCTGCGGCTCTCGAGGACCGGAGTTGGCTACTCCTGGAACGGCCTTTCTACACCTTAGCAGGGATCCCGGTGTTCGGACCGGGACCCTACCCATACATTCAAGCACAGCTTTGCCAGTTCACCTCACTCCTGCCAAGTAGCACCTCATTACCCATGCAGCTTAGCCAAATCACCTCATTCCTGCCCTCCAGCACCCCCACCACGCGAGCTCTATCAAGGCATCTCGATCCTGATCTACCAGTTTTATTTTATATCCTCACCAATTAACCAGCAAAAAAAAAAAAAAAAATTAAAAACGTAACGCTTTACAGGTCATGGTTGTATTCACTCCCGTAGTCTTAAAACCATGCACAAGGATCTCTCGCGCCCACCCTGTCCTTTGCTGGGCTGCTGTGCGGCTGAGAAGCGTTCGTCACGGTCCCATACGTTTGTCAGATCACAGGCGTACAAGGGCACTGCTTTTTGACAACGTGCGGCAGAGGTTTAATAAGAGAGTTTGGGTGCGGAAGGTATTTACCACTCGCCAAGACGTCTATCCCGCAGCATTGGGTAGGCAGGGATCCCCCGAATCTAACACATCGGAGAAATCAAACACGCCTTCTGCGTATTAATGAGAAGCATGTTGAGAAGATTGACTTGACCAGGAAACGCAAACACGCCGGGCTAGGAGCCTGGTCCCGAACGATTGCTGATAGGTTGGGTCATTTAGGATATTTGGGGTGGGGGGGGACTGTATGATGTAGGTGGGTCCTGCCTGGGGTCACTGGGAAGGGTCAACCAGTGCACCCAGTCCTCTGTTTGTAACCTCTGGAATATTTTTCTCTGCCATGTACCTTATTTGTTGAAATTAAAAGCTTTCATCACGACTCCGAGCTCCTGGGCCATAAACTTCCCCCCCCCCCTTCCTTCTCCCCACCAGTTTGGGAAGTTAAATCTTCACGGGATCAAATGCTCCACGTCCGGAAGCTCCTTTCTGCACTCCCTGGAGCTTGCAGGCCATGTCTGCTCCTCCTCCCCCCAACAGCTGTTCATTTGCTGGGCTCCTCGCCAGGGCTGTCAGGTTTTTCTCTGGGGCCCTCCCCCCCAATCTCCCCTCCTCCGTGCACAGGGGTTCCTGCCTGCCGCTTCTCTTGGGAGGTCACTCGCCTCCCGCCCGATCCAGACCGCATGGCGCGCGCCAGGCTCAGAGTTCCGCTCCACGCCGCGCGCCAGGCTCAGGAGTTCCGCTCCACGCCGCGCGCCAGGCTCAGAGTTCCGCTCCACGCCGCGCGCCAGGCTCAGGAGTTCCGCTCCACGCCGCGCGCCAGGCTCAGAGTTCCGCTCCACGCCGCGCGCCAGGCTCAGAGTTCCGCTCCACGCCGCACATCTCCAGAAGCCAAGGAGGCTGCCGGCTGCTTGGCCCCCAAAAAGGTGGGGTAGTGCACAGCCCGGGCCTCCAAGACTCAAACTTAGATCGTGAACCCGCTGGGGACGGAGAACTCCCTACGGTACCCGAATGTAATCCTCTTTAAAGTGGCTGGAAAAAAAAAAAAAAATCAAATAAATAACCCCCCAGAGGGCACCGCACATACCATCGGTAATGCCCCCCAGCTCCCCCGTACCTCTAAACAGCGCGTCCTGAAGCTTTTACTGAAATAAAGTGTCAGGTGGGTGCAAAATAGCTGCGCACTGCACCTGTAGTCAGGGCATTGAAAATCCGGTACCTCCTGAACGGCGCGTCTACGGGAGGCCGAGGCCCCGGGAGGAGAGGGAACCTCAAAGGCCCAAGCCATGCACAAGAAGCAGACCTGGAAGACAGGAAACGCTTCCTCGTGGAGACAAGGGCCAGCGAGAGAATCCAGGAAAGCTAGGGATGAGCTGAGGGGATCCTTTGTACCAGTAAGGGGCCTTGCGGTCTTCATCTGCCGTAATGCTCTCAGTGTCTAACAGGGAGGAAGCAAAGGGAGTTTCCAGCCCTCAGAAAAAGCTTTCTTCCCTAAAACTTCAGGCACCGTTTCAGGCTGGGGATAACATTTCGTTATGAGACAGGTTAGACTAAGGGGATTTTAATCACTGCACCTCAATCCTGCCCTGCAGTGCCCCCTGCTCCCTACCACCCCCCTCTGTACCACTGCACCTCAATCCTGTCCTGCAGTGCCCCCCTGATATGCCAGTACCAAGATCCCCTGCTCCCTACCATCCCCCTCTGTACCAGTGCACCTCAATCCTGCCTTACAGTACCCTCTGCTCTTCCAGTACCGAGATCTGCACCAACGCACCTCCAACCTGCCCTTCAGTAACCTCTGCCCAGGGCAACGTCAGAGTCCAGACCTTCATAAGCCAGTTTCACCCGAGGCAAGTCCCAGGACAGCAAAGGCACCAACAGCGGTGCCGCTGTCAGAGCAAAGACGGTTGAGATGCAGGAAGTCCCTTCTCTCTGGTATGAGGGGGGGAGGGGGGTCAGACAGCTGCTGCGGTGAATTAGCTGACAGAAACCCAGGGGGGAGGGGGGGGGGTACTAATCCACCACTGCCCTCATCTCCGGCAGGGACCCCATCTTCCTATCACCTGGGGAATAAAGGAAAAAAAAAAAAAACCCAACCCTCAAGAACATAGCCACCTACACACGTGTGCAGGCATGAAGAGAGACACGCAAGCGCCGAGACGGGCACACGGAGACTTGTTCGCTGCTAGGCTTGAGCACGCCCACACGCGCCTACAGATTCAGGCAGGTGCAGCCGGTAGAAGGGGGTGGGGGCGTGAATCCCCCACCTTAGTGATTCAGTCCCGTCCCCCCCCCGCGCTGAATACCACACAGCCGACCACCTTCTCATCGCGTCAGCAGCTGCCCTGACTCTCTCTCAACTGCAGCTAACATCTTTTAATTCATTTCCCACCCCCCTCCCGTGGGGCCGGTTGTGGCTTAGGCAGTTTTCTTCTGATCCTTTGATCTTCCAGCTCGATCGGAACCGGTCTCTACTGGGCTGCAGTCCGACGGGCTCCGGGGTGTGTGTGGAGTCCCCTATTTTATACCTCCTGCTATGCTCCAAGGGCTCTTTCCGGAACCCAATTGTGGGGCCTAGATCTCGCCACTAGGTGTCGCCATTGCACGACTGACTCCCTCCCTACCCAGGAGGGTTGTGAGCACTGCCTCCACAGCATTCCCTCCACCCCCCCCCCGCCAAAACCACCCACCCAGCCCCAAACAATACGGGGAACGAAAGACCCGAGCCGACACAGCGGCCACTGGGTCAAGACCTTATGTCGTCTAATCAATGACAAACCCTGTCACCTATCACCCCCCCCCCCCGCCCTACCACTTCACACCCAAAACGTCGGACATCTGCACCAAGGTCGGCGCCTTCTAAGGAAATATTCCCACACAGGGCGAGTCAATCGCTGGACACAAGTGGGAGGAAAAACAAAACATGACTTAGAGCGAGTCCTGAGAATGGAACCGCCGCCACCATCAGGCCGCAAGCCCCCAACAATGAGAAAAAACAGAAGATCCCCGTCTGCAAAGGCAGCCAGAAACCACCTCTTCCCCAACATAACCTGACCCTGGCAGAACCACGACTCACAAGGTCGCTGCCCACAAAGAGTAGCCCAAGCCTTCCCCTGCTGGCCCCTCCCTCCATCCTTGGGTGTCTGCAAGCGGGCAACTGATTATAAACGGAAAGGTTCGTATCTGCCCTCGTGTGTGCGCGCGCGCCTGCCTCTCTCACTCCCTTCTCTACAGCAACAGAGCGTAGGCGAGCAGAACAGAAAGCCACGGGGAACATATAAGATAAGAGAACAATACAACACCTCAAGTTTGCAGAATGCAGATGGTGGGGAGGCCCGCTGGCACGGTTTCCTGTATGCAGGAGAGGGCCGTGCTCTGCAGGTGCAGAGAACGTTATCCCACCGAGGGAGGAGAGAGAGAGAGAGAGAGAAAAAGACGTTTGGGAGGGAGGGGGCAGAGAAAGGATTATTTCTACCCCCAGCCTCTCCCGAGTTTGTGGCCTTGCAGGTCTGGAGCTGTTCCCCAACAGTTCTTTCAGAAGAGGAAGGCATTGGTGGGGGTGTTTGGGGCAGTGCGGACGGAGGACAAACAGAAAGCAAGGTTTGTTTACCTGTACACAAAATGTAGACAGCAAGATGAAACAGCCATAAGGCACGGGTGTTATCCAACAGCGCCAACAAGGACGCAGCACTCAGAGCTTGGTAAAAGTCTTGCTAAGTATGCGTAGGGGCTGCCTTGTGAGCCCCTCAGCCTTTTCCAGAGCTTAAGCTTTTGTGAGGTAGTTGACTCTCCAGGGAGGTGGCTGGGTTATTATAGTGGATTCTCCCCACTATCTACAGAGAACCCCGTTTACAGGTAAGCACACATGAATTAACGTGTGGGGAGTCCCAAGCTGAGGGTTGAACAAGGAACCTGGGCCTCCCACCAGTGGAGAGTCTACTACTGGGTGCCCAGGCTGCGCAGACCGCTAGCCCAAAGACAACGGGCCATGTTGTATAACCGTAGTGCGACATTATGGTCTGAACGGACGCCCAAGTAGCAGCTTTGCACGTGTCTTCAAAGGAACTGACCCTGAAATGAGCCACTGAAGTCAACATGGCTCTCGCTTGATGAGCCTGGTCAACGGACCATAATCTGTAAGCCAGCCAGTGCAGTCTACTAGCCCACTGAACACAGTTCATTTGGCAACTGCCCTTCCCAATCTATTGGGATCAAAGAACATGAACAGTTGAGAAGCTTAATAGCAAGGTTGAGTCCCTTTGCACCAACATCTCTTCCTGGCTGGTGCCGGTAAACTCTTCTTCTGCACCCGAGTCCTACTCTCCACAGTAGAAGAATGGAGGAGTAGCCTAGTGGTTAGAGCAGTGGGCTACGAAAGAACCAGGAGACCAGGGTTCGAGTCCTGCTGTCGCTCCATTGCCTCAGGTACAAACTTAGATTGTGAGCCCTGATACCTACAGTACCTGAAAAAGGTGTGAAAAGCAGAATATAAATCTAAATAAAGGAAGACTTAAGCAGGAACCAAGGTTCTCCTCCGATAAAGTCAAAAGAGCTTTAACATGCTACACTGAAGGGACAGATTGCGTCCTGGAGTTCCTTGTCAGGGTTGAGTCTGGAAAGAATAGATGGTGCGGTACCTTGGGTATGGTCCGTACCAACGATGGTACTTTGTGACGAGACGCCTACCTCCCACCCGAGTCGAAGGCCGGACTGCTCTGGAGGAGCAATAACTTCTTCATCTCCAAGGGAGACAGTCCTCTGGGGGTCCCTCGTGCTGTCTACGGTGCCAAGAAAAGCGTCCAGACTTCCACGCCATGCTCAACCCCTGACCTGTGACGGATTTCGGAACCTTACTAGGGCCTGCATCTCCATTTCTTGCTCCGGGGAAGAGGAGCAGCTCCACTGCTCTGCCTCGTACTGAGGCTTCTGCACCTTCTGCAGGGCCAGGCGTGGTACTACCATGCCCCCCACCCCGACAACATCCAAGAATCATAACCCAGGGACCAGGCAGCGACAGCAGCCAGAAGGTGCACAAACGGGACCTTAAAACAGCCGACCATGGACATCTTTGGCCTTGGGATATTCCATTTCTTTATTTTTTTTTTTTTAGAATAGAAAACTTCTGTCGAGGGGCTGCCAAGGCAACGTCAAAAAGAAAAAAAAAAAAAAAAAGAGTGCAATGAGGCAGAATTAGTCCAACTGAGAATCCCAAAAACAAAACTGAAGAGAGAGAGAGAGACCGGAGGGTTCCTGAGGCAGCGTGCACGTGGGATTCCCCTCGCTAGCTCAGGAAACTCGTTTACTGGACTCTGAGGGACGAATTGTAAAAGCACCAGTTGCGCCATACGGCGAGTACGTGGGCCGCGCGTGAGCAACGCGGAGTCTAAAAGCAGCTAATTATGCGCGTACTGAAAAAAAAAAAGAGGGGTGCGGCCTAGGCATTCCTGGGCAGGGCCAAGTGTTACGCGTGTAACTCCGTATTTTAAATGCAGAGGCCTCGGCGCACGGCGGGCTGTTAGTCACATGTTTACTTCGGCAGAAATCGCGTTGTAGGCCTAGCACAAGAGGATGAGGGGTCCAGGTCAACTGGGGGGAGGGGGGGGGGAGAGCGAAGGCTGAAGAACCAGAGGGGTCTGGATGACCTCCAGATTGACAGGGCAAACGGGTGGGCTAATTGGAAAAAAAAACCGGGAATGTCCTTCACGCGAGCACGTTTTAAAATCCGCTTTCCTGCGCGCGTCAGAGCTGACCAAGCCCTAAGGAAATTACACGAGTAATCGCTTAGAATCAGATGCATGCTTATGCACGGGAGGCTTGTGTTTAAAATCATACGTGCCCGAGCGTGCGCACAGTTTAAGATTCCAGCGTATTCTCTGCTCGCACGCCCGTGCATGGGCGCCCACGAGAGCAGAGTCCATGAGGGCACCGTCGGCTGACATCACCCACGCGTTATGGCTAATTCTTGTCTGCTGGCTGATCGAGAGAGCGGGTAAAGGGGTCTGAAGCTACGATGATGCCCTATTACTAAATCCAAGCAGGTGCTGAGGGTGTGAGGTGTCTGAGCTAAGACACAGGGAGGGAGAAGGTCTCGGGCTTGAAGCATGCGAGGAGGGAGAGAGTTGTAGGGGAAGGACGCAGGTTGTACAGGTGCAAAGAAAAGCTGACATAAGATATGCCATACTGGGTCAGTCCAAGGCTCCATCGAGCCCAGCATCCCAACAGTGGCCAGTCCAAGTCACAAGTACCCAAACGTTAAAAAGATCCCAAGCTACTAATGCTGGCAACAAGCAGTGGCTATTCCCTATTGATTAATAGCAGTTTATGGACTTCTGCTCCAGGAACGTATCTAAGCCTTTTTTAAACCCAGCTACACTAACCACTATCCACATCCTCCAGCAATGAATTCCAGAGCTTAATTGTTCATCAAGTGAAAAATAATTTTCTCTGATTAGTTTTAAATGTGCCACATGCTAACTTCATAGAATGCCCCCTAGTCCTTCTAATATCCGAAAGACTAAATAACCTCTTCACATTTACCCGTTCTAGACCTCTCATGATTTTGTAGATCTCTGTCATATCCCTCCTCAGCCGTCTCTTCTCCAAGCTGAACAACCCTAACCTCTTTAGCCTTTCCTCATAGGGGAGCCGTTCCATGCCACTTATTAATTTGGTCACAGGGAGGTTATTGGAGCTGGGAGGGGTTATAAGCAGCATTCACAGAGGTGTAGGTTGGTAGGTAGGGTAAGAGTTTAGGACAGAGGGCACGGATAACAGAATTATTACAAGGAGTGTAGGCCCCATGGCAGGACTGTGCACATAGATAATAGCACAGGTGCTGGCCCTGCGGCAGGGGTGTGTGTACAGATAATAGGGTTATCATAGGCACTGGCACATAGTAAACCCTATGACAGGGTTGAATGCAGAGAGGCAACATCACAGGCACTGAGTCGCAGAGCATAGGCCTTGTGGCAGGATTACATGTACAGATAAGAGGGTTACTACAGGTGCTAGCACTGGGCTGTGTGTACAGAAATGGTTAACACAGGTGCTGAGGCTGGGACTACAGTCAAGAGGACTATCACCGGGGCTGGGCTATCGCAGGCACAGATAAGAGGACTATCGCAGGTGCAGGGCTGCGTGTACAGATAAGAGGACTATCGCAGGCACTGGGCTGCGAGCGCAGATAAGAGGACTATCGCAGGGGCTGGGCTTCATGTACAGATTTATTTATTTTACAGGTTTTATATACCGTCATGCATGCACAGATAACAGGACTATCGCAGGCGCAGATAACAGGACTATCGCCGGGGCTGGGCTGCGAGTGCAGATAAGAGGACCATCGCAGGCGCAGATAACAGGACTATCGCCGGGGCTGGGCTGCGAGTGCAGATAAGAGGACTATCGCAGGCACAGATAAGAGGACTATCGCAGGCACTGGGCTGCGAGTGCAGATAAGAGGACCATCGCAGGGGCTGGGCTGCATGTACATATTTACTTATTTATTTTACAGGTTTTATATACCGTCATGCATGCACAGATAACAGGACTATCGCAGGCGCCGGACACTGGGGCAGGCCTGTAGTCTCTGCATTCTCCTTGTGCATTCCTTGTTGCCACGGAGACTTGGGCAGAGAGGAACGGATGTGGGGGCGGGGGCGGTCTCTGGAGCCTTCCTTTCTCTCCTATTAGCTCTGCCAGGGCTGGTGATGTCATGGCTGAGACAGCCAATGAAAGCAGGTGCCTGTACTGGGTTGCTCGAGAGGCTGAGAAGGCACTAGAGAAGGGCATGGAAGAAAAAAAAAAAAAAAGTCGCACACACACACTGGCACAGAGTCACCCAAAGATGCACATACACACACTTGTGCACACACAACTACCACCCCGTGCACACAATTTAACAGCCACGCAGACTCAGAAGCAGGCACATGGAGGTTAAACATGCCAGTAGAATGGGGGCAGCTGGGCACTGTCCAGTAAGGTGATGAGGACAAATAACCAGGAAGCAGGACCTAGTGTCACTGCAGGCCACGGAGAAGCCAGGCTGGTACCAGCGTGCTAGGACCCCCACCCCAAAAACCACCTGAGTCTGTGCCGGTGGGTCAGAGGCGAGCGGCTAGTCTAGCAAGACCACGGAGCCCTAAAAGGCTGAATGCTTGGGCAACAGCAGCAGGTAGTCCTGGCAGATGTGCATATTAGAAAGCTCAGAGGGTGGGGCAGCCAGGGAGAGGAGATCCTGATGCTCATCTATTCAGGATGGGGGGAGAACCAGAACCAGTCTGGAGAAGGAGCAGCAAGATCCTGCGGACGGCCGGGCTCTCTGGCTGGCAACCGCAATCAATGTATGCTCAGCAGTCTGGACTAGAATAACCGGGCAGACTGGATGGGTCAATTAGCTGGGTTGGTTTTTTTTTTGTTTTTTTTTTTTAAATCTGCAGTCACTGGCAAGACAATTTGCACATGCACTGCCAAAGTAATACACAGAGTGATTAAAAAATATTTAACAATAAGGATAGAAAATTACAACGCACAGGGAGGACAGTAAAAGAAGTTCCAGGTTCTGGTGCTGGCCAGGATGGTCGGGTCATGTTACGTTCCTGGTGACAGGATACAAACATATTTTGCTACCGTTTCCCCCTAGGATGAGCCGGGCATCTTGCCTGCTCATTCTTTTCTGTTTGCACAGCACAGGAAACGCATTCCTGCTCCTGTTTCTCTGGCTTGGCACTGCAGGTAGAGTCCGGCCTTCCTGGGGTCTGCACCCGTCTGTCTGTTATTTGCGGTCCTGAAATCTGCATTAGGTGAGAGAGTTTGTCTGTGTACTGCCGGCGGAGGGGAGGGATTCTGGGAGCGTACCCGGCTAGCAGTACAGCTTGTTCTGCCTTCTAACCTGCACCACCTGCCCTGCAAGGTGGCGTCTACACCCAACACCCTGTCTGTGAAGAAATTACTTACTCCTGGATTTACACTTCTAGAGATTCAAGTCATAACTTATTTTAAAACTTTTTTTGTACTGAAGAAGAAAAAAAAAAAGTAATGGATGGCCCGTACGGGGATCGAACCCGCGACCTTGGCGTTATTAGCACCACGCTCTAACCAACTGAGCTAACCGGCCACATGCAGCCTGCTGGAGACAGATTCACTCCAGCCATGCCTCCTCCTCTCTCAAACATTACACTTTTGCCACACTCCCTCCCATCTCTTACTCCTGGGGGAACTCTGCTCAAAAATATTTAAGAGTTCTGCACACAAAAACTTAAAATTCTGCAAAATTCTGCATATATTATATTGGCCAAAATAACACAAAACATGACAGTAATTCATTTAAAATGTAATACAAAAAGTTATTATTTAAAGAAGCGGAGTTTCCCTAGAAGTTCACTGTAAGAGTGTCTTCCTCCCTCTCTCCCTACTCCCCTGGCCTGGCTCCTCTCAGGCTCCAACTGCCCCACCTGCCACTCTCTCTCCCCTCCCAGAGTTTGACCCCTCACACAGGCGCTCTCTCTCATGCACACATACCCAGACAGGATCCCTCTCTCCCTCAAGCATACACCCTCACACAGGCTACCTATGTCTCTCTCACACACATCCCCTCACGCAGGCACCCTCTCAGACACACGAGCTCCCAATCTCTCACACACAATCTCCTCACATAGGCTCCCTCTCTCATCCCCAGCCTCGCAGTCTTACACTCACAGACTCGCTCTCACCGGGGCCTGCTCCATCCTTGCTGCGAGGCACACTTGGACCCGTTCCATCTTTGCCGCAAGTCGGAGCCTGCCAAATTCTGCACAGAATCTGAGCAGGAAGGGAATTCTGAGCTCCGTAGTAGCACAGAACTCCCCCAGGATAACTCTCTCTCAAACACACTCTCTTTACTCCCGTCTCTTACACACACACCCTCTCCTCCCACACTCGCTCCCTTGTGTGCATCTCACACTCGCTCCCATTGCATGTGATTTTGTATGAGAGAGACATATGCGAGGGAGGCAAGTGTGTGTGTATGTTTGAGAGACAGACACATGCAAGGGGAACGGGAGAGTGTGTGTGTGTGTGTGTGTGTGTGTGAGAAACAATTGCAAGAGGAGAGAGCGAGCGTTCATATGTGAGAAAGACGTGAGGGGAGCAAGTGTGTGCATAAGATACATGGAAAGGGAGCAAGCATGTGTTTGCATGAGAGAGAAGAGAGCGTGTGAGAGACATGGAAGGAGAATGATCCGTGTATCCCTCACGCATGCTCCCCTTGCGACCCAGACACACGCTCAAATCTCGAGGGGAGCGCGCGCGCACACATGTGCGCGCACGCTCCCCTCGCGTCTCTAACACGCATCCGCTCGCTCGTCATCACAGGGTCTTTGCTCAGGATGGCAACTATTCCCCACGGGTCGAGCCCTAAGGTGCAGGCTGCAGCCAGAACTTGATGACCAAGAGAAGTACTAAGTGGCCTTAGAAAGCTGAGGTTTCAGGAGGCCTTGCCACGGCTGGACTTCCAGCGAGGATCAGGACTCTGGATCAGTCTAGCACTGTTTCCACGGGCACAGACCTCAGCAGACTGTTGGCGCAGGAAAGGTGCGTCAGGCATGGGATCCTTCAATCTGACGACACACCCGGTGCTGGTCTCATCAGCGGCTGCATGGGCGGCCTCCACCAAGGTTGATTTAAGCAGATGTTACTGTGGTGTTCCCAAGAGTCATCCAATCTTGTGGGTAACCCCAAGCGCCCATAGCCGAACGTCACGGACTGAGAGTCCTTTAGACCGCGGCATGACGGGTGCAGCCCGCTAGGCCAACCAGCTAGGCTCACGTCAACAGCAGGCAGACACGCTCAGACTGGGAAGGGAACTAGGCTTCACCTGTACCGGCCTTTTCCACGGCAGGTCGGGAGCTTTGTTTCGGAGGCCAGCAGGACTTGGGCGAGGAACAGCCAAGAGAGCGGTCAAGCAGCATGTGGACACGGCCGCAGTCAGCAAACAAAAAGGCAGGCGAAGTCAGACTCCCAGGCAAGGGTCAGGGTAAGCAGCAGACAGTCCGAGAGGATGCAGGAAGGCAAAAGCAGGACACAAAGCTTTCTGACTGATTATAGACAACCAGCAATGAGAGTCCGTTTAATTGTCCGGCTACAAGGAAAGTATGCTTAAGAATATGGCTAATTAATTGATAAGCAATGAGGAGAGACTTCAGTCTTATTGTGCTATGATATTTATTTACGATGTATTATTTTGATTTGTGTTTTATGTGTTTTTTACCTCTTTGTTATTACTAATTTGCATTATTGTCTGACTTGATTAAAAACTATGATTGGCGAAATAAAAATGTTAAATAAACAAATAAATAAGCAAGCCCGGCAGGCAGAGAAGAGCACCATCGTGACTGACCTTTTTTTTTTTTTTTTTTAAGTGACCTTCCTTATACACCAGAGCTGGGATGACATCAGCCAGCGCCCACAGGAAATGCTGGCGGTGTGGTCCATAAAAAGGGCTACAGAAAGTGGAGGTGGTTTCGACCAGGCCCTAGGAGGCAGCAAGCTGCGGGGAAGCTATGCCGGGAGTGTCCGGAGGTTAAGGGGCTTTACACCTGGGGTCCGGGGGACACAGGCTCCACCCCCGCCACTCCTGACCACACATGCCCCAATCCTGCTGACCCCTCCTAGGTTTTTCCTTATAGAAGCAGGGCAAAAAAAAAAAGTTTGCCCGCGTGAAAATGTGCTGCTGGTTCCCCAGTTGTGGGTCCACTGGGTCATAGATTTCCCCAATCTTTAAAGTGGTGCAGATGGCCCAAACATGCCTTGCATTCAAGATTTGGCGGACGATAAACTCTTCATAGCCCCGAGCTGTAACAGGTATCAGAAGGAAGCGTTGGTGTCCTGGAAATGGGTTGGGCTCGTAGGGTTTCAGGAGGGAGATCCGAAACCCTAGCTGGAAACACAGGTTACCTGGGAGCAGAACCTTGAAGGCTACCAGGCTGATCGGCAAATGGTCCCATATTCTTCTGGGTCAGCTTGGCAAAGGGCCTCCGGCTTTTCACGTTGCAAGCTGAGATCCGGATTATGTACGACCACAAAAACCACAGAGCCCCGTTTCCTGCCTGCAGACTCTTTTTGGGATTCTTTTGCCTTTGCTAGGGTGCAAGTCCACTGAACGAGAACATGGCTGAACTCCTTGGCTAGCCAAGAACAGTGAGGTCTAGGCATACAAGTTACTGTACATGAATGGCACCACAGGAAGGGTCTGCGCCCAGTTGGTTTGCTGGCAGCTGCAAAACAACCACCCCACAGGTACTCTTTTCCAGGGTTTAGTTTAGGTGCGCTGTTTGCCCGATAAGACTGCGGATGGTAGGCAGACGACAAACGAAAGTTGAACGCCTGAGAGCCTGGTGACTTTGGTTCGAAACCAATGTGGGAGGGTATCCCATGCATTCAAAATTACTTCAGAGAGGAAGGAAGACCAGCAACAGCCACTAGGCAAGCCATTTTGAAAGAGTCCACAACTAGGGATTGCGGATGTGCCTTGGGACGGTGGTAATAAAGTTCCTGAGAAATCCATTGCCAGGACTCACTGGTTCTGACAATGCCACGGAGGCAGCTTGTCAGCACAGACCTCTCATGACAATACGTACTCCACGACATCCTGGCTTTAAAATTTGACTAACCAAAGTCTTAGCTAACCATCTCCTTGCTCTTGCAGAGTCCTGCCAGCGGAGAATCATGACACATCAGAAAGGCCTCCAGAAGGGCAGATCCTTGTAGCGCATGTAGGTTCTGCCTCTTGTAGAGACCCTTTTCACTGGCACCACTCGCCCTCATGTTCTGTCTCCATTATCTGTTGACATTGAGTCCGGCCAAATTCATTCTTGGATATTTCTGTTCTGATTAGCTCGACGATATCCAGATGTAAGGTACCCATGATGAAGCTTTCTAGTTAAAGGTCAGGTAGCTGCTGCTGACTCTTCCAACATCCCTCCAAGATTGAGCATCTGCCTTGCTATTCTGAGAGCTAAGCCAGTAGGTCAAAAAAAGAAACGTGACCAGCAAGCTTGCCAGGAGCTCACATTCCACCAGATTCTCCGGTATTCCAGATTCTTGTGGTTGGTGTACACTTTGACTTGATGCCGTGCTCCTTCTAGGATGTGTCACGACTCCTCAAAAGCAGTTTTAATTACTAGCAACTCCTTATCATAGATGTGGTAATTCCTTTTGGCGGCAGTCAACATCAAAGAGAAGCAGCACAGGGTGCAGAGGGTTCCCGGGCCCCTTCCTCTGCCATAAGTTTGCACAGATGACCTCTCTAGATGCCTTGGTCTCCACTAAATGGTAGTTTAGGGTCAGCATTCACCAAGACTGGGATAAAGGTGTTCACCTTGTTCAGGCTGCAAAAAGCTTACCTGTTCCGAGTCCCATCTGAAAAGGGGGGGGGGGGGGTGTTCTTTTCCAAAACATCGGTCAATGGGATGCGATTTTAGAAAATACCTGTACGAACCACCAGGAAAAATTGGCAAACTCGAAGAAACTCTCCATTTTCCTGTTCTTTGGAGTAGGTCAGTCCACTATGGCAGTGACATTGCAGGCGTTTATGGTCCATCTGTCAAATTGGCATTTTGCGAGTTTGACATACAGCCCTTGTTGTCACAGGCAGTCCAATACCTTCACGCATTGCTCGTGCAGGGTTGGGTAGCTTGAGAAAGTTAAGATATCGTCCAGGCAGATGACCACATGTCCCAAAATACCTTGTTTACTCAACTTTGAAATGTGGTGTTGCCAAGGCCAAAGGGCATCACCCAAATACTCAAGTGGCTGTAATGGGCGCGAAAGACTGTTTACCACTCAATCTCGCAAATGGGAATAAGGTTATAAAAACCCCTGCCCCGAAGATACATTTTGGTGAAAATGAAGAGAGTCTGAAGACATTCTAGGAGTTTATTGGTCAGAGGGAGTGGATAATGTTTCTGGCTCGTCAAGGCGTTCAATGCCTGGTAGGCGAAGAGACCTACCAGGAGCTCCAGCCAGCAAAGTGGAGGCCCTAATAAACCCTAGTTGTCCTGTAGATACTCTCACAGGGTTCAGAGTTCTGGTTCAGATAAGGAAAGCAGAGTTGCTTTCCTATATACAGGTGTTCTCCTGGGGTAGCAGGTTTATTTACCTTGGTTCTATTTACCTTGGTCATTCTTTTGTTATCTCAGTGTTAATCTCTCTTTTGCCTTCTCTTCATTCCAAGTTGCATTTTATCCCTGTTTTATTGTAACTGCTACCTTATTCTTCTATCACATGTTAATGTTTTTAAGTTATTAAGTATTTATTCTGTTGTCACACCTTGTTATTTGTAAACCGGCATGATGCAACTCCCATCGCGAATGCCGGTATATAAGAAATTTAAATAATAATAATAATAATAATGTCAGTCCTCACACATGGTTGACATCATGGGGTGCAGCCCCAGTCCGGAACTTTGATCTCAAAGATTCTAGAACTTTCAAACATGCCCTACTGAGCATGTGCAGCTATAGTCATCACCCTGCCCCCTACACAGAGTCACTCAGTCCATGATATAGCTAATACATGGAGAAACCAACTCCCAGGGGAGGCGGGAGGGTTTCATGAGAACTGACATCTTGCTGTCCTCTGAGAACACCTGTTACAGGTAAGCAACTCTGCTTTCTCAGAGGACAAGCAGGATGGCCCGAGAGCTTCAGTGGCACTAGTGGGCTCAAGAACTCCAGTGATAGATGGCCTCGAGGATGACCAGGGCACTCAATGGCAATCTCAGTGCCTCGTTAATGGTGCTCGTCCTCAAGAGTGGCAATTATTGGCCTAGAGAATAGCCATGCCCGCACCTAGACGGCCTCAAGGACATTAATAGCATCTAAGACCTCGGAGACATAGATGGCCCTGAGGGGGACTATGATGCCTGATGGCAGTCCTGGTCCCCAACACTAGAGGTCAGTGCCACTACCCCAAAGCCCAAGGCGCTTGACTCCTCTTCATCAAGACGATGCCTTCGGCACAGAAGGCCTTTACAGCATCAAAGGCAGTTCCGCACCATGATGGTATCAATGGCGTCCAGGGTGACCATGGTACTCAATGGCAGTCCTGGTCCCTGATGTGGTAGATCAATGGTTTGCAGGTCACAGATATGTATGGGCAACAGTTACTGGGCATGGCACCGAAGGTGCAGCAGCAAGCTGCTTGCCCAAGATCCTGCTCATCCTCTCTCTCAAGGAGACTGCGCTGCCATTACAGGCAAGAAGGAAGGGGGGCTACATCACCCAGGGCTCCTGCCCATGGAGACTGGTTCCTTTGAATGTGGTGAGGATGAGCTCTCCCCTCCACAGTAACAGTGTGGTCCTTGATCTCTTCACTGTCTGAAGCTCCATTGATGCCAATTGATCGGTGAAACGACATGGAACTCCTGCTCGGAGAGATCAAAGTTCCAGACTAGGGCTCCAGCCAATGTCGTCACCCATGGGTGAGGACTACCATCCTGTGCTTGTCCTCAGAGAATTAATTTGCCCAAATGGAACTTCAGCTCCAGCCTGAAGGCTGTTCGAGCAGTGGGGGCCAAACTGTCTGCCACTTTATCAAACTCACCCCAATATTCGTGGTTCTTTCTGGGCAAGAGGTTCCATTTTTCAACCACTGAAGCACACCTTCGGTTCCTCAAGGGACCTTCCTCTGTCCAGCTGCTGGAGCCCAATGTTAGGCAGGCAGTACCTTGAGGAAAACATGAGTTGTCAGATCTTCCAAAGGACATGGGGCTCCTGTCGTTTCAAAACAGGGTAGCCCCAAAATAATAAGAACGAGCTTATTCAGGCTCTGTACTAACTGGCTTTGCTCTTGTTGGTTATGGATCCTAGTCAAGACTAGGGGTCCCATGTCTGAGACCAGTGGGCCTGACGCCATTAATGGTCTTGACAAATTCCTTTCTTGCAGGTAAGGACATATTACTGTCCAGCAAAGGCAAGGTCTGTAAAGTAGATTAATGCCAGGATGAATAATAGCTGGCCTGGAAGGCCACAGAACAAACATGACCCCTCTTGGCGATTTCTCTCCTCCTCTTCATATGACAGGTGGCGCTTGGCACCTTCAACCATCCTAGGCTCTTGGCATGGAGGGGGCACAGCTTAGCTCCTGAGGCCAGACAACTCCAACCCTTTTTCCTAACTGAAGTTCACACAACCCTCTCCCTCAATCCTAGTGCTCAAGGTGAACAGAGCTTCTAGGCTGGGTGGAGGATCTATCTGGACTAATTCAGGGTGGCGCCAGTCTAACAACGAAAACGTGGTCAAAGAGCAGCCTCATTCTAGTTGCCAGAACTCTGTGGCAAACTCCGTGACTGATCTCCACCTTCACTAGAGTCTCACGGCCGCTAGGCTCAGTTTTGTTCACAAATGCCAGGTACGGGTAGTTGTAAAGGAATTGACTTGAGGACAGTGTCATCGTGATCCAGCATGGGCGCTACCCAAGCTAGGGGCTACCTTGGATAAGAGACTTCCTGTGAACCCTACCTGGAGGGTATCCAAGCGACAGGTGTAGGGGCACCATGGAACCAGAGTTAGAATTGGTGAATAAATCCCCACAGCTCATCTTAAGTCCAAACGTTTCAGGCAAGGGCAACCAAGACGCTATGGTTGATTCAGCAGGCAGGAGTAGCCCCATGAAGGGTGGACACCTGTTGCTGCAAGGTCTGGAGTTCAGCTTGTACGCCCTGGGCTGTCTCTATAAGGCTTTTCAAAATCTCTGATGTTGCAGCCGGGGCCCTCCCCAAGTGGGTTGGGTTGGTCCAAGTTTTCCCAGGTTTCTCTATCTGATGCTGCAGCTATTCCACACACACATTGAGCCTGAAGGTGCATGGCTGGGACCTGAGGCCAAGGGAAGTACCTAAGTGTCCGGGGCAGGCCTCGACATGGCTGGTCTTCCAGCACCGATCAGGAAGGTGAGCCGGCTGAAGAGCATTTCCACGGGCTGCGGAGACTGTAGGTCCAGCACAGGTGTGGGTAGGCAAGGGTTCCTTATGTCCAGCCCTCAATTGGGCGACGCCTGGAGCCGGGAGGTATATAGGCAGCCTACCCCGGGCACCTAGGTTACTGCTACTGTGGATCCCCAGTCAGCCAGTCTGGTAACTAACCCAGACACCCCAAGCCTGCCGCTCCAGAGGACACGGGTTCCTGACATCTCACCCCCGCTCCCCATGGCTCCTACAAACCCGCCCTCCCCCTCGCTCCCTACATTTCTCTCTCTCTCACACACACACATATTCCGGCTGCAGCCAGACCCTGTCTGTTGAATATTTAATAGCAGCAAGTTACCAAAACCCAACCCATGCATTAGAGAATCCCAAGGGCAGGGAGCAGGAAGCCCCAGCTCTGCTTAATGCAGGATCTCCTCCCAGGACACGAACCTCCTTCCTGTCTCACCTGCTTTCAAACACTTTTTTGGCTGGGATATATATATACAAAAACCTTGGATAATCCTCTTTTCAGAGACCGAGTCGGGGATTCAAATCGAGGCACAGGGAGCCCATGAGGTCTTGGAGGCCACACGCACGGCCAACAGCAACGGTGCTTGGTGGTGGGACATGGGAGTCGGATTAATGTAGACAAAATCTGCCTTGCATAAGGCGATTTCCTCCACGTGGCTCTGCTTTACGGCCGGGGTACAGCCTTAGCAGCGTGGACTGGAAGCGCGGCGCAGACCGGATGGCACAGCTGGTCTTTGGCTGCTGCTATCCTATTTTGTGAAAGCACAGATCAGATCAGGGGATTAGAAGAGGAGGCGACTGGCCCCCAAAGCTCACACAGAGTGACAGAGCCGGGGAACAGAGCGCTGAGCTCCCGGGAGACGGTCAGAGAGTCCACCAGGAAGCCTGGAAGAGCAGCATCCTCCCCAGCCCAGGGAACGACCCTCTCGCGCCCCTGGACTCGCTGCTCCCCTCACACATCTGGATCTGCACCAGCTGCGACGGGCGCTCGCGTGCAAAGGATTCTCTCTCTCTTGCGTGCACCAGTGAGACAGGATAAGAGCCGGCACCTCGTGCTCATGCAACGTCGCGCACTGTGTTTCGAGAGAACCCCATGGAGCAACCGCATTACAGAAAGGCACGCACATGCTTGAAAAGGAGGGGTGAGGCCGACAGACAGGCGGCAGGGTGCACGGCGCCACAGACACATGGGGCGAGGGGGGGGGGGGGGGGAGAAAGAGGACACGCCACAGAGTTAAAAAGGTTAAACGACTTTGCTGCCCGGTTTTCACAGGCGGCACAGACTCCGGGGCGGGGGGGAACGTAACACAAAGAGGAGGAGGGGAGAGCAGCCGGCTCCATTCACAACAAGATGATGCAACTCCACGCAACAGCCAAGGAAGAGAGCACCCGCCCCAGCAGGAGTACCCCAAATCCAAGCCTTGCATGTGAGGAATGACCGCAGGGGCCAGGGAGGGCACAGAGACCCCCCCTCGACCCCCATCTGCCCGTAATTCAGAGGCTTTTGGAAGAGAGCGCTTAAGACTCCCCCCATGTCCTTAAACTCAACATCAACTCTTCTGAGCAGGGACTGCGGCGGCAAGGTCCGCCCACACGAGTGCTGGAGCGACGTCACTCGAGCGCGGGGGTCGAATCAGAGCCCAGGTTGGGTGCTGCCGCCTGAGGGGCAGAAGGAGACCGTGCATCAAGCCAGTCCTTGACACATACAAGGGACGGGATGCCAGACCCTGGAGGCACAGAGAAGGAGACGGGGAGGGGGGTCAACGGGCCCCTACGTTGTTGTGCTGGCTCCAGAAGAGGGGAGCAGGGGTTTTTTTGGCATTTCTCTGAGATTCCTTTGTGTTTTGTTCTAAATCCTTTTCCTGACCAAGCAGCGTCCGGCCCCAAGACAAGAAAATGATGAAGAGGGTTACCCAGGGGCAGCAGGGTTACGGACAGGGAGACGTGGGGGAAGGAAGCCAGTGGAGGGGGCTAAGGGATCATGAGACGGGGACAGGAGGGAGAGAAGACAGGGCGTTGTTAAGGATCAGAGGATGGGGAAGTGAGTGACAGTGAGAGGAGGAAGGGGAATGGGGGAGATGACAGAGAGAGGGGGGTAAGGAGATTAAGGATAAGGAGAGGAAGTGGAGGAGGGAATTTAAGGGATTTCAGAGGGTGAGGAAGAGGAGGGAGGCAGTAGAGATTGCAGATGAAAAAGAGGAGGAGCTCAAGGGATGATGGAGAGAGAAGGGGAGGAGGGACAGGAGTTTAAGGTTTCACAAACAGGGAAATGGGACAGGTGAGCTCAGTGAGAAAGGGCCTCAACCGAACCAGTGCCAGAGCCGGGAGCAGAAATGAGGTACAGGAGATAAAGCGACCCCCCCCCCCCCCCCAAGGTCACACACACAGAGAACCAGTGCCAGAGCAGAAATGAGGTACAGGAGATAAAGGTCACACACAGAGACGCCAGGAAGGGGCTGGGGGCCTTATCCTATCTCTTATCCTCCAGCCATCCTCCCCTCAGGCTGCAGTAAGCTTATACCTGTGGTTACCCCACAGCACCTGTCACAGGCTGCACCGACAGATGGGCCCTGTCCTCCTCTCAACCAGAATCAGACAGGCAGCAGCTGGCCTGGGAGGAGGAAGACGCCACCCAGCCCTCACCCAAGGGCAGAACAGGTGGGGCTGAAGGCAGCACCACCTTTACTCGCAGGGTCCCCCTGACAGATGTCACTGTAAAGAGAGCCTCCGCAGGAAGATGCAGCGGCCAGCTCTCAGGGTCATTTTACCTTCTCTCTGCCGGAGCCATAGGAATGGCTGCAGACACAGAGAACCCTCCATCATCATCATCATCAGTACGCTCAGATCTAATGGCAACAAATAAGATGGAGACATTTAAAGAGGTACTTAATGTCTTCTTATCTGCACCATTTTACTAACTCCCTGCTCCAGAAGAAATGGAATTTCATTATATCACGTATTAATATTCAGCTCTTGGTGAAAAGCAGAAAGGGAGACACTATTTCTCTTTGCCTGTTGGAAATTGGGAGTTTGTGTGTGCACTTTTCTTTTCAAATGGGTGCTTGCAAGATTATTAAATATTAAATTGCAAAGAAAAAAAATACAGCAAATGTACTTAACCCAAAGGGAAATCAAATCAGCAATAAGAGGCAAAGCAATCAGAACCTGCATGAGCCTGACCAATCCAAAGCAGTAAGCATCAATGCGCTGAAGCAGCAGCCTAGCCAGCATCAACACTTCCCAGCGAATTCGCCCGTTTCCTGGAAGCTAACAACCTCCCCCCCCCGAATTCCAAAAGCTGGACTGGCTTTCTGCACCGGTCTACAGATCCGGAGGGAAGCTCGCAACCCGTGGCCTGGAACCTAACTGACCAGGCAGTCGGACTCCCGGGGTGTCAAGCCAGAGAAGCCGATCCAGTCCCGCCTCTGCCCCACTGCATACAGAGCAATGTTCTGGGGGGGGGGGGGGGGGTCTCTTAGGGAACTACATCTCCCTGCATGCAACAGGAAAAAAAACAAACCAGGACTGAGTGGGTCTGTCTGGATCAACCTGACCAGAATCAATCCTCACCAGGCAGGGTCATGCCAGACACAGACAGCCCTTGCTTCTCCGCGGTTTCAAACTCCAGTCCTCGAGCGCCACAAACAGACCTGGGTCTGGAATCAGAACAACCTACGGAAACCTCTCCCCTGAAAATTCCCCCATGGAAATCCAGAAAGCCCTCAAAGTTTGCCATCCCAGCTTTACAGGAAAAATTGGGCAAAGAACTAAAAGAAAAACACAAAAAAAAAAACTTTTAACAGGAAACGCTCCAAAGAACAGACACGGCAGTCAGAGCTGCTACCTCACCCAGGCCAACAAAGAAGCTGATCCAGTCCTGCTTTTAATTCCCCCCCCCCCCCACTGCACGCTGGGAGATGTAGTTCCAAGTTAGGCAACAAGAACGAACAAGTCCCTGCATGCACTGGGAATAAAAACAGGAAGGAATCAGCAGCTGCCCCTTCCAGAACCTAATTACAGCACCAGGAGCCGGGGTGTGAGAAGGGCAAAGAGTGGACGGCAGCTGGCGCAAGCAACCGACATGGCGCAGGGCCTGCTCCCGTGAGAGGCGATGCTGCGAGCATGCGCACCATAGAAGGAGCCTCCGACCGATGGGGCAAGCTGGCCACCTGGTGTTGAGAAAGCAGCATTACACCAGGGGCTGGTCAGGAAGTGTGCCAAGCAGAGAACAGGCAGCAGCGCAAGTTCCTGCCTGCTTCCCTTCCCCACCACAGGCAGCAGCACCAGCAAAGGTTTAAATCTTGCCTAGCACAGGTAGCAGGAGTGCAAGCTTCTCTCTCTCACACACATTGCCCCATCACAGGACAGGTACAGCGCAGGCAGGAGTACAAACTTTCCTCATATACACACACTGCCCTAGCACAGGTAGCAGGAGTGCAAACCTAAGAACATGCCATACTGGGTCAGACCAAGGGTCCATCAAGCCCAGCATCCTCTCCCCAACAGTGGCCAATCCAGGCCACGAGTACCTGGCAAGTACCCAAAAACTAAGAAGATCCCATGCTACTGATGCCACTAATAAGTGGCTATTTCTTAAGTCAACTTGATTAATAGCAGGTAATGGACTTCTCCTCCAAGAACTTATCCAATCCTTTTTTGAACCCAGCTACACTAACTGCACTAAACATCCTCTGGCAACAAATTCCAGAGCTTAATTGTGCATTAAGCAAAAAATATATTTTCCCCCCGATTAGTTTTATATGTGCTACTTGCTAACTTAATGGAGTGCCCCCTAGTCTTTCTATTATCCGAAAGCATAAATAACAGATTCACATCTTCCTGTTCTAGACCTCTCATAATTTTAAACACCTCTATCATCTCATAAGAAATTGCCATGCTGGGTCAGACCAAGGGTCCATCAAGCCCAGCATCCTGTTTCCAACAGAGGCCAAACCAGGCCACAAGAACCTGGCAATTATTCCCTCAGCCGTCTCTTCTCCAAGCTGAAAAGTCCTAACCTCTTTAGTCTTTCCTCATAGGGAAGCTGTTCCATCCCCTTTATCATTTCGGTTGCCCTTCTCTGTACCTTCTCCTTTGCAATTATATCTTTTTTGAGATGCGGTGACCAGAACTGTACACAGTATTCAAGGTGCGGTCTCACCATGGAGCGATACAGAGGCATTATGACATTTTCCGTTTTATTCACCATTCCCTTTCTAATAATTCCCAACATTCTGTTTGCTTTTTTGACTGCCGCAGCACACTGCACCGACGATTTCAATGTGTTATCCACTATGACACCTAGATCTCTTTCTTGGGTTGTAGCACCTAATATGGAACCCAACATTGTGTAATTATAGCATGGGTTATTTTTCCCTATATGCATCACCTTGCACTTATCCACATTAAATTTCATCTTCCATTTGGATGCCCAATTTTCCAGTCTCACAAGATCTTCCTGCAATTTATCACAATCTGCTTGTGATTTAACTACTCTGAACAATTTTGTATCATCTGCAAATTTGATTACCTCACTCGTCATATTTCTTTCCAGATCATTTATAAATATATTGAAAAGTAAGGGTCCCAGTACAGATCCCTGAGGCACTCCACTGTCCACTCCCTTCCACTGAGAAAATTGCCCATTTAATCCTACTCTCTGTTTCCTGTCTTTTAGCCAGTTTGCAATCCACGAAAGGACATCGCCACCTATCCCATGACTTTTTACTTTCCTAGAAGCCTCTCATGAGGAACTTTGTCAAACGCCTTCTGAAAATCCAAGTATACTATATCTACTGGTTCACCTTTATCCACATATTAACTCCTTCGAAAAAGGGAAGCAGATTTGTGAGGCAAGACTTGCCCTGGGTAAAGCCATGCTGACTTTGTTCCATTAAACAATGTCTTTCTATATGTTCTGTGATTTTGATGTTTAGAACACTTTCCACTATTTTTCCTGGCACTGAAGTCAGGCTAACCGGTCTGTAGTTTCCCGGATCACCCCTGGAGCCCTTTTTAAATATTGGGGTTACATTTGCTATCCTCCAGTCTTCAGGTACAATGGATGATTTTAATGATAAGTTACAAATTTTTACTAATAGGGCTGAAATTTCATTTTTTAGTTCCTTTGGAACCCCGGGGTGTATACCATCCGGTCCAGGTGATTTACTACTCTTCAGTTTGTCAATCAGGCCTACCACATCTTCTAGGTTCACCGTGATTTGGTTGAGTCCATCTGAATCATTACCCATGAAAACCTTCTCCATTACGGGTACCTCCCCAACGTCCTCTTCAGTAAACACCGAAGCAAAGAAATCATTTAATCTTTCCGCGTGTGTGTGACACACACTGCCCCACAAGAGAGCAGGCACAGCACAGGAAGCAGTAGTGCAAGCATCGTTCTCACACATGCACAGCCCCACCATAGAACAGCTACAGCACAGACAATAGTGCAAGCTTCCCCTTCCCCACACACACACTGCAGAACAGGTACAACACAGGCAGCAACAGTGCCAAGTGTCACATACACCTTGCCCTACCACAGAACATAAGAACATGCCATACTGGGTCAGACCAAGGGTCCATCAAGTCCAGCATCCTGTTTCCAACAGTGGCCAATCCAGGCCATAAGAACCTGGCAAGTACCCAAAAACTAAGTCTATCCCATGTTACCGTTGCTAGTAATAGTAGTGGCTATTCTCTAAGTGAACTCAATTAATAGCAGGTAATGGACTTCTCCTCCAAGAACTTATCCAATCCTTTTTTAAACACTGCTATACTAACTGCACTAACCACATCCTCTGGCAACAAATTACAGAGTTTAATTGTGCGTTGAGTAAAAAAGAACTTTCTCCGATTAGTTTTAAATGTGCCACACGCTAACTTCATGGAGTGCCCCCTAGTCTTTCTACTATCCAAAAGAAAATGGCTATAGCACAGGCAGCATCGGTGCAAGCTTCACTCACACACACTGCTCCACCACAGAACAGGTACAGCACAGGCAGCAGCAGCACTACAAGCATCTCACTCACACGCACAAAACAGAACCCCACTGCAGAACAGGCAGCATTAGTGCATGCTTTCCCCTCCCCACAGAACAGGTACAACACAGGCAGCAGTAGTGCAAGTTTCTCTCTCACACACACACATCTTAACATTTCCTCCAGTTCGTAAGTAATGCAGTAGATATCTCAGAGGACTGCCACCGCTACCAGTCTCCATTAAAAAGGGAATCTCAGCAAACGTAAGCAGCAGCCCTTTTGTTACTTTTTTTTTTAATTAAAGGTGCAAATGCGTAGTGCCTCTTTGTCGGCAAGCCATGCACAGAGCTAACTCTGCGGGGAATACTAAGGATTCTTGCTATCCCACCCCTACCCCTGCACATGGCTGGCGATGCCATCACCTCACTTGATACACGGCTGCTCCTACAGGGAAACAAACTGTGACATCATCAGACGGTGACCTCCCATGCCAGAGCTCGGTGCCGTGTGCCATTCCAAGTCTGTAATCAAATCCCCTCAGCTTTGCAGGTCAGGGAAGGGAAAACTACCTAGCTGTAAGCAAGAGGGGTTACAACACGACTACAACCCAGCAGAACTCCAGAACCCAGATACTAATCACCGTCTCTCCGGGTGCAACGCTGGGGGGGGGGGGGGGGAGTCACTTTACATCCCCGTGCCTCAGCTCTAATCCCAGGCTCTGCCGCCAGCCATGAGTGTGTGACCTCAGGGTCATGCCTTGGGCTGTCAGGTCCTGTACCCCAGAGGTGGCTGCCAGTCAGTTTCTGAAGTGTTTAGTACCGGCAGGCACCTCGGGATGCTGGGAGTGGCAGGTACTAGAAAGATGGGAATTATCCTAATGCTAACACTGGGCAATGTCTCAGTTTGGATAAGGTCTCGTGTCGAGGGAGCATTCGAAAACTCTGGGCATCTGATCACACCCGAAAGGTGACAATGCCCGGGGGACTTGGAGTGGCTGAACTGCTATACAGCAGGAAACCGACAAGGTGCCGCCTGCTGATGGCAACGGACCCCATGGCTTGCAAATGGGTGGTCTCAGAGCCTGCCCCGTCCCGCTGGGGCAGTCTCCGGTGCCTTTCGAACGGAGAATCTCCACGTGCTTTACAGTGCAAATACATCAGAGCCAGGCAGGCTCCGGCAGCTGAGATAGGAGAAAGGATCAGCGTAAAGTTCATTACAAGGGGGTAAGCGAGGCCTTCCCCAGCTGTGTGGCAGAGCTTTAAGGTGGCATCCCCAGCCTCCTCATACCTGCAGTGCAAAAACCCACAGGGTTTTATCACAATTCTCACAATCAGATGTTAGCGGCAGCCCTGCAGGCCAGGTATCCTCTACCGCATGGGCATAAACACCGCCAAATAAAGGTGATCCAAACTCCTACCCCCTTACAGGGCCTTGCACAAGTGCCAATCCCGGCCCTGGCGGGTAACAGCAGCAGCTTGGCCCCCCCTCGCCCCTCCATTTTGCTAGTCTTTCCCTTCAGCAGCAAAGCCGGGGCCCCTCCCATGCCGAGGAGCTCCTCCCTCTCCCCGGGAAGGTGTCGCTCACCTCTCCCGCGCAGGGGCCCGAAGTCTCCCAGCCCTTTCACTCCTTGGGCCACTTCTCTGGTCCTTTTCGCTGTTCCCTCCCGGGGGATGCCAGACTGGATGGGACCTGAGATCTCTGACCCCAGACAGAACTTTCCTCTCCTTATTAAATTTTTTTTTTCTGCAAACCCTCCTCTTCCTGGAATTAGAAAAAAAAAAAAAAAAGGGCATACATCGGGGGTTGGGGTTTTTTTTGGGTCTTCCTCTTGCGAACCCGCCACATTTCTAGCGGCGCCTGTCATTTTGGCATTACGGATTGCGCCATGGCGTCTCGTGTGCAAGGGCCCCGGGTCCCAGCTCGCCATGTGCCTCTCTTTGGAGGCAGAGCAGCAGCAGCCGCGCCCCCCGATCGCCCTTTGGGGAGGGGGGCAAAGTGCGAAGCTTCACGAAACTAACCACCCATGGGAATGCATTTCTTTCGAGGGGGGTGCACGTTTTGCAATCGCTTCT
Source organism: Rhinatrema bivittatum (assembly GCF_901001135.1). Classification (NCBI taxonomy): domain Eukaryota; kingdom Metazoa; phylum Chordata; class Amphibia; order Gymnophiona; family Rhinatrematidae; genus Rhinatrema; species Rhinatrema bivittatum. The sequence goes on from NC_042630.1 coordinate 16,994,353, forward strand.
GGCGCCCGATTTAGGTCGTCACAGGAGGAAAAAATAAATGAATACATTTTTTTTTTTTTTGCAAAAGAAAATAATAATAAAAGGAATTTTAATGCATGGCCAGAGAGGGCTCCCCCTACCCCGAAACCTGAGTTGGGGGGGGGGGTGCACGTACAGCTCGGGACTCCACAACCCCAGGTTCCTGTGTGGGGTTTGTTTTGCACCAGATCTGTTAAAAAAAAAAAAAAAAATCTAACTCAATTATTTCTCCCTTCCCCCGCATAACTTTACCCCACAGCTGCAGCCCCACTTTTCAGGACCTTCAATGAAGATAAAAGGAAAAGCAGCAATTACAAAGCAAAAGCTCCCTCCGGAATAAGGGCGCCCCCACCCGCTCACCTGTCCCCCTACCCAAGAGCTTACCCTGGCATCCGGTCTTACCTCATTCCGAAGGGGTCTTCTCCAACACCTGGAGGGAAGGGTGGGGGATGCCCTGACTCCCCTCTCCCCTTCCATCTTCCTCCTCCTTTTCATTCCTGCACCTGGGGGGCGGGGGTGCTGGAGTCCTTCGGCGGATGAGCGATAAACAGAAATGTTCTGCTCCCTTCTGCACACATCCTTGTTGCCGTCGCTGGTGTTTCCCTGCTGCTGGCACCCTCTCTCCCTCCCCGCATGCGGTACCCGAAAACGGGGGAGAGGGGAGTCCCCCACCCCAGGATGGGGCAGAGGTGCAGCTCTCGCAGACCAGGAGGAGGGGGAGGTTGTGGGACGCTTTCTCTTTTTCAAACTGCGCAGTTTGATTTTCCATCACAAACACACTCCCCTCCCTCCGCCTCCCCGGTCCTTACCCTCCGCCTCCTGACAGCCTCGGTAAGGTTTCGGTTCAATAACAACCCCGCCCCCCTGCAATCACACTACATACACACGCACCCCCACACACTAACGGTCCCGCCCCCTGCACCTACGCAACACACCCAACAGCCCCGCCTCCCCGGCTGCAGCCACGCCCCCTGCAACCGCACGAGATGTACCCACACTAACAGCCCCGCCTCCCCGGTTGCAGCCACGCCCCCTGCAACTACACGGCACCCACACCTGCCCCACCTTCCCGGCTGCAGCCACGCCCCCTGTACCCACACGGCACATACCCACACTAACAGTCCCGCCTCCCCGGCTGCAGCCACGCCCCCTACCACCACACTGCACTCACACAAATATACCACACCTAAAAGTCCTGCCTCCTCGGCTGCAGTCACGCCCCCTCCCACCACACTGCACCCACACAAATACACCCACCCCCTCACCAATCCCACCTCCCCGGCTACAGCCACATGCCCCTGTAACCATACTACACATACCCACACTAACAGCCCAGCCTCCCCTGCTGCCGCTATGGCCCCTGTAACCAAACAACACACCAAACAACCCCACCTCCCCTCCTGCACCCCCCTTATACATACACATCCACACACTAACAGCCATGCTCCCCCCCTCCCCACCCCAGTATCCACATTACAAATATCCACACCCAGAACACTAACAGCCTTGCTTCCCTATTCCAGGCAATCCCCTACACCCTCACTAGATACACACTATTAGCCCCACCTCCCCTGTTGCCATGCCCCATGCAATCACATCCACACATTAATAGCTCCACCTCCCCTGCTGCAGCCACACCCTCAAACACTAACAGCCACACCTACCTTCAATCACTACAAACACACCCACCTAACAGCCCCATCTCCCCTGCTGCAGCCACACCTCCTGCACCCCCACAACACATGCTCATCCACAGCCTAACAGCCCCTCCTCTCCTGCTGTGGCCAGGGCCTCTGCAACCATACTACATCCACAACCACACCAACAGCCCTGTCCCACCTCCCCAGCTTCAGTCACACCCCCTGCACCCACACTAACAGCCCCAAGACCCTGCAATCTCACTCCACACATACACACCCATACACTAACAGTCCCAGCTCCCCTGCTGCAGGCATGGCCTCCTGCAACCACACTCTACACATACATGCTCACACACTAACAGCCTCACCTCCCCTGCACCCACACCCTCTCTGGAACCACACTACACACAAACCCACCCCTATAATTAGCAAGTCCGCCTCCCCTGCTTCAGCCATGGCCCCCTGTAATCATGCTACACACATACAAACCCACACACTAACAATCCTGCCTCCCTTGTTGCAGACATGCCCGCCTGCAACATTACACACTATACACTAACAGCTTCTCCTGCTACAGGCAACTCCTCCTACACCTTTCACTACACACCCACATCCTAACCCTATCTTTTCTCCTGCTGCAGGGTATGCAACTGCTGTCACACTGTACACACGAACACCCCCACCCTAACAGTCCCTCTGTGCCTGTAGTCACGTTCCTTGCATGTATACTAGCACCTTCTCTCCTGCTGCAGGAACATCTTTCTACACCCACACTACACATCCCTTGCTGCAGGAACCTCCCTCGGTTTTGTCCATACCCACATACAGGTACCAAGCATGGACACGTAATGCACAGAGCTACTCACACACACAGCAATTACACGCTCACATATAATAACCATGCTTGCCCCTATTCTAGTCACTTACGCTCAACCACCAAACACACACACACACACAAGACAGCTACATTCACACTCATATAGCAAACCACACACAAATATACATCTGTCTGCACACAATCATGCACAGCTACACACACACTCCAATGTGGCTAAACCTACACACCAAGTCACAAAAATACTACCCACACCAGATACACAGAGCTGCTCATACACACACACTGTACACACAGCTAACCAACCCACATCACTATACACACAACTGATAGTCCTCTCCCTTTGCTATTTCTACTTGTGCTTTCCTACTGAAAAAAAATAAATCCTAAAGAGTCAGTGTCAGACTGTAATATGATTATTAATATTAATATCAAACAGCCCCCTCCCACCTCAGCAGTCCCCTGCTCAGCCATGGCAATGGAAAACCCAAGCTACTGCCAGGGTTCCTCTCCCTGGACCAGCTCCCTGCCCTGCTGGGCTGTGTCGCTCTGGCAGGGGCCAGGCAGGAAAGCACAGGTTTTCATCCTTATTACGGCTTTTTTTTTTGTTTCAAAGGCCCCTGGAAAGCAAGTGACTCAGCCTTCAGCTCTTTCCTCTGCAGGCCATTGACAGCATCACCAAAGCAAGCCCAGATCAACGCAGAGACGTTGCGTAGCCTATGAGCGTCTGAAGTCTACCGTCCAGCCCTGGCTGGGGATTTAGGGGGTCCAACTGTGCTCTCCAGCTTGGGCGACCCGCCGCGCCACAGAACTGTGACTGGTACTCACCGCGCCCAAGAAAAGACGCACAGCACACGCCGTGGGCCAAGCTGCGCGACACACCGCACCGACCCAGCGCACAAACATGCGTGCGCACCACCCAAGCCAGTCATTTTAAGTGACGTTGTCCTCCATCACACCTCTGACGTGGGTAAAACAAAAAGGTAAAAGAAAGTAACTCCATCTAGGTAGTGTCAGAAGGGGCAGCAGCCAGGCCGTAGCCCTGCTTGCAGAACAGTCTGCCCGTTTTCTAGCAAGTGATGGGCCTTGCTGCTTCTTTGCTGCTTGAGTGAGGTGGGAACATGGGGGGCTTTTCCTGGAAAGAGTAATGGGGGTAGGGGGGGGGGGCAGAGGTTATATTTTAAGCCATTCTGATCTCTCAGTTATGAAGGGGGCCTTCCTAGGATGGGGGGGGGGGGGCAGGAGGAAGGAGGAGGCGGCCTGTCAGCGTCCAAAAGACTGAGGTTTTAAAAGTGAGGGTGATAGTGAATTTAGGACCAAGTCTAAACTGAGAGCCCTGGGATATTTGCACTTGTGGAGGGACGCAGGGAGCACTGAACGCCAAGGCAGGAGAAATTCTGAAATGTGGGTCCCAGTCACAGCTCCACCACAAAACGTGTGCGTGTGTGTGAGTCTGCGGAGTGAGTGCCTTCAGTGTGTGACTTCAGTTCCGATCCTGGCTCGAGCACTGATTTTCCGTGTATGGCCTGGAACAGGGGTGATCCTGCGATTATAAATGGCTGCCAATACATGGACAGGACAGCTTTATCCCCACTATATTCTGTCTGACTGCTGCTAACACCTGCTTCCTGACTGAAATTGCTACTGGGAACTAGCTCTTCATCCTTGAGGACCAGATAAGTTCAGTGAAGCAGAAGAGGGGATTAAAAAAAAAAAAAAGGATCCAAACTCAGGATCTAATTCATCAAGCACTTTTCTGTAGATACAGAATGGGAGAAAACACTTGGGGTCTGAGTGACTAAAGTCACTCAGACCCCAAGTGTGAAAGCTGTGCTGAGAGACCTCTCTGTGTACATTATGAATGATTTCTGATAGTACTGCCGAAGGGACTCACAGAGCAGAATTCACACAAGCAACACTCATAGGAAGTCACAAAGCAGAGAGACAAAAGGTAGATAGCACCCACAGGAAGTCACAGAACAGACATACAGGCAGCACCTACAAGGAGGCACAGAGAGAGACACATACACCAGATGCAGGAAGTCACAGCGCAGATACAGGCACCACTGCAGGAAGTTACAGAGCAGAGAGATACACATACAGGTAGTATCCACAACCAGACACAGAGCAAAGACCTAGAGGAGGCAGTATCAGTAAAGGGTCACAGAGCAAGAGACACAGAGGCAGCATCTGCAGGGAGTCACAGAGCAGAGACAGACACACACACAGGCAGCATCTGCAGGGAGTGACAGAACAAAGACACACACACACACACACAGGCAGTATCTGCAGGGAGTCACAGAGCAGAGACAGACACACACACAGGCAGCATGTGCAGAGACACACACAGGCAGCATCTGCAGGGAGTCACAGAGACACAGGCAGTATCTGTAGGAAGTCACAGAACAAAGACACAGACACACACAGGCAGCATCTACAGGGAAACATAGAGCAGACACACAGGCAGCATCTGCAGGGAGTCACAGAGCAGAGACAGACACACACACAGGCAGCATCTGCAGGGAGTCACAGAGCAGACACTTACATACACACACAGGCAGCATCTGCAGGGAGTCACAGAGCAGAGACACTTACATACACACACAGGCAGTATCTGCAGGGAGTCACAGAGCTGCTGAAGAGTTCACATGAGTTGTGAGCTATTTTAGGGTAATTATTCCTGCATTGGATATGTGCGGAAGAGGCAGCACCAATCCCTGACATAAGCAACCCTATTAATAGTGTTGGGATCAGAGGGCGCTGACTTGGCATCAGCCACAAGTTCTGCTTCTTCTTGGAGGGGTGAGGAAGAGAGTCAGACAGGAGAGTTTTCTGCTGCTTTATTCAGCAAAAAAAGAATTAGCATATAAAGTATATATTATCTTTACTACAGGTTGTGCGTATAGACTGGTCAAAGTTGCTGCCTCTCTGGGAGTCAGCACCTAAACAGCGGTGGGAGGCAAAGGGATGCAGAGAGCTTCAAGTGGCTGCTGGGCAAACGCCCAATGTGTTCAATAGAGGCGAGTAGCGGAGGTGGCCATGACTGACATTGTGCGTCTTGACTGGGCCCTGTAACCTCTGCTTTGTTACAGGAAACAGATATGCATTCCGGGCTCCATGTGGCCACAGATGGGGCCCAGGTCTGTTGGGATCAGAAGATGTGTAGAGTTGGGGAGCCTTTCAGATATTTGTCGTTCTGCTTAGGTAAAAGGACAAAGCCCTTTTATAATACAAGATGCGCCGCGCTGCCTCAGCACCATGTGCACGAGGTCTTGGGGGAAAAAAAATCGGTGGAAGATCCACAGATTGGTTCCAGTACGACTTTGAATCTGGGAAAACATTTGAATAAGCAAAACTAGCAGCGTGACCGTTGAAACAATTTGACTTCAGCGGGTAAGTTAGCAACTCCTGGAGATCACTTACTCTTCCGGAGGTGAGTGTCACCAGGAAGACCACTTTCAACGTTGGATACTTTGGGCCGCAGGAGTGAACAGGCTTGAACAACGAGCGCACGCGTTGGGCCAAAACCACATCGAGATGCCGTGATAGGACAGGATGGCTTCACATGAAGCAGACCCTTCATGACGTGTGTAACTAAGGGCAGAAAAGACAGTCTTTTCCCTGTAACAGCTCTGAGAGGAACTCTCTGGAAATTATCTTAAGACTCGATTTAGACAGATGAAGTGAAGAGAAAAGAAGATTTTGAACTGGACACAAAAAAAGAGCAGAGGTGAATGCTGGCAACAACTGGAAAACGTCTGCCGTTTATGGGCATACGAGGTGATGGCAGACTGTTTCCTGGACTGTAGGAGTACCTGGGCTTCCTCCTCTGAGCAGCCAAGAAAAGAAAATACTATCCTGGCCACATCCATATGGTCAATAATGATGGCCTATGGTGATGTTCAGATGAAAAAGGGCTCCCTGGTCCTGGGAGCTCAGGGTCAGCCAGAGAAACAAACAAATCTGCTCCTGGAAAGAGTTGTAGGAGCAGGGAGAAGCATTTCTGTTCGGCCCAGGCCACGGTTATTAGAATTAGCATTCCCTGATTCTGCCTTAACTGGGCCACGGTTTTCAATATTAATGGTATTGATATACAGGAGACACAGCATGTCGGGGACACATCTTCTGCCACCCTGTAAATTGGAAGTGCCTCCTTGGGCCAGACTTCCTAACTTTCCTGTTAAACTGAGTCGCAAACAGTTCCCCAGATCCTGCCAGCCACTTGGACGCTCAATGATGATTTGTGTGGGTCAAACACTTTGCTCCATTTCTCTGCTAGCATGCTGTCTGTGCCCAGTTGGTAAGTTGCATGAAAAAAGGCTTCTATGCACTATAGCCCACTGCCGGATTCTAATGGCTTCCAGACGCAATGGGTACGCACTAGCGTTGCTGAAAATATGTGCAGCATGGAGTGGTGATCCTTCAATGAGATCCGTCAACATTACCTTGGTTTCAAGGAGGTTTTCCAAGTGCAAAACACAAAGCAATACTCTGACAGCAATGCTGGTAGCTTTTGCAACTAGCCTCGTCATGAGAACAACTCTGGACACACCGTGAGCCTGACGCGTTCCAAAGTCCCAGTCACAATTAGGAGTTTAAGAAGGTTCAGTTGAGGCAGGAGGAATAAGTTAGGCTTGACAGGGAGGTGGGGAGCTGGTAGAAAGGTCAGAAGTAATTTTTAACAGCGGCCGGAGAGGGCAGGACAGGCCTTACACTTTCAATCTTTCTAGGGCAGGAGTTGCTTGGGGGAAGGATCAGGCCACTAGGCCCAAGCTTTGTCTCACTTGGTTGGGAGGTGGGTGATTGGGCCACTAGGCCTAGGTCCACTTCATTTCCTCCCCTCCCCCCCCCATAGCTACTTAGCTGTCTGTATACTCTTTTGAATGTAGCCAGTAAAGCTTAAAGGTCTGGGCCATACACAGGTGGATAACGTTAGGAATGCCCTAAGGCAGTCCTAGAGTTATCAGGTTAAATTAGCTGGCTACAGCTGAATACTGGATCGTTAGAAGGATAACTTTGCTCCATCCCGGCACTCCTCTTGTGTATAGGATTACGTTTTAGCCAGATAAAAGAGACATTTGCTTTTTTTACCTGCAATTTTTCTTTCCTTGAGTCTACCCAGACCAGTTCAGAACACATGGGTTTATCCCCCCCTGCCAGCAGACAGAGAGAGAGAAGAATCAGATTAGGTAACATCACCCCTTATAGGGCTCTGTGAAGCCTGCAGCACACTTCAGTATAACTGTAACAAGCAAACCGCATCAAACTTCCCCTTACACGCAGGGGAGATACAACAGGACTCTTTAATAAGTAGGTCCTTAAACTATCTGCCGAATGACTATACAGCAGGTTGACAGCTAATAATGGGTGGAGCCCTGGACTGATCTGGTTAGACTCAAGGAAAGAAAATTAACAGGTAAGATACCTAATTTTTCCTTTCTTAACATCCTGCCAGACCAGTCCAGAATGCATGGGATGCATCAAAGCCACTCTTAAACAGGGAAAAATTTGGACAGGCTTGTCCTTTGGACCCCAGCTCAGAAGGAAGCAAACTACCTAGCAAGCTCATACAACCTGTAAAGCTTTGAGAAAGCTCCTCACAGGACACTGACTGTCGCTCTGCCCACAAAGTCGCCTCAGGGACCAACAATCTTCTGGAAATGTAATGTGAACCAATACCTTCTTTAATATAAGAACATGTCACACTGGGTCAGACCAAGGGTCCATGAAGCCCAGCATCCTGTTTCCAACAGTGGCTAATCCAGGCCATAAGAACCTGGCAAGTACCCAAAAACTAAGTCTATTCCATGTTACTGTTGCTACTAATAGCAGTGATGCTAGTAATACCGTAGCAGTGGCTATTTTCTAAGTCAGCTTAATTAATAGCAGGTAATGGGCTTCTCCTCCAAGAACTTATCCAATCCTTTTTTAAACCCAGCTACACTAACTGCACTAACCACATCCTCTGGCAACAAATTCCAGAGTTTAATTGTGCGTTGAGTAAAAAAGAACTTTCTCCATTTGTTTTAAATGTGCCACACGCTAACTTCATGGAGTGCCCCCTAGTCCTTCTATTATCCGAAAGAGTAAATAACCAATTCACATCTACCCATTCCAGACCTCTCATGATTTTAAGCATTTCTATCATATCCCCCCCCCCCCCCCCTCAGCCGTCTCTTCTCCAAGCTGAAAAGTCCTAACCTCTTTAGTCTTTCCTCATAGGGGAGCTGTTCCATCCCCTTTATCATTTTGGTCGCCCTTCTCTGTATCTTCTCCATCGCAATTATATCTTTTTTGAGATGCGGCGACCAGAATTGTACACAGTATTCAAGGTGCGGTCTCACCATGGAGCGATACAGAGGCATTATGACATTTTCCGTTTTATTCACCATTCCCTTTCTAATAATTCCTAACATTCTGTTTGCTTTTTTGACTGCCGCAGCACACTGCACCGACGATTTCAATGTGTTATCCACTATGACGCCTAGATCTCTTTCTTGGGTTGTAGCACCTAATATGGAACCCAACATTGTGTAACTATAGCATGGGTTATTTTTCCCCTATATGCATCACCTTGCACTTAATCCTACATGCAGCCTGCAACACTCCCACTTTGTCTTACATCCCAGCATTGTAATAATCTGAACTATCATGGCTGTTGCCCAAACATTGGACCTGCTTGGTCCTCCAACTTTGCTGGCCGGTACCCAGGCACCACCAACCTGCTGTAACTGACACAGTTGGTTTCTGGAGCACTGCAGCTTGCTGGTACCAACGTGGCTATCCCATGGCCTGAAGCATCATTTGATCATGCTTTTTTTATCCACTCTTTCATTCTTTTCACCTCTCCCCTTGCCCCTGCTCGCAAGGAGGTGAAGGGCGGGTTATTTGCAATATAAACGCTTCCAACTTATTCCTTCCATTGTCATAGAATGACAGCAGACAAGGAGCATCCGGCCCATCCAGTTTGTCCCACTTCTCTCCAAGTGAAACTCCACAGGTCCCCAGCCTCCTCCTCCTCACCACTAGGGATGTTTTGTATTTATCCCAGACGTTCTTGAATTCTTTTACTGGTTTTATCTCTACCACCTCCCCTGGGAAGCAGTTCCACGCAATCCACCATCTTTATGTTTCTCCCCAGTTTCCCCCATGGTGTTTCCTACCATGAACGCTTGTTCTAGAGATGCTTTCCTCGGAAACATTTTGCTTCTAGTGCCTCATTTATACCTTTCAGGTATTTGAATGACACCCTCCCCCTCCCCCCAGCTTTCCTATCCTCTAGGGTGGCTTCTGATGCAGACTGCACATCATTTTCATCACCTTTCTCAGGACCACGTCTAGCTTGTTTCTATCGTTTCGGAAGTATGGCCTCCAGAACTGGATACAATACTCCAGAAGAGGGCTCCCCACTGACCTGTGTGGGGCCTTATCAGCTGCTTTATTCTGCAGGTTGTACTAAGATACAGACATACTCCTGAGTAAGGGACATACATGTGCACACAACTACATATTGATACACCTGAAACAGGTTAATGGTTTACTTGGAAATCTTTTATTATTAATTCCACAGAAAAGAGTTAAAAAGATGTAAAAGTGCATGTAAATTAAGCACAGTCCTAACATCGGCAGGAAAGTTGCTTCTGCCTAGGTTTACCTCTGCATAGGATTTTTAAAGAGATGAAATTCTTCCATTAGTCCCACCTCTATCATTAGACTCTTTGGCGGATGAAAGCAATTAAAGCGCTCCCGTTATGGCTTTAAAAATCTTTTTTGTCCTCCTCTAAACTCAGTTACTGCAGAAAGCTCAGGCTGTGTTCTCCTGTCACCATACAAAAGTGGCACTGCCTCGGGAGGCATCACATTTCCATCTTCTCTCCGCAGGAGCCAAACACAAACCCATGCTATTTTGACTAGCCATGAGCTGGTAGTCGCAGGACAGCCATAAGCAGGTGACTTGAAAGCCTTGATTTTCACAAGGCAGCTTTAAATAACAGACGACAGTGCAACCAAGGATGCGGCTGAGCAGAGCCACTCTTCAGCTCCCTCTTTTCCGATCCCAACAGGGTTTGGACCATGCCCTCGGTCAGCTGTCCCATCCCTCTGCGCAGGGTGACTAAGTGTCCAGGCTCATCAGCAGGGCTGTACCCCTCTTGATCCAGTGGTCCGGATTCACTACCCCCGACTTCAGATCTACACCGATGACGAAGGAGCAGCGGCCTGCAGTTCCAGCTCGATTTGGGTAGTAGTAGCATGGACAGGCATACATCCCTTCAGTAAGGGAGAGAGAAAGAAGGGTTAGCTCTGCATGGGAGAGAAGGATTCGTTTTACCATACTTGTCACGAGAGCAGGAAAGTAACACGGGCTGATAGCATGCTCTCAAGAACACAACAGCATGAAGTCCATCTCAAACTATTCTAGGATCTGTAGTCATCCATTTTCTCTTGAAATACCCAGGATAAGGGCTGGTGTGATGGTTGAGGGAGATCACAGATTGATTCCAGAGTCTGGCGTCTGCTCTCTGGGTTGGCCAAAGTGGAGGATGCTGTGAAGGCAATGTTTAAAGCTCCACAGAGAAGAGGGGAGTTCCAGCCATTGCATAATGACAATAACCAATGTTCAGACTCCAGGTAAATGCATACTGGTTTCCATTGGAAGCTATGCCTGTGGTACGTAGTCAAAGGATTGTCACCACAACAGGGGGATTAAAAATATGGAAAAGAATCCCAAGTAAAGGAAACTTTGTTCTTACCTGCTAAAAGAAAATTGGTTCTTACCTGATAATTTTCATTCCTGTAGTACCATGGATCAGTCCAGACTCCTGGGTTTTGCCTCCCCACCAGCAGATGGAGACAGAGAAAGTTGTGACAGGCTCTGCCATATATACCCGGGTGCCACCCACAGTCTGCCAGTATTACTCAGTATCAAAGCAGTATGGCTCAACAAACTAACTATATACAGGAACCATAAACAGAACCAGATCACTAACCCCAAGCGTGACCCGAACCCCCTAAACTGGGAGAACCAAGAACGATCTGCAGACCAGCATAAATCAAACAACGCACGGACTCTCCATTAGGTCCATGCATTAACTGATGCAGTTTCCACCGAGGGCGGGATTCTGGACTGATCCATGGTACTACAGGAACGAAAATTATCAGGTAAGAACCAATTTTCTTTTCCCTGTACGTACCCGGATCAGTCCAGACTCCTGGGATGTAAGTGAGCTCACTTACCGGGGATGGGATCCAGAGAGGCCCGCACGCAGCACGCCTGCACTGAAACCATCCACATCCGGCGCCTGCACATCCAGACGATAATGTTTCGAAAAGGTATGCATTGTCGTCCATGTGGCCGCTCGGCAAATTTCCTGCAGAGAAATCTGTTGGCATTCTGCCCAGGAAGCTGCCTGCACTCTTGTCGAATGTGCCCAAATCCCTACAGGCAAGGGCTTATCATGCAGTAAATACTCGGAGTGTATCGCCTCCTTGAGCCACTGGGCAATCGTGGTCTTGGATGCCATGTTAGCTCTCTTCGGACCACTCCACAGAACAAAGAGATGATCCGAGACCCGAAAGCTATTAGTTACTTCAAGATAACACAGCAACACCCGGTGAACATCCAACTTCCGTAAATCCTTGGAAGACGGATCCGACCAGGGTAGAAAAGGACGGAAGCTCCACAGACTAATTCAAATGAAAAGCGGAAACCACTTTCGGTAGAAAGGAAGGAACCATTCGCAGGGACACCCCAGAGTCTGAAATCCGCAAGAACAGCTCCCTGCACGTCAAGGCTTGCAGCTCAGACACCCTCCGAGCGGAGGAAATCGCCACCAAAAACACCACTTTCAACGTGAGGTCTTTTAACGTAGCTCTCTGCAAGGACTCAAAAGGGGCCAAACACAAAGACCTAAGAACCAAATTAAGTTTCCAGGAAGGATATGGCGAACTCACCGGCGGCCATAAATGCTTCACACCCCATAAAAAATGAGAGACATCAGGATGTGCCGCTAAGGCTGTCCCTTGAATGGGACCACGCAGAGATCCCAGAGTCGCCACCTGAACCTTTAAGGAACTACAGGACAGAGCTTTAGCTAAACCTGCTTGTAGGAAAGCCAAGATGTCAGGAATGGAAGCCCGCGTGGGTACAGTCCCCCGGTCTACACACCAGGACTCAAATACCCTTCCACACGCGCACATAGGAGATAGAGGTCGAAGTCTTCCGCGAACGTAACAAAGTGGTCACCACCGCGTCCGAATAACTTTTGTCTTTTAGACGCCGCCTCTCAAAAGCCAAGCTGCTAGACAAAAGCGATCGACCTGGTCGAAACAGACAGGTCCCTGATGAAGAAGGTTCAGAAGAGACGGAAACCTCAGAGGCCCTTCCACCGCCAGGTTGACTTGATCCGCAAACCACGGCCAAAGCGGCCACTCGGAAGCCACTAAGATCACGTCGTTCGGATGACCCTCTATCCTTCTGAGCACCCTGCCTATTAGAGGCCAAGGGGAAAACACATACAGCAGGACAGTGGTCTGTCAAGGTAGAACCAGAGCATCCACGCCCTCTGCCCCCATTTCTCTGCGACGGGCAAAGAAACGCGGAGCCTTGGTGTTCTTGAAGGTGGCCATTAAATCCAGGCACGGTGTGCCCCATCTGTCGCAGATGATCTGAAAGGCCTTGTCTGCTAATTCCCATTCCCCGGGATCAAGACGATGCCGACTTAAAAAATCCGCGTGAAAGTTGTCGACTCTGGCAATGTGGGATGCTGCTATGCTGAGAAGATTCTGCTCTGCCCACTCGATTAACCATCGAGCTTCCAGCGCTACTGGTTGACTCCTCATACCTCCTTGCTGATTGATGTATGCGACCGTGGTCGCATTGTCGGTCAGCAGCCTGACGGCCTTCCCCCTGAGAAGCAGGGAGAAAGCCAACAACGCCAGACGAACCGCCTTGGTTTCCAGATGATTGATGGACCACCGAGATTCTGCCGGGGACCAGCAGCCCTGTACCGATTGTCGGAGACAAACCGCTCCCCAGCCTGACAGACTGGCATCCATAGTTACCACCGTCCAATCCGGTAAAACCAAGGGAACTCCCCGGCTCAAATTGTCTGCCATGAGCCACCAATCCAGACTGGAGCGAGTGGCCTCCGTCAGAGGCAACTGCAGGTGGAACTGTTTGGAAACCAGATTCCAGCGGGAAAGTAAGGCTGATTGCAACAGGCGCATGTGAGCGAAGGCCCATGGAACCAATTCTAGAGAAGAAGTCATGGATCCCAGAACTTGCAAGTAGTCCCAGACTATCGGAGAGCGCTTGTACAGTAACCTTCATACCTGACCCTGCAACTTGGTAATGCGGTCGGGCATCAAGAAAACTCTCCCCTGTCGGGTGTCGAACAACGCACCCAAAAACGCCAACGATTGGGAAGGTGTTAGATGACTCTTGGAGAAGTTGACCACCCATCCTAGATTCTTCAGTACTTGCAGCACTCGCTGAACTGCGGCCTGACAGAGCAATTCAGACTTCGCCCGAATCAACCAATCGTCCAGGTATGGGTGAATCAACCATCCCTCTCTGCGCAACTGAGCCGCTACCCCCACCATTATTTTGGTGAACATCCTGGGGGCCGTAGCAAGACTGAAAGGTAAGGCCTGAAACTGGTAATGGCGACCCAGAATGGAAAATCTCAGGAACTGCTGATGATCCAGCCTGATCCCGATGTGTAGATATGCCTCTGTCAGATCCAGAGAAGCGAGAAATTCTCCCGGCCTCACTGAAGCCAGAACTGACCGCAACGTCTCCATTCGGAAGCGTGGTATCTGCAGGCACCTGTTGATGCGCTTTAAGTCGAGTATGGGCCTGAAGAATCCTTCTTTCTTTGGCACGACAAAGTAAATGGAGTAGCACCCTCTTCGTTGATCCGCCGGAAGAACTGGGACTACTGCTCCAAGGTCAACCAGGCGCTGCAGCGTCTGTTTTACTGCTCGATGCTTTTTGGCATACCCACATGGAGAGATAAGAAACTGAGGGCGAGGCTGGCGGACAAAATCTAAAGCATAACCATGTCTTATCACAGAGAGTACCTACTGATCTGTTGTGATTTTGGCCCATTCCTCGTAAAACAGGGATAATCTGCCTCCTACCACTGGAACCGAAGACTGGGCTGGCCGCCCATCATTGAGGGGACTTACCGGCTGTCGTGGCCTGAGCGGGACTTGGTCTGCCAAAATGTCTGCCATGAAAGGACTGAGGCCACGCCTGCTGCCTGTTAGAATTCTGCCGAAACGAGGCTGTGGGTGTTCTAGGTGCTTGAGAACGTCGACCTCCCCAAAACCGGGCACAGGAGGAAAAAGTCCCCCTTGACCGTGGCCTGTCCTCCAGCAAACGATAAGAATTATTCTCTCTCAAAAACTGTATCATATCCTCAAGTTCTTTTCCAAATAATAACTTGCCCTTAAACAGTAAGGAGCCCAGTCGAGACTTTGAGGAAGCATCCGCCAACCAGTTTCACAACCATAATAGTCTACGGGCCAAAACCGCGGACACCATAGCCCTAGCCGACGTGCGCAGCAGATCATGCATAGCGTCAGCACTATAAGCCACCACAGACTCCAGGCGACCCGCCTGCAGAGCTTCCTCCTCCGAGAGATTTTCATTCGCAAGTAGTTGCTGCGCCCAGCGAAGACCAGCTCTCAAGTGCAGAGACCTCAAAAATCTTCTTAAGTAGTAATTCCAACTTTCGATCCTGGAGATCCTTCAAGGCCGTCGCCCCTGTGACCGGGATTGTGTTCCTTTTCGTCACTGCCGAAACTGCGGCGTCCACCTTGGGAACCCAAAGCATCTCCAACGTCTCCTCAGGCAGCGGATAAAGCTTGTCCATTGCCTTAGTGACCTTCAACCCCAAATCTGGGGTGTCCCATTCGCGAAACAGGAGATCCGTGACAGAAAAATGAAATGGAAAAGAAGTAGCCAGACCCCTCAGGCCCAATAACACCAGATCCATGGATCCCAGGCGTGCTTCTTCCTGAGGAGCGTCTATTCCCAATTCTTTCAAAATGGGAGGAATGAGAGGAAGCAGCTCTTCCTTTCTGAACAGACGAACAACCTTCGGATCATCGCCTTCGATGCTCTGAGAACCACGTGCAGCGCTCTGCTGCTGGTCCCCGTCCCCCTCAACCCCCCCTCGGAGGTTGGCCCTGCAAATCCTGCTCATCTGGATCTGCAGTGTCCAAAGAATTGTCTGTATCCACTTGCGGCATCCTGGCTCACAAGGGACGCTTCCCCTTAAGGGCTCCCACGGGCCCCGGCGCCGTGACCCTCTTCCAGGCCGCAGGAGGAGGAGGAAGCGGCGGCTCCAAAACTGGAATGGCGCGTTTCTTGCTGGCTTTCCGGGCCTTAAAAGCTTTATGCATGACCAGCACAAACTCGGAAGAAAAAGAGCAATCGGAATCAACCGAATTGGTATCAGGGGCACCTCCCTGTACCATGAGCTCTGTCGGCACGCTAGATCACGGCCTCGGATCCGGCCGCTGTGGAGAAAGCCGTGGCGGGAGATTCCCCTCCCCTGCCGTAACCTGAATCACGGCCGCAAAGGCACTCAAAATGGCGCCATTTCCCGCACTCGGTGGGAGAGAACAAGGTGGAGGAATTGGAAGCTCCCCTACTGCCAGCGCCACCGACTGACTACGAATCACGACACCCCCCCCCCCCGACCCCCGCTGAGGGTCCCTCGCTGCCGGGGAGGCAGGTGGGACAGAGTCCATCTCTAGACAGGCACGTCCGGCCGGAGCCGCACGCGCGGCAAGCTGCTCCACGTGGCATCAACACCCCACAGAGAAAGCCCCGACACAAAGTAAAAAACGAAGAGCGATTAAACGCAGCACCCCCACAGCCTTAGCAAAGACACAAAGGAGAGAAAATTAAGTAAAACTTTTTTTTTTTTTAAACTTGCCGGTCTGACGAGGTGATCCTTGGCCGGTGGTGCTGGGGTGAGTGATCCGGGCTCCCCGGTATCACCCCAGCGTTTACTGCACTAGGCAAAGGAGGGCTCTCAGCCCCTGCCACAGCTGCCTCACACCAGGGGGGATGGTCCCCTCAGGACTTGCCGACCCCCTGGGAGGCTGAAGCTCTCACACCGGTAACCTCTGAATTACAAAGAAAATTCTAATTAACCTGTCAACACTACTTTTTTTTTTTTTTAATTAAAAGCTTTATAACTTTTGAACAACCGAAAAAAAGGAAAAAACCTATCTACTAAGTAAACTATTCCAGACTGTGAGTTTGGCCACCCCACCATCTGCTGGAGACAGAGTAATACCGGCAGACTGTGGGTGGCACCTGGGTATATATGGCAGAGCCTTTCACAACTTTCTGTCTCCATCTGCTGGTGGGGAGGCAAAACCCAGGAGTCTGGACTGATCCGGGTACATACAGGGAATTTTGCATTCTTAGTTTGATTTGGAACTGTTCTTAATTTGCTATCAGCTTGGGTACATAGTAATACTGAGGGGCTGCAGGTAGTACACCAGGTTATAAGCCGGTGGTTCTGAAAATGTCTCTGTCTCCATCTGCTGGCAGGGAGGCAAAACCCAGGAGTCTGGACTGATCTGGGGTATGTACAGGGAATAACACAGCAATAACAGGGCCCCAGGAAGAAGAAATGAAAAGAATACTTTCCTCCTTCAGCTGCTGGGGAAGAGAAGATTTCAGAGGTAGGGAGGGAACCAGGCTACAGATCTCACCATGCTTTGCAATGGGGAGCTGCATCTTCATACCGTGAAATTGCAGGGAGAAACTGTGCAGGGATCCACTGTATACTTCCGAGCACTCTAGGATATTATATGGCGCTGCTGCTTGCACCACGGAATTCTAGGGAATTGCTACAAATTCCATGGGATTGCAGGGAGCGGCTGTATGCTCCTGAAGGATTAGAGGGAAGATCTGTTTGTTCCACTGGATTTCTTGATAAGACTGCAGGAAATAGGATTATAAGGAGCCACTGTGCACGCCATGGGATGTACCTTTGCCACTCTTCTTCTTGTACTCTACAGGTTTGAAGTGGATGGTAGGAATGGGACACACCAGCTGCATGGGCTCCGCCTCCACCAGGCATGCATTCTTCTTGTCCCAGCTGGCCCCTTCCAGGTACAGGCCTCTCACCCACACACCATCCTGAAGGGCAAGGGGGGAGTGAGAAGTGGAACACATTATCAAAGGCCAGAAGGTGGCAACAGCCTGTCTGGATCCCTTATTAGGGATCTGGAGGGCGGAAGAATTCCTCGGCTGATAATCTGGCAAGACAATACTGAAAAATACTTTCACTATTACATACAACAATATTGTAAGATTGTGGTGCTCTTCTTCAGGATATGGTAGCTCCACTCTCAGGACATCACAAGAATGTGCTGCCACAAATAATTTAGGAGGCTGCATAGCCCTTTCACCTGAAGCCCTTTGGAGATGAGTGAGTGTGTGTGTGTGTGGATTACTACTTACTTTTGGAGCGTATACCAAGTTGCTATCATCCACAGTGGAGACGATGAATTCCCATGAGAGTGTATCCACAGAGATCTGGAAGAGAGCCCAGCACAGCATCAGGATTAGACCCAACACACAGGTTCCTGGGATAGAACAGGGGGTGGGACCTGTTCCCCTCTGACAGAGAGGCATCAGGGATTGGTCTATTGGTTACAGCAATGGGCTGAAAACCGGGGATCAAATCCTGCTTCCCCACTGACCCTCCTTCTGACCTTGGGCAAGTCACTTTATCTCCCCATTGTCTCAGGTACACTGATACAATTGTAAAATCCTTGGGGAAGGGACTTATTGCATCTGAATATTTATCACCATTTTACAGTGCTATGTACATCTAGTAGCACTATAAAAATGAGAAGTATGATGATTATTGGTTTTACATACAACACCAGTACAATAGCATGTCTTCTTGTGTACTGAATGTCTAATATTGTAGCAGTCATTGCTAGGTTAATACGGTTGAATTTCCATGTGTTGCTTGGTACAGATGAATTTACGTACATTGTTCTGACGTGCTGCGGCCTGTAAGACTGCAGTCAGGAAGCCAGTAGGAAAGGTGAAAGCAGAAAGCCAGAAGAGCACTGGAGGGTGTGCTGTCTCTGCCCATTTTGCAAACTGATCCACTCGATTGTTGAGGTCCCGGGTCCAGGATGCCAGAGACTTGAGGGAAGGGTATGCCTAAATCACATCCACAGAAAATTGGTGAACAATCGGAAAACCATCTCAGCACCATTATGGCGATCTCACCCAGTTGCATGATGGGAGTACTGCTTGTCCTTAGAGAATGACAGTGACTTATTGGACTGAGCTTGAGGCACTGCAGGTTGTGTCAGTGACTTGCTGGGCTAAGCCTGGGGAGCTGTATGCTAGCAGTGTCAGTGACTTGCAGGGCCGAGTGCTAGGAGTGTCAGTGACTTGCTGGGCCGAGTGCTAGGAGTGTCAGCGACTTGGGGCTGAGCTTGAGGCACTGTATGCTTGGAGTGGCAGTGACTTGTTGGTCTACTCGGGGTGCTGTATGCTAGCAGTGTCAGTGTCTTGCTGGGCTGAGCCTGGGGTGCTGTATCCTTGTCTCCTTACCTTCTCCCACATCGGAGGCACCCGTGCATCATAGATGCAGTTGAATGTTTCCTCCAGGTCAGTGGACATTACAACCAGACCTTGGATTCCCTTCTCCAATTCAATCAGAGATGACCTGGACAAAGACACATGCACAGAAATGTAAAGTAGCAAGGCTGGGGAGGGGAGTACAGGGACCTTACCTCACAGGGAGTATAAGCCTTGATCAATACTCACTAAGGACAGTGGGAGGTGAGAGGTGGAAAAATGGGGGTTGTAGGTACCAAATGTTCTGCTGGTACTGCACCAGAACCAGAGCCATGTGCCAACAGTGACTGGTTTCGATGCTTGCAGGATCTCCCACGGACATCGGCCCGGTCTTTCCCCGGCACCGAGGAGGTGGAGGATCCCAATGTCCTGGAAACCGGTGAGATCATGGAAGACCGATCACAGTTCCCTCAGTCTTTAGAAGATGTAGTTGGAGGGGTAGTGAGGGGGAGCGTATTGAGAGGCTCCCCTTGATCCCCCAGATGTCGAGGACTTCAACGTGGGTGTTGATGGAGCGGACATTTTGGGACCGAAAAGTTTCTCCATTTTATCAAATCGCACACGACGGCCCTTGGGGGTCATCTGGACACACAGCTGACACCCTTGGATGTCATGTGAGGGCCCCCAGGCAGAGGATGCAAACCTCATGTGGATCCATGATGGACCTGGTCCGCGGGCACTGGAGGCACCAATGAAAGCCAGACGACACCATGAAAAACAACCAGCGCTTGGTTGATGACTGGGGGCCACCGAGATGTAAAATACCGGGAATCGACCACGAAAAAGGAGGAAAAATGTTTTTACCTACTGCGCCAAGGAGAGACACTGATCGTGAAGGGGGACCCGTCTATGGAACGGGGAAAAAACTTCTGATATTAAGCACAAAAGGCACAAATGAAGCAGAGCTCCACAAACCGCAACGCAACTGCACTGCGGAAAAAGAGAGACTGAAGGGGGACCTCGGTTGCAAGCACGGATAGGGGCATGCTCAGTGTGCCAGTCAAAGTTTCTAGAAACTTAAGACCCATCTGAATGGCAAGACCCTTACAAATATAGGCCGAACAAACAGCCTCTTTCAACCAATGAGCCAAAGGTTCTAGAAACTTTGACAAAAGTTTTCCGTGTTGGACTCCATCTGATGATGTCACCCATATGTGAGGACTACCATCCTGCTTGTCCTAGGAGAATATCACAGATCAGTCCAAAGAAGTGGGGTTTTGCATCCCTACCAGCAGATGGAGGCAGAGAACAAAACTTTGAGGCACTGCTACATAAATGAGAGCGCCACCTACAGTCCCCTCAGTATTGACCTGTACCCAAGCCAAAAATTAGATAGCATTCCCCTTTACCAGGGCAAACAGGAAAACCCAGGGTTGGATCCCCCTGGAGACCACCATAACTCCAGTACCAAAACAGTCTATCAACTGCGTAACTCAACAAACATAACTGTTCAATTGGTAAGAAAAGTCTTTAAATATACAGCATATAAATACCAGGAAAATCAGTCTTTCGGCAGTAATACCAAGGCGGGTCTCTGGACTTATTTGTGGTATTACAGGAATGATCAGTCCAGATAAGTGGGATGTACCAAAGCAACCCTACACCGAATGCGCCTTAAGACCCATCTGAATGGCAAGACCCTTACAAATATAGGCCGAACAAACAGCCTCTTTCAACCAATGAGCGAAAGTAGCTTTGGAAGCTTTCTCTCCTTTCTTCGCGCCACCGAACACCACAAAGTGATGGTCTAATCGACAAAAGGAATTAATGACCTTCAAATAACGCAACAGAGTGCGATGCACATCCAGAAGATGGAGATCTCTATCCTTTGAAAAATCTCTAGACCATTCTGGGAAACCCGGTAATTCAACTGTCTGATTCACATGGAGGGCAGAAACCACTTTCGGCAAAAAGGAAGGCACCATTCACAAGGACACCCTGTCTTTAGTAATACGCAAAAAAGGATTGTGACAAGATAGAGCCTGAACAGATCACAAACAGAAAAAATGTCTTCAATGTAAGGTCTTTCAAAGAGGCTTGTTCTAAAGATTCAAAAGATGCCTCACCAAGAACCTGAAAGACCAAGCTGAGGTTCCAATCTGGACACACCTTCCAAACCGGAGGTCGCACATGCTTAGCCCCTTTCAGGAATCTGATGACATTGGGATAGGAGGCCAAAGACTTGCCCTGTACCCTGCCCCTGAGACAACCCAAGGCAGAAATCTAGGCACGGAGTGAACTATAAGACAAACCCTTGGACAAGTCCTGCTGCAGGAAGGACAAAATATGCGGAACTGTCGCCAACAGAGGATCCAGCTGCTGCTGTAGACACCAGGTCTCAAAAACCTTCCAAACCCTGACGTACACCATGGAAGTAGACGGCCATCTAGCCTGGAGAAGGGTAAAAATTACTGGTTCTGAATATCCCTTCATGCGCGTGCTGCCTCTCAAAAGCCAAGCCATGAGACAAAAGTGATCTTCTTGCTCTGAAAATATGGGTCCCTGCCATAGCAATCCCAGCAGATAAGCCAGCCAAAGAGGTTCGCCCACCACCAGATACACCAGGTCCACAAATCAAGGCTGGCATCCATGGTCACCACCACCCAATCCGGAGCCTCCAGGTCCACTCCCCTTTCCAAGTTGTTCCTTGACAGCTATCATGAAAGACTGGACCTGGATTCTTATAGAAGAGGTAATGGTATATAATACTGCTCAAACATCGGATTCCACCTGGACAACAGCACCTTCTGCAACGGACACATGAGAGTAAAGGTCCATGGAACCAGATCCAATGTCGAGGCCAAAGAGCTCAGCTCCTGTAAGAAATCCCAGACCCTTGGCACAGGAAGACGTAACAGCCGGGTCACCTGCGCCTACAACTTCGACAATCTGTCTGCTGTCAGATATACCCTGCCCTTCTGGGTATTGAGGCAAGCTCCTAGATGCTCCAGTGATTAAGACGGAACCAGGTGACTCTTTGCCACATTGATCACCCAACCCAGAGAGCTGAGGATGTTCATCACTCGTTGCACAGAACGACCACACTCCTCCCTCCATCTTCGCCCAGATAAGCCAATTGTCCAGATATGGATAGAAACATATAGAAGTGTCGGCAGAAGAAGACTAAACAGCCCATCCAGTCTGCCCAGCAAGCTTTCACACCTATTTTTTTCATACTTATCTGTTACTCTGACCGCTGAGGTCAGGGCCCTTATTTGTAACTTTTTGGTTCCAATTCCCTTCCACCCCCACCAACGATGCAGACAGCAGTGCTGGAGCTGCATCTAAGTGAAGTATCTAGCTAATTGGTTTGGGGTAGTAACCGCCGTAATAAGCAAGCTACTCCCATGCTTGTTTACCCTGCCTGTGCAATTCAGTCCTTGTTGGTTGTCTGAATATAAAGCCTCTTTACTTCATTCCCCCCTGTTGTTGAAGCAGTGAGCTGCGCTGGATATGTATTCCAAGTGAAGTATCAGGCTTAATTGATTCGGGGTAGTAACTGCCGTAACAAGCAAGCTACACCCATTCTTATTTGTTTACCCTTCTCATTGCAAGGCTGCCACCACTACCACCATCACCTTTGTGAAGGTTCAGGGAGCCATGGCCAATCCAAAGGGAAGAGGCTGAAACTGGAGGTGCTGACCCAATACCTTGAACCGCAGAAATCTGTGATGATCCTTTCGATTGGGAATATGCAGATAAACGTCAGTTAGATCCAAAGATGCCAGGAATTCTCCTTCGCAAACTGCTGCAATCACTGTATGCAGCATCTCCATCCAGAAACGTGGCACCTGCAAGCTTATGTTTACCTTTTGCAAATCCAAGATGGGACGGAAGGTGCCCTCTTTTTTTTGAACCACCCCTGCTCGCTCAGTGGCACTGGAATTATGGCCTCTAAGCTTATCAACTTTTGCAGAGTCCCCTCTACCGCTCCCTGTTTGCTTCGGGAAGAGCAGTGGGACTTCAGAAAGGCTTCCCTGAGCTGGCGCAAAAATTCTAAGGTGTAACCATCTCTTACGACCTCCAGAACCCAATGGTCTGAGGTAACCTTGATCCACGCCTCGTAAAAATGGGACAACCTGCTCCCTTACAGCTTCCAGTGAGGAGTGAGCAAGCCTGGCTTCATTGAGAGTACTCCCTCTGATCCCCTGACCAGACCTGCTTCTGGAGGACCTGCCAGCACCCCAAAATATCTGCTGATGACCTGAATACTGCTTGGAACCCAAGGTAGAAGTCTCTCTCCTAGACTGAAACCTCCTCAACTCCTGAAAATGGGATTGGGTTGGAAAGACCTTTTTATTGCTCTTCTTATCCTCTGGCAGCCTATTTCCCTTGGTTTCCCCCAGGGACTTCATCAGCTGATCCAGCTCCTCCCCGAAACGCAGTTTTCCCTTAAAAGGAAGATTGCATAACTGAATCTTGGACCACATGTCTGCCGACAAATTGCGCATCTACAGAAGCCTGCGTGCAGCTACCACAGAGATCATGCTCCTGGCTGATGTATGCACCGAATCATACAATGCATCCGCCACATAAGCCACCCCCTCTTTCAGATGAGCCACCCGAATGGAGGAGAGCTCGCCCGACGAGGCCTGCTCTTGAGGCTTCTGAATCTAGCACAAGCAAGCCCGCTGCATCATGCTAGCACACACCGCAGCTCGCAGACTCAAGGCTGACACCTCAAACATGCACTTCAATTGAATTTCCAATTTGCGGTCCTGAACATCCTTCAGAGCAGCGGACCCGCCACCAGAATCATAGTCTTCTTGGTTACTGCAGAGACCGTCGCATCCATCTTAGGAGACTTGATGCTCCAAATGCTCTTCCAGCAATGGATAAAGCTTCACCATCTTCCTACCGATCTTCAAGCCTGCTACTTGTAAATTCTACTCCCGACTAATCAGCTTTTGAATCTTTTTAGGTATAGAAAAGGCACTAGGTGGACCCCGCAGCCCATCCATAACCGGAATGATACCCTCATTATCCGACTCTTCCTGCGTTAGCTTCATCCCCAATTCTTCCAACACCTGAGGAATGAGGGGCTATAGCTCCTCCTCCTTAAACAGACGGACCAGCCGAGGGTCATCCCTCTTAATCCCGGGCCCCTCAACGAGGTCTGGATTATCCTTGCTCACATCTGGATCCGGAGTCTGACCCCCATCCGGGTCCACTCCCTGGGGAGATGCAGCATTCTCCTGCATCTCATCCGAGTCATCCAGATCCCTGGGGTCACCCCTCACACAAGCAACCCCAGGTGCTTGAGCATGCGCTGAGAACTGCCTGCTGAGGACAGCCTAGGTCTTTTGGATGGCCCTGGTCTTCTCTCACTGGATCTCCTCTCCTGTACTCTTCCCAGCCAGGAAAGCCTCGTGTATCAAAAGGACAAATTTGGTGGAAAAACCCCATGGGCCTTCAATCCCCTGTTCAGGAAGACTGGACTCAGAATACGCTCCCTCCTCCTGATTATCCTCAGGATCCTTCCCCGCAGGAGAGAGTGGGGGAGGGGAGTCACCAGATTCCTGGCAAGTCGAGGTCCCCTGGCTGCGATCCCCCTCTGGAGCAGAAACCTCCCCCCTCATGGGTCGAGAAGCCCTCCTGGCCTTTGAAGCCTTAACGGAGGATCCCTCCCCACCGAAGCACAACCTGTGCAGAGGGAGTGTGAATTCAAGCAGGCAAACTAAAGCCCACAGGCCTTGCAAGCTTCCATGCATGTTTTTTTTGCCATGAGGCCTGAGGTCGGCACTCGGCCTACTGCATCATCGCGAGGAAGGCCATACCACGTGACTGCCCTGCCGAGCCATGCTAAGACATAGGACCGCACTGACACACACAGCGTGCAGGAAAAAAAACCAGTTGTCGTTTAAGATTTAAAAAAAAAAAAAAGTAAAGATGCAGCAAGCTTGAGGGAGCAAGGCAAATCGGCCTCTGGTGCAGTGCCAGGGGGGTCTACCAGCGGGAGATGCCAGGGTCGATAGAGGGTGAAAGTGAGGAGGGCCGTGAGAGACTTTCAGTTTTTTCCCTAGACGGGAAAGTTTGGTATGTGCTATGCTAGTCGTGCAGCATTCAGGCCGCTGTCCGTACAGGGTTTGTAGATGTAAAGGTGGTGTTAACAGGTGCAGATGTACAGGGCTATACTGGGTGTAGAGGTGTAACAGGTGCAGGCATACAGGGTTGTGCTAGCTGGAGATGTGGAGCAGATGCAGGCATACAGGGCTCTATTAGGTATAAAGGTGTTAACAGCTACAGGCATACAGAGTTGTATTAGGTGTAGAGGTGTAACAGATGCAGATGTACAGATTTATACCTATGACTTTTGCTAACATATTTAGATGGCCTGTAATATGCCTGTCACTGCAGATAGCTCTGTGGGCCGATCCTGTATTACTCACTGGTGAGTCACAGCACAGAATAAGATCCTCATTGTTAGAAACCCCCTGTAACTTTTTTTTCTACAAAATAACATCAGAATCTAAAGCAGCAGCCCCACACACTTTATATGTATGAGAACCTCACTGATAGAGGGGACACAACAGAAGGGGAGAGAGAGGATAAAAGAGAGGGGCTGGGAGAGAGGACATAGTAAAAGGGGAGAAAAAGGGTGAGAGGAAAACTGGTGGAGGAAAAAAACATGAATGAGGGGGAGGGAGAGAAGGAAAGTAGAGAGGCAAGGGGAAGTAAGAGAGCTAGAGGAGTATTTTTCTTATCTGTGCAGCTGCTGTGCTATGCCTGGGTCCTGTATTGTGGGATCTACCATGATGTGTTAGGAGTATGGTAGGGACAAGGTCTGTGCTCAGTAAGGAATGAGTGGGCTATTCTCTCTTCCAGTCACGGACAGGATAGGAGCTGTAGTACTGCAGAGCCGACTCATCCCCACCAGATAGCCTTTCCATTCCTCTTGAATAGCATGAGCCTCCTCCCTCCATCATTCCCCCCAGCAGACCCAGGTCAGCCCAGACTGATGCCGTGTAATGAGGCAAAACCTCAGTCTGCCAGGAGATGACCTGGGTAATACAGAAGCCACCAGGGGTCATGCCCCTAGCTTGAATGTAACTGGCTGAGAATATCTAGGTGCTATATGGATGGCTGAACTAGGTTGAGGCTGACCTCATGGTGTCCAGCAGGGAATTGTAGCGCTGGATCTCCTGCAGCAGAACCACATTCAAAGGCGAGGGGTCATCTGACAACATCTTCCTTGTTCCCTCATAGTCGATCACCTCAGGGATCTTCTGGCGCACATCTGAAGACATATCCAGCACCTGGGGAGAAAAGAAGCCTGCATTTTACCATGGGGGCAGGAAGCGGGCATGTAAAAGGGACTTTGGGGTCAGTCTTCCACAGACCTTAAAGCAAAACTGCTTACCTGTAAATGGTGTTCTCTGTGGACAGCAGAATAAGTCAGTCATGCATATGAGATATCAACAACAAAGGAATTGAG
Organism: Rhinatrema bivittatum; assembly: GCF_901001135.1. NCBI lineage: Eukaryota > Metazoa > Chordata > Amphibia > Gymnophiona > Rhinatrematidae > Rhinatrema > Rhinatrema bivittatum. The sequence goes on from NC_042630.1 coordinate 17,020,917, forward strand.
CTCCAGACTGTTCTCTAGCTATGGTTACAAAATGTTTAGGCTCTACTGAGCGTGTGCAAGGGCTGCCCATGTTCTCTGGAGCTGTGAGGTCCCCTCAGTTGTATATAATAGCTTAAGATTTGAAAAATACATTTTGTAACTCCAAAGAGGTGGGAGGATGTGTGTGACCAACTTATTCTGCTGTCCACAGAGAACACCAGTTACACCAGTGTCCTTCTGAAGAGGCAGAAAAGTCAAGACAACCTTTAGCTTGGGGATTTGGGGATGGGGGAAGCATACACAGTCCCTTAAAAATTTGATCTGGGATTGTGGGCATATGGAGACTACAGAATCCCACATCTCGGGACTATACATATTTCTCACAAACACATAAATCCTATTCAAGGCTGGACTATTTTCTCATTTGGTAGGTCATATAGTGAACACTGACCTTGGTAGTACCGGAAAATAGGCTCTTAGATGACAAAACATTTAACAATACCCTCCAGGAAGATATACATGAATAACTGGCCATTACTAGTACTGGTGATGTCTCACCAGGGACAATATGAGATTGACTAAAATCAGTGGTTAGGTGTAAGTTAATTTCTCGAGCCTCGTTTCTCAAAAAGGAAAGAGAACAAGAGGTTGCAAATTATGCAACAGATTGCTAAACTGGAGGTGAGTCATACTGATCAAAATAAACTGATGAAGCTGGAGGCAGTTAAAAGGGATTTACAGGCACTGGATTTAGCTAAGATAGCATTTCAGTTAGATATGCTCAAACAGAGGCATTTCAAATTTGGAAATACGGCTGGATGTCTTCCTGCCAGGAGTTTGAAAGAGAGAGTTAACCTTTGTATAACACAACGGACATCAGCAAGAGGTTCATACAGTTCTATGAGGAGGTGTATGACTGATAAAAATGTGATGGAATAGGATATCAAGGAATACTTAGAGGGTGTGAAGCTGCCGGAGCTCCTTGAAGAGGTTCGGGAGATTCTTAACAAAGAAATCTAGATCAAAGAAGTGTGCCAGGTTGTTAAGGCTTTAAAAGTAGGTAAATCACTGGGCTTGGACAGATTTTACAAAACCTTTTATCCTGTTCTTGCACAGCCACTGTGGTTCCTATAGACCCATATATTTGATTAATATAGACTTGAGGATATTGGCTAAAGTGTTAGCAGTGTGACTGGGGGCAGTCGCTCCCCTGATTATTCACAATGATCAATCTGGGTTTGTTTCAGGGAGATTGGCCTCAGATAATGTTAGGCAGGTTCTGGAGTTAATTTGGACAGCGCAACAGAGAAAGGTGCCTGCTGTCAATGTAGAAAAAGCTTTTGACAGGGTTGATTGGCCCTTTCTCTTTAAAGTCTTAGGTAAGATGCAGTTGGGGAGGGAATTTGTGAGCTGGGTTCGTAGTCTCTATGATAAACCACAAGTGCGTTTAGAGATTAATGGAGGTTACTCAACCTCATTTGGTGTGAGGAGAGGCACAAGGCAGGGTTGTCCCTTGTTACCGTTGCTGTTTGCTTTCACTATAACCTTTTACGAAAAGGTCAAAGTACTCAAATTCGAGGTATTAAAGTAGGGGAAGACGACTATAAAATGTCCTTGTTTGCTGATGACATTGTTTACTGTAATGGAGCTCAAAGTGTCTTTTGGGGATTTGTTAAGGAAATGAGATCTTTTGGAAGTGTGTCGGGGTTCAAAGTTAATGAAGATAAGGCAGAGGTTTTGAAAATATCTGTCCCTGAGAGTCAATTTGTGGAGTTGGGGAGTAAACTCCCATTTAAATTGGCAAAGATCTGGGTAAAATATTTGGGGGTTAAAATAGGTCCAAAGGTAAAGGAGCTTTTGGGGTACAACCATTATCCAATGATAGTATTCAAAACGATCTTGATAGGTGGGAAAGGTTGGACTTCTCTTGGTTAGGGAGGATCAACATTATAAAGATGAATGTTTTACCATTTTATTTTTTCCAAATGCTTCCTGTGTGGGTCATGGATGGATTGCTGAAAATTTGGCAGTGCAGATTATTTAGATTCATTTGGAAACGTAGACCAACTAGGGTGTCCAGCATGTTTTTTTTCAGGGGAAGTTGGGGTGCGGCTTAGTGCTCCAAACTTATCATGGTACTTTGCAGCTGTCCAGTTGAGTGCTTTATTACATTGGCATACAACTGTTGACCATAAACCATGGGTGGCTGGCTATTGCCCAAGAAGGGGCGGGAGATCCGCCGTTGGAGGTAAGGATGTAGCAAGAGGGGAAACCATTGTTCAGGGGCCTTTCTCCCTCCTCTAAACTAGTTTTGGAAGTGTGGAGAAAGTGGAATTCATGGTTGGTGGGTGATAGAAGGGTTTTTCAGCACATGTCTTTTCTGTATAACAGGAAGTTTTGCCCTGGAAAGGGGAGGAGGGAAATACTGCATTGGAGGGAAAGGGGGATAACCAGACTGGAGCAGATATGGGATGGTCAAGGTGTGATTCCTTTGCACATGTTACAGCAGAGCCATTCTTTAATGTCAAGTTACCAATTCTCAAATAATCAATTGGTTCACTATTTTTCCAAGGACAAGATTGGCTTGGAACTAAAAAAAAGGGCAAAACTCTTTTTGTTAATTTTTGTGAACCGGCAGGAAGGCATAAAAGGTCTATTTCAAGAACGTATGCATTATTGAATGTGGAATCTAACACGAAGATGGCCTTTCAACTGGCTTGGGAGGTAGATCTGGGAGGGGCCTTGAAAGAGGGTGAATGAGATCACTGCATTATGACTATTGGTAGGAGTTCAGTGTCTGCTATCATAAAAGAAAATGGATACAAAATGCTTTACTGTTGGTGTTTGAAGCTCGCTAGGTTGTCCAAAATGTTCCCATCTGTAAGCAACAAATGCTGGAAGGGTTGTGGTGCTGTGGGTACCTTTTTTCATCTTTGGTGGGAGTGCCCTGTGGTCGGTAACCTTTGGGATGCGGTCATGGCTACCATACATGATATAACTAAGGTTTCTGTTCCCAAGGATCCAAAGATGTATCTGTTGAATATCCCAGCGGGGGTGGGGACTGAATGGACAGTGCAGAGTCACTGGGGTGTGCTTTATATATAGGAAAATTAGTTTCTTACCTGATAATTTTCGTTCCTGTAGTACCATGGATCAGTCCAGACACCTGGGTTGTGACTCCGCGCCAGCAGATGGAGACAGAGCAAAACTCGACGGGCTCCCTACATATAGTAAGGTGCCACCCACAGCCCCTCAGTCGAACGTACTGTCAAAGCAAAAACAAGTGCCCGACTAACTAATTATAAACTGCAATATATATGCCAATTCAGAACACACCCCTGGCAGAAAACAGAAAACCAACAGCACCAGAGGCAAGAGGCTGTATGCCAAAAAACTCGCAATAATGCAGCTCGAAAAGCAAAAACGAGCGGACTCTCTCACTCTTCATCGAAAAACAGAACAGACGGGTGGGAGCCTGGACTGATCCATGGTACTACAGGAACGAAAATTATCAGGTAAGAAACTAATTTTCCTTTCCCTGTACGTACCAGGATCAGTCCAGACACCTGGGATGTACCAGAGCAAATTACTGAGGGTGGGAAGCAGAGAGTCCCGCTCGGAGAACACTCGCTCCAAAACCCTGAGCCTCAGCTGCCTGGACATCGAGTCTGTAATGCTTAGTAAACGTATGCAGCGACTTCCACGTCGCCGCTTTACAGATCTCCTGCGAAGACACCTGAGAAACCTCAGCCCAGGACGTGGCCTGCGCCCTAGTGGAATGCGCACGAAGTCCCCTAGGTGCCAACTTCCCCTGCAGAAGATACGCTGAACCAATCGCCTCTTTGAGCCAACGCGCAATCGTGGCCCGCGAAGCCGCAGACCCCCGGCGAGGTCCGGAGCAGAGGACAAACAAATGGTCAGACACCCGGAAGGCATTAGTCACCTCCAGATAACGAATGAGAATCCTGCGAACATCGAGTCTGCGCAGGTCTCTCGACCTCTTGTCCCCCGGATCCATGACTGAAAAACCAGGCAGGTCTACGGATTGATTCAAGTGAAAAGAGGATACCACCTTGGGCAAAAAAGGATGGAACAGTCTGTAGGGAGACCCCGGTCTCCGAAAAACGCAGAAACGGCTCTCTACAGGACAACGCCTGTAACTCCGAGACTCGACGAGCAGACGTAATCGCTACCAAAAACACAGCCTTCAGCGTAAGATCCTTCAGAGTCGCACGCTTGATTGGTTCAAAAGGTGCCCCACAGAGGGCGGATAGCACGCAATTCAAATTCCAGGACGGACAAGGGTTTCGGACAGGAGGGCGCAAGTGCTTAGCCCCACGAAGAAAACGCACCACATCCGGATGACAGGCCAAGGACACTCCCTGGACCTTACCCCTGAGACAACCAAGCGCAGCGATCTGGACCTTCAAGGTACTCCAAGACAGACCCTTCGAGAGACCGTCTTGCAGAAACTCAAGGACCGCTGGTACAGCTGGACGTATAGGATCTATGTCGCGCGTACCGCACCAGTCCTCAAAGACTGTCCAGACCCGCATGTAGGTTAGGGACGTAGACTGTTTCCGAGCCCTCAACAAAGTAGCAATCACGGACTCGGAGTATCCCTTATTCCTCAAACGCGCCCTTTCAAAAGCCAGGCCGCGAGACAAAAGTGATCCGCATCCTCCAAACAGACGGGTCCTTGTTGAAGGATGGACGCGGCCCCGTGAAATCGAAGCGGAGGCTCCGCCGCCAACTGAATGAGATCTGCGAACCACGGCCGCCGTGGCCACTCCGGCGCCACCAAAATCACCGCCGCTGGGTGCAACTCTATCCGACGCAGAACCTTTCCGATCAGAGGCCACGGAGGGAACACATAAAGCAACACGTCCGTGGGCCAGGGAAGAACCAGTGCATCGACGCCTTCCGCGCCCCGCTCCCTCCGTCGACTGAAGAACCGCGGAGCCTTTGTGTTGAGAGCGGTGGCCATGAGATCCAGGTGGGGCCGTCCCCACCTGGCACAGACGAGCCGAAACGCTACCTCCGGTAACTCCCACTCTCCTGGATCCAGCCGATGGCGACTGAGGAAATCCGCCTGAACGTTGTCCACCCCTGCGATGTGAGACGCCGCTATGCCGCTGAGGTGCTGTTCCGCCCAGGCCATCAACAGGCTCGCCTCCTCCGCCACTTGTTGGCTCCTTGTACCTCCCTGGCGATTGATATAGGCCACTGTGGTCGCATTGTCCGACAGAACCCGGACCGCTCGTCCCCGAATCCACGGGTGAAAGGCTCGTAACGCCAACGACACCGCCTTGGTCTCTAACCGGTTGATGGACCACAGCGACTGCTGACTCGACCACTGGCCTTGCACCGAGCGGCTCCCACAGACCGCTCCCCAGCCGGAGAGACTGGCGTCTGTCGTCACCACCGTCCAGGTGGGCATGAGCAGGGAGACTCCGCACGTCAAGTGGTCGGTGGAGAGCCACCAATGCAGACTGTCCCTGGCCCGGTCCGTGAGTGGCAGCGGGCGATGAAACTCCTCCGAGACCGGCTGCCAACGGGACAGTAACGCTGACTGTAACGGTCGCAGATGAGCAAAAGCCCAGGGAACCAAGGCGAGCGTCGATGCCATGGAACCCAAGACCATCAGATAATCGCAGACCAATGGGCACCGCATGGACAACAGACGTCTCACCTGTCGCTGTAGCTTGACCACTCTCTCTTGAGTCAGAAACACCCTGGCCCTCTCTGTGTCGAACAAGGCCCCCAGGTACTCTAACCGCTGAGTAGGCTGCAGCTGACTCTTGGAGAGGTTGACTACCCAGCCGAGAGAGCGCAAGAGCTGTAGGACCCGAGCAATCGCTTGTCGACATTCGGCCTCGGACTTGGCCCGAATGAGCCAATCGTCTAGGTAAGGGTGAACCAGGAGCCCTTCCCTCCGGAGCTGGGCCGCCACTACCACCATGACTTTGGTAAAGGTGCGTGGAGCCGTGGCGAGACCGAACGGAAGAGCTCTGAACTGATAGTGCCTGCCTAGGACGCAAAACCTCAAATATTTGTGGTAGGACGGCTGAATGCCGATGTGGAGATACGCTTCCGTAAGATCCAGCGACGCCAGAAATTCGCCCGGACGAACCGCGGCCACTACCGAGCGGATTGTTTCCATCTTGAAACGCGGAATGCGAAGGCATCTGTTGACTCCCTTGAGGTCGAGGATGGGACGGAAGGAGCCGTCTTTCTTCGGGACCACGAAGTAAATGGAGTATCTTCCCAGTCCCGTTGTATCGATGGTACGGGAGAAATGGCGCCGAGATCTTCCAGACGTCGCAGGGTCGCTCGGACAGCGTCCCTTTTGAAAAGAGCCTTGCAAGGAGAGACGAGGAACTTGTCCCACGGTAGACGAGCAAAATCTAACGCGTAGCCGTTCCTTATTACGCCGAGAACCCACTGGTCTGAAGTTATCTTGGTCCATTCCTGGTAAAACAAGGCGAGCCTCGCTCCCACCTGTGGGACGGCCTCTGGAGGCTGCCGCGAGGAACGGACCCTTCTCGTTTCATTGGGCCGACTTGGACCCCGATCCCGACGGGGTTCCGCCAGCCCTGTTAAACCTCTTCCCTCGAAAGGACTGAGACCATGAGGAAGGTCTAGCAGAGTTCGAACGGTAGGACTGTCCCGCCCTCACCGATCTCTGCGGTCGCTGCCGCCGGTTGGATCGAAAACGGTTCCTTGGGGAGAAGGTCGAACGATGTCTGGGCCTGTCCTCCGGCAATTTAAAAGCCTTGTTTTCGCTGAGGAACTGCATCAGATCGTCCAACTGCTTACCAAATAATAGCTTTCCCTTGAAAGGCAATGAGCCCAAGTGGGCTTTAGACGTACCATCCTCCGCCCAGTTCCGGAGCCAGAGAAGACGGCGGGCAGAGACTGCCGACACCATGGCCCTGGCTGAAGTTCTCAGCAGGTCGTGCATAGCGTCCGCGCTGTAAGCTATCACCGCTTCCAAATGATCCGCTTGAGAGGCTTCCCCGACGGAGAGGCCAGCATTCGCCTGCAAAGTTTGGGCCCAGCGGAGCCCTGCCCGCAACGCAAAATTACTACAAATGGCCGCCCTGACTCCCAGGGCGGAGACCTCAAAGACCTTCTTGAGTTGCACCTCCAGCTTCCGATCCTGGATATCCCGGAGCGCGGTAGCTCCGGTGACAGGGATGGTAGACCTCTTCGTCACTGCCGACACCGCGGCGTCCACCCGAGGGAGACGCAGCAGTTCCAGTACATCCTCCGGCAGAGGATATAACTTGTCCATTGCCTTACTCACCTTCAGGCCTAATTCCGGGGTATCCCATTCCCGGAACAAAATGTCGGATGCCGAAAAATGGAACGGGAAAGCCACCGCGGGTCCCGCGAGGCCCAAGAGGACTGGGTCCATAATCGCCCCCTGACGGGTCTCTACCGCTGGGGCCTCCACCCCGAGTTCATCGAGGATCGCCGGGATAAGGGGAATCAGCTCTTCGCGCTTGAAGAGCCGCACGACCTTGGGGTCATCCCCATCCGCCGATAGCGTCCCTTTTCCTGTTCCCGGCTTGACTGGATCTTGATTATCGAGCCCCTCGGGCCCTTCCGCGGTCTCCGAGACCGCCCCCTCCTCCTCCGAGGAGGTAGAGGCCGTATCATAGTTCCGCGAGTCCCCTCGCGATGGCCTCTTTTCCCTGGGTGGACCCGGCGCTTTCGCCTGTCGGATCGATCTCTTCTGGGGCCGGGAGCGACCCTCCCTGCCCCCTGGGGCCTTCTGCGGCCTGTGTTTGGAGCGCTTGTATTTTGCCAATTTTTTTAAAAGCAAGGCAAAATCTTCTGAGAAAGAACCCTCAGAATCGGAGGAGTCCTCCCTCGACACCAAACTCCCCGCTTCCTGGGCCCCCGGGACCTCCCCTTCCGAACCGCGATGCTGAGGAGACAGGGGGGCGGCTGGTCGCCATTTCCTAGGGCTTTCCTTGTTGCCTCCCTCACTGTATTCAAAATGGCCGCCGTTCCCGCGCTAAGCAGGAACGGATCGGCCCTGTCAGCTGCTGCAGGCACGGCGCGTGGCGGCGATCGGGACCCCCGAGAACGGCCCCCTCGACCGCCCTCCGAAGGACCTTCGCCCCCCGACACGCAAGTCGCGCAAACACCGGCTCGAGAGACCCGCGCGCGCGCGCCGACCCACACGCGCGGCAAGCAGTCCCCCTGGGCATCCCTGACCAAAGGCACCACCAAAGTAAGAGAAAAATTAAATTTTCGCCGTTCCCCCGCGCAGCCCCGACGAGGAGAACCGGAGAGAGAGGGGAGAGAGAGAGAGAGCCGGCGCGTCAGAAAAAAATAAGGCCGAAACCTGTTTTTTTTTTTTTTTTTTTTGCAATACTTAGCCGCTGGCCGAGGTACTGAAGACTGTCTGCTCCTGCGGGGGCGAGTGAACCGGGCTCCCCGGTGTCACCCCCGACGCTGCTGCCAGGCACGGCCGGGTCCTCGACCCTCAGCAGCGGCCTCAACCAGGGGCAATGATCCCCTCGGGACCCTGTAATCCCCCTGGGAGGCTCCACCGACGGGAGACTTCCTTAGCTAAAACTTTTCTTCTTCTTTGTCTTTCCTTTTTTTTTTTTTTTTTTATTGTAAATTAAGCTACCCTATTGAACAAAATAAAACTCTCAAATTCCTTGATCCCTGACTAACTATCCCAGGGATCCCAGAGACTGTGGGTGGACCTGCCCCATCTGCTGGAGACAGAGTAAGACTGAGGGGCTGTGGGTGGCACCTTACTATATGTAGGGAGCCCGTCGAGTTTTGCTCTGTCTCCATCTGCTGGCGCGGAGTCACAACCCAGGTGTCTGGACTGATCCTGGTACGTACAGGGAAAGGAAAATTAGTTTCTTACCTGATAATTTTTGTTCCTGTAGTACCAAGGATCAGTCCAGGACACCTGGGTTGTGACTCCGCACCAGTAGATGGAGACAGACTAAAACTTGTGGGCGGAGCCATATATGCCCCTGTGCCAGTCACAGCCCCTCAGTTTTACGGAATGTCAAAGTAGAACACAACCAGAGAAGTAAACAAAACTAGATACCGCTAACTAACGGGGAAGAAACACCCCCTCTGGAACCGGACTCTCCAACCGAGAGAGCGAACAAGCGGAACAGAGCAAATCAAAACACAGAGCGGACTCTCCATTACTTCAGCGCAGCACTGCGGGCGGGATCCTGGACTGATCCTTGGTACTACAGGAACGAAAATTATCAGGTAAGAAACTAATTTTCCTTTCCCTGTACGTACCAGGATCAGTCCAGGACACCTGGGATGTACCAGAGCAACCTACTGAGGGTGGGAAGCAGAGAGTCCCGCTCGGAGAACCCTCTCTCCAAAACCCCCGGAATCGGTAGCCCGGACATCCAGCCGGTAATGCCGGATAAAAGTATGCAACGACTTCCAGGTGGCCGCCCTACAAATCTCTTGAGGCGACACCTGAGAAGCTTCCGCCCAAGACGCTGCTTGAGATCGAGTCGAGTGAGCCCGCAGCCCCACGGGAAGAGGTTTTCCCCGCACCAAGTACGCCGAACCAATGGCCTCCTTGAGCCAACGAGCGATCGTTGTGCGGGACGCTGCAGCTCCTTTCTTTGGTCCAGAGAACAGGACAAACAGATGATCTGTGACCCGAAACGGATTAGTGACCTCCAGATATCGGAGAAGGGATCTCCGCACATCAAGCTTCCGTAACTCCCTCTCTTCTGTAACAGAGGAGTCTCCGCACGCAAAAGCGGGCAACTCCACCGATTGATTCACGTGAAACGACGAGACCACTTTCGGAAGAAAGGAAGGAACCGTCCGTAAGGAAACCCCCGAATCGGAGATACGCAAGAAAGGTTCCCTACAGGACAGGGCCTGTAACTCGGAAACACGCCGTGCCGAGGCAATCGCCACCAAGAATGCCGTTTTTAAAGTGAGATCCTTAAGAGTTGCGCGTTTCAAGGGCTCAAACGGCGCCGTGCATAGAGCGGAGAGAACCCAATTGAGGTTCCAAGCCGGACAAGGAAGACGTAACGGGGGGCGAAGGTGCTTAGCACCCCGAAGGAAACGAGCAATATCCGGGTGAAGCGCCAGAGACTTACCTCGCAAACACCCAAGCGCCGCCACTTGGACCCGTAGGGAACTGCACGCCAGACCTTTGGCCAGACCCGCCTGGAGGAACGCCAGAACATCAGAGACGGAAGCCGAAGTGGGGTCCACCCCGCGCTGCACGCACCAGTCCTCAAAGACCACCCAGACACGGACGTAAGCCAAAGACGTCGACTGCTTCCTGGAACGCAGTAGCGTGGCCACCACCGCATCTGAATAACCTTTTCTCTTCAGTCGATTCCTCTCAAAAGCCATGCCGCGAGACAGAAGTGATCCGCATCCTCCAAACAGACGGGGCCCTGATGGAGTAGGGCCGCCATTCCCTGGAACCGAAGGGGTGCCGCTACTGCCAGTTGTACGAGGTCTGCGAACCACGGCCAGCGAGGCCACTCCGGTGCCACCAAGATCACGTTGGCCGGATGCAACTCTATGCGCCGTAGAATCTTGCCGATCATCGGCCACGGGGGAAACACGTAGAGCAGCACATTCGTCGGCCAGGGAAGCACCAACGCATCGACGCCTTCTGCCCCCCGCTCTCGACGTCGACTGTAAAATCGCGGGGCCTTCGCGTTGTGCCACGTGGCCATCAGATCCATGTGGGGCACCCCCCATGTTTCGCAAATGAGAAGAAACGCTTCGTCCCCCAGCTCCCACTCTCCGGGATCCAGACGATGACGGCTGAGATAGTCCGCCTGCACGTTGTCGACTCCCGCAATGTGAGACGCTGCGAGGTTGCTGAGATGTAGCTCCGACCAGGCCATCAAGCGCTGAGCTTCTTCTGCCACCTGGGGGCTCCGTGTCCCCCCCTGCCGGTTGATGTATGCCACGGTAGTCGCATTGTCCGACAACACTCGGACTGCCTTTCCCCGCAGCAATGGTAGAAAAGCCTGCAGGGCCAGACGGACCGCCCTGGTCTCTAGGCAATTGATAGACCACTGGGCTTGCGACACTGACCATAGGCCTTGAACTGAGCTCCCTAGGCAGACCGCTCCCCAACCGGAGAGGCTGGCATCCGTGGTCACCACTGTCCAACTGGGCACCAGGAGAGAGACTCCGGCGGAAAGATGACTGGGGTCCAGCCACCACCGCAGGCTGGACCTCGCGTGTCCCGCTAGAGGAAGCGGTAAATGGAAGTCCTCCGAGACCGGCTTCCAGCGGGAAAGCAAGGATGACTGTAAGGGTCGCAGATGAGCGAACGCCCATGGCACCAGCGCCAGCGTGGAAGCCATAGACCCTAGGACCGTAAGGTAGTCGCAGACCCGCGGCTGGCGAAGAGACAACAAGCGCTGCACCTGAGTTTGCAGTTTGCCCATCCGTTCGAGCGACAGAAACACCTTGCCCTGCTTCGTGTCGAAAAGAGCTCCCAGATATTCCAAGGTCTGCGTGGGTGTCAGATGACTCTTGCTGAAGTTGACCACCCATCCCAGGGACTGCAACAGATGGAGGACCCTGGCCACCGCCATCCGACACTGATCCTCGGACTTCGCCCGAATCAACCAATCGTCCAGGTAAGGATGGACCAGGAGACCTTCTCGGCGCAGTTGCGCTGCCACCACGACCATCACCTTCGTGAATGTACGAGGGGCCGTTGCGAGCCCAAACGGGAGCGCCCGAAACTGGTAATGCCGACCCAGAATGCAGAATCTGAGGAAGCGTTGGAACGACGGCTGAATGCCTATGTGAAGATACGCCTCCGTAAGGTCCAGGGAGGCCAGGAACTCGCCTGGCCGGACCGCGGCGATGACTGACCGGATCGTCTCCATTTTGAAGCGAGGCACGCGAAGGCATCGGTTCACCCCTTTGAGATCCAGAATTGGTCGGGACGTGCCGTCCTTCTTTGGTACGATGAAGTAAATGGAGTAACGGCCTTTGCCGTGTTGGCTGACAGGAACGGGGGAGATAGCTCCCAAGTCCTCTAAGCGGCGGATGGTGTCTAGCACCGCCGCCTTCTTCTCGGGAGCCTTGCAGGGTGACACAAGGAACTTGTCCACTGGAATGCGAGCAAAATCTAACGCGTAGCCGTGTCCTATCACGGTGAGGACCCACTGGTCCGACGTTATTCCGGCCCATCTCTCGTAAAACGACAGCAACCGCGCCCCGACGTTGGGAACGGCATGCTGAGGCTGCGGCGGGAGAAGGGCCGACCCCCTTTCATTGTGAAGATTTGGGAGCCGTGATGGCCAGGGCACCCCCTGGTCTACCAAAACGCCTCCCACGAAAGGACTGCTGCTGCTGCCACTGTGGGTTACGGGAGGAGGAAGACCTGTACGAGTGCCCCGACGACCTTTGAGGTCGCGCCTTCCTGGGCCCACGAAAGCGGGACCTGGCTGCAAAGGAAGGCCGCGACCTGGATCTATCTTCGGGCAACCTGAAAGCCCTATTTTCCCCCAGGGAAGCCATCAAATCATCTAACTCCTTGCCAAACAGCAACTTACCCTTGAATGGCAGCGCCCCGAGGTAAGCCTTAGAAGAGCCATCCGCCGCCCAGTTGCGTAGCCACAGGAGGCGGCGCGCCGAGACAGCCGCCACCATGGATCTAGACGAAGTGCGCAGCAGATCGTGGAGTGCATCTGCGCCATATGCTATTACCGCTTCCAACTTATCCGCTTGCGCTGCCTCGTCTGCCGAAAGATCCGCATTGGCTTGGAGGACCTGAGCCCAGCGTAAGCCAGCTCTCAAAGCGAAATTCGTACACATGGCGGCCCGAATTCCTAGCGCTGAAACCTCAAAAATCTTCTTGAGCTGTACCTCCAGCTTCCTGTCCTGAAGGTCCCGAAGAGCTGTCGCACCCGTAACCGGGATAGTAGATCTCTTCGTTACCGCCGAAACCGCCGAATCCACCTTGGGAAACTTGAGAAGGTCCAGCGCATCCTCCGGGAGCGGGTAAAGCTTGTCCATGGCCTTGCTGACCTTCAAACCTAACTCCGGAGTGTCCCATTCCCGGAACATGATGTCCGTTGAAGAAAAATGGAACGGAAAAGCAACTGCCGGACCCGTGAGGCCTAACAGGACCGGATCCATGTTCGCTTCCTGACGAACCACCGCCGGAGGCGGGTCTATTCCCAGTTCCTGGAGAATGGCTGGAATTAGAGGAGGCAATTCATCCCTACGGAATAGCCGGACCACTTTGGGATCGTCTCCCTCCACTGCCTGTGAGCCTTTTCCTACGCCGGACGTAGCGGAGCCGTCCGCTCCCACATCGTCGGGTCCCTTCTGGGTCTCCTCAGGGGAATCAGCGTCCGCCTCGGGGGAGGAATCGGTGTCCGCCTCCTGTGGGACGCCACGTGGAGGCCGCTTCCCCCGCAAGGCGCCCTGGGGCCCCTCCGCGACCCCGGAAGGCTTCCTGGGCCTCTTCTGCGGTGGAGCCCTGCGAGCTTCACTCCGGCCGCGCTTGCTTTTTTTGTATTTCAGGACCTTGCGCAACAAAAGCGCAAGGTCCTCCGAAAGCGAGCTCGAATCTGAAGAAAAATCAGCGGGACTCCCCGGGGACCCTGTGTCCCCCGAGGGACCCCCTCCGACCGTGATCCGCTGCGGGGAAAGCGCGGGAGGCAAGGCCGAAGGCCCTGCCGTTTCCCGCGCCATTTCGCGGCCCGTGGCCAAAATGGCCGCCACTCCCGCGCTAAGCGGGAAAAGCTCTTGGGGCTTGTCTACGGCGCCCCCCTCGCGCGGAGACGATCGCGCGGGCCGCGAACGAGCCCCCCGAGGCGCCCCAGACGACCCCTCTCCGCCCGGAAGACAAGCCGCGCACAGGCCCTCACGCGAAAGGCGCGCGCACGCCGAGCCACAGGCCCGGCAGAACGAGCCGCGAGGCATGCCGGCGAAGAGGCACGAAAACGGGGCAACAGGAGCGACGAAAAATAAAAAAAATTCAAACGAACGGCCTCCCCCCGTTGGCGGCGCCCCCCCCCGCGAGTGGCGACGCGAAGCAAGAGAGAGCCGGCACAGAAATAAACACAAACCTTTTTTTTTTTTTTTTTTTTTTAACAAAAACGCCTGTCGCTGTCCACGGTCCTGGAGCCCTAATCCAGCAGGGGTGAGTGAACCGGGCTCCCCGGTGTCACCCCTGACGCTGCTACTAGGCCAGCTGGGTCCTCGACCCTAGCAGCGGCCTCAACCAGGGGGGGGTGGTCCCCTCAGAACCTCACAACCCCCCTGGGAGGCAGGGCGAAAGGGACCTAGGGACAATTTAGAAAATTATTGCCAAATAGAAACCCGTAGCCTAAACTGGCCTAACAAATCAAAACAAAAAGAACCGACCCTGACGGAATACCAGAACCAGGGCAGGCAGGGCTGTGACCGGACCTGCACCATCTACTGGAGACAGAGTAAGACTGAGGGGCTGTGACTGGCACAGGGGCATATATGGCTCCGCCCACAAGTTTTAGTCTGTCTCCATCTACTGGTGCGGAGTCACAACCCAGGTGTCCTGGACTGATCCTGGTACGTACAGGGAACTGCCTCTTTTCTCCTTATCATCTTGCTGGATAGTATGAGGCCACACCAACCTAACGGAACTGACCTGGTTGGTTTTTTGGGAATAGTGGTCTGCCAGTACAAACCCATCTTCCTCATGGTCTGCTCTTTCATTAGTTTTACTTGATCTCTCAACCCTGTTCCATATCTGACCCTGATGTGGGTCACCAAAATAAATATTTAATACCTTTGCACCCTAACAACCCAAGCATGTCCAGATTCCATCACAAGTGTTGGCCTCCACCTATTCCAGACTGTCGTCAACTTCTTTTATTTATTTATTTATTTACTTCTTTTTACTATACCGATATTCAGGACAAAAGTCTTATCACACCGGTTTACATCAAACAAGGGAAAAACGTGCGAAACATGAGAAAGTTACATATAACAGGGAGATGAATTCAGGATAAGTTAGTATGAAGATAACGTAGAGTTAACACAGAGCTTAACTCAGGACTTAACTCAAATCGTAAGGGAGGATAGTGCTTACAGGGTAGAGGGGCATACAGTCTGCATTTGATTCAACATCCAGGCCCTCCTCCATTTTTTACCACCAAGTTTTGAAACCTCTACACAGCCACCAAAACTAGCAAGGCTGTTTCCTAAAAACATCTGGTCTTCCCATGCACATTGATGGTTGCGTTTAATTAGGGCTTCTTCTTGCAGATTACCTAGGGATCTTCATTTTCAGTTTTTATTGTTCTTAATTTTTCCCAGGAATTTATCAGGGTTTATTATGTCAAGAACAAAAACAGGAGAAATCATTTGGGAAAAAAAAAAAAACGATTCATTTTTCTGGGTAAATATCAGAGTTTACTTTGGTGGACAGAAGCCAGGACAATAAAATATTAAGCAGATTCTCCCACCCACCCACTCAGCAGCATCCCCATCTCTACCCCTATCCCCTCCCTGCCTAGCATATTCCTATTTCTCCCCCCCTCCAACAGCAATCTTCCTTAGCGGCGGTGGCTCCAAGCTTCTCCTCTCTCCCGGCAGTCTGCTCACTGAGGCTCCCGTGCTCTACAGCACTGTACTTCTGCTTTTGTGCAGGGTCAGGGAGAGCCTGCCAAGAAAGGGCTTCTGGTGAACAACGCATTCCTGACCCCAGCCAGCAGGCACTTTGGCTACTTGGGGGGGAGAGAAGGCATGACTTGAAACATGGCATGGGCAGCACTGAAGAGTAAGCACTTTCACTGGTGGGGGGGTGGGGCTTGAAACACGTTGGGCCACACTGGCTTCTAGATGTGGCTAGAGAGGCCTTGGAACGCTGCATCTGCAGCTCTGAGACAACTTTTTAATCAACCTAAAATTAGGGGGAATATCTGTTTAAACTGATTGGTGCCTTTGGAAAAATCCAGGTATGTATAAGTGAAAATCAGTTTAACCTAAGATTAACCCCATGTAGTCATAGCGCTACTGTTAGGATTTTAACTGTTAACCCAGGGATTATTTATTTATTCAACATATTATTGGCCACGCCCAGTGGCCCAAAGCAAATCCAGAGGGTTCTTAGGGTTTAATCGTGGGGTGACCTGTAGGGAGCAGTGGTTAGAGCCCTAACAGTGGTGATATGGTCACATCAGGTTTCCAAAAAGGCTGGGGTAAACTGCAAGAAAAGACCATGTTTGAATGGTTTAATTCTTGTTCCCCCTCCTATGTAACTGGAGAGAAGGACATACAGTAGCTGGGACTTGAAATGATTAGTTCTGCTGTGGGTTTTGCATCAGCAGTGCCCAAGCTGATAATGGAGGAACCCAGGCAGCTTTACCTTCTCCTCTTGGGTCTGAACACCGGCTCCACTGGTTGTGATCTGCGGCTGCAACGACAGCAACGTCTCAAAGAGGGTGCGGGCCTCTGTGATTTGGCTGGCGATGTCAGCATTTGGGTGCTGGCCAAAGGCCTCCGGCCGGTCCATGCCAGGCAGCATGCTGATGTACTCCTTGTAGGCGGTCAGGTAGCCATCCTTTGGGATGTAATACGTGTCCAGCACCGACAGCCTGAAACCCAGACAGACACCATTAACTCTGGATGTTCTCCAGGATGAGAACAGATATGATGGGGAGTGGGGGGACTCTGGTTACAATCTACTCTTTTCTCCCCTCATACCTATCTGGAATAAGAGGTGTGTAACTTTGATTATGTGGCTCCCATTCTGTGGCTTTGAAAATCATCTTCCCTGAGTCTCCCTCTGCAATTGTTTGTGCTGTATTCCCGTTTCAGATGGGTAAGTTTGCATGGAACTCTTGAGGATGATCAGCAAAGCAATGCCCTTCTCTCTTTTTGGCTGGGAGTGGCTGAATAAAAGCAGCCCTCTCTTTTGACAGCACTACTACCCTCCCTTTCTGCCAGCTCTTACTTGAAGTTGTTGGTGGTGAGGGCCTGCTCACAGAAGTAGTCATTAATGTAAGTGGTGAGGAGCCTACGATCCCAATCGTCAGTCACGTGTCCCCCATAGTTGACTCCCGCAATGAGGTATTTTAAGGCATCCCATGGAGTCTCCTCATATTCGTCCAGGTACAGGCTCAATAGATTCTCTGACACCTAGAGCAGGGAGGGTAAAAATCAGAAGAAAAGGCTGGGGTGTGCATTTCCAAGCCACAGGAAATTCAGTCTTGTGAAAGGGAGAGAAGAAATGGCATGGGCTCCTCTCCAGGAGAGGAGAGAAGACACAGATACTTTGCTGGGAGAGAAAGAGATGGAAAGGACACAAATCCCCTACAGGAAACAGA
The DNA here is from genome assembly GCF_901001135.1 of Rhinatrema bivittatum. NCBI lineage: Eukaryota > Metazoa > Chordata > Amphibia > Gymnophiona > Rhinatrematidae > Rhinatrema > Rhinatrema bivittatum. The sequence continues at coordinate 17,038,232 of NC_042630.1, forward strand.
AAGATCCCTTGCAGGTAAAGAAAGAAAAGGTAGCTTACCTATATAACAAGTATTCCCCAAGGACAGCTTTTCCTTAGAAGCTTCTAGAATTTTCCTCATGTACTCACTGAGCATTTATAGGATGATCTGTGTCCTCACCATGGTGCAGGGCCCCCTTTCAGTCTTCTATAAAGCTTTAGGCTTCCTAAGGAAAGAATGTGGATTTGTGTGGACCGGTATCCTGCTGTCCTTAAAGTAGACCTGGTACAGGTGAGAAACATTGCTTTCTCCATGGATAAGCAGGATGAACAGATACACATGTGGGTGACGTCATTGCACAACATAATATATGAAGAGCGGCAGCTCTCTGGCTAGAAGGCTTTGCATGCGTGCAGCAGGTGCTGCACTAAGCAGCCTTCAGGGAAGTCCCTCAGTCTCTTTTCTTGGGCAGCAGTATTCAGAAGCAGCTGCTCACAGCACATAAGTTCCCTCAAGTTCTTTCTTATTTTCTTTCTTAGTTATCTTCACAATTTTCTTTTTTTTTTTTCCTTAAACTTCCTCTTTAAAAGTTTTTTTGTACATTCTTAATATTTGGCAGGAGTCTTTTTTTTCTAACTTTGACCGAGGAAGAGGCTTTGGGTTTATGTCTCCTCCAAGCATATACAATGTGTTCACTGCCTGGGAGGGGGCCCATGAGACTGTGAGCTGGTTCAGCATGCTCACGCTGGCCTCTCAAGACTCGCCTGCAAAAACTGTTTTCAAACAGTACTGGAACTCTTCTCACTAACCTTAATCGAATCACAAGCACAAAAGGTGCAGAGGTGCCAAGCAAGAGTTTAAGTAAAATAAAGCCAAAGGATTGGAGTCTAGGAGGCTTGGAAAACTTGGTAATCTTACTGGTGGCACTAAGGCTATTCTGTGTAGCCATGGGAAAAAAGGTTGACACGGCCAGTATGGAGCTATCAGAATCGGTGTTTCTCTGGGCTTTCCTCAGCTTTAGGATTGTTTTCGCAATCAGTGGACTTGGTGGAAAAGCATAGGTCCTGCACTTGTTACATGGAGTCAGAATCATCTCTTGCTTCCACATTCGGGGATGGTCTTCCTGAGCAGAAATGAGGTTGTTTGTGATTGTGTGGAGATGAGAAAAAAAATCCACAATTGGTTTTCCCCTTATTTTGAAGAGTTTTTCAGTATGCGGTTACTGAGGGATGATTTGTGAGGCTGCAGCTGATGACTTAGCTTGTCGGCAAGTAAGTTGTCCTTTCCTGGAAGGTAGATTGCTGTGATTTGCATCTTGTTTGCTATAGTCCAGGTTCCATATTGTAAAATATTTTATGTAAAATATTGCCATCTGATTGTTGGAATTTGTATTGACTTGTTTCTGAGTAACCATTTGAACAATCTGTGTGCTGCTGCTATTCTGAATGGCAGTGCTTTGTACTGGTAATGTTGATCCTCCAGTGCAAACCCTGGATATTTTCTGTGTTTTTTGTTGATCTGGATGTAGGCCTAAGTATCTTTTAGATCCAAGGAAGTGAACCAATCTCCTTTTTGCAATAGCGGAAATATCATACTCAATGTGTTCATTTGGAATTTTTCTCATTTGAGGTATGTGTTTAATTCTCTGAGATCCAATATGGGATGGAAATCTATTTTTTCAGGATTAGGAAATATCTTGAATAGAATCCTTTTCCCTTTTGATTTTGTGGGCCAGGTTGAATGGCTTATGAATCTAGTAAGGGCTGTATCTCTCATTTAAGAATCTTCAGTTGTTGGAACGAATGATATTGGTAATATGGAGCATTCTCTTGAGGCAAATTCTCAAAGTTTGGGTAATATCCATTCATCGATAGTAATTAGACTTCATTGCTGCTTGAAAAATTGGAGACTTCCCCCTACAGGAAATTGTGGGAATGGGTCTTGAATGTTGACTCTCTTCAGGTCAAAATCCGGAAGTAGGTCTCTGTGGAGGTTGCTGCCCTCGCCTCTGCTATCACTGTTCTTGGTCTTGCTTGTTGTTGCCCTTGCAGAGAAGTCTGTTGGAGTTGTTTAAGTATTATAGGTTGCTGTCTGTAATAAGGATATAGGTTGAGTAACTGTATGGGATTTGTAAGGCTCATTTTTGTATCTTCTTTATGATGAAGTGTCTAGTTGCGATGTGGAAAGAGACTGCAGCACTGTATTTTGATCTTTGATTGCTTCCACATTTTTTTTTACTTTTTCTCCAAATACATTTTAGCCTGTACATGGTGTATTTGCTATTTTTTCATGTAAATTTTCTCTCAGACTAGAAGCTCTGAGTCATGCTAGTCTTTTTGCTGGTATGGCTGAGATTGAAATTCTTAAAGCAGTATTGAAGGAGCCATAAATGGAGCAGGTCATGATGTGTTTTGTACAACCTCTGTTTCTGTCATTACTTCACTGAAGAGTTTTGATTCTTCTGGTAGTTATTTTGTGAGATCTTTAAGCTTTTGCAAGTTATTGTACTGGAATGGGACCATCTCTAATTGATGAGTTCCTATTCTTGCTTGTAGTGTAGCTCCTTGGAAAATTCTATTGCTCACTTTTATCCAGTAATCCAGGATCTTTTCCTAGTGGGGAATTTGAGGGGGTTTTTTTCAAACTTTTTTCATTGCTGACTCCATGATCAGGGATAGAAACATACATAGAAACATGGAAATGATGGCAGAAGAAGACCAAACGGCCCATCCAGTCTGCCCAGCAAGCTTCGCGCACTGTTAACCTGCCCTTGGACGCGTGTTTTCCCTTACCCCTTATTCAGTAAGGGGCGGAAAACGCGCGTCCAACCCGCGGCACCTAATAGGGCCCTCAACATGCAAATGCATGTCGATGGCCCTATTAGGTATGCCCGCGGGATACAGTAAGTAAAATGAGCAGCCAAGCCGCACATTTTACTTTCAGAAATTAGTGCCTACCCAAAGGTAGGCGCTAGTTTCTGCCGGCACCAGGAAAGTGCACAGAAAAGCAGTAAAAACTGCTTTTCTGTGTACCCTCCGACTTAATATCGTAGCGATATTAAGTCGGAGGTCCCAAAGGGTGTAAAAAGTAAAAAAAGAAAAAGAAAAAAAAATTTAAATTGGGCTGGCAACTGTCGGGCCGAAAACCGGACGCTCAATTTTGCCGGCGTCCGGTTTCCAAGCCCGTGGCCGTCAGCGGGCTCGAGAACCGACGCCGGCAAAATTGAGCGTCGGCTGTCAAACCCGCTGACAGCTGCCGCTCCGGGTCAAAAGAAGGCGCTAGGGGACGCGCTAGTGTCCCTAGCGCCTTCTTTTGCCCATTTCTACCGCACCACCTAATTTACATACTGAATCGCGCGCACCGGCGAGTGGCCGGTGCGCGCTCCGGGAGAGCGGGCGCTCGTCTGCTCTCCCGCGTTTTTACTGAATCGGCCCGTTAGCCGGCTAAATTCTAACCTCCGAACTTATTAGGTAGCTAGAATTTAGCTGGATACGTACCCAAATATTCATTTAGCTGGCTAACTTCTGAGTTAGCCGGCTAAATGCTTTTGAATATGGACCTCTATATTTTTAGCTACTGGTGCAATGGACTATGGTGTTTTCCACATTTTTGTCTGCACTTCTAACAAGGCTTCATGTATTAGGAACTGCTTTGACCTGTTTGGGTGGTTGAATGAATTTCAGGACTCCGGTTATTTCTTGTTTTTGCACCTTCCTCCTCCAGTTTGAAAAGTATGGCAGACATCTTCTGCAAGAACGCTGGATATGTTGTATCTTCCGGTGGCATAGAACTTTTTTTTTTTTTTTAATTTAGATTTTTATATTCCACTTTGCAGATTACGTTCAGGTACTTAATGGTTCTGGAGAAAAATTGGTGAATGGAGCCCCCCAGTCATAGTCTTTTGAAGCATATGAACTTTGTGAATCATCAGTGTTTCTATGGTCTTTACATACTTTTTTTTTTTCCTTTTTATACGCCTCTGTTTTATTTTGCTTCATTTTTTATTTCTTTGCCAAAAAATGGTTTAGTATTAATAGGATGATATGTATAATTTCTTTGTATTGTTTTTCTTTATTTGATCTTTTCCATTTTCCATTGCTTTACAAGGTAATGGTTATGTGCTTTGTTTATATAAATGCTTAATAAACAAAAAGTTAAAAAAATTCAGCAGATTCAATTTCTGTTTCCTCTTTTAATGTTTAAAATCATGATGGTGGGAAGTTTTGATTTCAAACGTTCATCTAACGTTTCTAGAACTGGACACCGTTGTGAAGTTTTCTCTTTTGGCTTTTCCTTCATATAAGCTTTCACGAAATCCATACGTAATTTTTAGGAGGAGGAATGGCTTTCCGGTAAAGGGGGCAAAAGCAGCACTGGCTGCTTGCTACTTGTGGGCAGTTCTTCTTCCACTTCCAATACTGGGGGTGTTCCCAAACTACCATGTGATGATGAATGCTTATCGAGTCTGTCTGTCTTGGTGGGAGACAATCCCTGTCTAGGTGCCGATGTGTCAGTGCCATGATGATGTTTCGGCATTGATGCATCACCGCCATGAAGCCGCTGTGCTGATGTTTCAGTACTGTGTTTTTGTGTTGGTTCTTCTGTAATAGGATGTCCTGGTGTACCTGTGCCATGATGTTTTCCTGCTATTACGGGCACAGATGATTCTGCACCATGATGTTTTGGCACCGATGGGTCCAGTCAGTGAGGAATCCATTGAAGATGATTGGTAGCATTTCTTTGTGTGATGGGATGAAGCTCTTTTCTTACTATGTTCTGACAAGCTTGAAAGCTCATATTTGAGTCTGAGGTCACAAAATGCAAGGGTCTAGGGGGACCTTTTGTGACAAAGGCCATAATTTGCCATATCATGGTCTGGTCCAAGACATCTGAGGCAAATGTCATGTAAATCTGAAACTGACATTTTGTGCCTACATTTTTCACAAGCCTTGAAAGGACTTTTGCCTTTTTTTGTGTCTTGTCAGACATTTCAAAAGCCTTTTTTTTTTGTTTTAGATATTTTGCAGTGACGTGTTGGATAGATCATTGACTGTTTGCGAGTGGAAAAACAGACTGAGGAGAGGACATGCCTGCTGAGAAAGCAAAATGTAAACTTTCTGAGCTATAAGGAAGACAAAGCCTTACTTGGGGTCGTCGGATGATGTCAGCCATACTGTTTGGTTGAATTGTGATGCTTGTCCACGAAGAAATGAACCTTGTGTGGCAGGCAGCCGTACGGGAAGGTCAGCGCATGCTCAGAAACCATCTAGGTTTTATGACATCACTGTCATGAAGTGGTAGCAGAGGGGACAGTGGGCGGTTGCCGTACCAGACAGAGCCATACTAGCTGTAGAGATTTAGGAGAGCAGTATTATTCCTACCCTTCAGGTATTTAAGGCTGGGATACAATCAGCGAAGCCCTCAGTGGTTTAAAGGGAGATCTGACCCTGATAGCACACCCTGTTTAAACCCTGAGCCAGCAGAGACTCTCTGCTAGCACAACAAAATCATGAATCTTGGAGCTTGGTCTATAAGTGCTGCTTTTAATCCTGTTTGCGTTATCCTGTATCATCTATTCTTCTCCTGCATAATGTAGCCCAGGATCTTGTTATGGTTGTTACATGCTCTCTTGAGTAAAACTTTGTTATAAACATTGAATCACTGTGCTTGAGCCTGAGTTTGCCTCTTAAGGCATGTAGTACTGCTTCAAGACTGCCTATGTCCCAGTCAGTCCCTGATAATCAACTGCTTATATGGCTGATGTTATCCTGCTTATCCACAGTGAAAAAGAGCACAATTGAGGAGGCCTGCATGACAAAAAAAGCTGAAAACTGCTAAATCACGTGAAAAAAATGATCCATGACAAAAAATGCTTCCATGGGGAACTGCAAACAAAAATGAACTGAAGGGATCCTGGGCAACGGTGCTAATGCAGGTTATCCTGCAAATGCTCAGTGAGGGCATGAGTAAAGCTCTAGAAGCTTTTAAGGAAGAGATTTGACCTGGGTTCTGTTGATGTCACCCATTTGTGGGGACTGCTATCCTGCTTGTCCTTGGAGAAGAAAAGCACAGATTCTTCACAGGGGGAGGAAAGAGGATAAATCTCTTACATACAGAGGAAAGGGGACACAGATTCTTTGCAGGGATAAGAGAAAGGATATCAATCTCTCATCAGAGAGAAGGACACAGATCTCTCACAGGAAGATCACCTCAAAGTCAGAGTCATTGAAGCCATAGATAATGTTCCAGCCCAACTGCAGGAATTTCTTGCGCTCCAGCAACACGCTGTGGAAGAAGCAGAGTGAGAAGAGCAGCCTCTTGTACTTCTGGGGCTTGGTGCAACGGCTGAACTGCTGGGCAGTGATGAGCTGGTACAGACGCGTCATGTTCGCCTTCAGACCCTGGAGCAGCCAAAGCCAGTAGAAAGAGGAAATCAAGAATGAACCTTGTAGAGAAAGGAAGCCAGGTCTCCACCAGTTAACTTCCAGATCACCAGTAAAGCAAATCCTCAGTTCTACTGAATTATGAACAGTTGCTTTTTTTAAATCCGATTTCAGAATGTCAAATGTCAAAGAGATGGATGAGGGGAGATACGATAGAAGTCTATAAAATAAGTGGAATGGAACAAGATGAATTTACTTTTTACCTGATAATTTCCTTTCCTTGAAGTAGGGCAAGCCAGTTCACACCTGTGGGTTGTGCACTCCAACCAGCAGGTGGAGATAGACAACTTGCTGACGTCCCTTCTCATATAACTCATCACAGATATCAACCAGCCAGTATTTTTCTTCAAAAGCCAACTGTAGACACTAAACCACCTAAATGTTATTGCATCCTCCAATAATCATTATTCAAAACAGAATGTACTTCCGTTACATGAATCTTCTGCCAGCTCACGATGGAGTACCACATCCTGTGTGGCCAATCCAGAGCCACCAGGAGCACCAAGCCTGGATGCCATGCTATCTTCTGTATTAACTGACTGATCATGGGCCATGGTGGAAACTCATAGAACAACTTACCCCATGGCCAAGACTGAACCAACACATCCACTCCAAGTGCTAGAACATCCTGGGTCTGATTGTAAAAGCAATCCACTTTTGCATTCTTGCGACTCGCTATCAGATCCAGAAAATGCCAACTCCATCGCTTCACAATGAGTTGAAACACTTCGGGAAGCAATTTCCATTCTCCTGGATCCAACTCGTGACAACTGAGATAGTCCGCACCCACATTGTCGATCTCTGCAATATGAGAAGCCAACAATGCTAGTAAATGCTGTTCTGCCCACAGAAGGCGGCGATCTATTTCCTAAGAGACTTGCTGACTTTGAGTCCCCCCTTGATGATTTATGTAGGCCACCACTGTCGCATTGTCCGACATTACTTTCACCACTTTCACTTCCAACCGGGCCTCATCCTACAGAAAGGCTAGCCAAATTGCTCAGGCTTCCAGCTTGTTGATGGACAAAGACGTCTCTTTGGGAACCCATTGCCCCTGCACTACTAGCGCATGACAGTAAGCTCCCCAACCCTGTAGACTCACATCTATAGTGACCACCAATTAGTCGGGAGTCTCCAACTCCATTCCTTTCTCCAGATCGTCCCGGCATAACCACCAGAGCAACTGTCACTTCTGGCGGCAAGGTCAATTGTCATTGTATTCCTGAGACTGAGGATTCCAGCAGGTCAGAAGGGACATCTGCAGAAGACTCATATGAGCGCGTGCCCAAGAAACCACCTCTATCATCGCAGCCATTGACCCCAGTGTCTGCAGGTAAGACCATACCAACAGAGAGAGACCGCTGATCTCAGGTCTTGGACCGGCCCCCAGATCTTCTGAATGCAGGACTCTGGAAGAAACACCTTGCTCTGAGCTGTATCTAACCGGACACCCAGATACTCCAGGACCTGAGAAGGCTGCAGTTTGCTCTTGGCCAAATTCACTACCTATTCCAGGTGCTTCTGAGAGGACTAGAGAAATAAGAAACTCACCTCTCTGTACCGCCATGATGACTAACCTTAAGGTTGTAAAGGTTGTAAAAATCAGACTTAATCTATCAGCCATAATTTTAGCGAAAAGTTTAGCTTCATAATTCAAAAGGGAAATGGGTCTGTATGAAGCAGGATTATATAGATCTTTACACCTTTGTGAACCCCTCTGGAAATTCTTCCCTCTCTTGGGCATCAATGAAAAAAAAAAGAATATTCTTTGCTATACTGGAGACCGAGATCTGCAATAATAGCTAATGGACAAATGTCTGAGGACCTTTCACTATATCATGGAACTAGACAAGGATGTCCATTATTGCCACTTTTAAACATCCTATCAATACACCCGTTATTAAGAAAGATAGAATCAGATCTTTCTGTGAAGGGTTTTAGCTTAGGCTCTCAAGAATTTAAAGTGGTGGCCTTTGTGGACAATGTCCTTGAATTTCTGTTATCCCACAAGTATCGTTGGAAGGAGTTCCGAGAAATCAGATTTTGTTTGGGACTTTTTCAGGGTTGAAGATTAATTGGAGAAATCTGAAGCAATGGAAATCTGTGGGAATCTGAAAGAGACTTGGAAGGACAAGTTCCCCTTGAAGTGGGTGGAATGGGAGATGAGATACTTGTGGATTATACTCTCAAGGGATAAAACTAAATTATATGAGGCAAATATTACCCCACTGTTTTAGAATATGGAGCAGAAACTGAAAAATTGGATCTCCTTATCTTTATTTCTGACTGGGAGAATTCATCTAATAGAAATGAAAAATTGCCGAAATGGCTTTATGTTCTGCAATAACTTCCGCTATGATTAAAAAAATCAGATTTAGTTCTTATTAATCAGTATAAGGACATTTTTGTAGGGAGGGTCATAAGGCTAGGGTGCCTTTGAGTGTCTTAAGGATGGGCAAAAATCAAGACGGATTGAACTGTCCTAATTGGAGGGACTAAGACCTAGCCTGTGTTTTAAGGCATTAAAGGACTGGTTAGCTGGTCCAGTTATTTTTCTCCTAATGATTTTATACTAGTATGGGCATTTCCCTATAGGCCAGGGAATATTATTCAAGTAAAATCTTCAGACGTACCTTTTAAATGTAGGCAGAGTCTACTAATGCAATTGGGGAGAACAGCGTGGCGCTGTTTATGTAAACAAAAGTTGCATAACCCGGAATGCTGTACTCCATTTCTGACCTTGCAAAGTAATCCTCTGTTTTTACCAGGGTCAGAAAACAAACATGGAGCAATAAAGGTATTGTAGGTCTACACCAATATTTCATGGGAAATACTAATATAATTAAAAGCTTTAAGGATTTGCAGGATATTTATAACTTGGTCTCAAAAGACTTTTATGCTGCAGGTTCAGCATTATGTGCAAACACTATGCCCGAAAAATCCTTTGTGTCATTGTTTTGCAGATGTGCAGGAAATCTTTATGACAAAAGGGGGAAAAGAGAAATTCTTGCTCATCTCTGAACAAAGCAACACAAAATACACATAATGACAAAGTGTTGATGGTTATAATTGGTAGATGGGAAAAGCAGGCAGGTATAACTATTGGAAAAATGGAGATTCTGAGACTGCTGCAAGATTTCAACTCTGTGGCAGAGAATGGTGATGGATATAAATGACTTCATTGCATGTATATGCCAACGAACGAACCTGGTTATTTTTTGGCCAAACTGTGTGATTCTGACATATGTCTGAAATGTCCTGATGGACAGGGTTCTTTTATTCCTTGTTTATGGGAATGTGCAAAGATTTCTAAATTCTGGGATGAGAGCTTGAGGGAGGTGGGCCTCGTATTTGTCTGCTAGGTTCATGTGACAAACAGATGGAGACTCTGGCGGAAAACAAGAACGCATTCCTTAGGAAAGCCTCTCTCTGTTGGCTGTTCAGACTATCCTGGAGCTCTGGATTTCTTCGGCAGTACCTATGAGAGAGCAATGGAAGGCACGGTTGCTAAAACTGTTGCAATTTGAATTTCTGACTGTCAAACATAAATTGAGTGAAGTTCAGCATAGGCGTCTGAACATCTGGCAAGGATATTGGGATGCTCGCTCTGCTTCTACACAAGACTGTATAAAGCAATCATAAGTAAGTCCGTGAAGTGGATTCCCTTTGGAGCAACTAGAAGAAAGATGGTAAGAAGTAGGGTTGCTTACTTAGCTTGAAAAGCCAGACTCACTCCTCACTTGCTTCTTAGAGGTGGAGATGTATTAGTTAAGGAAGTATGAATACTGGCTATTTGTACATTGTTATGCATTGTTCTTACTGGAAAATGAATAAAAACATGATTGAAAAAAAAATTAGCCTCAGGAGAGCTTCATTCCAAATCGATCAATTCCTGCAGAGGAAAAAATCAGGAGGCCTTTCGCAAAGTAAACATCACAGGATTCTTCTTTGGATCCCGAACCACTGCAGGCAAAGCCTCCTCACAATCAAGGGCCTTCAGGGTCTGTAAAATCATATCCGACATCTCGTCTCTGTAAAAGGGCCGAAGCATCATCCTGTGTGGCTCTGCATCTCCTTTCTCCAAAAATCCTTTGTTGGGATCCCCTATCAAAAATCCCAAGAGTCTCCTGAAGGATCCGTGTTCTTACCATCTGCCCCCCAGCACGCTGTCCCCTTTTCTGCTTTACCCATGGTGAGGTGGGATGAGGCCTCCTTTGACTGCTTCCACAATCCTGAGGAGGGAGACTGCTAATGTGGGCATTCTCAAGATTCCACCCGGGACCCTTCCTGCTCTTTACAAAAAGCCTGTAGGCCTTTCAAAAATTCCACCCATGACCCAGCGGAAAGATCTGAGTAGGGAAAGCCCCTTCCGAGCTCTACCCCATGGGAACTGGCAGGAGGGGTGGCAGGGAAGACGCCTCACTTCTCCCAGGAGGAGCTGTGGCCACACTTCCCTCCTGAGAAGTTGGAGCTCCTGAAGTCTCTGCAGGGACATAGTCCCCTGCAGAGACATCCCCTTGAGCCTCCACGCATTTCTGGCAAATGCTCAGCAATCTCCTGGGGCTAATCCCCCGCATATGACAGGCAGAGCAGATGCACAGCTTTTTCCCGTGCTGCTCTCCTGACGTTATCTCTCCCCCGTGTGCGCCTCAAGCAGCAGTACTGCAAGTTTAAAATGGTGCCTGCTGCATGGTTTCCTTGCCGCAGCACTCCAGCCCGGCTCAAAAACTAGCCCGTTGGCCCCTGCACGCAATGCAGCCTGATGCAGTCTTCTATCCCTGCCCCGCCCTGGTGCGCCATCACTGCTGCAGTCTCTGCCGATGCAGTATTATTATTTGTTTTTATTATTAAACTTTATTCTCCGCGCTGAAAGCCAGGTAAGACAGCCAAACACCACAGAAAAAAACGCGGCAGGGAGCAGGCAGAGGAGAGGAGGATAAAACAGACAGGAAAGGAAGAGAGACAACTTAACAGGGCTGAGCCCAAGGTTCCCTTACCCTACCGCACTCTCCCTACAGGAACTCTCCCTCTGTCAGGAGGAGGGCTAAGGCACCAGCCTTCACTTCACGCCCATCCTTTACTGCCAGACTCAACTGAAGGAGGGAGGAAAAGCTATCACCATAGATGGTCAGAACAGACTGTTCAATCCTGGCAGGCTAAAGTCTACAAGCAAGGATGCATGTCCACCAGCTGCTGGAGACGGAGAAATACTGGTTGGCTGATGTCTGTGATGAGCTATATGAGGCTGACATGAGTGTGTCATTGTTCTTCATCTCCACCTGCTGGTTGGAGTGCACAACCCACTGGTGGGGACTGGAGTGACCGCATGAACAGGAAGTCAATGTTAATCAGTTGTTTACTCTTTCGAAAAGTAAAAAGACCAGGGGACATGCAATTAAGTTACTAGGTAATATATTTAAAACTAATAAGAGAAAATATTTTTTTTTACTCATCACATAATTAAGTTCTAGAATTTGTTGCCAGAGGATGTGGTGAAAGATGATAGTCTAGCTGCATGTAAAAAAGGTTTGGACAAGTTCTTGGAGGAAAAGTCCATAAACCATTATTAAGGTGGACTTGGGAAAATCTACCGTTAATTCTGGGGATAAGTAGCTTGGAATCTGTCTAACCCTGGGATCCTGCCAGATATTTGTGACCTGGATTGGAAACAGGATACTGGGCTTGGTCTGACCCAGGACACTGGGCTTGGTCTGACCCAGTATGACAAGTCTTATGCTATTCCAATACACAGCTTTGCCAATGCATCTCAGTCCTGCTCTGCACCAACTCCTTCCATTCCAGTACTGAGACCCACCCGCCCACCCACAGCTCTTCCAATTCACCTTAGCCCTACCCTGCAGCGCCTTCCTCTCAGCACTCTATTTTAGACACATGGCGGGATGGCCTGTCACCTTTGGTGGCTCAGTGGTCATCTTGATGCTGGCCTGCAGGATGGAGATGGGGAAGTCAGGGTTTGGACTTGAGCTCAGCCAGAGGCGGAATTCCGGGTGTGGCTGCTCCACCTGCAGCTGTTCCACTAGCTTGTCTAGCTGGGGCATCCAAGACAGGGAGAGATGACAGTTGGCCAAAAAGACCCAGTTACCTGCCACCAAGGGAAAAAAAAAGAAAGGACGTGAGTGCTCACCAGTTTCTGTAAGGTCCCATGGTGGGATCCCAATTCAGACTTGTGTAGTCCTGATAGGAAAACAGTGGCTACAGAAGGATCTTTGCTTTCTAGTTTGAGGTCAATAATCCAAGAGCCAGCAAGTGGATAAGTTATCAAGGTAAAGCTTTGCATATAACTTTATCCGGATATTCAGCAGGATTTACTCTGATAAGTTTGCTGCCGAACATATCTGGATAAAGATACATGCATAACTTTAAGACATTCATTTTTCTGATTATCCATGCTGGATACCTTTATATATTAACTTTTGTGTTTTAAATGAAGCAATTAAATGTGTATAATCCAAAAGTATATATAAAACAGAGGACATCATTACAAATTTCTGTTAGCATTATCTAATCTTTAGAATCTCAAATAATCAGGTCAGAGTTTTTAACAAACCAGATAGAATGATCAATGCATCACATTATCCACATATCCATTATAGTAATTTCATAAACCCAAAGAATGTCTTTCAAATGCCAGTTGTAGTTATATAATGAATACAATTCATAACATCAGAAAACAGACTTGGAGAATTTCTCTCTTAGATTAAAGATGGACTGCATTCATTGTGGACTTTATAAACCCCAAGTTGTATCTTTTAGGGTTTTTGAAGGAAGGGAGAACTTTAGGGAAATACACAAAAGATTTATTATAGCTAGAACCTGTGAAAGGGGGTTAGTTATAAGGCTGTTTGTTATTGTGTTGATTTTAATGTAATGTTTTTATTGTAAAGTTCTTTTATTGATTTTGCATTCCTGGTCAGGATTGAGACATCTGAGTGAGCAGTATATAAGAAATGAAATAAACTGGAACGCAAGTACAGGTCCAGCATACATGGAATTGGTCTCTAAAGTGGGACAATGTTGTCACATAAGAAGATATCTATGACCCCGAAGGGGAGCATGCTCACCATCTTTGACACCTTCTTTGATCATGCGGGTGGCAATAGGAGCCTGCCCCTGGCCTAGAGAGAGAGCCTGGAAGCGGTGCGACATTTGGGACTGCTCGGCCAACTGCAGGAGGGAGCCGGTGGGATCCACGCCAGGAGACAGCACAAAGATGAGCGGCGTCTTTGTAGTGGAATCCTCAACAACCTGGAGGAGGCAGAGGCAGAGTCAGCGACAGAGACCCAGAGGGGATGAGGGAACCAGAACCACTGGCTATCACCCCCCCCCCCCCCCCACCCCCGAAGATAAGGGCAGAGCTATCCCAGGGATCACCAACCCCCTGCTCACTCTGCTCTACCTGAGGGATGGCCCACGAAGGAACCTAACAACTTGGGGAGCCGAACTTTCTCTCTATAATATATATATATATTTTTTTTTCTGGGGGGGAAATTCCAGACTGCAGGTTTGCACCTCTGTCATCTACTGGAGACAGAGAAATGCTGAGGGACTGCAGGTGGCGCGCTTGGTTATGTAGCAGTGCCTGAAAGTTTTCTTCTCTGCCTCCATCTGCTGGTAGGGATGCATAAACCCACTTGTCTGGACTGATCCAGGGTATGAACAGGAACCAGGCTGTTTGTGTAGGCAGGTTTTTCATAGAGAACAATGCACATAGATTTGACAATATAATCCATGCACATTATTTCCCAGTCCAGTCAAAACCTTGGCTCCCCCAAATGCAGCTACAAGTACACACATATCACTGGGGGGGGGGGGGGGGAATTGAGGGAGGGACATTTTAAGACAGGTAAATTGTTAATTCTTATGTTCTGCCCTCCATATACAAGGCAAAGACAGTGCAGTCCCCTGTCCCACCAGAACCCCTTCCATATCCAGATCTGCCCAAAACGAAACCCAGTCCCCCCCCCCCCCCCAATTGCCTCTAACTGATCGCTCACTGCTTTCATATCCAGCACGGGAGGCTCGATGAATTTGGAGCCCATGTTGTTAATGATGAAAGAGGTGACACAAAAGGCGACACGGTCCTGACGCAGGGAGCGGACGATCAGCATTCGCTGCATTTCGCTGCACGAGTTCTCCCACTCACCTAGGATAGCACAGATTGTTACAACATTGCCACTGCCCCACCTTGCCTGAAGCCCAGAACCTGCACAGGAAGCTTTACTCAGTCAGAATGCTGGAGCTGGAGCTTGGGGTGAGGATGTCTCAGCATCGGCGTAAGTCACAGGGAATACTGTCTGCAGTGTGTATAGGCCTGGGAGACCTTATTCTGGGCATGAGTCTCACGGGACAGTTCTAGAGGACTCTGTCTGCAAATGGCCAGAGATCTCAGTCTGGGGATAGATAGAGAGGAGTGACTCCATTATGTGGAGTGAGGCGTGAAGGAGTAAGTGCTGGAGGAGTGTGTGAAGGAGTCAGGAAGACTCAGCATTGGAGGAATGAATGGAGGAGTTAGGAAGTCTCGTAATTGGGGGTAGGTCACAAGGAGTGCTGAAGGAGTTGTGGGAAGGTGATGAGGTGCAGTGTATGAAGTGTCAGTGGCAGAACTGCTATTCCAACCTGTGTGTCTGTAGTGCTTCTCAGTCACAGCTGCATTGTTTATTCCTTTTGGCCAGGTCTCACCTGGTAGCATGGCGGTCTCGGGTTCCATGCTGGTATACCACATGTTCCAGTCCCGAGGGTACTGCTCAAAGGAGTTCATGATCCCATGGAAGTTAGTCAGCTTGTCCAGTTCTGTGATGTTGTCCCAGTTTGCCTCAGCTAACCAGCTAGTGCAGGGGTTGTCCATCTGTCCTTCCCGATCCAGAACCTGTCATAAAAATACAAGCAGAAGAGTGTGATGCTTCTGCCTTCCTTATGCAACAAAGTGCCATAACAGCTCCTGGGAATGGAAATCCTTCCCAAGCACGGCCCAGAGCTGGCACACTCACCAATCCGCCCCGCAGGAAGAAATTGTATTCATCCATGTTCAGCTTTCCAGACATCTCCAGGATTTTGGCACACATCTGAAAACTGAACAGCAGCTTGTGCTGCTCGAAGAGGGCTCGACATGTGTACCTGTAAGAGAAGGGCAGAATTTTACCATGTGTACACTGACAGAGAGTCACTCAGCGCCTGCAGGAAGGGAGTTTTGCTTAAGAGTGGGGCTAATACATTGTATTCCTTGGACATGCGTTATGTTTGGTGCAGGCACCATGTTCTCTCTTCTCACCTGTATACCGAGTATGTATGATAATCATTCAGGTTGGTGATCCGCTCCTCTAGTTTGGTGCTGCGTTTGCTCTTCTCAATACTGAGGACGAAGAGATCGATGTACGAATCAAGAGAAAACTGGTACATGGGATCAATCCGACCCATATCATTTAGGACAAAGAACAATATGGAGGCTCGCTGAGAGCAGGGCCTGTATTCCTGATGAAGAAAAGCACACAGAGCAAGGGTAAGAAAGTTGTAATCCTTCCCATCTCCACAAACATAATGCCTGGGCTTTACAAATCACAGAAATTGTACTCCTTCTCACCACCACACATATACACTGCTGGACGTTTATGCCTTTATTTTATTTAAAAATTGTATAGCCTGCTCAAGTCCAAATGTTCTAGGCAGATTACAGTAAAAACATACATAACAAGGAGAAAGTGTGTCTTACCTGTTAATTTCCTTCCCTCTATTTCTGCTACACCAATCCAGAACCTTTGGTTTTAGTCCCCTATCCAGCACCTGGAGGCAGATGCTGGATGAGGGAACTAAAACTATAGATTGGGTACTGTGGAGCAGAAGGAAGAGGATTATTCAGTACTATAACACCCCACACCACTGGAGCTTTGCTCCTTTGCACCAGTACAGCCATACACACTGCAGGAAAATTGGTTCTTACCTGCTAATTTTCATTCCTGTAATACCACAGATCAGTCCAGACAAGTGGGTTTTGCATCCCTACCAGCAGATGGAGGCAGAGAATAAAAACGATGAGGCACTGCTACGTAACCGAGAGGGCCACCTGCAGTCCCTCAGTATTGACAGTACCCAAGGCAAAGATGAACCTCAAATCCCCTCCAGGGCAAAAGGTAAAGCAGGGCTGGAACCCCCTGTGCTGGAGCCTCTGTCACCTCCAGACATGTAAAAACATATATACAACGTATAGAACTCTTTGAAAACATTTTACATTGACTATCAGGAAACAGTCTTTCAGCAGTGATGAGGAGGGCCTCTGGACTGATCTGTGGTATTACAGGAATGAAAATTATCAAGAACCAATTTTCCTTTCCTGTTCATACCCAGACCATTCCAGACAAGTGGGATGTACCCAAGCACCCCTAAACTGTGAAGGAATCCGAAGGACCCGCTCTTAAAACACTTTCACCAAAAGATGCTTCCTCCTGAGCCTGCACATCCAGATGGTAATGCCTGATGAAAATATGAGGCAAGGACCATACCGCTGCTCTACAAATCTACTGGGGAGATAGCAACTGACACGCTGCTAAGAGGCCACTTGTGCCTTTATAGAATACGCCTTCAGCCCCACTGGTATCTTGCGACCCTTAAAAATATACGCAGAGCTAATGGCCTCCTTAGCCATCGCGGAATCATGGTCTTTGAAGCCTTTTCACCTTTCTTTGTGCCCCTGAACAGCACAAACAGGTGTTCAGACAGCCAAAAAGATTTAGTGATCTTCAGGTATCGCAATAGAATCTGATGCACATCCAAAAGACGCAGTTCCCTCTCCTGCGGGGAATCTTTAGACCAGTCCAGAAAAGCTGGAAGATCCACCATGGAGATTAACATGAAACGAGGACACCACCTTTGGAGACCATTCACAATGTGACCCATCATTAGAAATACGCAAAAAGGATCCCTGCACCACAGAGTCTGCAATTCCGAAATCTGCTGGGTGGAACATATGGCCACCAGAAACAATATCTTCAATGTGAGGTCCTTCAGGGTCACCCGTCTCAAAGGCTGAAAGGGTGCACACTACAGAGCACTCACAGAATCAAATTAAGGTTCCAATCCGGACACAACTTCCGAACCGGCGGCCGCAAATGCTTGACCCCCTTCAGGAATCGAACCACATCAGGGTGAGAGGTCACAGATCTCCCACACAACTTGCCCCTATGGGAACCCAAGGCAGAAACCTGAATGCGGAGGGAGTTATAGGCCAACCCCTTAGACCAGTGGTTCTCAACCCTGTCCTGGGGACCCCCCCAGCCAGTCGGGTTTTCATGATTTCCACAATGAATATGCATGAGAGAAAATTTGCATATACTGCCTCCATAACATGCAAATTTTCTCTCATGCATATTCATTGTGGATATCATGAAAACCCGACTGGCTGGGGGGGTCCCCAGGACAGGGTTGAGAACCACTGCCTTAGACAATCCTTCCTGCAAAAAGGCTAAAATCTGAGGAATACCTACAGCTAGACGATCAAACTGCCTCTAAAGGCACTACGCCTCAAACACCCTTCAACCTTAACATATGCTAGAGACACAGCAGGCCTCTGGGCCTGGAAAAGGGTAGAAATAACCAGTTCCGAATAGCGCATCAGCTGCAGTCCCATCTCTCAAAAGCCAAACTGCGAGACAGAAGTGATCCTCCCGATCCGAAAATATGGGTCCCTGACATAGCAAGCAAGGTAGATGGACCAACTTGAGGGGTCCCCTCTTCTGCAAGATGTACGGGGTCTGCAAAACACAGGCGTAGTGGCCACTCCAGCGACACCAGAATCACCGGCCCTGGGTGCGACTGTATGCACCACAGAACTCGCCTGACCAGGGGCCACAGGGGAAACACGTACAGAAGTACCCCTGTTGGCCAAGGACAAACCAGAGCATCCAGCCCCACCATGCTGACCTCTCTTCTGTGACTGAAAAACCTTGTCATCTTTGCGTTGGACCGCGTCACCATGAGATCCAACTGGGAAATGCCCCACCTGGCACAGATACGATCCCAAGCCTCTGAGGACAACTCTCACTCCCTCGGATCCAACTGTTGCCTGCTGAGGAAATCCACCTCCACATTGTCTGCACCTGCGACATGGGAGGTCGTTATTCCCTTGACATGGAGCTCTGCCCAAACAGCTGCCGGGCTTCCAGAGGCACCACGTGACTCTTCGTCCCTCCTTGCCGGTTGATGTATGCCACTGTCATCACATTGTCCAAGAAGACCCGAACCATCCTGTTTCTAACCCAGGGAAGGAAGGCCTCCAGCACCTGTACAATTGCCCTTGTTTCCAGATGATTGATAAACCAGGAGCTCTCCTGCACCATCCAAAGCCCTTGGGCAGTCCTCCCCAGGCAGACAGCTCCCAAACCCTTGAGACCGGCATCCATGTCACCACCACCCAATCCGGGGTCTCCAGATTTCATCCCTTTTCCAGACTGTGACACGAAAGCCACCAAGACAGATTGGATCTGGATTCTTGTGGAAGAGGCAAAGACAGATGATACTCCACTGACATGGGATTCCATCTGGACAAAACACACTCTGCAATGGTTTCATGTGCACGAAGGCCCACGGCACCAAGTCCAACATGGAAGCCATAGATCCCAGGACCTGCAAATAATCCCAGGCTGTTGGCACCGATAGCCTCAACAGGTGCGTCACCTGCGCCTGCAACTTTGTCAACCTGCCCAGAGTCAGAAACACTCTGCCCTTCTGGGTGTTGAACACCCCCCCCAGATACTCCAATGACTCGGTCGGCACTAGGTGACTCTTCGTCACATTTATCATCCAACCCAACAACCGCAAGGTGTCCATGACTCACTGAAGCGACTGAATGCACTCCTCTTCTGTCTTTGCGTGAATGAGTCAATCGTCCAGATATGGATTCACCAAAATCCCTTCTCATCGAAGGGTGGCTGACACTCCCACCATCACCTTTGTGAAGGTTTGTGGCGCCGTGGCCAAGTCTAAGGGAAGAGCCCAAAACTGGCTGACCCAACACCATGAACCAAATAAACTTTTCATGATCCTTTTGAATGGGAATATGGAGGTAAGCTTCAATCAGATCCAATGACGCTATGAACTCTCCTCTGTGGACTGCCGCAATCACAGTTCACAAAGTCTCCATTCAAAAATGAGGAACCCTCAGGGCCTGTTCACCTTCTGCAAGTTGAGGATAGGCCAAAAAGTTCCTTCCTTTCTGGGCACCACAAAATAAATGGAATAACTTCCCTGCCCCTGCTCCTCCTGTGGGACAGGGACTATGGCATTTAACTCCAACAGTCTCTGCAGAGTTCCTCACACCATCTCTCACTTGCTTCAGACACGTAACATGGGACTCCAGAAAGGCTTCCCTGACTGGGCACAAAAATTCTAAAGTGTAACCTTCTCGCACCACCTCCAGAACCCAATGGTCCAAGGTAATCTTGGCCCACTCCTCATAAAAGCTGGACAATCTGCTCCCTACTGCTTCTACAGAGGATTGGGCGAAGCTGGCTTCATTGTGATGACTTTCCACCACCAGCCCCTTGGCCGATACTATCCCTGGAAAATCTGTGGAGGCCTCAAAAGGACTACTGCCCTCCACCAGACTGCTTCGCTCCCACACCAGAGAACTTGCCTGTCCGGAGCCTATGCAACGCCTGAAAACGGGACCGCGAAGTGAAAACGTTCCTGGTGTCTTCTTATCCTCTGGCAACCTGTTTCCTTTGGATTCTCCCAAAGTATTCATCAGTTGATCCAAATCCTTCCCAAAAAGGAGTTTTCCTTGAACAGAAGATTACACAACTGCGCCTTGGACCACTTATCAGCCAACCAATTCCGCAGCCTCAAAAGCCTGTGAGCCACTACTGCCAAGACCATGCTCCTGGCCAAAATGCGCACTAAGTCATACAGTGCATTTGTGACATAAGCCATACCAGCCTCCAAGCGCGCTGACTGCTGGGGACCAACATCCCCTGAAGATGCTTGCTCCTGAACCTTCAGCACCCAGCACAAGCAAGCCCTCTGCATCATGCTGGCACAAACTGCAGCTCAGAGAATCAAAGCAGAAATCTCAAACATTTGCTTCAGCTGAATCTCCAACTTGCGGTCCTGAACATCTTTCAAAGCAGCCGCCCCCGCTACTGGGATGGTCATCTTCTTGGTGACCGCTGAATCCACCTTTGGCACTCGCAGGAGCTTCAAGGTGTCCTCCATCAGGGGGTAAAGTTTAGCCATGGCCCTGCCAACCTTGAGACCTGCTTCCGGAAAGTCCTTCTCCTGATTTACCAACTGGGCGAGGGAAAGGTACTAGGAGGGCCCCGCAGCCCATCCAGAACTGGATTCATGTCCTCATTATCTGACTCCTCCTGAGTCACCTTAACTCCCAATTCTTGCAACACCTGCGGAATAAGGGGACATAATTCCTTCTTCTTAAACAGACAGACCAGCCTAGGGTCATCTCCTTCAAACACCGGAAACTCATCATAATCCAGATCATCTTTATTCGCATCCAGATCTGCATTCGGAGCCGCATTCATTTCCACCTCTGGATGAACGCTTTGCAAGTCCAGAGGGTCCTCCTGCATATCATCCGAGTCACCCAGATCCCTGGGATAAGCCTCCAAATCTGCAGAACCCAGACCCAGGTGTCGCAGCAGGTCCCCAGACCCTCCAGCAGGCGCCACTTTAGGACACTTAGACATTCAACTGGGAGGTCTCTCCTTTGGGTGTTTAGCCCCCAACCTCTTCCATGTCAGGAAGGCCTTATGAAGGAGCAACACAAAATTCCAGTGAGAAATCTTCAGGATCCAACTTACCCCACTCCAGAAGACTGTCCTCCAACTCTCCCTCCTCTTCCTGTCCTTCCTGTACCACAGGAGACAAAGGAGGAGGAGAATCCCTAGCATCTCCGGCAGCCAGAGGTCCCTGTCCAAGATTTCCTGCAAGAGCAGACGCTCTCCGGGTTCCCCCCAGGAGTGCAGCCACAGCCAATAATGACCGAAAGGTCCTCTTTTCCAAAGGTGCCCCTGACGAGGTCCCTTTGTCTCCTGCCACACAGTCAGAGCACAAGGACCGACTATTAAGCAGCGCGGACCAAACACATGCTACATGCGGTTTTGGCGCCATGCTGCATGCAGCGCACTCAAAACCACCAATAGGCCGCACACACGGTTGAAAACAGCATGCTGCGCCAAAAAGGCAGGCCTGGGCGGCACGCAGGAAAAGGCATGAAATGCCGCCGTGTGAGTCAGACAGCCCCCGGATGCTGGCAGCCCAAGCAGCGCACAAGACTCTCACACCGCCCTTGCGGTGAATGAAACAGGTTCCCCAAAGGCTAAATCGGCATACTTGAGCCCTATTTGAACACCCCTGGGCCCCCCCCCCAAGAAGAAGGGAGAAGGAAAGCCCTCCGACTCTTCCCCTCCTGAAAGCGCCGACAGCTCCCTCTGTCCCTGGCTCACTCACCGCCATGCCCCGACAGCTCCCTCAGCTGCTGCAAAAAACCACAAAGATCAACTCTTTTTTTTTTTTTAAACAGCTTGAAGGCACAAAAACAGGGTACTTTCCTGACAAAATGGTGAAGCTTCAGGAGGAGACCTCGGGAGTTCTGAAGGAGTCAGTCCCCTGGCTATCAGGACCTCCGGCCAGCCAAGGACGAGCACCAGCCAGGGGTTTCCAATCTCCCGGTCGCCTTGCTCCACCTGAGGGTTGGGTCCATGAAGGAGCCTAAAACCTCAGGGAGACAAATGTCTCTGAACTGTCAATCTTCTTATATATTTTCTTATTTTTTCCCTATTCTCAGACTGCAGGTTTGCACCTCTACCATCTGCTGGAGACAGAGAAATACTGAGGGACTGCAGGTGGCAAGTTCGGTTTTGTAGCAGTGCCTCAGAGTTTTGTTCTCTGCCTCCATCTGCTGGTAGGGAGGCATAAACCCACTTGTGTGGACTGATCTGGGTATGAACAGGAAAAGAAAATTGGTTCTTACCTACTAATTTTCATTCCTGTAGTACCACGGACCAGTCCAGGACAGCTGGGTTTTGACTCCCCTCCAGCAGATGGAGACAGAAAAAGACTTTGTGGACTCTGTCCTATACCCCTGAGGTGCCACCTAGTGTCTGTCAGTATTATACTGTACCTAAGCAGAAATTAGAAAAACCGTAACGGCAACCACAAAACCACTTCCCCCTGAAGATCAGAGGAAATGAAAACACCTGAAACTTCATGAATGAACGAAAACATGCCCAAATCCTTTCCCTAAAAAGAGGGGCAGTCAGTAAAAGCTGGCAGAAAATTTGATCAGCTACCGGCCGAGCGGACTCTCCATTTCCCCCCCGGGCGGGCGTCTGGCTGATCTGTGGTACTACAGAAATGAAAATTAGCAGATAAGAACCAATTTTCCTTTCCCTGTACGTACCCGGATCAGTCCAGACTCCTGGAATGTACCAAAGCTTTCCTAACCAGGGTGGGACTGAGAGAGTCCCGCTCGGAGTACACTGGCTCCAAAAGAAACGGGCTCTGGAGCTCAGACATCTAGTCGGTAATGTCTGGCAAAGGTATGCGGAGACTTCCAGGAAGCAGCCCTGCAAATTTCCTGTGGCAACACCTTCTGACATTCAGCCCAAGAAGCCGCCTTAAGACCAGATGGAATCGGGTGACCCTGAACCAGGGAAGCTGACACCATAGCCTCCTTCAACCAGCGTGCATGGTGGCCCTGGAAGCCTTCTGCCCCTTTCTTGGTCCACTCCACAGCACGGAAAGATGATCTGAGAGCCGGAAACCGTTGGTCACCTCCAAGAAACGCAACAACACTCTCTTCACATCCAACTTCCGCAAATCCTTAGACTCTGCAGAGGAAGAATTTAAACCTGCGAATGAAGGGAGTTCCATGGACTGGTTCAAATGAAAAGAGGATACAACCTTCAGAAGAAAGGAGGGAACTGTTCTCAAGGAAACTCCTGCGTCAGAAATCCTCAAGACAGGTTCCCTGCAGAACAAGGCCTGTAGATCGGGCACCCGCCTCGCGGATGATATAGCCACTAGAAAAACTGTCTTCAAGGTCAGATCCTTCAGTGTCACTCGCTTCAAAGGCTCAAAAGGGGCATTACAAAGTGCCCTCAGCACCAAATTAAACTTCCACATGGGACAAGGGTTCTTAACCGGAAGACATAGATGCTTAGCTCCTCTTAAAAAACGTGCCACATCCAGATGAGAGGCTAAAGCAACTCCTTGCACCTTTTCTCGAAAACAGCCAAGGGCCACCACTTGCACCCACAGAGAATTGAAGGCCACTCCTTTGGCTAAGCCTGCCTGTAAGAAATCCAGGACCTCTGGAATTGACGCCCTGGACAGTTGTACGTGGTGGTCTATGCACCAGGACTCAAACACTCCCCAAACTCTAACATACGCAACAGAGGTAGAAGTTTTACGGGAACATAAGAGCGTGGTCACTACCACATTCGAGTAACCCTTACTCCTCAACCTACGCCTCTCATAAGCCATGCCGCTAGACAAATGCAATCTGCCTCTGCGAAATAAAAGGGGCCTTGACGCAATAGAGTTGAAGATGGATGAAACCTCAGAGGACCGTCTACTACCAGATTCAAGAGGTCAGCAAACCACAGGTGCCTTGGCCACTCCGGAGCCACCAGAATTACCCTGCTTGCGTGGCCCTCGATGCGGCTAGGAACCTTTCCAACCAAAGGCCATGGTGGGAAGACATACAACAGAATGCCCTTTGGCCAGGGTAGGACCAATGCATCTACCCCTTCTGCCCCTAGTTCCCTCCTCCTGCTGAAGAACCGGGGAGCTATGGCATTGTCGTACGTCGCCATCAGGTCCATGGCTGGTCTGGACCACCGGGTGCACAGAAGATGAAAGGCGTCATCGGAGAGTTCCCACTCTCCCGGATCCAACTGGTGCCGGCTGAGGAAATCCGCCTGGACATTGTCCACTCCGGCTATGTGAGAGGCAGCTATCCGGTAAAGATATTGCTCCACCCAGTGTATCAAGAGCTGAGCCTCCATCACCTCTGGACAGCTCCTGGTTCCGCCCTGATGAATGATGCCACCGTTGTTGCACTGTCAGATAGCACCCTCACCGACCTGCCCTCCAGCAGCGGAAGGAGGGCCTGGAGCACTAACCATACAGCCTTGGTCTCCAAGCGATTGATGGACCAGGAGGCTTCCATCCTGGTCCACTGGCCCTGGACTGCCGTATCTCGACAAATCGCTGCCCACCTGGAGAGACTGGCATCTGTGGTCACCATGACCCAACAGGGAATCTCCAAATCCACCCCCTGGCGCAAATTGTACTGCGAAAGCCACCACAGAAGACCGGAACACGCCCTATCCGTCAGGTGCAGGACAAGATGGAAACGCTGCGAGAGGGGATTCCATCGGGAGAGCAAGGCTGATTGAAGAGGATGCATATGCACAAAGGCCCAAGGTACCAGATCAATCATTGAAGCCATTGAGCCCAGGATCTACAAGTAATCCCAGACCCTGGGTCGAGATAGAGAGCGCAAGGACTCCACCTGTGATGCGAGCTTGGAAATCCTCTCTTCTGTCAGAAAAACCTTTCCCAAGGCCGTGTCGAAGTGAGGCCCCAAAAACTCTAAAGTCTGGGAGGGAATCAGATGACTCTTCTTGGGGTTGACCACCCATCCCAACGAGACGAACATCCAGAGCATCCGCGCCACCGCGGCTCTGCATAGGCTTTCTGACTTTGCTTGAATTAGCCAATCGTCCAGATAGGGATGCACCAGTATCTCTTCCCATCGCAAGGCAGCCGTGACCACAACCATCACCTTGGTGAAAACCCGGGGTGCCGTCGCGAGCCCGAATGGAAGAGCGCAAAATTGAAAATGGTGCCCGAGGATCGCAAACCGCAGATATTTCTGATGGACTGAGCAATCAGGATGTGCAGGTATGCTTCCGTTAGGTCCAGCGATGCCAAAAACTCTCCCTTGTGCACCGACGCTATGACGGAGCGAAGTGTTTCCATCTGAAAACAGGGTACCTTCAAGGTGCGATTCACCCGCTTCAAATTGAGGATGGGATGGAAGGTACCCTCCTTCTTTGGTACCACGAAATAGATGGAGTAGCGCCTATTTATTTTTTATTTATTTATTTCGGGTTTTTATATACCGGCATTCGAGAACGCAGTCCCATCATGCTGGTTCACATAAAACAAGGGTGCATCGTAAACATAAACTAAAACAATGGTGCGGAAAAAGGCAGTTACATATAACAGGGTGATTAGAACTTGGAGGAGAAAGAAGAGTAAGGACAGGTTATTAATTCAAACATGTGAACGATAGTGGAGATGGTTAATCATGATGTATGTGAAGGTAAGGATGGGCGTGGATGAGATAGATCAGTTTGAGTCCGGGAATGCTTGTGTGAATATCCATGTCTTTAGTCTTTTTTTGAAGGCTGAGATGCATGTTTCCAGTCTGAGGTTTGAGGGGATGGAGTTCCATAACGGTGGAATGGCTGTAGAGAATGCCCGATCTCTTAGTGTGATGTGTCTGGTAGATTTGGGCGGTGGTACCTGTAGCCTTAGCTGCCCTTCAGGCACTGGAACTATGGCACTCAAATCCTGCAAGCACTGTAGAGTGTCTCGCACCACCCCTTCACTTTAGGTGGGACAGGCAAGGGGACACTATGTAATGCTCCTTGACCGGACAGGCAAAATCTAAGGCATAGCCATGTTCTATGATGCTTAGGAACCATTGGTCGGAGGTCAATTTGGTCCATGCCTCCCGGAAAAGGGTAACCTTCCCCCAATTCTTGGCATGGAAGGGTGGACTGGCCTCACTTCATTGTGCGGTCTTAGAGCCCCCATGGGACTGCGGTGCACTATCTCTGGCAGGTCGGCGGCCCCGAAAGGACTGGTTCCAAGAAGCCTGATGGCCGGTGCCCTGGTGAAATGACGACCCGGTGGATCTTGAAGAGCAGAAACGACGATTTCCCCGAAATCTCGCCCGCCTGAGGAAAGGAACCTTTGGATTGAGGCCTATCCTCCGGCAACCTGTGGACTTTGTTCTCTCCCAAAGACTTTATCATGTCCTCCAGCTGTTGTCCAAAGAGGAGCTTCCCCTTAAATGGTAAAGAACTCAGCTGCGCTTTGGAGGACCAATCAGCCGACCAGTTTCGGAGCCAGAGGAGCCTGCGGGCAGAAACCGCTGCAACCATTGTCCTGCCCGAAGTCCGCAGAAGATCATACAGAGCATCTGTGCTATACGCCACCGCTGCCTCCAGACAGCTAGCATGCAGCGCTGCTGCATCGAGAGGGAAGCTTCCACCTGCCAATCCTGAACCCAGTGGAGACAAGCCTGCTGCGCAAAACTGCTACACATAGCCGCCCGGACCCCGAGGGCCGAAACATCAAGAAATTTTCTTCAGCTGCAGCTCCAAATTGTGGTCCTGCAAGTCTTTCAACGCAGTGGCCCCCGTGACGGGAATGGTGGTCTTTTTCGTGACTGCGGAAACTGTGGCATCCACCTTAGGAACTCTGAGCAGATCCAAAGCTTTCTCTGGAAGCGGATACAATTTGTCCAAAGCTTGACCCACCTTCAAGCCAAGGTCTGGAGTGTCCCACTCCTTAAACAAAAGATCCGTGACCGACATATGAAACGGAAAGGATTGAGCCGGACCCCAGAGGCCCACCATGACTAGATCCATAGCGCCGAATCTGGAATCCTCAGGCGGAACTTCAGTACCGAGCTCCTTCAGAATGACTGGTATCAGTGGTCCCAATTTGTCCCTCAGGAACAGTCGCACCATCTTTGGATCATCGCCCTCCACCACTGGCACCCCTTCTGGTTTGGCTTGCTGAGGGTAAAGATCCGGATCCGGATCCTGTCCGTCACCTGGAGCTGGTGGAGGAGACTGATCCTCATCTGATGTGTCCGTCTGAGAAGTTTCTGACAGATGGGACCGAGACTGGAGAGGGCGCTTTGCCTTGGGATCATCCCTGCCACCAGATGACTTGGAGCGTTTGCTTGAAGAGGACCTTCTCCCCATTCTTGATGTTGACGAGGGTGCCCGGGGCAACTTAGTACATGATCTCTTTTCTGCTTTGAAGGACTTGAAGAACCTTTGCAGCATTCTGATACATTCAGAGAACGAGGAAGAAGACACATCCGAATCTTTGTCCTGCTCTTCCTCCAAGGAATCCGCCTGCGCATCTGGAACTGTGTCCCCCTCCAAGGGCA
Source organism: Rhinatrema bivittatum (assembly GCF_901001135.1). Taxonomy (NCBI): domain Eukaryota; kingdom Metazoa; phylum Chordata; class Amphibia; order Gymnophiona; family Rhinatrematidae; genus Rhinatrema; species Rhinatrema bivittatum. Next base: position 17,065,859 of record NC_042630.1, read on the forward strand.
GCCAGCCTTGGGGAAAGTAGTGGTGGAGAGGGCTCCTTCCCAAGAGCCGCCAGCGCTGCTCGCTCCTGATCCCTCATGGTTTGCAGCAGAGCCTCCGACCCTGCACTAAGCAGGAAGGGATCCAAGCCTAGACTTCTCCGTTTGGGCCGCTCAGGCTCCTGACGCTGTCCCTGTCAGCCTTGTGCTGATTTCTCTGCGATGGGCCTTGCAGGCTGCGCCACGAGACATATCCCCGGCCTTGATTTAATCGGTACCCGAAAAAAGAACCACAGCGACTGAGGTGATTTCCCAGTCAAAAAACAGGCCGGGAAAGCGCCGAAAAACAGTGAAAAAGTGGCGAAAATGGAGCAGACACTAGGCCGGAACACCCAAGACAAGAAAATACAACTTTTAAATTTTCTACCTGGTTGGGATGGGTCCCGCTGAGGGTGAGTGAGCTGGGACCCCCGGAATCACCCTCAGCCGCGGCAGTTTCAGGGTTTCCAACCCTCTGCTCTCCAGCCTCAAATACCAGGGTGGGATGGTCCCACCAGGACCTGCCGACCCCCTGGGAGGCTAAATGCCACAATCTCTGTGAATAAACTTCTTTTTTTTTTTTTTTTAACTAATTTAAAGATAAAGGGACAGTAACCTAAACCTTTCTCTGAAAAATACCTGTGCCAACCAAACCAAAATCAGAGAAATTTAAACCTAACACCAGACACTAGGCTTTGCACTGCCACCATCTGCTGGAGACAGAAAAATACTGGCAGACACTAAGTGGCACTTCAGGGGTATAGGACAGAGTCCACAAAGTCTTTTTCTGTCTCCATCTGCTGGAGGGGAGGCAAAAGCCAGCTGTCCTGGACTGATCCGGGTACGTACAGGGAACAGAGCTTTACACCTTCAAATCAGCACACACGTATCATAGGAACTTTACTTCTCCATGCTGGCGCACATACATCCCAGAAAACTTACACTAGTGCATGAGTACTCACACCCACACATCACTGGAGCTTTACTTAAATACTTTTTCACACATGCACATACACACATCATATCCCTCTGAGCTAAGTGTGACTCGAACATCAGCCATGCCTCAAAAGGCTGCAGCAGACCTTTTCACTAGTGAGATTTCTGCCTCAGTACCCCTGTTCTGGCCTCTGACCTCTCTGGCCGAGTCAATCATGATTTCTGTCTCCTCACTGGTCTCCAACTGCTCTCCCACTTCAGAAGCAGTGATCTTCGATTTTTGCAAGGTGTTCACTAGCTGCACATCATCCAGCAAAGATCCTGTTGCTTCATTCAGTAATCTGCAACAAGCATAAAAAGGCAACTCAAGTAGGAACTCACAAACGGTTTTGGGACATCAATTGTGCTCACTTGCTGGACTGAGTCTGAGGTGCTACAAACTTTGAAAGTGTCAGTAATTTGTGCTAAACCCAAGACACTGCAAGCTGGGAGTTCCAGGCTGAGTGTGAAGCACTGCAGACTGGAACTGCAGGAAGTGGCTGAGCTAAGCCTGAGGCTTTGCAAACTGGGAGTGCCAATCCCTTGCTGGGATATGCGGGTATGCAGGAGGTCCTGAAGGCTGGGACTATTCTTGCTTGGCTTAGATTCTCCCTCTCTCATCAACTTAATCTGAGGTTCTTTATGTTTTTCTTCTTTTCTTTCACTACAGCTGCCCAAAGATACAACTGTTTCTTTCTCCCTCTCCCCTGTCTCCAGTTCCCATTCTTTCTGGTTACCTGAGGATCTCATCTTCCAGCTCCTGTAGCTTTTTCTTTCCAGCTGCGATATTAATCACTAGCGAGTCCTTCTGCTCCTCTAGCTCTGGACGCTCCTTCCGCACCACAATTCCCAGCAACTGAGCTTCTAGACCCTGCCAAACGAGAACACAGTCCATTTCTCTGCCAGGCCAAGTATTCCCAGAAACCATCCCCTCCTGCCTTTCTTTGCACATGCCCTTATTCCTGTTTCACCTCACTTTTCTCATAGAGCTTTTTTTTAATATCATTTTACTTTTCTTTGGAACAATAGGTGGATACCTTTTCTTACAGACTTGTACCTTTTTTATATATATTTTCTCCCCAGAGATCTCTTTTCACTTGTTCATAATTCATATTGACAGACTAAAGAATAACAAATTACCAGGATCAGGTGGTATTTACTGCAGAGTTCTGAAGGAACTCAAAAAGGAAAATTAGTTTCTTACCTGATAATTTTCGTTCCTGTAGTACCAAGGATCAGTCCAGGACACCTGGGTTGTGACCCCGCACCAGTAGATGGAGACAGACTAAAACTTGTGGGCGGAGCTACATATGCTCCTGTGCCAGTCACAGCCCCTCAGTCATACGTAATGTCAAAGTAGACAAAAAAAGAGAACAATCAAACTAAATAACTAACCTTAACAGGGAGCCATTCAAGGACCCCCAACTGGAACAGAACCCCAAAACGAGGGAACGAAGCAATAACCGGAATAGTTAACAAAGAAATGAGCGGACTCTCCGTTTCTTCAGAACAGTACGGGCGGGATCCTGGACTGATCCTTGGTACTACAGGAACGAAAATTATCAGGTAAGAAACTAATTTTCCTTTCCCTGTACGTACCAGGATCAGTCCAGGACACCTGGGATGTACCAGAGCTAAATTACCGAGGGTGGGAAGAAGAGAGTCCCGCTCGGAGTACCCTCTCTCCAAAACCCCCAGAATCCGCAGCCTGAACATCCAACCAATAGTGTCTAATGAAGGTATGTAAGGACTTCCAGGTAGCTGCCCTACAAAGCTCTTGAGGCGAAACCTGAGAAGATTCCGCCCAAGACGCAGCATGAGCTCTTGTCGAATGAGCCCTGAGACCGTTCGGGATAGGCTTCCCTCGTAACACGTACGCTGAGCCGATGGCCTCTTTAAGCCACCGTGCGATTGTCGTCCTGGAAGCCGGGCCCCCTTTCTTTGGACCCGAGAATAGAACAAAGAGATGATCGGACACCCGGAAAGGGTTAGTGACTTCTAGATAACGGAGGAGGACCCTCCGCACATCCAACTTCCGCAATTCTTTCCATTGCGGGTCCGAGTATTCAGCACCTGCGAAAGCAGGGAGCTCAATAGACTGGTTCAAATGAAACGGTGACACCACTTTTGGCAAAAAAGACGGAACCGTCCGCAGGGAAACTCCCGCATCTGAAATCCGCAGGAATGGCTCCCGACAAGACAAAGCCTGTAATTCCGAGACTCTCCGAGCCGAGGTAATCGCAACCAGGAAAACGGTCTTTAAAGTAAGATCCTTAAGAGTAGACCGTTTTAAGGGTTCGAACGGAGCCGCAGACAAAGAAGAAAGGACCCAATTAAGATTCCAGGAAGAACATGGATGATGTAGTGGTGGGCGAAGATGTTTAGCCCCCCGAAGAAAACAAGAGATATCGGGATGCAGGGCCAGAGAGGAACCGCGAACCTTACCCCGCAAACAACCAATCGCTGCCACCTGTACACGAAGGGTACTACATGAAAGCCCTTTGGCTAGGCCGGCCTGAAGAAAGGCCAGAATATCAGAGACGGAAGCGGAAATGGGATCTAGCCCTCGGCTGACACACCACTCCTCAAAAACTACCCAGACACGTACATAAGCCAAGGACGTAGACTGCTTTCTGGACCGCAGTAACGTGGCAATCACCGCATCTGAATAGCCTTTTTTCTTTAGACGTTGCCTCTCAAAAGCCATGCCGCGAGACAAAAGTGATCCGCATCCTCCAAACAAACGGGGCCCTGACGAAGGAGCCCCGGAAACCCCTGTAGCCGAAGGGGAGCATCCACCGACAGCTGAACGAGATCCGCAAACCAAGGGCGCCGTGGCCACTCCGGTGCTACCATGATCACGTTGGACGGGTGCAACTCTATGCGCCTTAAGATCTTGCCTATCATTGGCCACGGAGGGAATACGTACAGCAACACGTTGGTTGGCCAAGGAAGAACCAGCGCATCGACGCCCTCGGCTCCTCGCTCTCGACGTCGACTGTAAAACCGAGGAGCCTTCGCGTTGTGCCACGTGGCCATCAGGTCCATGTGGGGCAGCCCCCACCGATCGCAAATGAGACGAAAGGCATCGTCCGTCAGCTCCCATTCCCCGGGGTCGAAATGGTGTCGACTGAGGAAGTCCGCCTGAACATTGTCGACCCCGGCAATGTGAGACGCTGCTATGGAGTTGAGATGGCGCTCTGCCCAGCTCATCAGAAGCTTTGCCTCTTCCGCCACAAGTGGACTTCTTGTCCCCCCTTGGCGATTGATGTATGATACTGTTGTTGCATTGTCCGACAACACACGGACCGCCTTCCCTTGGACCAAGGGAAGAAGGCTTGCAGAGCCAGGCACACCGCTCTGGTTTCCAGACGGTTGATGGACCACTGCGACTGGATGGAGGACCACCGGCCCTGTACCGACTTGTCTAGGCAGACCGCTCCCCAACCGGAGAGACTGGCATCCGTCGTCACCACTGTCCAGTCGGGGACCAACAGAGACACTCCGCAAGTGAGATGAACCGGATCGAGCCACCAGTGAAGACTCTCCCGCGCCTGAGTCGTGAGTGGAAGTGGTAGGTGGAACTCTTCTGACACCGGCTTCCATCGGGAGAGCAACGCATATTGTAATGGTCGTAGATGAGCAAAAGCCCAAGGAACCAACGCCAGTGTGGACGCCATAGATCCCAGAACCGTCAGATAATCGCAAACCAGCGGCAGCTGAAGACTTAATAATCGACGCACTTGACACTGAAGCTTGCGTGCACGATCCGTGGACAGAAATACCTTGCCCTGCTTCGTGTCGAATAGAGCTCCCAGGTATTCCAAGGACTGGGTAGGAACAAGCTGACTCTTGTTGAGATTGACAACCCAACCTAAGGTCTGCAACAACTGGAGGACTCTGGCTACCGCCTGACGGCAAGAGGTCTCGGACTTGGCCCGAATCAGCCAATCGTCCAAGTAGGGGTGCACCAGGAACCCCTCTCGTCGAAGGTGGGCCGCCACCACTACCATCACCTTTGTAAATGTTCTCGGAGCCGTGGCGAGGCCGAAGGGAAGAGCCCGAAATTGGTAGTGTCTGCCCAAGATGCAAAATCTGAGAAACCTCTGGAAAGACGGCTGAATTCCGACGTGGAGGTACGCCTCCGTGAGGTCTAAGGAGGCCATGAATTCACCTGGACGAACCGAGGCAATCACTGACCGAATCGTTTCCATCTTGAAGTGTGGAATACGCAGACATTTGTTTACTCCTTTGAGATCCAAAATTGGTCGGGACGTGCCATCCTTCTTCGGCACGATGAAGTAAATGGAATAACGACCTGTGCCTTGCTGATTGGGAGGAACGGGGACGATTGCTCCTAAATCTTCCAGGCGCCGGAGGGTGCTTAGCACTGCCGTCGTCTTTTTGGGGCACTTGCAGGGCGACATCAGGAACTTGTCTGCTGGAGTCCGTACAAAATCTAACACGTAACCGTGCCTTATGACGTTGAGGACCCACTGATCGGACGTTATTTTGGCCCATTCCTTGAAGAACAAGGACAACCTTGCCCCTACGTTTGGAACGGAGGCCTGCGGCTGCCGCAAGGAATGGACCTGCCGTATCTCATTGAGAGGCTTTGGGCCCCGTGCTGGACGGGGTGCCTCCCTGTCTGCCGTAACGTTTCCCCCGAAAGGACTGTGTCCACGAAGAAGACCGGGAAGAAGTCGAGCGATAAGACGGACCCAAGGACCTCTGTGGACGAGATCTCTTGTTACCTCGAAACCGGGATCTGGCCGAATAAGAAGACCGGGTTCTGGACCTGTCTTCTGGTAGTTTAAAAGCTCTGTTCTCTCCAAGAGAAAGCATCAGATCATCCAATTCTTTACCGAATAACAACTTTCCCTTGAAGGGCAGGGCTCCAAGGTGAGCCTTGGAGGATCCATCAGCCGCCCAATTGCGAAGCCAAAGCAAGCGGCGTGCCGAGACAGCAGAGACCATGGATCTAGCCGAAGTACGTAGTAGATCATAAAGAGCATCCGCACCATAAGCAATGGCGGCCTCTAGGCGGTCCGCCTGTGTGGCCTCTTCAGGAGAAAGACCTTCATTGGCCTGTAAAACTTGGGTCCATCGCAAACTAGCCCGCATGGCATAGTTGCTGCAGATAGCAGCCCGGATGCCCAATGCTGAGACCTCAAAGATCTTCTTGAGCTGTACCTCCAGCTTCCTGTCCTGTATGTCTGTAAGGGCTGTAGCTCCAGTGACCGGAATCGTGGAACGTTTCGTTACCGCCGACACTGCTGAATCCACCTTTGGAAGCCGAAGAAGTTCAAGTGCGTCCTCCGGTAGGGGGTAGAGCTTATCCATTGCTTTGGTTACCTTCAGTCCCAGCTCAGGAGTGTCCCACTCCCGAAACAAAATGTCCGACGCTGAAAAATGGAATGGGAAGGCTACCGCTGGACCAGTGAGTCCCAGCAGGACTGGGTCCATAGTGGCTCCGGGGCGAGAGACTGTCGGTGGGGCTTCAAGCCCTAACTCGTTGAGAATTGCCGGGATAAGCGGGGACAGCTCGTCCCTTCGGAAAAGGCGTACAACCTTTGGGTCGTCCCCATCACCAGCTTGCGAAGGTTTGCCCGGCCCCGACTGGGCAGAATTGTCCCCTGACGCACCATCGGCCCCCTTCAGGGGCTCATCGGGCGGATCCACCTCATCTTGTGAGGTGGAGTCGGTATCTGTATCTTGCGGGACACCTCTTGGTGTTCGTTTTACTGTGGCAGGGTCATCCCGGGATTTTTTCTTCCTCGGGGTATCCTTTTTGGAGTGGCAATGCAGCTCCTTACGCCTGCGGCCCTTGTATTTTAAAACTTTGCGCAGCAGGAGGGCAAAATCCGCCGAAAAAGAGGACTCCGAGTCTGAGGTGACTGTGTCATTGCCATCCTCATCCGGGGACTCAGCCCCTTCGATGGAAGCCCCCCCCGAAGGCCGTTGCTGAGGCGACAACGCGGGAGGCACGGTAGAATCCCCTGCAGGTTCCCTCCTAACTTCCTGAACCGAAGCCAAGATGGCCGCCGCTCCGGCGCTGAGCGGGAAGGGATCAGCTGGGGTGACAGACGCGGCGGGAGCGCGCGACGGCGACCGCACCGACCGGGAACGGACCCCCCTGCCTGTTCTAGACGGTCCCTCCCCGCCCGGAACACAGGCGAAACAGATTCCCTCACGGGAAAGCCGCGCGCGCGCCGAGCCACAAGCGCGGCAAATTGTACCCCGAGGCATCGTTTCAGTCACGGCGGGAACGTGAAGAAAATAAAAGATAAAAGAAAAATTTCTTTAAAACGCCGAAAAACTCCCCTCCCTTCAACGAACCGAGGACCTTTTCCCCCCGGCGAAAAAGAAAACGGAGAGCCGGCTCAAAACAAAGAAAAATAAAATACACTTTTTTTTTTTTTTTTAAATCAAACCTGCCGCTGTCCAGGGTCCTGGGGCTCCTGCTCCTGTTGGGGGTGAGTGAACCGGGCTCCCCGGTGTCACCCCCGATGCTGCTGCTTTGGTAGTTCGGGTCCTCGACCCTCAGCAGCGGCCTCAACCAGGGGGGGATGGTCCTCTCAGAACCTTCCCACCCCCCTGGGAGGAAGGACGGACAGTTTTTTTTTGTTTTTTTTTTAAACTATTCTAACCAGAAATAGTATAACAAAATTAACTTAACAATAAACTGGACTCAAAAGAAATAATATAACCCTGACTAAATAAGCAACAGTCTTCAGGGCACCTAGAGGCTGTGACTACACCTGCACCACCTACTGGAGACAGAGTAAGACTGAGGAGGGGCTGTGACTGGCACAGGAGCATATGTAGCTCCGCCCACAAGTTTTAGTCTGTCTCCATCTACTGGTGCGGGGTCACAACCCAGGTGTCCTGGACTGATCCTGGTACGTACAGGGAAAAGAAGTTGCATACTTTTTTCTGGTAATTTGCCACCTATCAATTAAAACAACCATTAAGATCCCAGCTGCCAGCCATAGAAGCTTGACTACTTGCAGCTCATCACTCCTTGTCCAGATTCGTTTTGGGTTTTTTTTTCTCATTAGTTCTCTGTAATCCTGGGCAGATAAGCCTGCAAGATTCCATACTTAATTCAACATGCAGCCCCCCCCCCCATGTGACATCAATTGTCTGAGAGTTGCCCCAAGAACAAATGGTCTGATGTATAGAAAGGCAAATCCAGACCAAAGATAGTGCAAAACAGAAAAGCGGGGCATCTTCCACCTATGCCAATCACCTACCACTCAGGTTGAGTTCATGCTAGTGGTGGGAGAGGCATGAAGAACAGAGGTAGCCCTCAAAACAAGCAAGGATCTAGAAGCTTGGAACGGAGTGGGAAGCTGGAGCACAGCAGGAAACCAAGAACACAAAAGAGGTAAAAGAGGTCAAGCAGGAATGTTGAAGGCAGAAACCGGAGATGAATAAGTCATCTAGATTCAGGTTACAAAGATGGAGCAGAGTACTAACTGACAAAACTGCCTGAGTATAACTACAAGTCTATGCAAGAAACAAGATGGCCGCTGGGAGGAAGTAAGGATCACAGGGCTGGGAGGACTGGATAGTCCAAGCAGTTCACAGTGCCACTGGCAAGCCGAGGTGAATTTGGCAATGGATCCTCACACCCTAAATCCCTGCCTCAACTTTGTAGTAATCTAAACAGCTGCCAAAATCAGCAGTTGCTCAAATATCCAGCCTCCTAGGCCCTTGTGATTTTGCTGGACAGTACCTGGCCACCATCGACCTGCTGGCACTTACCCAGTTGATTTCTAGGAAGTTGTAGTCTTCTGGTACTAACCCAGTTAACCATGGCCTACAGTATCATTAGGTTCTGCTTCTATTATCTGCCCTTTGGTTTGTCCTCACCACCACCTCTGCCCTGGACTGAAACCTCCCCCCCCCCCCCTGTTCCTACCACTGTGATAAACTATGACATCAGACAAGGACCATTAGGCCCATCCAGTCCACCCCACCTCAATCCCAATAGAACGCCGATCCCTGGCCTCCTCTTTATCTCCTTGCCTCTATTAGAGATCCTCTTTGCTTATCCTATGCTTGTTTGAATTCCATTACCTTTTTGTCTTCACCTTTTCCCCTGGGAGTCTATTCCATGCATTCACCACTCTTTCTGTGAAGAACTATTTTCTGATGTTGCTCCTGAGCTTAACCTCCTGGAGTTTCATATCATGACTTTTTATTCTAGAGCATTCTTTCCTGTGAAAAAGGTTTGCTTTTTATGCCTCATTCTCTATCACTCATCATGGCTCTCCTATGCTTCTAACTCACCTGCTCTTTGACAGCAAAATTGACAATGGTGGTTTTGGCGGATGTTTCTGGGGTGTAATGTGGATTGGAGAGCTTGGTGGTGATATAGAAACGGAAATCAAGGCTGTACTCTACTTCTTTATCTCCCAGCTTGATCAGCAATCGGCCACCTATACAAGACACAGATAGGAAACATCTCTGCAGGACTGCTCAACCCAACACACGTCAACATTATCTGGGAGCCGACTCACATATCTGCGGGACCTCACAATTCAACACCAAACACCACCAATGCAGAACTTGCTCCCAGACTAAAGCTCTAGGGGCGCTACATCTCAGAACCTGACCACACATTCTTCTCAAACATCACAATGAAACACATTTGAGATGCACCAGTACAATTTCAGGACAGCCTGTATTAATGAAAGAAAAGGATCAGATATATCTTCAGTTTCAAAAGACTACAGAGAGTTCACATCCAAAGATTCTATATTTCAGGATCTTTTCCTGCTGGAGAATGATCTAGCACACACCCCCATGGAGATCTTAGATTCTTACTCACCCACTCGAGTGACAGACTTGTTGAGAATGGGAGAGAGTGAGGGATCCAGTTCTTCCTGTACATTCTGCAGAAGGACTGGATAGCCATATTGAATTGCTTGTTCCAATGTGCGCATATAATCTGCCATCTGCAGATCAATAATCTTCAGCCCCTAGGAATAGGAAAACCACAGATCATCAACTGTCTCAGAGCTATTTAATGTCTATATCAAATACGGGCTAGATACAAGATAAAGTGCTCGAAAAGCATACCAAAACAAACCCCAACTAAGGGGAGAAGAGCACTAATAGTAAATGTGTATACAAAAATTTTTGTTTTGAAAAAAAAACTTTATTATTTTTTAAATTATTTTTATTTATTTATTTAGATTCCACTTTTTGCACTTTTTTCAGCGCTTCAAAGTGGATTACATTCAGGTACTGAATGTATTTCCCTATCCCCAGAGGGCTTACAATCTAAAGGGGTCATTTATCAAAATGCGATAAGGCGTTTTCGCATGCATTAAGGGCTTATTGCATGCGAAAAGCCCCGTTAACGCATGCGATAGGTCCTTACCGCATGCGAAAACGTGTTTAACGCATGCAATAGCATCATATTGTATGGTGCGATGCAAATTCCAAAAATAGGAGGAGTTAGGGGCGGAGAGTGGGCTGGGTTAGCCTGTCTGCGAAGAGCTATCGCACAGCCGTAACGCCGATTTTAACTACATCTCTTTGAATTGCGTTAGGCTGTGCGATAGCTGCCGTGACCGTGCGTTAAGGTTTCATCGTCCTTTGCGATGTCTCCCGTAAGTCCTATTTCAGGTGAATTGACGGGTCCAGAGCCTTGGAGGGAGGGAGAGAGAGAGCGAGAGAGAGAGAGCGAGAGCGAGAGACTGGCCATAATATCCCTATGGTAGGGCCCACCTAGTAACTCGAGGTGGGGTTTAGGTAAGAGTGTAGGGGGTTAGGGGCCACTTTGACATTCTACGTGACACCTACAAACAGAACAGTGGTCTCATGAAGATTTGATGACCTTTGGAGTGAGGAAACTCACTCCAAGATGAGATTTGGGCAAGGTTCTCAGTCCATCAAGCTAGGTTGAGAGAACCTTGCCCAAATCTCATCTTGGAGTGAGTTTCCTCACTCCGAAGGCCATCAAATCTTCACAAGAGACCACTGTTCTGTTCGTAGGTGTCACGTAGAATGTCAAAGTGGCCCCTAACCCCCTACACTCTTACCTAAACCCCACCTCGAGTTACACAAATATCTACCTATGGGCCATGATATTATGGCCAGTCTCTCTCTCTCTCTCTGTCCTGGGACCATTAACAATGGTCCCCCAGTGGTTGAATGTAGGAAATACAACAGATCTGGCACTTATCGCAGAATCTGAAACTGGTATCGCAATTTGCGCAAACTTAGCTCTTCGCACAGGTAATTAGCGCAAATTGCGATAAATGCTATATTAGCATATAACACGCCCCTTTTGCTATCGCATGCGGTACTTACCGCATTTTGATAAATCCAGGCCTAAGTTTGTACCTGAGGCAATGGAGGGTAAAGTAACTTGCCCAAGGTCACAAGGAGGAAAAGCAAGACTCAAACCTTGGTCTCCTGGTTCTTAGCCCACTGCTCTAACCACTAGGCTACTCCTCCACTCCATTAATTAAATTAATTAATTAATTGAAAACAGGCTTCAAACAGTACAGATATAGAGGATCAAGAGTAACTTGTAACTAGCAAAACGTTTTTGTAGTCACTAAAGAACCTTTAAATAAGTGAACCAGCTCATTTCATCAGATACATTGTGTTACCAAAGCTTAAACAATTGCAAAGAGATATAATGTTACTATGTGCAAAATGAAAGGAACAATGTTGCTATTTGAAAAAAATGACACAATTGTTTCTGAATCAGCAACAATATATACAAGCGTCTAGACCAGACAAGACACCCAACTAGTTAAACATCCATGCCAAGGGGCTCAGTCACTCAATTGTCTCAAGTGCACATAAACACATATTTCACAAAACATATCCCCATTAATAACAAACTATGTTCTCTATGCAAGTTTCAAAGTATTAAGTTACAGCATTTGATAAGAGCTGCATACATTATTCAGAAATTATTTTTTAAGCTTAAAACTAGCATAGCAGCTCATGTACTGACATTGCCAAACTGTCATATGGCACTGCCTGACACAGGTCAAACAAAACTTTGATTTTCTTAAAAAAAAACAAAAAAGGCAGACTTCAGAGACAGCTCCACTAAATGTTGGAGTTTAAGATCCAGGGTGAGCTGGTAGAATCCCAACAAAGACCTTGTTTCGCCAAGAAGGCTTCCTCAAGGGACACCCTTGTAGCGAAGGAATCAAACCCTCAGAGCTGACAGGAGCCCGCCAGCCCCATATTAGCTTTAGGGAAGGTGAAGTACAGCTGACTCGCTCACTTCAAAAAGGACAGAGGCCTTAACCTGGAAATCAACTTCAGCAAGGATCCAGTGCAGATGGCATGATTCAAACTCTGCTGTGATTGTTGAGTGGCTTTTAACCTGGAAAAACCTTGCTGGAAAACTGAAACAGAAACTGCATTGCTTTCAAGGGGCAAATTAGTTCCACTGCTATCGCCGGGATACTTACGGATCTTTTAAAATCTCCGTTTCCGTTTTCACTTGCCATAGCGCTTCTCAATAAATCATCATCTGTGGCACAAACTCTTATTTATCAGTTTAGCACAGCCACAAAAATGGAAATAGCAACTTTGTGGAAACGGGCCTGGTCGCCTACTAGACTGGAGATTCTGATTCGTCTGGATAAGATCTGCACGTTATACCGACTCAGCCAATTTCATCTTATCTGGGAACTTTATAGGACTTGGCGACAACTTCCTTTCAATAACACTATCTGGCTTATTCTATTTTTGTGTTATTTTTATCTTTTGCCTTCGCCACTCTATTATTTTCTCTTCACAGAAGGATGACTCTTTTCATACTTGCGTGCATATTCTCATAATATATTTTGTACATGTAGCATACCGGGAGGGAGGGAGGGGGCGTTTTGGTTATGTAAAAATGTATTGCTGTTTTGCTATGTTTTCTATTATGTTATTGGTCATGATGTTTTGTGACTAGTTATTGTTGACAGCAATAAAAATTATTAATAAAAAAAAAATTAGTTCCACTGCCCTAATAGAACAGATGTCAATGAAACCAAAAGTGGACTGCCAGACAAGGCAGAAAACGAAAAGTAGTAATGTGCAGGAACAAACCAGTGATTTCTAGAACGACGTGGACCTTCCTTCTGCTACCTGACAAGAAACTGATATGAGGCCACATATATATAAATATATATATTTGGCAATGCAACCAACCTAGGAATCCTTCACCACCATGGAGACACACTCAGACAGTAGGTAACATTTTAGCATGATAATTAAGCTGCTTATCAGCAGGACAAGTCAATCATACCTGGAGGTGACATCATCTGAAAGTACCAAGGACAGAAATGCCATAGCGCCATAGATAGCAGGACAATCAGCTACACAAGTGAATAATGTCATATGATGGTGCTGAGATAGAAAAATTCTCAGAGGACAAGCAGGATAGCAGTTTTCACACATGGATGACATCACTGCATGGAGCCCAGCATGGAAAATGTATGTCTCTTTGAGCAAACTTGGCATGCATACCATGCATCCATGCGGGATCCCTTCAGTCTCTTGTTTCCGCGGAGCCTCGTATGTCGGCACTTGGTGAATAGGAAAATTGGTTATGACCTGCTAATTTTCGTTCATGGAATACCACAGATCAGTCCAGACAAGTGGGTTTTGCATCCCTACCAGAAAATGGAGGCAGAGAATAAAAACGTTTTAGGCACTGCTACTTAACCAAGTGCCACCTGCAGTCTCTCAGTATTGACAGTACCCAAGCCAGGTTGTCTAACTCCAGACTCCAAGGACGTCTCTCTCTACAGCAAGAAGGGGAATAAGTTGGAACTTCCAACCAAACTGACCCCTGAACTAGGTCCAAGAAAAAGACAATTTTTGAGCCTCAAAACTGAGAACTATGTACAATTTTATTCATAATTTTGCAGCACAAAACTTAAATTCTGTATCATCAGCAGCATCCAGAATTAGGAGAAGTCTTTCGAAAACATTACTCAGTCACAATGGGACGGGAATCTGCACTGACCTGGTGTATGCCAGGAACAAAAATTAGCAGGTTAAGAACCAATTTTCCTTTCCTGTTCATACCCTAGATCAGTCCAGACAAGTGGGATGTACCCAAGCTCTTCTACACTGGGTGGGATCCCAAAAGACCTGCACATAGCAGACTTTCACCAAAGGAGGCTTCCTCTGGGACTCTGAAATTCATCTCGCCAAACAAATCACCACCAGGAACACCATCTTCAGGGTAAGATCCTTCAAAGAAACCCTTCTTCAAAGGATCAAAGGGAGGTCCACACAACACCCAAAGAACCAAATTAAGATTCCAGGACGGACAAATCCTATGGACTGGAGGCCGCAAATGTTTTCTCCCTTAAGGAAATGCACTATGTCCAGATGAGATGCTAAGGGTCGTCCCTGCAACCTTCCCCTGAAACAACCTAAGGCTGCCACTTGGACTCAGAATTATAGGCAAAACCCTTTGACAAGCCCCCTTGCAAACAAACCCAAGACTTGGGCATCGTTTGCTTGCAAAGGATCAGTGTCATAGACCCTACACAGAACTCAAACACTCCCCAAACTCTGATATATGCCAAAGACATAGAGGATCTTCTAGCCTGAAGAAGAGTACTAATCACCATATCTGACTACCCCTTTAAGCAGAAACTCCGCCTCTCAAAAGCCAGGCCGCTAGACAGAAGCAAGCCGCCTGTTCCAAAAAGATGGGTCCCTGATGAAGTACTGCCCTCAGGTGACTTAACTGGATGGGCCCGACTACCGCTAACTGAACTAGATCTACAAACCACAGATGGCATGGCTACTCCGGCGCTACCAGGATCACTCTTCCCTGATGCTGCCCGATGCAATGTAACACCCCACCTTCGAGTGGCCACAGTGGGAAGACATATAGCAGGAGCCTCCCTGACCACAGCTGAATTAGGGCATTGATCCCTATGGAGCCAAACTCCCTCTGGCAGCTTAAAAACTTGGCCATCTTGGCATTCTTCTTTGTTGCCATGAGATCAAAGTGGGTTTCACCCCACCTGTGCCGAATGAGCGCATAGGCCTTCGCTGACAGCTCCCATTCTCCTGGGTCCAGTTGTTGTCTGCTGGGATAATCCAGCTGCACATTGTCCACACCTGCCACATGAGAGGCTGCAAGTGCTGCTGGATGAAATTCCACCCAGGGAAAGAGTTTGTGAACCTCCTGAGCCACCAGGAAATCTTCGTTTCACCTTGTTGATTTATATAGGCCATTGTTGTCACATTGTCCAAGAACACATGTACCACCCGCCCCTGAATCCGAGGAAGAACAGCAGCACCCTCGTTTCCAGACAGTTGATTGACCAGGACACTTCCATTGGAGACCACTGCCCTTGGGCTGCAGATCCTTGACATATCGCTCCCCAACCACTGAGACTAGCATCGGTGGTCACTACCACCCAGTCCAGCTCCACTCCCTACTCCAAATTGGGCCGTGACAGCCACCATGAGAGACTGGACCTGGATTCCTCCTGAAGTGGCAACGGTAGCTGAAATGCTTCCGACAATGGATTCCAATGGGACAGGAGTGCCTGCTGAAGAGGACACATGCGCAAAAGCCCATGGCACTAAATCTAATGTAGAAGCCATGGACCCTAGCACATGAAGGTAATCCTGGACCATGGAGAATGGCAGGTCCCGCAGACAAACCACCTGCAACTGTAACTTGATCACCCTTTCTGGGGTAAAACACACCTTGCCTAACCAGGTGTTGAATCATGCTCCCAGATAATCCAAGGACTGGGATGGTTCCAGATGGCTCTTCACCAGGTTTATCACCCAGCCCAGAGATCATATGCATTCCGTCACCCACTGAATGGAACAGTGACACTCTTATCTCCGACTCTGCCCGAATGAGCCAATCATCCAAGGTACGGATGCATTAGTATCCCTTCTCTTCTGAGGTACGCTGCCACCACATCACCTTCGTGAACGTTCTTGGTGCAGTAGCTAGCCCGAAGGGAAGAGCTCAAAATTGAAAATGCCCTCTTAACACTGTGAAGCGAAGAAACTTCTGATGGTCTGTTCTGATGGGAATGTGGAGATATGCCTCCATTAGATCCAAAGAGGCCAGAAACTTCCCCTTGCACACTGATGCAATCATCACCTGCAACGTTTCCATCCAAAAACGTGGCATGCGCAAGGCTGCTTTGACTCTTTGCAGATCTAGGATGGCCCGAAAAGAACCCTCCTTCTTGGGGTCCACAAAGTACACAGAATACTTTCCTTGACCTTGCTCCTCTTGTGGCTCTGAGATGATGGCTTCCAACCACTTCAGCCGCAGAAGAGTGTCCTGCAACAGGACACCACAAAGGCCTCTTTGAGGAGTCAAGAAAATTCTAAGGTGTAGCCATCCCTTATTACTTCCAGAACCCACTGGTTAGAAGTGCTTCTGGTCCACTCCTTGTAAAAACTGGACAACCTTCCTCCGACAGCCACCAGAAGGAGTGGGTCAGCCTGTCTTCATTAAGAGGGCTTCCCACCTCTGAAACCATGTCCTGCACTATCTCTGGTCAACCTACGGGTTCCTCGAAGGATTGCAGTCTTCCCAAACCCTGCTTCTGCGTGGATCCAGAAGAACCTCTGCTGGATCAAAATCTCATCTCAAGGAAATGAGCATGAGGTGGGAAGGTCTTATGATTTCCCTTCTTATCCTTGGGCAATCTATTCCCTTTAGAATCTGCCCATAAGAACATAACATAAGAAATTGCCATGCTGGGTCAGACCAAGGGTCCATCAAGCCCAGCATCCTGTTTCCAACAGAGGCCAAACCAGGCCACAAGAACCTCGCAATTATCCAAACACTAAGAAGATCCCATGCTACTGAAGCAATTAATAGCAGTGGCTATTCCCTAAGTAAACTTGATTAATAGCAGGTAATGGACTTCTCCTCCAAGAACTTATCCAAACCTTTTTTGAACCCAGCTACACTAACTGCACTAACCACATCCTCTGGCAACAATGGGGAGGAAAATATCAAGTTTGCTGGGGAAGGGGAGTGGAGAATGAGGCTCAAGCATCCATTCTCACCGGATGATGTCATATCCCCCCTAATTAGCTCACGTTAGCCAGATAACTTGTCCTCTTGCTGGCTTACTGAATACTGGTCCCAGAATGTACATTTAGTCTATCTCAGAATCACCTCATATTTCATTTCTCTCTCTTTTCTTCTGTCAAATCACTCTTACCTTGGCCAGCTCCATGTTTTTAATCCACTTGGAGGCCTGTCCTTGGGGATCAATCATCAATGGCCACCTACAGGGCAGAGAAATCCAGAGAAAGGGATCAGTGCAGGCTGCTAATGGGAGGTCAATGGCACCAACCCTAAACAGAAGACATGGACAGACTGGATGGGACATTTTGGCTTTTATCTGCCATTAGTTATGATGTTACCTGAAGAAACCAGGAGGGAAGTGACATAAGGATGAGGAGGAGAATAGCCAAATCCTTCAAATATCTAGCAAGCTTCAATAAGGCACTACCTGACAATAGTTTCCATAGAATAAGAAATGTTAGAACAATGGGTCATGGGTCTGAAGCTAAAGAGAGGGAGGCTTTGAAAGAAGGTGAGAAAATACTTCTTCACTGAGAGGGTGGTGGACACTGGAACAGAGGAGGTAAGTCAAAACAGTAATAGAATGTAAGCATACCTGGGACAGGAACAAAGGAACTTTAATGGCAGGGGAAGATGGGGGAGGGAGGAATTATTCTATGGCAGGAGCATAGTAGACAGGTTCTAATCGGTCAACTAGATGGGCCTTATTTGCCCATGCATAGTTTAATGTGGTTTTGGGGGGATGAGGAAGGAGAACTCCATATCATAATAGAAGAGGTGAGATTTCCCTGATAGGCAGTGAGCACAGGTCAGTACAGTGGGGCACAGTTTGATCATCTTCCTTCCTGGATGTCCGATCATGGCCTAGCAGCTACCCCTTCACTCACCTGTTGCCACGGGTAACAATGACCCCATTTTCAGTGGAGAATGCGTCAGATGGCAGCCCTTGGATGTTCCATTCCCGCACAATGGTAGGCTTGGAGAGGAAATTTGCAAAATCGAAGTTTGGGCAGCAGGGGACCGACCGGTCTCGAACCTGCAGCCACAAAGAGAGCCTGGTGAGAGTCCCCTCCACATCAGTGAGCTTGCTATAATCCAAAGAAGTGCCTATTCCTCCCCCATGCCAAATGGTTTTCGTCCTTGGCTGGCCAAAGCTGATTGGTTGATGGGGCTCCTTTTGTGGTATCACTACTATACTGGGCTATCCTAGATAGCCATCAAATAACACCTAAAATGTTGATGTATCTTCTTTACCAATGAGACTGGAAAGCCTGGTGCATGAAGTGTGGTATACAGAGGCCCATAATCAAAGGTGTTTGTCCAGCTAAGTGTGGGACTTAGTCAGACAAACCTTGTTTCTTGAATTTCCCACTGCTCTGAACTCCTCAGACTTATCCAAGTATAAATAAGCTAACAACAGCCAGATTAAACTTATCCAGATAAGCTGGAGGTATTCTGGGGATGTTTTGAGGCAGAGTTACGTTAGCCAGATTACTCAAATATTCAGAGCTGCCTGGCTAATTTTAGTCATGTGCCGAGAAGTCCTAAAGTTAGCTGAATAAGGAGCAATTACTGCTTACCTGATAATTTCCTTTCCTTTAGTGAAAGGTAGGTCAATCCCAACGAGTGGGTTATGCACCTCTACCAGAAGATGGAGACAGAGGAAAAGCTGCCAGTATTCTCTGGAAAAGCCAAACTTCCACCACTCATTCAAGGAGTGAAATTTCGCTTTGCTGATGGGAATAGCTTGGAGCTTCTCCGCTATGGAAATCCCTGTGTGCTCGATAGGTCCAGCACTATGGAACTGACCTGTTTCAACCAAATCTGGTCCAGGATCTCCTCCCGATAACTGGACAAGAAGGGACCCAGGTAAGAAAGGAAGGCAGAAGCCAGGAGGCAGTCTCCAACCAGGTAACCCAGATCCTGCTCCAAGCCCTAGGAAGACACAATGGAGGGCAGAGAGAGAGAAAAGGTATAGGAAGAGAGAAATGGAAAAGAAAGGGGGACAGAGGTAATGAGCGGGAAAAGACAGAGAAAGAGGGAAGGAGGGAGGAAAGAAAGAGGGAGACCAAAAGAGATAGAAAGAGGGTATTACAGAGAGACAGAAAGGAAGAAAGGAGAAAGAAAGAAGAGAAAAGAAAAAAATGAAAAAGGGACGGAGAAAAAATCATTCACTTCAAAAAGGACAGCAGATTATTAGATTTTTGTCTTATTTATAATACAAAAGATAGAATGAAGATAAATCTTAAAAATGCATAAACACATACGAACAAGAAAATAAGGTAACATAAGAGACTTGAAAATCTTGGAAGAATGTGTAACTGGCTTGCTTAAAGAGTCAGGCTATCAGGAGATTTCCAGCTGCTTACAGTAACACTTGTGTTCTTCGGTGATATTTTTGACACTCAAAATACGTTGCAGACATAATACACAATTACTATCCTCTGGTTATAATGATCTCTGAATTTTATCTGCCTTAGGAGGAGTAAAGGCCGGGGGCCTGTGAAGCCCAACTCTCCCCAGGATGACACATTGGCTATACGATATTTCAGACATCACAGTGAGACACGACCAGGTGCGTGCTTGATAGTTACAGGCAGCATTTCGTTTAGTTTCAAAAAATCATCATACGAAGGGCTACAGTTGGGGGCTGGTATCATAGCAAAGGCCAACGTTTGTGTACAGCTGTGGGGCAGCAGCAAAGAGATGCAAATAGCGAGCTGCAGAACTGGTCCATCCCACTGAGATCTACAGTGGGACTGCAAACAGATGTCTACCATCACGTGTGATAAACATGAAAAACAGTAGAAAACTAAAAGAAAATAGGCCACCCCTAAATGTATATTTAAAAATAGTAATGGATTACCAAGACCCTGCTGACAGTTATGAGAAAATCTGCCATTTGTGGAGTGATGCTGCCACCATGTGACCCATGTGCAGATTGCAGGGCAGAGTTTCCAAGGCCTCTATTTAAAGAGCCAATGACTGAGTCGCTTTTGACCATGTGGGCGACTGCTCTGGCACACAGGGTTTCACTTTACAGTGGCTGGAGCTTGCCTTCTCTTTTTTCTGCCCATGGTTTACCTTCACGGTCTCCTCCCAGCGACTCCTTTCCCCCGCCAGTCCAGACACTAGTTTGCCAGCACGGTCCAGCTTGATCTCCATGATTTCAGATTCCTTTCGCAGCTCCTCTTTCTGGGCCAGTTTCTCATCATACTGCTGCTTCAGCTTGCTCAGCTTATCTGCCACCTGCCAGAGGGAGAATGCATTCAGATTACACCCCAAAGTTAGTCCCCCTACCTCCCATTTTTATAATTTTGGGTTGCCCTTTTGTTTAAAAAAAAAAAAAAAAAAGATTTCAAACCTAAGTAGTTAACATGCCCTGTACTTGGTGTGTTTTATCTTCTTTTTTATTTTTATAACAATCTTTAGCTAGAAAATCCCACTTGTGTGATAGGTGAACTGCTTGACTTCAGAAAAAAATGAAGTTACTTACCTGTAATAGATGTTCTTTGAGTTCACTAGTCACACAAACCCATTCTTCCGCCCTTTCTGGAGTTGAGTTCATTGGCTGAATGACCGGACAGCTGTGTGGACACTGCTGTGCATGTTCAGGGAAGCTTAAGAATCTCCTACAAAACTCTAGAAGAGGCCCTCCAGTTTAAAGCCATCATTATGTGACTGGTGAACTGCTGTCCTAAAAGAACACCTATTACAGGGGAGTAAAGGAAAATTGGTTCTTACCTGCTAATTTTCGTTCCTGAAGTACCACGGATCAGTCCAGACTCCTGGGTTTTGCCTCCCTTCCAGCAGATGGAAACAGAGAAGTTCTGACTGCTTTGCCCTATACCCTGAGGTGCCACCTACAGTCCGTCAGTATTACACTGTATCAAAGCAGAACAATTAAGACTAACATAACCAAATAAAGCAAAATTGCTTACCTTGTAATAGGTGTTATCCCAGGACAGCAGGATGTAGTCCTCACATATGGGTGACATCATTGATGGAGCCCTGACACGGAAAAACTTCTGTCAAAGTTTCTAGAAACTTTTGGCTGGCACTGTGGGCCTACTGAGCATGCCCAGCATGCCATGATATTCTCAGCCACAGGGGTCTCCCTTCAGTCTCGTTTGTAGCAATATGCGTGAGCTAAAAAATAAAATAAAACGTATCGGACCCAACTCCGCGGGGTGGCGGGTGGGTTTCGTGAGGACTACATCCTGCTGTCCTGGGATAACACCTATTTACAAGGTAAGCAATTTTGCTTTATCCCAGGACAAGCAGGATGATAGTCCTCACATATGGGTGATTAGCAAGCTACAGGCTGAGTCATTCTTGTATCGGACCAACAGCATACAACTTGTGCAAGAAGCACAACAACATGTGTACTGCTGGAAAAAAAAAAAAGAGGCAGCCTGAAATCACAGCAGGATGGATGTAGAAGGAGTTGGTATTATATTGGAAATAAGTTCTTTAAGACAGATTGGCCATAGGCGGAATCTTGTCGCCCTTCCTTGTCCAAACAGTAATGTACTGCAAAGGTGTGAAGTAAACTCCAAGATGCAGCCTTACAGATAACAGCAATAGGCACTGAATGGTAGTGTGCTACTGATGTTGACATAGCCCTTACTGAGTGCGCTTTTACTCACACCTGGAGAGGAATGCCTGCTTTTTCATAGTAGAATTCGATACAGTCTGCTAGCCAGTTGGAGAGAGTTTGTTTTCCCACTGCAACTCCTGGTTTATTTTTGTCAAAAGAAACAAAGAGTTGGGTGGATTTTCTATGGACTGCCGTGCGGTTCAGGTACAAGGCTAGCGCATGTTTACAAGCTAAGGTGTGCAAAATTCTCTCGCCCTGGTAAGAGTGTGGTCTTGGAAAGAAAGTAGGCAAGACTATGGATTGATTGAGGTGAAATTCCGTTACCACATTTGGTAGGAATTTGGGGTGAGTGTGAAGGACTACACGGTCATGCAGGAACCTTGTGTAGGGTGAGTATGTGACAAGAGCTTGTAACTCACTGACCCTTCGAGCAGTTGTAATAGCTACTAGGAAAAATACTTTCCATGTAAGAAATTTTTCATCACAGGAGTGCATACGCTCAAACGGGGATCGCATGAGTCTTGCTAGCACTAAATTTAGATCCCATTCAGTAACCGGTGGTCGAATGGGAGGCTTAAGGTGGAGTAAGCCTCTCATAAATCGACTTACTAGGGGTTGCGCTGTTATTGGTGCATCCCCTATTCCCTTGTGGTATGCTGCTATGGCACTTAGGTTACAGAAGACGTCTGTAGACCAGAATCCGAAAGGTGGCACAGGTAATCCAATAAAGAAGGAGTGGGGCAAGAAAAAGGGGCAAAACCATTTTGTGTGCACTACTTGGTAAACCTTGTCCATTTAAAGTGGTAAGATTTACGTGTGGAAGGTTTTCGTGAAGCTACAATAAATTTAGAGGCTTGAGTTGAAAGATTAAGTGGTTGCAGAATTAAGCTTTCAACATCTAAGCCATTAGAGCAAGAGTTGGCAGGTTGGGATGACACAACTTGCCCTGATTCTGAGTTATGAGAGTGGGTGCTGGGCCCAGGTGAATCGGTTCTCTGATCAAGAGGTCGAGGAGTATGGGAAACCATACTTGTTGAGGCCAGTAAAGGGCTATGAGGATCATTGTCCCTCTGACATGTTGTAGCTTCACAAGAGTTTTGGATATGAGCAGGATCGGAGGATATGCATATAGAAGACCTGTGTTCCAGGGGCGAGCAAAGGTGTCCCTGGGGAACGTTGGTCAACGTCTGTGGAGGGAGCAGAATCGTTCCATTTTGTGATTCAATTTGGACGCAAAGAGTTCTATGGCTGGGTGACCCCAGCGTTGAAAGATTCTGCTCGCTACATCTGGATGCAGAGCCCATTCGTGGGGATGGAAATGTCAACTGAGATCGTCTGCTAGAAAGTTCTGTATATCTGTTAGATAAGATGCTCGGAGATGCATGGAGTGCTTGAGAGCCCAGGCCCAAATCTGTACTGCTTCTTGACAAAGCAGATAAGAGCCTGTGCCTCCCTGTTTGTTTATGTACCACATTGCTACTGTGTTGTCTGTCTGTATCAGCACAGTCTTGCTCGAGAGGCAGCCCTCGAAGGCATAAAGGGCATAACTGATTGCTCGAAACTCTAAGAAGTTTATCTGATGCTTCATTTCGAGCATAGTCCAATTACCTTGCGTTTGAAGGTTGTTGGCATGTGCTCCCCATCCCAGATTGGAGGCATCTGTGGTCAAGATGGCTTGTGGAGTTGATTGCTGGAATGGGAGACCAGCTTTCAAGGCAGCTTGATTTGACCACCAGTGGAGCAAAAGGCGTAATTGGTGGGTGATTTGAACTGTGTACGACAGTGGTTGGAAAGCTTGGAACCATTGAGATTTCAAAGTCCATTGAGTTCTTCGCATGGCTAACTTCGCCATAGGGGTAACATGTACTGTAGAGGCCATGTGTCCCAGTAGCCCTAGAAGCTGATGGGCCGAGGTAGACTGGTAGTGTATTATTGAATTCGCCAAGCGTGCTAGATTGTTGGCACGGTCGTTTGGAAGAAAAGCTGTTGCCAGTGTGGTGTCGAGGTCTGCTCCGATGAACATGAGGAGTTGAGATGGCTTGATGTGGGATTTTTGATAGTTGATTAGAAATCCCAGGGAGTGTAATAGTCTTATTGTGCTTTTTAAGGCAGACAGAGCTCCCTGTCTGGATGGACTTCTGATTTAGTCAATCGTCTAGGTAGGGAAAAACATGGATGCTGTTTTTTCGTAGATGTTCAGTAGCAACTACCAGACATTTGGTGAATACTCGAGGAGCAGAGGCAAGTACGAATGGCAGGACTCGATACTGATACAAATCATAGGTACTTGCGATGTAGTGTGGAAATGGGTATGTGTGCATAAGCATCTTGAAGATCTAGAGAACAGAACCTATCTCCCCGTTACCAGAGATACCATCCAAATTTTTCTTTTTGAAGAAATTTGTTGAGATTGCGGAGGTCTAAGATAGGGCAAATGCTGCCTGTTTTCTTTGGAATTAGGAAATAGTGGGAATAGAACCCTTTGCTTTGTTGAGACCGGGGAACTCGTTCGATAGCCCTGGTAGTCAGCAGAGTTGAGAGTTCTACTTGAAGTTGAGATGTGATGACAGTAATGTTTGTCCAAAGTGTGATGGGTGGTGAATGTGGGGGTATTGTGTTGAATTTTAGACGGTATCCCCGATTCAGTATGGCTAATACCCATTGATCTTTGGTGATGAGACTCCATTGGTGTTTGAAATGGTGGAGTCGACCTCCTACTGGTAAGTGCGGTATAGGATTGGTGGAGAGGCTTCTGTTCTCTTGATGTATTTCAAAAACCAGCTGCTCGACCAGTTTGTGGAGGTGGCTGGGTTTCTGCCTGCTTTGGTTGGCGTGTACATCCTCTTTGTGGTAACGCGCTGAAGCAGTAGGTGGATAGTACCTTCTAGGTCTATAGAAAGGCCTCCTAGTATCTCTTCTGTTAGCTTTTCGGATGGAGGAAGGCTGATCAGATGGTAACTTGGAGAGCTGATGGATTGTCTCATGATGATCTTTGAGTTGTGAGACAGCATCCTGAATGTTTTCTCCAAAGAGATTGTCTCCAGTACATGGGAGCTCTGCCAGTCTCTCTTGGACTTCTAATCTGATATCCGAGGCCTTGAGACAAGCCCACCTTCGTACATTGATTCCAGCTGCTGATAGATGGGCGGATGTCTCAAATGAGTCGTAAGCTGCCCGTACCTCGTGTTTGCCAGATTCAAGGCCTTTGGCAATGAGAGTATTTAGTGCCTGTTGTTGTTGTTGAGGAAGGTTATCAGCAATATCTTGAACTTGTTTCCACAAGTTTCTTTGATATTGCGTCATGTAAAGCTGGTATGCCGCAATTCTAGATACCAGCGTGGATCCTTGCAAAGGTGTGCAAAGAAGGAAAATTAGTTTCTTACCTGATAATTTTCGTTCCTGTAGTACCAAGGATCAGTCCAGGACACCTGGGTTGTGACTCCGCACCAGTAGATGGAGACAGACTAAAACTTGTGGGCGGAGCATATATGCCCCTGTGCCAGTCACAGCCCCTCAGTCATACGTAATGTCAAAGTAGACAAAAGCCAAAAGGCAACCATAGCTAACCATACAACTTGGTAGGGAAAAGAAAACCAACACCCCTACAGGAACCAGACTCCCCAACCGGGAGAGCGGAGAGCGAATGGATCAGCGTACTGAAAAACACAATAATGAGCGGACTCTCCGTTACTATAACGCAACACTGCGGGCGGGATCCTGGACTGATCCTTGGTACTACAGGAACGAAAATTATCAGGTAAGAAACTAATTTTCCTTTCCCTGTACGTACCAGGATCAGTCCAGGACACCTGGGATGTACCAGAGATAACTTACCGAGGGTGGGAAGCAGAGAGTCCCGCTCGGAGTACCCTCTCTCCAAAACCCCCAGCTTCAGTAGCCTGAACATCCAACCGGCAATGTTTAATGAAGGTATGCAACGACTTCCAGGTATCCGCCCTGCAAAGCGTGTCGAATGAGCCCGAAGACCCACCGGCGGCGATTTTCCGCGCCGAATGTACGCAGAACCAATGGCTTCCTTGAGCCAACGGGCAATTGCCGTGCGGGACGCCGCAGCACCTGTCTTTGGACCCGAAGTTAACACAAACAGATGATCCGTCACCCGAAACGGATTAGTAACCTCCAGATAGCGAAGCCGGGACCTCCGCACATCTAGTTTTCTCAAGTCTTTTGTTTTCGGGTCCGAAGACTCCGCAACCGAGAAAGCGGGAAGTTCAATTGACTGATTCAAATGGAACGACGACACGACCTTAGGAAGGAAGGAGGTAACCGTCCGCAAGGAGACCACCGAATCGGAGATGCGCAAGAAGGTCTCCCTACAGGACAACGCCTGTAATTCTGAAAACACGACGGGCCGATGCAATCGCCACTAGGAATACGGTCTTCAAGGTGAAATCCTTGAGCGTAGAACGTTTCAGGGGCTCAAAACGGCACTGAGCATAAGGCTGAGAGTACCCAGTTGAGGTTCCAAGACGGGCAAGGGGGCCGCAACGGAGGACGGAGGTGCTTAGCCCCCCTAAGAAAGCGGGAGATATCCGGGTGGAGAGCCAGAGAGATCCCCCGGACCTTACCACGCAAACAGCCAAGCGCCGCCACTTGAACCCGAAGGGAATTACACTCTAAACCTTCGGCGAGCCCCGCCTGGAAAAAAAGCCAGAATATCGGGAATAGAAGCGGAAGTGGGGTCTAGGCCCCACTCCATGCACCATTCCTCAAAAACTACCCAGACCCGAACATAAGCTAGGGACGTAGACTGTTTTCTGGATCTCAGCAACGTAGCAACGACCGCATCCGAATAGCCTTTTCTCTTCAACCGATACCTCTCAAAAACCATGCTGCGAGACAAAAGTGAGCCACATCCTCCAAACAGACGGGGCCCTGACGAAGGAACCCCGGGAATCCCTGTAGACGAAGGGGTGCGGCCACTGACAGCTGGACCAGGTCCGCAAACCACGGACGGCGTGGCCACTCCGGCGCCACCATGATCACATTGGATGGATGCAATTCTATGCGCCGTAGGATCTTTCCGATCATGGGCCACGGTGGGAACACATAGAGAAGCACATCCACCGGCCAGGGAAGCACCAACGCGTCGACTCCTTCTGCTCCCCTTTCGCGACGTCGACTGTAAAATCGCGGAGCCTTCGCGTCGTGCCAGGTGGCCATCAGATCCATGTGGGGCATTCCCCAAGTCCGGCGAATGAAGAGAAACGCCTCGTCCGCCAACTCCCACTCTCCGGGATCCAAGCGGTGACGACTGAGAAAATTTGCCTGGACGTTGTCGATTCCCACTATGTGGGAAGCCACGAGATGGCTGAGATGCCTTTCTGCCCAGAGCATCAAGAGCCGCGCCTCCTCCGCCACTAGAGGACTTCTTGTCCCTCCCTGGCGATTGATGTAAGCCACGGTGGTAGCGTTGTCTGACCATACCCGGACCGCCTGTCCGCGCACGAGGGGTAGAAAAGCTTGCAGCGCCAGACGGACCGCTCTGGTCTCCAGCCGGTTGATAGACCACCGGGTCTGCGACTCTGACCACAGACCCTGAACCGACTTCCAGCTCAGGCTGGATCGCGCCTGCCCCTCGAGAGGTAGAGGTAGATAGAAATCCTCGGAAACCGGTTTCCAGCGGGAAAGCAATGAGGACTGCAGCGGCCATAGATGAGCGAACGCCCAAGGGACTAACGCCAGCTTGGATGCCATAGACCCCAGAACCGTCAGGTAATCGCAGACTCGTGGCCGGTGTAGCGACAAAAAACGTAGCACCTGAGACTGCAGTTTGCATATCCGGTCCTGCGAGAGAATCACACTGCCTCGCTACGTGTCGAACAGGGCTCCAAGATATTCCAAGGACTGAGAGGGTTCGAGATAACTCTTGTTGAAGTTGACCACCCAGCCCAGGGACTGCAAGAGCTGTAACACCCTGGCCACCGCCTGCCGACACAGACTCTGAGACTTCGCCCGGCTCAGCCAATCGTCGAGGTAAGGGTGAACCAGCAGGCCTTCCCGCCGCAACTGCGCCGCCACGACCACCATCACTTTCGTGCAACTGCGCCGCCACGACCACCATCACTTTCGTGAATGTCCGAGGCGGTGTCGCCAGGCCGAACGGAAGCGCCCGGAACTGGAAGTGCCTGCCCAGAATGCCAAACCTCAGAAACCGCTGAAACGCTGGTTGAATTTCCACATGAAGGTATGCTTCTGTGAGATCTAGGGACGCCAGGAATTCGCCGGGACGCACTGACGCGATCACTGACCGAATGGTCTCCATTTTGAAGTGAGGGACTCGAAGGCATCTGTTGACTCCTTTCAGATCCAGAATTGGGCGGAAAGTGCCGTCTCTCTTGGGGACTAAGAAGTAAATGGAGTACCGGCCCTTGCCGTACTGAGCGGCCGGAACCGGCGAGATGGCTCCCAGTCTTTCTAGTCTTTGGATGGTATCTAGCACCGCCGCCTTCTTCTTGGGATCCTTGCAGGGTGAGACCAGGAATTTGTCCGTTGGGATGCGAGCCAAATCTAACTCGTAGCCATGTTTTATCACGTCGAGGACCCATTGATCCGATGTCACGCTGGCCCATTCCTCGAGGAATAAGGATAGACGCGTCCCCACGTTTGGAACAGCGTGCCGAGGACGCGACGAGGGATGGGCCGGCCGAACTTCATTGCGAAGGCTTGGACCCCGCACCCGACGGGGCCCCTCCTTGCCGGTCAAAACGTTTGCCCCGAAAGGACTGCTGCCACTGGGTGTACCGAGAGGAAGACGGCCTAGGGTCCAGAGGATCTTTGTGGCCTAGACTTCCTGGGCCCCCTGAACCGGGCTCTGCCTGAAAAGGAAAATCTCGACCGGGTCCTATCCTCCGGCAGCTTAAACGCTCGGTTCTCCCCCAGGTAAACCATCAAATCGTCCAACTCCTTGCCGAACAGCAATGTCCCCTTAAAAAGCAAAGCCCCGAGGTGAGCCTTGGAAGAGCCATCCGCTGCCCAATTGTGCAGCCAAAGGAGACGACGTGCCGACACCGCTGCCACCATGGACCTAGCTGAGGTGCGCAAAAGATCATGGAATGCATCCGCACCATAGGCAATGGCCGCCTCCAATCTGTCAGCTTGGGAAGCCTCCTCTGAAGAGAGACCCGCATTCGCCTGCAGGACTTGAGTCCAGCGCAGACTAGCACGCATAGCAAAATTTGTGCAACTGGCGGCACGCACCCCTAGGGCAGAAACCTCAAAAATATTTTGAGTTGAACCTCCAACGTACGGTCTTGAATATCCCGGAGGGCTGTCGCTCCCGTGACCGGGATGGTAGACCTCTTCGTGACAGCTGACACTGCCGAATCCACCTTTGGGAGTCGGAGGAGCTCTAGCGCGTCCTCCGGCAAAGGGTAAAGTTTGTCCATGGCCTTGCTGACCTTCAGACCTAACTCCGGAGTATCCCATTCCTTGAAGAGGATATCCGTGGACGAAAAAATGAAAAACGACCGCCGGCCCTGTGAACCCAATCAGAACAGGATCCATATTTGCCTCCTGGCGGACCACCACCGGAGGAGCCTCAATCCCCAGCTCCTGGAGGATGGCCGGAATGAGTGGCGACAGTTCCTCTCTGCGGAACAGACGCACCACCTTGGGGTCATCCCCGTCGACGGCCTGCGCTCCTTTACCTGTACTGGGCTGCGCCGAGCCATCTGCTGCTGCCGTCCCGGCCCCAGGCAGGGGCTCCTCGGAGGCCTCTGCGTCCGCCCCGGAGGTATCTTCGGAATCCGAGTTCTGCGGCACCCCTCGGGGAAGCCGTTTGCCCCAGGCCGCTCTCTGGGTGGTCTTCGCCACCCTCCTTGCCATCTTCTTCTGCGGCGGGGCCCGGTGGACCCTTGAACGCGAGGCGTCCCCCCGTCTGCGCTTGCTGCGCTTATAACGGCGCAGCCAAAGCGCCAAATCTTCAGAAAACTTGCCCGAATCCGTTGCGTCGCTTTCCGAATGCCCCCGGGACTGGGGCCCCTCTGAAGGGACCTCCACCGCTGCACCCCGCTGCGGGGAAAGCATAGGAGGTAAAACCGAGGCCCCCACCGTTTCCCGCGAAGCTACCCGGCCGGTAGACAAAATGGCCGCCATTTCCGCGCTGACCAGGAACGGGTCAGGAGGCCTATCAGGGGGACCCCCCCCTTGCGACGGCGATCGCGCGACCCGGGAACGGGCCCCCCGAGGAGCCGCCGACGATCCCTCGTCTCCCGGGACGCAGGCCGAGCAAAGCCCGTCCCGGGAGAGACGCGCGCGCGCCGAGTCGCAGGCCCTGCACTGCGAGCCGCGCGGCCCTGCAAAAAAACCGCGGGAAACCAAAGACGCGCCGAAAAGCACTGAGGGACGCCGAATAAACACAAAAATTCAACGCGGCGAAAATCGGCGACCTCCCCCCTGCCGAAGACGCCCCCCCTCGAGCGGAACGGAGCGCAACGCCAGGGAACGGAGAGCCGACTGAAAACAAAAGTAAAAACACTTTTTTTTTTTTTTTTAAAAATAAGAAAAAACGCTGTCCCAGGTGCTGAAAAGCCCTATGTCCTGCAGGGGTGAGTGAACCGGGCTCCCCGGTGTCACCCCTGACGCTGCTACTAGTCCAGCCGGGTCCTCAACCCTAGCAGCGGCCTCAACCTGGGGAGGGTAGTCCCCTCAGGACCTCTCAACTCCCCAGGGAGGCAGGGCAACTGGGACTAGAATTAAACAAGATTAAATAAAACCCAATTTGAAGAAAAAAACCAAGTTAGGCCTAATAAAATCAACCACAAAAGCGAACCTGACTAACCACACAGAATCAGGCCCGACAGGGCTGTGACCAGACCTGCACCACCTACTGGAGACAGAGTAAGACTGAGGGGCTGTGACTGGCACAGGGGCATATATGCTCCGCCCACAAGTTTTAGTCTGTCTCCATCTACTGGTGCGGAGTCACAACCCAGGTGTCCTGGACTGATCCTGGTACGTACAGGGAACTCCAAATTAGCCACCCTACAAATCTCTTGCGGCAAAACTTGCTGCACTTCACCCACGAAGTTATCTGTGATTGGGTAGAATGCACTCGAAGACCGATCAGAACAGGTCGGTCATGAACCAAGTACACTGAACCATTAGGTTCCTTCTACCAGTGGACGATTATAGCCCTAGACACCTTATGCCCCCTTCTGGAGCCACTCCAGAGCACAAAAAGATGGTCCGACAGGCAGAAATTATTTGTGATTTCCAAGTAATGTAACAGACTCCGCCGGATGTCCAGCTTCCTCAGATCTTTAGACTGGGGATCAGAGCGGTCCAAGTTTGGAAACGATGGGAGTTCCACCAACTGATTCAAATGAAAGGAGGATACTACCTTTGGGAGAAAGGAAGGAACTGTCCTCAGGGACCTTTAGGTATCACCGTAGGAGAGCGGGGCTCAAACTTTCTCCAATTTAAAGGTAAATTTTCCTTCTTCTAACGAGTACTGCAATCCCGCTAAACACTAATGCTGGTGTAGGGATAGCATGTCCACATCTGCTAGGAGATGAAGAGATACTAGATGGCTGAGGTCACTGCAGGGGTATATCTAGGGTGACGACAGCTTTGAAATCTGACTCCCATCTCCATCTGCTAGTCCTTTGTTCCCCCACAGGAAGGGGAACTATGGCCCCCAGCTTTTGTAACTGCTCCATGGTGTCTTGGACCACCTTTCTCTTGCTGAATGGAGAGCAAGGGGAAACCACAAACAAGTCCTGCAGTGGATGAGAGAATTCTAATGCATAACTGTCTCTTACCATGCTGAGGACCCACTGGTCTGTCGTGATTTTAGTCCACTCCTCATAGAGTAAGATGTCCTCCAATAGGCAGAAGAGAGGAGTGGACTGGTCTTGCTTCATTGTGAGGACTTTAATAAAACCCAAGAATACTTTCCTGTGTGGCAGGAGCTGTGAGACTCCAAATGTTCTCCTGGGGGGAAGGGAACTGGCCCCACCAGCTATGCACCCCCTGCGGCGAAAAGACTGAGTCAGGCAAGGTCTCCGACCCCCTGCTCATCTACCTAAAAAACCAGGAGGGTTAGCCCCACCAGGGCCTCACAACCTCCAAGGAGGAATTGCTCAGATTACTCTGTCCCTTTTCTCTTTTTTTGGATTGCAGGGATTTGCACCTCTACCATCTGCTGGAGACAGAGAAATACTGAGGGACTGCAGATGGCACACCAGGTTATATGCCAGTGTCAGTGAAACTTTCTCTGTCTCCATCTGCTGGAAGGGAGGCAAAATCCAGGAGTCTGGAATGATCCAGGTATGAACAGGAATTATGTTCATAAGAACAAGCCATACTGGGTCAGACCAAGGGTCCATCAAGCCCAGCATCCTGTTTCCAACAGTGGCCAATCCAGGCCATAAGAACCTGGCAAGTACCCAAAAACTAAGTCTATTCCATGTTACTGTTGCTAGTAATAGCAGTGGCTGTCAACTTAATTAATAGCAGGTAATGGACTTCTCTCCTCCAAGAACTTATCCAGTCCTTTTTTAAACACAGCTATACTAACTGCACTAACCACATCCTCTGGCAACAAATTCCAGAGTTTAATTGTGCGTTGAGTAAAAAATAACTTTCTCCGATTAGTTTTAAATGTGCCACATGCTAACTTCATGGAGTGCCCCCTAGTCTATTATCTGAAAGAGTAAATAACCGATTCACATCTATCAGTTCTAGACCTCTCATGATTTTAAACACCTCTATCATATCCCCCCTCAGCCGTCTCTTCTCCAAACTGAAAAGTCCTAACCTTTTTAGTCTTTCCTCATAGAGAAGCTGTTCCATTCCCCTTATCATTTTGGTCACCCTTCTCTGTACCTTCTCCATCGCAATTATATCTTTTTTGAGATACGGCGACTAGAAATGTATACAGTATTCAAGGTGCGGTCTCACTATGGAGCGATACAGAGCCATTATGACATCCTCTGTTTTATTCACCATTCCCTTTCTAATAATTCCCAACATTCTGTTTGCTTTTTTGACTGCCGCAGCACACTGAAAAGAAAATTATTATTTACCTGCTAATTTTCGTTCCTGTAGTACCATGGATCAGTCCAGACAGTGGGTTATGTCCCCAATCCAGCAGATGGAGTCAGCACAAGCTTTGAGGGGGCGTATCCATATATACTACTACCCCCTCTGCAGGAGTTCAGTATCTTCTGACTCCAGCAGATGCGAGTAGGGGAATCTCCTGTGTTTCCCGCAACGCCGCACCTCCCGTCACTGGGATAGTCGTCCTCTTCGTGACCGCCGACACTGTGGAGTCCACCTTTGGGACCTTGATGAGGTCCACAAAATCTTCGGGGAGCGGGTACAGCTTTTCCATAGCCCGGCTGCTCTTCAGGGAGGCCTCCGGGGTGTCCCATTCCCTGGTGAGAAGTTGTAAAAACGAGTCATGAATGGGAAAAGCCCGAGCCCTCGGCCGGAGTGCCGCCAGGACAGGATCTCCCTTCCTTGAAGAAGTGATGACAGCGGGAGCTACTGGGGCAGGCGGGTCTGGTGGCGGATCCAAATCTAATTCTTGGATGATCTGCGGGATGAGGTCGTCCAGCTCTTCCCTCTGGAAGAGGCGTAGGGTACGCGGATCATCCCCCTCCTGTGTGCCGTCCCCTTGTCCCCCGTCCGGGAGGTCAAGTCCATGTCCCGCTGGGTCTGGCACCGCCCCCACTGCCGTGGGCGTGGATCGGACCCGGGTAGGAAGGCGGGAGGCCCCCACTCCCGGAGGGTCGGGGGGGGGCCGGCGTCGAGGGCGACATCCGAGGGATCTTAGGAGGGGGGGGGTCCCACAGGTGCTTCCAGCCCCTGCAGATAAGCGGTATGCATGAGCAGGATAAACTCCGGAGAGAACCCCGGCCTGCTCGGGTGCGCTTCGGGGGCGGCGTGGTTCCTGCTCCCTGGCTCTGGGTGCTTGGTTCCTGCACCAAAATCGGGGGAACACCCCCGCTGGTAGAGTCCTCCAGGGATCCGTTCTCCCTCGTGGCCTCCAGGGATCCGTTCCCCCTCGTGGCCTGCGCCTCAGGGCGCTCAGAATGTAAAATGGCCGCCGTTCCCGCCAAAAATGGCGGAGTGGCCGGCCCGCACCGCCCGGGCAAAAAAGAGAAATCAGTCAGGGACTGTGAGGTACCTTCCCCCCCAGGAAGGCATCGTGCACAGATGCCCTCCCGGGAAATCGCAGGCCGCACAGCGGGACGGCCGCGGCATCGGGATCGCTGCAGGAGAAAAGAAAAAGCCACGGGGGGGGGCCACGCGCACAAAGGCGCCGCTGCGGGGGGGCCCGGTCGGCCCGCACTGCCCGCTGTCTGAAAATAGAGGAGGGTGCCGCGGGGGGGCCTTCCTGGCCACACGACCCGCCCCAGACATCTTTCCCTAAATGGCTCAGCAGCCCATGAGGAGCTGTAAAATGGCCGCGGGTGAGGGAGTAAAGAGCGAAGAGGCCGGCTCCACCGGCTTTCGCGGGCACCGGGGGCTGAGCTGTAAAGGAAAAAACTACAAAGGAAAAACAAACTTACCCCTGGCTGCAACGAGAAATAAACAGCAAGGTCGCAGAGAAGAGACAAGGAAGATAAGCCACTCCCCAGAAGTTGAAAAAACTCTGCCTTTTTTTTTTTTTAAACTTAATACAAACTTGATACAAACTTGATCCACAGAAAAAGACAACAACAAGCCATAATCAAGCAAGAAAGTGAAGGAAAAGGAGGGGAAGCCTGATTCCCCTACTCGCATCTGCTGGAGTCAGAAGATACTGAACTCCTGCAGAGGGGATAGTAGTATATATGGATACGCCCCCTCAAAGCTTGTGCTGACTCCATCTGCTGGATTGGGGACATAACCCACTGTCTGGACTGATCCAGGTACGTACAGGGAACCAACGATTTCAATGTGTTATCCACTATGACGCCTATATCTCTTTCTTGGGTGATAGCACCTGATATGGAACCTAACTATAGCATGGGTTATTTTTCCTTATATGCATCACCTTGCACTTATCCACATTAAATTTAAACTGCCATTTCGATGCCCAATTTTCCAGTCTCACAAGGTCTTCCTGCAATTTATCACAATCTGCTTGTGATTTAACTACTCTGAACAATTTTGTATCATCTGCAAATTTGATTACCTCACTTGTCGTATTTTTTTCCAGATCATTTATAAATATATTGAAAAGTAAGGGTCCCAATACAGATCCCTGAGGCACTCCACTGCCCACTCCCTTCCACTGAGCAAATTGTCCATTTAATCCTTCTCTCTGTTTCCTGTCTTTTAGCCAGTTTGTAATCCACGAAAGGACATCGCCACCTATCCCATGACTTTTTACTTTTCCTAGAAGCCTCTCATGAGGAACTTTGTCAAATGCCTTCTGAAAATCCAAGTACACTACATCTACCGGTTCACCTTTATCCACATATTTATTAACTCCTTCAAAAAAGTGAAGCAGATTTGTGAGGCAAGACTTGCCTTGGGTAAAGCCATGCTGACTTTGTTCCATTAAACTGTGTCTTTCTATATGTTCTGTGATTTTGATGTTTAGAACATTTTCCCTATTTTTTCTGGCACTGAAATCAGGCTTACCGGTCTGTAGTTTCCCGGATCACCCCTGGAGCCTTTTTTTAAATATTGGGGTTACATTAGCTATCCTCCAGTCTTCAGGTACAATGGATGATTTTAATGATAGGTTACAAATTTTTACTAATAGGTCTGAAATTTCATTTTTTAGTTCCTTTGGAACCCCGGGGTGTATACCATCCGGTCCAGGTGATTTACTACTCTTCAGTTTGTCAATCAGACCTACCACATCTTCTAGGTTCACCGTGATTTGGTTCAGTCCATCTCAATCATTACCCATGAAAACCTTCTCCAATACTGGTACCTCCCCAACATCCTCTTCAGTAAACACCGAAGCAAAGAAATAATTTAATCTTTCCGCGATGGCCTTATGCTCTCTAAGTGCCCCTTTAACCCCTCGATCATCTAACAGTCCAACTGACTCCCTCACAGGTTTTCTGCTTCGGATATAATTTTAAAAGGTTTTATTGTGAGTTTTTGCCTCTACGGCCAACTTCTTTTCAAATTCTCTCTTAGCCTGTCTTATCAATGTCTTACATTTAACTTGCCAACGCTTATGCATTATCCTATTTTCTTCTGTTGGATCCTTCTTCCAATTTTTGAATGAAGATCTTTTGGCTAAAATAGCTTCTTTCACCTCACCTTTAACCATGCCGGTAATCATTTTGCCTTCTTTCTACCTTTTTTAATGTGTGGAATACATCTGGAGTGTGCTTCTAGGATGGTATTTTTTAACAATGACCACGCCTCTTGCACACTTTTACCTTTGTAGCTGCTCCTTTCAGTTTTTTCTAACAATTTTTCTCATTTTATCAAAGTTTCCCTTTTCAAAGTTTAGCACGAGATTGCTTACTGTCCCCCCCTTCCAGTCATTAATTCAAATTTGATCATATTATGATCACTATTACCAAGCGGCCCCACCACTGTTACCTCTCTCACCAAGTACTGTGCTCCACTGAGAATTAGATCTAAAATTGCTCCCTGTCTTGTCGGTTCCTGAACCAATTGCTCCATAAAAATGTCATTTATTCCATCCAGGAACTTTATATCTCTAGCATGTACTGATGATACATTTACCCAGTGAATATTGGGGTAATTGAAGTCTCCCATTATTACCGCACTACTAATTTGGTTAGCTTCCCTAATTTCTCTTAGCATTTAACTGTCAGTCTCACCATCTTGACCAGATGGACGGTAGTATACTCCTATCACTATAGTCTTTGCCGACACACAAGGGATTTCTACCCATAAAGATTCAATTGTGCATTTAGTCTCATGCAGGATGTTTATCCTGTTGGACTCTATGCCATACAAATGTTGTATTCTTCCTAAAGTTCTCCAGGTGTCTGCACTCACCTCTTGCAGTTTAGCTTGGGCCTCTGCCAGAGATGCCTGTTTTTCAGCCAACTGGGCCATGGCAGCATTCATCCGAACCCTCTTGGGCTCCACTACTCTGAAAAGCCGACCATATATCTGCACAGAGGAAATACAATGCAATATATGAATGGAGGCTCAGTAACATACAGATGCTCCTCAATACAGGAAGACTGTATTGAGGAGACACTGACACAACACAAATTCACCTGTTCAATAAACCTATAATTTTCAAGCTAAGAGTAAAGACCAAGACATTAATCCCCTGATCCAATTCTGCTGCTCAAGGGATTCGACAAGTTCTGAAATGTCAACTAAAGTACACTTCAAGACTTGCCCTCAACTCATCTCCATGGCTTGATAGCGAAGTTGCTTACCTGTAACAGGAGTTCTCTGCAGACAACAAAACAAACAGCTTCACAAATGGGTGACATCATTCAATGGTGCCAAATTGGCTCTCATTCTTTTCTAACCCAGAAACTTCTTTTTGTTTCTTCTTGGCACACATGGGAGTTTCTGCTTTAGTGTCACCATGTGTCCCTCCCTCAGTTCATTCTCTAGAAATAATCTGGGAAGGAGGTAGGAAATGAGTAGCCTTTTGCTCTGTTCTACTACAGGAAAGCAACTTCATTTTCTTTGTGGAAAAGAATAACATAACAGCCACACAGATGGGATTCCCCAGCTAAGGGGTGTGTATTTATTTCATTCTTTCCTTTTTTTTCAACCCATTTCTATTGTGCGGAAGTTGTCTATTTTTGATTATTATTGAGTATACACTGTCCAAATTTATTGTCCATATGAGATTCTGCTTTCAGGCAGTACTATTTTATAAAAGTGCATATTGATGACCATGTTACCGCTATGCACATATCTTGCAGTGAAGTAGAGTTTAAGCGAGCTAAATTCACTGTGTCCACGCTTAACATGCAGAGGTTAAAATTCCATCAATTGATGATAATGTGAAACATATTAGGAAAGCCATCTAGATAATACATGTTTTTTTATTCTCATCAAAAGAAATAAATAGTTGTGTTGATTATCTATGTGTCTTTTCTACAATATAGGGTATGATAAGCCTGAACTTCTAGTGGCATGTGGTTTTGGGAAAAACAATGGCAACATTATCATTTGGTTGAGGTGGAACTGTGCAAACCAAGTGGTGAGAGACCAATCCAAAGTAGGAAATCCAAGATCAAACATGGAGGATTGTCAAAATACTTCAAGTCCACAAGGATATTTTTTTATAAGTCTTTACAAGGTTTAATAATCATGAAAGCAGATTGAGCAGTGCTTTAAGGGACTGCGTCAGGAGGGACCTTGAACCGGAGACCAGTTTCACACTAGTGACAAAATACTTCAATTCCACAAGGATATTTCACTAGTGTGAAACCAGTCTTCTCCGGGGCAGGCAGGACTTAGATGATAGTCCCAAGGGGCAGTCAGGAAGAGAGAGTCCAGGGCCAGGCTGAGGTCAGAGAAGGCAGTGATCAGACAGTTACCAGGATAAGGCCAAGGGTCAGAGTAGGTAGCGAGCAAGGCACAGTCGAGGTCTGGAGCAAAGGTCAGCAGCAGGCAAGCAAATAAAGAACCAGTACGGGCAGGGCAGGTTGGATGAGGTAGGATCAGGCTGAAGCAAGGCAGGAGATGTAACATGCACAGAAAACATTGGAGGACCTGTTGCTGAGGCGCCGGCTGGAAGTGCAGCTGGGCTTTAAATCCCCAGCTGGCACTGACATCTCCTGCACCTTGACTATTTTCCTGCCATGGGGTCTTAATATTCTGGTGTGCGCCATACGCATGAGCTTGCCTAAGGGGATCCCAGGATGGTGGTGTCCATGACTCAAACAGGCAGTCTGGTGTTGGGGTGATGTTCTGGGGTGAGTGCAGCCAGTTATGGGACATTCCCATGATTAACCAAATGTTACAGGTAAGAGCCTGTTCCTCCTTGCTTGTTGATGCAAAACATTGCTACTTGATCATGTTTCAATCTGCTCAGCTTTGTGCTGAAGATGACATTGTAACACCCCAAGTCCATTGTAAATGGCTTTCCGTTCTAGGATAATGATGTCAGAGTTGATTCTTGTCTTGTTCAAATTCCTCGCGTACACAGGGAATCTATATGAGCTCCCTTCATCCATGGTTTGTTGCATCTGTTGTTAACGTTATTTGTATTTCTCAGGGATGAATGATTTGTCCTCATACAAGATTCTTTTTGATTGTCCACCAGTTCAGACTGTGCAACAGATCTTCTGTTATTGGTATTCTGCAATTAAGGGATTTGAATACAATGATCCCAATTGTTTTTTTAGGTGCCACTGTGCCAGTTTCATTTATTTATTTATTTATTTATTTGTAGATTCTTATATACCGCGGTACATATAGTTATACATCACCTCGGTTTACAGTGAAACAATAACTTAGCAACAGGCTTTACATATAACAGGTTAAACAGCAGAACATTTAACAGCTACAGGGTTTCCAAAAATAACGGGTTTCAAGGTTAAAATGCTACCTTCATTAATTATGATAACCAAAATATATTAATTTTCAAAAAATTACGCAGGAGTAATTAATTGTCAAAAGCAAAATCCAATGTCCCTTTAAAGTCAATAAACATAAATTGAATAATGGATGGGGGTAGTCGCACAGCGGGATTGTCAGTATGAGATAAACATAAGAAGAGCATAAGAACATGGTGCAGGTAATTAAGAATATGAAATATCTGAATTTCAGGTTAGTTATTGATCATTGTGAGAAGGCCTGTTCAAACAACCATGTTTTGAGGTTTTGTTTGAAAGTTTTGTGGCAGGAATCAAGACGCAGGTCCAAAGGCATACTGTTCCAGATGTTGATGCCAGCTATGGAAAATGATCGGTCTCTAGTGGATACGTGTTTGATGTGTTTTAGGGGATGAGCGACTAATTTAGCTTGGTGAATGTTTCTAATTGGTCTGTTGGATGTGCAAAATATAAAGAGATCAGAAAACCATTGCATCTCTTGGTTGTGAATTGATTTGTGGATGAGTGAGAGTACTTTAAAAGTTATCCTGTAGGATACCGGAAGCCAATGTAGGAACATGAGCGCTGGTGTGATGTGTTCATGTCGTCGAGTA
Source organism: Rhinatrema bivittatum (assembly GCF_901001135.1). NCBI lineage: Eukaryota > Metazoa > Chordata > Amphibia > Gymnophiona > Rhinatrematidae > Rhinatrema > Rhinatrema bivittatum. The sequence goes on from NC_042630.1 coordinate 17,105,609, forward strand.
TTAGTAAGTAAACGAGCAGCAGCGTTCTGCAGCATCTGTAATGGTTGAATTGTATTTTTTGGGAGACCCAGAAGTAGTGCGTTACAGTAGTCAATTTTTGGTAGAATTGTGGCTTGTAACACTGTCCGGAAATCCTGAGAATGTAATAGCGGTTTAATTCTTTTCAGCGTGTGTAACTTAAAGAATCCACTTTTAATTGTGGTAGATATGAAATTCTTCAAGGAAAAGTGATTGTCAATCATGACCCCAAGGCTGCGGACATGCTGCAAATTGGAATGGTCTGTTGTTGAGATAGGTGAAGGTGAAATGTTAGAGGTGGTGTTCTTGTGTGGCGTTATGATGAGGAGTTCAGTCTTGTTGGTGTTGATTGCAAGAAAGTTTTCCATTAGTATTTATTTTTATTTATTTATTTAAGAATTTTTTATATACCGGGGCACGTTAAAAACATCACCCCGGTTCACATTGTAACGTAACGTAGCAACAGGCTTTACAATAATTTAGAATAGATAAGCATAGATAAACATTATTTAGCTTTACTATAGATTAGAATAGATAAACATTATGACAACTGTTCAACTTGGGATAGGTGGTTTATCAGGTGTTACGTGATAAACTAATAAGGAGAGTAAAAGAGAAAAGGTGATTGGAATATGGGCGGGTAAGGGGAGGTAATTCTTAGGAGGGTAGAAGAAAAATAGGTTCTTTAACTAGTCACAAAGTGACAGGTAAGAGGGCAGATATGGAGGGGTAGGAGGAGGATGGGGCTGTTGAAATGGGAGGAGGAGGATGGGGCTGTTGAAATGGGAAGAGGAGGAGGGGGGGTGGGAGGGAGGGGAACAGGGATGTGGGAGGGGGCGGGGATGAGGGGGGCGGGGAATGAGGGGGAGGGGGGATGAGTGGGAGGGGGCGGGGATGAGGGGGGGTCATGGTTGTTAAGTTCAGTAGAGGCGTGTCATTAGTAGATTTTTTATTTCCGCAAGTGCCGAATCCCAGGTTTTCATGGCATTAGTAAGTGAATCATTGATGGGGATGATGATCATCTTTTTACTTGCTAAAGGCATAACTTGTACTGTTGAAGCCGTCTGTCCCAAGAGCTTCATATATTTTCGAGCTATAATACATTTTGTTTTGAAGGATTGCATGAATTGTTGAATTTTGTTTGTTTTTTGAAGGGGAAGGTATGCTTTTCCCTTGACCATACCTAGTGTTGAACCTTTGAATTCTAGCTGTTATTTTAGAACTAGGCTGGATTTCTTGGAATTTATTAGGAATCCAAGAGTGTGCATTGTGGCTATGACTTGATTTACATCTTCTATAGATTTTTTGGATGATGTACTCATTATCAGCCAGTCATCTAAGTATGGAAAAACAAGCAAGTTCTGTTTTTGCATGTGAAGAGCTAGAACTGCTAGATACTTGGTAAAGACTCTTGGAGCTGCTGGTAGACCAAAGGGCAACACTCTCTATGGATAATGTTGGTCTTGCAGGGTGAACCTCAAGTAATTCCTGTGACTTTTGTTGATTTGGATATGAGCATAAGTATCTTGGAGATTTAAAGAGGTTAACCAGTCCAGTTTTTGATGGAGAGGGAGGATAACGCCTTAAGAGCTTAACTGGAATTTTTCTCTCTTTAAAAACATATTTAGCTTTCTGAGGTCCGAAATTGGTATTAGATCCCCTGTTTTCTTCAAAATGAGTAGAAACCTTTGCCTTGTTCTTTTATTATTGGCTGAACAATTTTGGATTGTAGCAGGGAATTCAGTTATTGGGTTAGTAGTTACAATTGTGGATGTGGATGATGCTGGTAACAACAGGAGATTTTTTGAGGTGGTAGTGTTTTGAATTTTAAATAGTACCTTTGGTGAATAATTCTCAGAACCCATTTGTCCATGGGGATGTGATTCCAGTTTCTCTTGAAGAATGTTAACCTTCCTCCTACTGGTATGTCTAGAAATGGATTTTGACAACAAATTTTGTTGCTGTTCAAAAACTAGAAGCCAGCCTTTGCTGAAGCTGCTGTGATTGCTTTTGCTGTCGTCTCATACTTGTCTTGACTGGGGTTGTTGTTGAAGTTGCTATAGTAGTATCTGATGTTGTCTAGTATTGGTGCAGACTGTAACTTCTTGTCTGTGAGTAATACTTTTTTTGTATATAACTTGGTATCTTCTCTGAGAAGAGGTATCCATGTGGGATGCTCTTAAGGACTGGAGAGCAGTGCTTTGGTTTTTTTTATGGATTCCACTATTTTATTAATTTTGTCACCAAATAAATGACCATCTATACAAGGGGTGTCTGCTAGTTTTTCATGTATGTCTTCTCTCAGACCAGAAGCACATAGTCATGCTAAATACCTCACCATTATGGCAGAAGCTAATCCTCGAGTAGAATTATCAAACTTAGTCATGAAAGGAGAGAGTTATGTGTCTTGCACAGTTTTCTGTGTCTGTCATGATTTCATTGAAGTGTCTTGTTCTGGGAGACTATTTGAATGCACCTTTAGTTTCTGTGGATTATTGAACAGGTATTGTTTCACCTGTAACTGGTACACCTCAATCCATGACTGTAAAAGTTGCTCCTTGGAATAGTGTTTTACCTACGGAATCAGTGACTTTTGCATCTTTCCGTGGAGGAGAATTCAAATGTGTTTTATTTTTCTTCACCTTCTTCATCATTGATTCAACAATTCATGTGGCAGCTGGACTTTATTTTGACCTGGACATTTTTGTAATCTGTACTGAAGAACTATATATTTTACTACAGGTGAAATAAAGTAAGATGTCTTCCATAATTTGGTCTGCACTTCAAGTAGTGCTTGATGCATAGGGACAGCTTTATACTGCTTTAATAGTTATATGCAGTGCAGAACATGCTTTAATTCTGTAGTGTTTCATTTTCTTCTTGCAAACTGAAAGGAATAGCTTTCGACATTTTTTGTACAAAGGTTGGATAAGTAGCATCCTCTGGAGGAGTGGATGATCTGCTTGGTTCTAGAAATAGGTCCGACAGAGTATCTGGGAAAATGATTTGAGATATGGATTGTGAAGATACATTTGAATCCTGGGAGTCTTCTGAAATCAAAAGGCTCAAATGATGAAGATCTAGATTTTATCCTTTCTTGTAAAGAGAGATCTAACTTTTTCTGTCTCTTCTTTATCCATAAAACTAGTCAGGGAGCTTGTTTTTTTTTAGTAATTCTTTTAAATAAGTCTGTACAAAATTAGTCCATAATTTTTGAACAAAGGCATGACAGTCAAGAAATGTTGGAAATGGTAACTGTTTTTTTTCTTGCTTGTGGAAGATAATTGATTCGATTTACCATCAACATTGATGTTCCTTTATGCTGTTTCAGTGCTGAAGGTTTCTCAGCTATTTTCTGCTGTGTCGATGAGTCTCTCCAAGAATTTTTGGAGACTGGGTATTCAATTGACAGAGAACACTGCAATTTTTTTTATGAAGGACCTTGATCTGATGAGCTTTTCAGCTCATACTGTAATTTGTTCTGATAAATAAATGCCCTCAGGAGCATTCTGCCTCAGGAACCACATGAAGAGCAGTTTTTTGTTTTTTTTTAAAAGATCACAGAGACGCAGAGGAAAGAAATATGCAACAGTTTGCACAGCGAATGAGAAAAAGCTGAGCGAAGGGTATGTGGCGTTGCTAATATGAGAATGTCCACACATGCCCAGAAGAAACAAAAAGAAGTTTCTGGGTTAGGAGAGAGTGAAAGCCAGTTTGGTACTATCAGTTGACATCATCCATCTGCATGGCTGTTATGTTATGCTTGTCCATGGAGAATCAATAGACTGAAGGCCAAGATCTGTACCTTACTTATCTCTATGCCACAGATACAGAAAGCCCTGAATCCATCTGTCACTGAGAATAAATGTCAAGGGTTCAAGTGATTCAGCAAGCACTGGATCCATCTATCACTGAAAGTGAAAGCCAAAACTTGTTCCTAACTTACTTCAATGATTCAATGGATATAGGAGGTCCTGAATACATCTGCAAGTTCATCTTTATGGTTCAAGAGATTCAGTAAGTACTGGATTCATCTATCTCAGAGTAAATGCAGAGGTTTGCCCCAACTCACCTCCATGGCTCGTACCCACATGCAGAGGGATTTGGCAGCAAGTGAGACACGGCCGATAATATCAGGCTGGAAGTCAGGCTGTGCACAGTATTGGCCAATCTTCTTCAGCACACGGTCAGAGATGTTATCTTTATCAAAGTTGATTAGCTGCTTGATGAAGTTTGATTCACCTGGTGAAAACCAAAGCAGTCACTTAAAAATGAATATTAGAAAGTCTGTAACAATGTATACAGACTCCTGTTTCAAAGTACAACAAGATGCCTTTTTCATCCCGAAGATAAAGTGATAATGCTTATGCTTACCTGTAAAGGAAAATTGGTTTTTACCTGCTAATTTTCATTCCTGGAATACCATAGATCAAGTCCAGACTCCTGGGTTTTGCTTCCCTGCCAGCAGATGGAGACAGAGAAGCAAAGTTTTACTGACACTGCTACTTAACCTAGTGTGCCACCTGCAGTTCCTCAGTCTGACCTGAATCCAAGTCAAGATGAGAATAACTATAACTATAACATGACAGCAGACTATAGTCATTTTTGGAGTCATCAGATTCCTCCATGGGAATGCCTTGCTGCCCAGCCAAGCTAAGCATCCCCAAGATGTGCGGCAATACCTTTTTGCTAGTCACCTTGGGCCTTTTTGCAGGCCATGAGTCAGCTTGCAGCTGACTCTGGATATGAGGGCACTTCTCCCCCTTTCTAGCCAGATAGGCTCTATGGAGAAGTAACACAAAATCTGAGAATCTTCAGAATCCTTCGGCATCAAGGCCTTCTCATCTTCAGAGGCTTCCTGCCTCTCCGCGGTGATAAAGAAGGAGGGGAAGCCCTTGCCTGCCTGGGACTTCTGAGGCTGCTGCGACTGCAGTCAAGATGGCCACTGTACCTGCGCTCCAAGGACTAAGATCTGTGGCATTTCCCAACAATCTCATTACTCTTTTACGCCAAGACCTTTACCCACCACAACGGACCCTGCACCGCTCAAGCTGCCTTCTCCCCCAGAGACTCAGTGTACACGCATGGATCCCCACTCAAGCGGCAGCTCCTGTGATCCTTGGCCAGCACCATGCGCATCCCAGATGTACTCCTTAGACCAGCGGCAGATTCACGATGTCGGACCGGCCCGGGTATTCGCTGCCCAGGCTGGCCCAGGACACATCATGTGGTCTGCCGAGCGTGGCTCTGTCACAGCTGTGCACAGCAGACCACGTGACTGGAGCAACCAGCCCACCGGGGGATGCCCGATCCCCCCGATAGGCCAATCCACCCCTGCCTTAGACACTTGCTGCAGCGGTCTTGTCAATGCCAGGACACCTAGTTACCCCCAGTTACATCTGGCTCTCACCTGTGTCTAATGTGATCACCAACCACTCACAGGGCCAGCAGGAGCCAAGAATTCTCTTCAACTTGCCTTAAACAGGATTTTTTTGTTTAAACTTTACCACAAAAAACAAAACAAAACAAAAGAAAGTACTTTTTTTGAATGCTGCAGAGTGGCTGCTGTTTCCCCGAAGGCTCTCCGGCGGATTGAGGGAACTAGACCACCAACTAATTGAAACCCCCTAATCGTGCAGGTTCGAGCCACCACCAAGGGATACCAATCCCTGTCTTGTCCACCTCAACCTAGGAGGATGGCCCCCACCAAGGACCTAACAACTCCTTAAAAGGAAGTTCCTGAAAGAAATCTTGTTTTAAACTCCGGATTGCAGGTTTTAAACCTCTACCATCTGCGGGAGACTGCAGGTAGCACTCTAAGTTAAGCAGCAGTGTCAGTAAAGCTTTTCTTCTCTGTCTCCATCTGCTGGCAAGGAGGAAAAACCCAGAAATCTGAACTGATCTGGGGGATAAACAGGAATCGAAATTCTCTAATAACAGCAGCTCAATATATTCACACAGAAGGGGTGACATCAATCAACAGAGTCCATCGAAGCAGACTCCTACTTTTGAACCGGTAGCCAAGCAGCCAGGCTGCCGTTACCACAGCCAGCTGCTGCTAAAAGTTCCAGTTGCCTTTTTTGCAAAGCTTAAAATAAAACTGAGGGATGCATTTTAAAAGTGTTGCTCACATTAAAAGGCCGATATACGAGAGTATGTGGGCTGTGTGTGAGCAAAGCATATTTTAAAAGCCGCAAATTACACGCACACATTCATGTGTGCGATTTTAAAAAAGGGGCATTCTGAGGCAAGGCCACAATTTATACATCTAAATCCATATTTGAAATCCAGTGGCCACAGCACATGGTGGGCTGTTAGCTATGCATGTTTACTTCTGCTCTTGATGAGGTGGCAAGTCTGCAGAAATCTCTGCTTAGGCCTGTGCGCTCGTTTAAAGCTACTGTCCCCCTATGTGTAACTCCACCAGGGGAGGTGGGTAAATCGTGGGAATCATTGAGCTGCTGTTATTAGAGAATGCCAATTACAGGTAAGCAATTTCACTTTTTCTAATAACAAGCAAACCTCAACAGTTTCACACAGATCGAGACTGCCAAATCTAAGGATGTTTGCTAGAATGACATGCACCCGGACATCTGCAATCAGAAGAGAGTCAAGAAGGAAGGACGTATGTACTTATTGACTAGATTAAAAGGCAACAGAAAATGCAACCCAGCTCAAGATATGTAGATGCATTCTGGTACAGTAATTTGGAAGGTCCTCCTCAACCAGAGAAACTACTGGGAGCTTGGATACTGGGAAATAAATATTGTTCCAGGAGCTCAGGACCTTCTTACAACCAGGAGTCTGGAGACTAAACCAGTCTTGGGAGGAAGGATAGTCTTGCCTCAACAAAAACACCTGAGCTCACCCGGAGTAGCCTAAGATCCTACTGCACTAACCAGCCTGCATCATCTACTGGACACAGAGATGGTGCTGCACTATTACTAAAACAAGTGAGGTCACTGGAAAAGTTGTGTTCTCTGTCTTCATCTGCTGACAGGGTGACAGGGTGGCATAAACCACACATCTAGACTGGTATAGCAGGATGATAAGAAATGATAAGAAATGGTATTTTCTACATCGTGTGCCAAGTGTGATATTATAAACTCTTCTCCAGTAGCTGGCCAAAGGAGCAGGGACCCCAGTCAGGAATCACATGCCATTCCAAACTCTGATATATAGTTCTTTTGGCCATATTAAGCCTTGTTTGCTAGCCGTATGCATATTGAACAACCTCACCATGAGAGTCGGAAGATATGCAGACATAGGGCTACTTCCCCACTGCATTGATGTAGTTCTAATTTCTTCAAGAAAAACAGGAATTATAAGAACCACAGATGCAACAAAATCAAAACCAGAACCAGCTCAATGTGGCTAGCTGGATTTGGCCATTTTCACTCTCTGTCCCCTTACCCAGCTGTCTCTTGGCCTCTGCCCATGTGGGCTCATTCCCTCTCAGGATCATAACAGCCTGCATCACTGTCTCCACCAGGACAGGTGGGCGGCCATAAGACTTAATCTCCGTCATATCCTTCTTGTTCAGAGACTCTAGTGCCTGCAGGAAGGAAAGAAACAAAAATATTTAATTTCCTTTCAGGACATTTCCAAGGTAGGTGTGATCCTGAGATCAAGATGAAGATATGATCAAAGACTACAAAATGATAAATACTGAGGGGACACATAACAGAATCTGGTTTTCCCCCAAGAAGTACAAAGTAACAAAACAAAAACAATTTTCTGACAGTTCTTATTCTGTGGAGGAGGCCAATTTGTAACCTTCAAAGTCTGCAGAAGAACTGTCTGTATCACAGCCTCCTTACTCGACAGCCACATTATAGAGGACAGAACTGGGCACAACGGAAATATCCTGCTCTTCTCAAATAAGTGCCCATCAGAAAGTAATTTCATTACCTTCATGGCCTCCTCCAGGGCTGGCAGTGCCTCTTCTAAATCTTTCTGTGCGTTGTCAGCCAGTTCCTTACATTTAATCTCTTCTGCCGCAATCTTCTCGCTGTTAGCAGACACTGCCTGAGTTGGGAGTGGAATGAAACGAGAAAGAATTTAAGTATCCATTTTATAACTTTACATTGAGTTCCCTAGGTCCTGCCATGCACACCTTCTGCTGCTCGTCTGCTTCACGTTTCTGCTGCACGATTATCACCAAGTACTCCTCACACTGCTTCTGGAAGGCCGCCACCTTCTGCTTGGCTTCCTCCAATTGCAGGGACATCAATTCCACCTTCTGGCGGGTGTCATCAATCTTAAACAGACCATTGCGCAACTTATTCACCTGCTCCCACAGCTCCTGCCGCTTCTCCGCTAACAGCCTTCAGGAGACAGACCAGAGACAGGATGGGGGTCAGCATTTTCAGATATCCAAGTTACGCCATGTAACATTTCATTAAGGCTAAAACATCCACTCCCTTGTTGTCCCTTATACCCAAGCTACACCATACAACTTGACACTAAAGTTAAAATATATGCTTTCCTCACAGTTCCCAATACACAAGTTATGTTATATAAGGAGAATTTATGACTTACCGTTAATTTCCTTTCCATCTGCGCCACCAGTCAGGAACCAATGGATTTAGACCACTACTGGAGACACAGTTCTTTTAATGACATCACTAATAATATACACTTAGCCCAAAACCAGTATTGCCAGTGTACTACTGCCAAAGCATTAACTCTAAAATATAAAACTCTTTAAATTAATTATATATTTTGAATGGTACATTAACAAAATGTTTGCTACTTTCCCTTCAAAAATAAGTGAGAAACAAAAATAATCAATTTCAATGACAGAAAAAAAAACTTTTAACAAATATACTTTTTAAAAAAAAACTTAATTTAGTATATCCATATATAGTATTTTTTAAAATTAACATTTATTAATCTCTGTTTACTTACAACAATATAAATATTACCTGAACTAAAATTAAGAAAACTTTTACTCCCTGGGTGGGTTTCCTGACTGGTGTCGCAGAAGGCAAGGAAAGGAAATTAACAGGTGAGGCAACTTCTCCTTCCTTATCCTTCTGCATCACCAGCCAGGAACCAATGGAAGTACCAAAGCCCATTCACTTAGGGTGGGACTGAATTCAAACCCGTTTGCAAGATATTAGACCCAAAATTAGCCTCCCGTCCTGCGAAAACATCCAGTCTATAATGCTTTGCAAACAGATTTAATTAAAGATGTCCACGCTGCCGCATTTCAAATGTCACTTGGACTAACTGCATGAATTCTGCCCAAAAAGCAGACTGTGATCTTGGAGAATAAGCTTTAATTAAACCAGGAGGTTTTCTACCTTCAACTAAATATGCTTGCAATTGTAGATTTGGAGGCCACTTCCCCTTTTCAAGGTCCTCCAAATAACAAAAGGAAAATTGCTAAGTTTCGTTCCTGTGGTACCACGGATCAGTTCAGACTCCTGGGTTTTGCCTCCCCACCAGTAGATAGAGACAGAGAAGTTTTGACTGACTCTGCCCTATACCCTTAGGTGCCACCTACAGTCCGTCAGTATTTCTCTGTTTCCAGCAAATGGTGGAGTTGCAAAATCCTACAATCTGTAGTTAGTTTAAAAAAAAAAAAAAAAAAGCAGTGAACAGGAATTATCCTCACTGAACAGGAATTTCAGTGAGGATAATTAGGCTTAGTGTCTCTTTAAAAGAATTAAAAAAAACCCCCCAGAAGATTTCTGTCAGCCTCCCAGGGGGTCGGCAGGTCTTGAGGGGACCATCCCGGCTGGTATTAAGAGCTCCTGGAGAGAGGGGTTGAGGACTCTGCTGCCCAGGTTACCACAGCCCTTGGATGATACCGGGGAGCCCAGCTCATTCACCCCAGGTGGGACAGGACCCACGTTGCTCAACTAAGGTCGGAAAAAAAAAAGGTTTAAAGCTTTACTTTCGTCTTTGCTGTTACTGGGCCTTTCTGTCTATCCCCCCTCCCGTCGCTGCTTTCCAGCCGCCGATTTTTTAAAAATTTTCTGCCACCCCCCCGAGTCACCTCACTATGCCGTGCATGCACGCGTATCGCACGATGGCCTATGTTCCTCCTGCTTCCCTGGCGGGGGGGGGGGGGGGGGGGGGGCGGAACCTTAGTGGTCACTGGGGACGGCGGTTCTAGGGTGCACCGAGAGCCTGCAAGGCCCGGGTGCCCGCGGCTTGTTTCTTCAGATCCGTTCCCGCTCAGCAAGGGAACAGACGCCATCTTGGCCTCCTTTCGCGCGGCAACACAAGCATCGGAGGGGGGAGGGATTTTCCCTCCTCCTCTATCCCCACAGCAGGTAGCCTCCGAGGGGAGTGGTCCGACGGAGGATATTGCTGGGGCAAATGAGTAGAGCCCCGAGGGGGCTTCAGACTCCTCCTCCTCCTTTTCTTCAGAATTTATTATGCTGCTTCACAAGGCCTTTAAGGCCAGGAGGTCAGCTAGGAGGCATTCTGGAGAGTGATCTCGCTTGTGCACTGCCCCACGTTTGGATAAGTCAGGGGCTCAGCCTACCAAAAGGACCAGGTCCTCGGAGGGCAAGGGAGCCCTGAAGCTTAAGCGCCCTCTCCAGACTACTTCGTCCTGCTCGGTGGATGATTCCTCTTCTGAGGATTCAGAGCAGGATGATCAAGGGCCAAGGGGCAAGCCCCCTCCGAGCTCAGACATCGAAGGGGACCAGGACCTTCCTTCCAAACACAGTGCTCACCTGCTCAACGGCAACGATCCTAAGGTGGTCCGCCTCTTCAGGAAGGATGAGCTGAGCCCACTCATTCCTGCGGTCCTGGAAGAGTTGGGCATTGAGACCCCTCAGAAGGACTCATGTATGGGGTTCATTGATCCAGTCATGGTGGGTCTCCGTGGTCCGACCAGTCCTTCCCTTTCCATCTTTCAGTTATGGATTTGTTATTCCGGGAGTGGGACACTCCTGATTTAGGTTTAAAAGTCAGCAAGGCAATGGACAAGTTGTACCCCTTACCAGAAGCAGCTCTGGACCTCCTTCATGTTCCCAAGGTAGACGCGGAGGTGTCTGCTGTCACCAAGAAGTCCACTATCCCAGTGACGGGATCAACAGCCCTCAAGGATCTTCAGGATCGTAAGCTGGAGGTTCAGCTTAAGAAGATTTTTTAAGTATTGGCACTTGGAGTCCGGGCGGCCATGTGCAGCAGTTTCTCCTTAAGAGCAGGGCTTCACTGGGTGCAACAACTGCAGAGTAGCAAGTCTCTATCGGAGATGGAAGCTGTTCAAGCTGGGCGTTTGGAAGCTGCAGTGGCTTACAGTGCAGATGCCCTGTATGATGTACTATGTATCTCAGCCAGATCTATGGTTTCACCTGTTATTGCCTGCAGACTCCTCTGGTTGAGGAACTGGTCAGCGGATGTTTCCTCCAAAGCTCAGCTGGGCTCTCTGCCTTTCAAAGGCAAGTTACCTTTTGGAAAGGACCTGGAGGACATGATTCAATCCTTGGGTGAGAACAAAGACCATCGCTTACTGGAGGATAAGCCCAAGACAAAGGGTTCCTTTCCTCCTCGGACAAGTTTCCGTGGGAATCAGATATTTCAGTCTTCCCGATCTTCAGGCTCTTCATTTAGGCAGAACCCAGGCAGACAGCAGTCCTGGTCCTAGTTCTTTCGTGAGCATCATTTTGGCAGAACAGGGACCCCCCAAGTCTGCTGGAGGTCCTATATCCTCCCAATGAAGTGAGGCCGGTCCATTCCTCCCCATCGGTGTAGGAGGCAGATTGTCTCTGTTTTCTGAGGAATGGACCAAATTGACGTCAGACCAGTGGGTCCTCAGTGTGATAAAACACGGCTACACTTTAGATTTTGTTCGTCGCCTTCGAGATTGCTTTCTCGTCTCCCCATGTACATACAAAGAGAAGCGTTGGGTGGTGCAAGACACATTACAGCGTCTTCTCGCGCTCGAAGCCATCGTTCAGGTTCCTCCAGCGGAGCGGCGCAAGGAGCGCTACTCCATTTACTTCGTGGTGCCAAAAAAAAAAAGAGGGCACCTTCTGGCCCATCCTCGATTTAAAGAGTGTCAACAGATGCCTTTGAGTTCCGCGATTTCGCATGGAGACCCTAAGGTCTGTCATTGCTTCGGGGCGCAAGGGGAAATTCCTAGCGTCTCTGGATCTTACCGAAGTGTACTTGCACATAGGAATACGTGCAGATCATCAGAAATTTCTGAGGTTTTCCATCCTGGGGGAGCATTTTCAGTTCAGTGCTCTGCCTTTCGGCCTTGCCAAGGTGCCCAGAACCTTTACCAAGCTGATGATCATGGTGGCAGCGGAACTCCGTAAGGAAGGGTTCTTAGTTCATCCGTATCTGGACGACTGGCTGATCCGAGCGAAGTCGGAGGCTGTCACTCTGCGATTTTCCGAATCCTTCAGCTATTGAGGTTGCTTGGTTGGGTAGTCATACAGACAAATAGGCAACTGCATTCTCCTACCTAGACAGCTCTTCACCCTCAAAAAGCTATTATATCCAGCTCAACAATGCTCTTGAGACATAACTATTGCATGTTGTCACCTGCAAGGCCAGGGAATTTATGGAAAAAGACTGTTTTAAGGACCACTCTAATCTCCTGTCCTAAGAATCCTTTAATGTCACACCATCTTCCATGGGAATGGTGGACTTGCATGTATCAGCAACCACTAAGTGATGTACAAGATCAACCCTTAGGAGCTGGAATAGCCTCTTTTGAGTTTCCATTGGAAGAGGTTATAATTTGTTATAAATTCTTAATCTCTTAAATCCTGATTCTGGCATTTCTCATTCTGAAAACATCACAGCCACTATTTCAGGATATAAAGGAAAAGAAGTTGAGGTCTTTTCATAACCTTCCTCTAACTGTCTCTTAATGCTGTGGTATAATCTGAGAAATCAAGGCTAACATCTCATCTCTATGAAATAATCTCATCTTCACCTGCTGAATATACGTCTCCATCTTCCATGGAATCTCAGCTACTGCCAGCAACTTCCATATCACTTTCTACTACACATAACCTGTTCTGATTCATAAGGACTTTCATCTATTTCCTGATCATCTGATCTACATCTCGTCTGAGACCTGTTTGATTCAACAGCATTAGCGAATGCCGACGTCACACGCCGTGATGCCAAATGTAGTGACATCACGCCTTGAGCGGCCAAATTGCACGCACAGGCTGAATGCTCGCAGGAGAAGTGGCCGCAGCTCAGTAAAGGATTCTCCCGGGAGCAATCGTGTCAGAGGGCCCGTGCACGCATCCATCTTCACTGGCGGGGCCGCTTTTGCCGCCGGCTGCCCCCGGGAGGCAGGGGGCAGCCCCCGGGAGGCAGGGGAGTTGTGGTGCGTCTCCGCTGCAAGAAAAGTAAGTTACACTTCACATGTCGTTTCGCTTTTCTTTTTCGCTTTTCATTGCTTTGGGAGGAGGGTAGAGAGGACTGGGCTGCCCCCTGCAGACCGGCACCCTTGGACGCGGCCAGGGCAGGTGAGCGAGGGCTGGGGGAAAGTTTGCCGCCTACCCTTACCCCTGCCTCTAACGCAGGGGTAAGGGTAGGTGGTAAGTTAGCAGGTTAAACGTGTGGCAAAACTGCAGGTTTAAAAAGCGATAATCGGGGTGCGCGTTACTGCATGGGAGGGAATAGCTAATCCGATCGTTTACATCTCATATACATGCCGCGGGCGGAAGAGGTTACCCGTTGATTTAAAGAGGCGGTAAGGATGGGTTAAAAGGGTTAGTGAATCGCGAGTTGGACTAACGCGGCCAAATTGTGAGTAGAAAGTGGGTTAGAAGCAGGGTAACCGCGGCCGCACTTTACTGTATTGACCTGATAGTAAGTAATTAACAACTTTCTGTTAAGTAAGAGTTTTTTCTCACCAAGGAGTTTACCAACCTTGTTACCTCCTTGTAACAATGCTAAAGGCAATATCCTCTTATGCAGGTCATATGCCTGCTGATTAAAAAGCCCGCTTCACTGCAGATAATAGAAACTGCAGGAGCTTGACCAAATTCACCGCCAAAATTACTCTCAATGCTGGTTCCTTGGACTTCTCAACAGTAAAACAAAAAAGGGTGTGCGGAAGCTCAACTGTAGCTCCAGGAGCTGGTGACAGAGAAAATTGGCAATACCGATTCTGGGCTAAGTATATATATTAATAGTGATGTTATTAAAAGAATTCTGTCTCCAGTTGATGGATAAGTGGACTAAACCCGTTGGTTCCTGACTGGTGGCACAGAAGGATAAGAAACTTTAATATTAAGGATAAAACACCCATTCCCCACCATTCGTGATACACACATTGCGCTACATAATGTTACACTGAGGTTCAGCCATCGATCTGTCCTTTGGTCCTTACTTCTTGTAACCAGACACAAGCTCCAGGTAGTTGGTAGGTGTGACATAGTTATGCCGGCGGAGCTCCAATTTCATCTTGCAGGAGTAATCTGCTGCTGAGCGGTGCATGATAACAAATATCCAAGCTACTTCCTGGTGAATCTGGTGAAGGGAGATAAGACAGGTCCTGAGCCCAGCAGGTGGTGTCTCACCTCAGACCTCAATATTACCGGTAGAATCGTTCACATTAAACTGAGCTAAAAGTTGATCAGGTTTCTATTTCACAACCATCCTGAGGAACATAACCTTTCCTTCCAAGTTTCTGGACTCAGAAAATAAAATGTCAAGGAAGTAGAATGCTTGGTGTCAGTCACTCAGTACATTTATTATTTATTTATTTATTTATTTCTTTTATATACCGACGTTCGATCGAGATATCACATCGGTTTCCAGATAACTAAAAGAATAGGGTAGTAACAGCCCTATTTTACATTATAACATTGTAATAAATATAATAAATTATAACATTGTAATAAAATATGGAGTCCCTTTCCATGGAGGGAACATGGAAACATGGAAACATGAAAACATGGAAACATGGAGTCCCTTCCCAGGTATTTACATCCCTCCCATGTCATCTTTGGAACTAACCTTGAAAACTGTGGCAAAAATATTTTTTTTATTAAATTACTAGGCAGGTGTATTACAGATGTACATGGCGTAAGATCTATCTGTGTTACTCTGTAGGTACATTACAGCTGAGAGCACAGATCCTCAGATTCAGCTCTGGATACATTGTATTACAGCTGGGCACGCTGCACCTCTGGCTCAGTTATGGGAGTGAATGGTTTTTCTGTAAACTGCAATTAATAATTTTCCTGATACTTCTTCTTTGTCTTGTTTGTGTGTTTTGATATGCATATTCACAAAGATTAAAGATTAAACAGGGACTGGTTCTTCCGGGAATCTCTACAATGCTGTATACATTTGGTACCATTATAATAATAAACAATAGCAGCATTACATAGAAACATAGAAATGACAGCAGAAGACGACCAAATGGCCCATCCAGTCTGCCCAGCAAGCCTTCACACATCTTTTTCTCATTCTTATCTGTTACTTTTGGCCCTTATTAGTAACTTTTTGGTTCTATTTACCTTCCACCCCTGCCATTGATGTAGAGAGCAGTGCTGGAGCTGCATCTAAGTGAAGTATCTAGCTTAACTGGTTAGGGGTAGTAACCTCCGCAATAAGCAAGCTACTCCCACACTTATTTGTTTACCCAGCCCGTGCAATTCAGTCCTTGTTGGTTGTTGTCTGAATATAAATCCTCTTTTCTTCATTCCTCCCTGCCATTGAAGCAGAGAGCTATGCTGGATATGCATTGAAAGTGAAGTATCAGGCTTATTTGGTTTGGGTAGTAACTGCCACAACAAGCAAGCTACTCCACCGCTTTTTTGTAAATGCAAATCCTTTTTTCCACATTTCCTCTTGCCGTTGAAGCATAGAGCAATGTTGGAGTCGCATTAACCGTGTGTATGTTTACTGAATAAGGGTATTAATCTCCAGGTAGTAGCTGTCATTCCCGCAAACCACCACCATGCCTCTTCTATTCATTCACATCCTCTAGACTTTATGGATCCATAGTGTTTATCCCACAGTTTTGGTCTTCACCACTTCCTCTGGAAGGGCGTTCTAGGCATCCAGCACCCTCTCCATGAAGAAATACTTCTTGACATTGGTTCTGAGTCTTCCTCTCTGGAGCTTCAAATCGTGACCCCTGGTTCTGCTGATTTTTTTCCAACAGAAAAGGTTTGTCATTGTCTTTGGAGCATTATAACCTTTCAAGTATCTGAAAGTCTGTATCATATCACCTCTGCTCCTCCTTTCCTCCAGGGTGTACATATTTAGATTCTTCAATCTCTCCTCATAAGTAATTCGATTAATAAAACGTATCTGACCCAACTCCGCGGGGTGGCGGGTGGGTTTTGTGAGGACTACATCCTGCTGTCCTGGGATAACACCTATTACAGGTAAGCAATTTTGCTTTAACCTAGGACAAGCAGGATGATAGTCTTCACATATGAGTGATTAGCAAGCTACAGGCTGAGTCATCTTTGTTGTTGACCAATAGCGCACAACTTGTGCAACAGGCACAACAACTGGTGCAATGTTGGGAAAAAATGAGGCAGACTGAAATCACAGCAGGTTGGATGTGGAAGGAGTTGGGTATTAAACTGGGAACAAGTTCTTTAAGACAGATTGGCCAAAGGCGGAATCTTGTCGTCCTTCCTTGTCCAAACAGTAATGTGCTGCAAAGGTGTGAAGAGAACTCCAAGTTGCAGCTTTAAAGATATCAGCAATAGGCACTGAACGATAGTGTACTATTGATGATGACATAGCCCTTACTGAGTGCACTTTTACTCGCCCCTGGAGAGGAATGCCTGCTTTTTCATAGCAGAATTCGATACAGTCTGCTAGCCAGTTGGAGAGAGTTTGTTTTCCCACTGCAACTCCTGGTTTATTTTTGTCAAAAGAAACAAAGAGTTGGGTGGATTTTCTATGGACTGCAGTGCGGTTCAGGTAAAAAGCTAGTGCACGTTTACAATCTAAGGTGTGCAAAACTCTCTCGCCCTGGTGAGAGTGTGGCCTTGGAAAGAAAATAGGCAAGACCATGGATTGATTGAGGTGAAAATCCGTTACCACTTTTGGTAGGAATTTGGGGTGAGTGCGAAGGACAACTCGGTCATGCAGGAATTTGGGGTGAGTACGTGACAAGTGCTTGTAACTCACTGACCCTCCTAGCAGAAGTAATGGCTACGAGGAAAAATACTTTCTATGTAAAACGTTTTCATCACAGGAGTGCAGAGGCTCAAACGGGGATCGCATGAGCCTCACTAGCACTAAATGTAGGTCCCATTCAGTAACCGGTGGTCGAATGGGAGGCTTAAGGTGGAGTAAGCCCCTCATAAACCAACTCACTAGGGGTTACGCTGTTATCGGTGCATCCCCTATTCCCTTGTGGTATGCCGCTATGGCACTTGGGTGTACCCGCACAGAGGATGTCTGGAGGCCAGAATCCGAAAGGTGGCACAGGTAATTAGTAAAGAAGGAGTGGGGTAAGAGAAAGGGTCAAAACCTTTTTGCGTGCACCACTTGGTAAATCTGGTCCACTTAGAGTGGTAAGATTTACGTGTGGAAGGCTTTCGTGAAGCTATGAGAACTTTAGAGACTTGAGTTGAAAGATTAAGTGGTTGCAGAATTAAGCTTCCAACATCCAAGCTGTTAGGGTTAGAGTTGGCAGGTTGGGATGACGCAACTTGCTCTGATTCTGAGTTATGAGATTGGGTGCTGTGCCCAGGCGAATTGGTTCTCTGATTGAGAGGTCGAGGACTATGGGAAACCATACTTGTCGAGGCCAGTACGGAGCTATGAGGATCATTGACCCTCTGTCCTGTTGTAGCTTCACGAGAGTTTTTGTTATGAGCAGATACGCATATAGAAGTCCTGTGTTCCAGAGGCGAGCAAAGGCGTCCCTGGGGAATGTTTGTCGATGGCCGTGAAGGGAGCAGAATCTTTCCACTTTGTGATTCAGTTTGGACGCAAAGAGGTCTATGGTTGGGCAACCCCAGCGTTGAAAGATTTTACTCGCTACACCAGGATCCAGAGACCATTCGTGGGGATGGAAACGCCGACTGAGATCGTCTGCTAGGACGTTTTGTATGCCTGCCAGATAAGTTGCTCGGAGATGCATGGAGTGCTCGAGAGCCCAGGCCAAAATCTGTACTGCTTCTTGACAAAGCAGATAAGAGCCCATGCCTCCCTGCTTGTTTATGTACCACATTGCTACTGTGTTGTCTGTCTGTATCAGCACAGTCTTGTTTGAGAGGCAGTCTTTGAAGGCATAAAGGGCATAACGCATCGCTCGAAGTTATAAGAAGTTTATCTGACACTTCATTTCGAGCGTAGTCCTCGTACCTTGTGTTTGAAGGTTGTTGACGTGTGCTCCCCATCCCAAGTTGGAGGCATCCGTGGTCAAGATGACTTACGGAGTTGATTGCTGGAATGTTAGACCAGCTTTCAAGGCAGTTTGGTTTGTCAACCAGTGAAGCGAAAGGCATAATTGGTGGGTGATTTGAATTGTGTACAACAGTGGTTGGCAAGCTTGGAACCATTAAGATTTTAAAGTCCATTGAGTTCTTTGCAAGGCTAACTTCGCCATAGGGGTAACAAGTACTGTAGAGGCCATGTGTCCTAGTAGCAGTAGAAGTTGATGGGCAGAGGCGAACTGGCAGTGGGTTATAGAGTTCGCCAAGCGTGCTAGATTGTTGACACGGTCGTTTGGAAGAAAAGCTTTTGCCACTGTGGTGTCAAGGTTTGCTCCAATGAACTTGAGGAGCTGAGACGGCTCGATGTGGGATTTTTGATAGTTGATTAGAAATTTCAGGGAGTGTAATAGTGTTATTATGCTTTTTAAGGCAGACAGAGCTCCCTGTCTGGATGGACTTCTGATTTAGTCAATCGTCTAGGTAGGGAAAAACATGAATGCTGTTTTTTCTTAGATGTGCAGCAGCCACTGCTAGACATTTTGTGAATCCTCGAGGTGCAGAGGCGAGTCCAAATGGCAGGACTCGATACTGGTAATGATGTTTTCCCACGACAAATCGTAAGTACTTGCGATGTTGTGTGGAAATGGGTATGTGTGCATAGGCGTCTTGAAGATCTAGAGAACAGAGCCAATCTCCCCGTTGAAGCAAAGGAAGGATGGTTCCCAGGAATACCATCCGGAACTTTTCCTTTTGAAGAAGTTTGTTGAGATTGCGGAGGTCTAAGATGGGGCGAAGGCCGCCTGTTTTCTTTGGAATTAGGAAATAGCAGGAATAGAACCCTTTGCCTTGTTGAGACCGGGGAACTGGTCCGATAGCCCTGGCAGTCTGCAGGGTTGAGAGTTCTACTTGAAGTTGAGATGTGATGACAGTGCATATCCAAAGTGGGATGGGTGGAGAATGCGGGGGTATTGTGTTGAATTTGAGATGGTATCCCCGATTCAGTATGGCTAATACCCATTGATCTTTGGTGATGAGACTCCATTGGTTTTTGAAATGATAGAGTCGACCTCCTACATGTAAGTGGGGCATGGGATTGATGGAGAGGCTTCTGTTCTCTTGATGTTCTTCAAAAACCAGCTGCTGGTCCTGTTTGTGGAGGTGGCTGGGTTTTTGCCTGCTTTGGCTGGCGTGGACGTCCTCTTTGTGGTGGATGGTAGGGACGTGCTGAAGACGTAGGTGGATAGTACCTTCTTGGCCTATAGAATGGCCTCCTAGTGTCCCTTCTGGTGGGTTTTTGTACTGAGAACGGCTGATCCGATGGCAATCTGGAGAGCTAACGGAGTGTCTCGTGGTAATCTTTTAGTTGGGAGACAGTGTCCTGAATTTTTTCTCCAAAGAGATTGTCTCCAGTACAAGGGAGATTTGCCAGT
Source organism: Rhinatrema bivittatum (assembly GCF_901001135.1). Taxonomy (NCBI): domain Eukaryota; kingdom Metazoa; phylum Chordata; class Amphibia; order Gymnophiona; family Rhinatrematidae; genus Rhinatrema; species Rhinatrema bivittatum. The sequence continues at coordinate 17,125,413 of NC_042630.1, forward strand.
CTCTCTTGGACTTGTAACCTGAGGTCCGAGGCCTTGAGCCAAGCCCCCCTCCGTGCACTGATTCCAGCGGCTGACAGATGGGCAGATGTTTCAAAGGAGTCATAGGCTGCCAGTATTTCGTGTTTGCCGGACTCGAGGCCTTTGGCAATCAGAGTGTTTAGTGACAGCTGCTGTTGTTGAGGGAGGTTATCAGCAATATCTTGAACTTGTTTCCACAAGTTTCTTTTATATTGCGTCATATATAGCTGGTATGTCGCAATTCTGGACACCAGCATGGATCCCTGAAAAACCTTTCTTCCTAAGCCATCTAAGAACTTCTGTTCTTTTCCTGGTGGGGTAGAAGAGTGTGATTTTTGCTTCCTGGCTTTTTTCTGAGCCGATTCAACGGCCACTGAGTGGTGTGGCAATTGTGGTTTCTGGAAACCTGGGGTATGTTGGACCAGGTATGTTGCGTCTGTTCTTCTGTTTACAGCAGGTACAGAGCAAGGATGTTCCCATAATCGATGCTGAAGTTCCAGAAGCACTTCATGAATGGGTATCGCCATCACCTCCTTTGGTGCATCTGCAAATTGTAACACTTCAAGAGTTTTATGTCTTGTATCGTCTTCAGTAAGCAAATCAAAGGGAATTGCATCTGCCATTTCCTTTATGAAATTTGCAAAGGCTAGGTCCTCAGGAGGAGACTTCCTTCTCTCTTCTGGTGGGGAAGGTTCTGATTCTAAATCTTTGGTATCAGTGTCAATGTCTACATCCTCCCAAGGACTATAGTGAGGCTGAAAATATGATCCAGAGGGATCCAAGTTGTATTTTGGAAGAGGATGTTTTGTTTTAGAAGCAGACTTCGATGGTTGACTTGGAATCTGTTTTGGCATCGAAAGAGGCAGAAAAGGCATCGATGGGGAATCGAAAGGCATCGATGGTAATCGATGGCCGGCATCGCCCGATGGACCAGGTCGTGAAGGCATCAATGGATCCGAGAGTGGCATCGAAGGTAATGAAGGTGCACGGAGGTTTTGAAGACCCGATGGCCCTGGGAAGGAATCAGAGACCCTTCCATCGTCCACCGATGAGCCTGGAATAGGAATTGAAGGAATCATCGATGAATTTTTAGGGATCAATGATGTCGATGGCTGCATCGGGGGAGCCATTGGTGGCATCAGTATCAGTGCTGGAAAGGCACCGATTAAGGCGTCGATTCTATTTAGCAGAGGTTGAAAGATCGACGGTTCTGGCGTCAGTGCCGGTGTTGGTGATTGTACCGGTGCTGGCATCGAAGGAGGCTGGAATTTTTGAAAAGCCTCGATGATCACCTGTTGAACCATGGAAGTCACTTCTTCCCTGGAAACTGGGACTGGGTCCACTGTCACAGGAGAAGGATGGTGGCACAGTCTCTGATACCGATCCCGGTGGAGAGCACCTCGGTATCTCAGATACAGAGGGGCATGGCGGCTCTAATACACGGATCCGCTTCAGCATCGGCTCGATGTCCTTCGGTGCCAATGCGGATACCATTTCTCCCATTGGAACGGAGACAGAACGGTGTCGATGGCGTCTCTTTTCACAATGCTTTCTAGTGGATATTGATGAAGACACTATTGAAGATCCGGATGGGGCCGGTGATGGACGGTCATGGGCCTTTTTCTTTCCTCAATGTTTTTCAACAGAGTGTTGATTTCTTCGGTGATGATGTCGAAGATGACGATGGGGTGATCTTTTTAAACAGCTCCTCCATTTTATCCAAACAGGCATGCCTGCCCTTCGGTGTCATCTGGGCGCAGGTAATACATGCACGGACATTGTGGCCTGATCCCAGGCATAAAACGCAAATGTCATGTGGGTCTGTTATTGATATTGTTCGGGTACAATCTGGACATTTTTTGAATCTCGAGGCCATGGTAAAAAAACAGGCAGGGTAACGGTCGATGGCTTGCAGGTACCAAGTAAAAGGTGACCGGAATCGACCGAAAAACTGACTCAAAAAGTACTCACCGAACGGTATGTTGAAGGGAGACCCAAGTAGACAATTTTGTGACTGAAAAGTTATATTTTCTGTGCGGAAAACGTGTGAGGAAAACTCACAGAGCTCCTATCATGCGAGGCTTACAGCAACGCGGAAAAAAGAGACTGAAGGGAGACCCCTGTGGCTGAGAATATCATGACATGCTGGGCATGCTCAGTGGGCTCAGTGTGCCAGTCAAAAGTTTCTAGAAACTTTACATAAGTTTTTCCATGTCAGGGCTCCATCGATGATGTCACCCATATGTGAGGACTATCATCCTGCTTGTCCTGGGATAATAATTTTACCTACAGAGCTGAGAAATCCCCAGTCACTTTGATCCCTAAGTAAGTAAACCATTCTCTACTAATTTAAAGGGCAGAAAGTACTGGGAAATGTTCCCCAGTGTAGCTGCCCCCACAGGAAATACTTCTGATTTCTGAAAATTAATTTTATAACTGACATCCAACCGTTATCTTTAACAAAGTCAAGAACTCTTTGGCAAGAACATTTAGCGGACAATAAAAACAGAATATTGTCCGAATTTAAGGATATAACGTGTTCTTCCCCTCCCACAAAAGATCCCAACACAATCGGGTGTGTATGGCCAGGTTTTCAATGGCTAAATCGAAGAGTGGGAGGACAAGGGACAATCCTGTTGGGTGCCACTTAAAATAGGAAACAATGTAGATTGCTGGCCTTGGGACAGTGGCATAACGCTTATATCTAGGCCTGAAATGTCTTTGGAAGACCAAACCTCTCCAGCACTGAGAACATAAATGGCCATTGCAATCTAACAAAGGCCTTTTCAGCGTCTAAAGCAACCACTGCCCCAGCAATCTTGTCCCACTTAGCCAGAAATAGTGTTAAGTAATTTGTTGTTGATATCCTCCCCTTAATGAAACCAGTTTGGTTGGGTTGAACTAAGTCCTCTATTTCTGACATCAGTCTCATTTGCATAATTTTAGCCAATACCTTAATATCAAGAGTTCAGTAACGAAATAGGCCTATAGGACCCAGGGTCAGTGCTATCACAATCTTTTTTAAGAATAAGCACAATATTTGCCTTTAGCAAGGAGCTATTTGTCTGAGGATTGTTTTGAAGAAAATCAAAGGTATTTAGCATAAGAGGGGCCACCTCCTGTGAGAATTTCTTATAAAACTCCAGAGCAAACCCATCACACCCATCTTTTACCTTTTCCATGGTGCCTAGATCAACTCCCTCCAGATACCTCTCAGCCACCTCCAGCAGCGCTTCCTGTGGCCACTCTGAGAACCAATCAATGGTGGTGCAATTCACCAGAGCTGGGTACTGACGCAGCCGGTTCCTGTGGGTACAAAATCCAAGGAAGAATCATTGTGAAACCAAATAAATATGGATCTGAACCTTGAAATGCAGGATGCTGAGTCGCCCCATTTTCAAAGTCCATCTAGCATACATGGTGGACTTAATGCTAGACTGCAGACATAAAAAACACAAGGCCATGAAAACCAGAAAGGATGTTATGGGGAGCAAATTATCAGACAACCCAAAAGAAATTGCACATTTTTAAACTTCAGGGGATTGATATTCAGCCACAGAGTGGCTAGAAAAGTTATCCAGATACACCTATCTGGCTAACTTAACTAGAATATTCAACAGCGAGGCAGCACCAATGAATATACCTAGCTATCCTAAAGTTAGCCGGATAAGTATATCGGTTAACTTTAGGACAGTCCTATGGTGTGACCAGAGAAAGCCACATAATGCCATAATGCAGCTAACTCCACTCCTCCTGAAAATGCCTCCCATCCACCTCCAATTTATGTGGCTACATTCTAGCATATAACCTGTTATGCAACTAGAATGTAACCGCACATGGTGATGAATAACGCTGTTTTGCCATATGGACAGATAACTTTTCAGTTATCCATATAAATGTCTTTTGAATATCTACCTCCATGTTAATAAATTTCAGCTTTTAGATGTAAATTATTGTAGTGTTTCCCATAAATAAATTTAACCATATAAATTGTTGGCCAAGCCTGCTTTGCAATCCACCATTTTTGGTTTGCATTCTAGACTGCAGGTCATGGTTAATGCATGAACTCACTAATCAAACCTTAGCACCTTTCAGTGCTAGTCCAAATTGCCAGCACAGGTACCATGCATTTGGAATGTGTATCTGATGACAGAAGTCACTGTGGAAACACAAATCTTTCAGGCCATCTGAGACTCTCAACTCACATCACACACCCACTACCTAGTTTAAATTACCTTCTTTGTGGGTTTTTTCACACAGCTACTGCAGAACAACAATGGCCTGCAAAGCTCAAGATGTGTTCAGTCTGTAGCTTATATCCTGAGCATCACGTTTGTTTGCTATAACAGTGCCTACCACCTGCTCCTGAACCTCCCACTGTGTTACCTGAAGGAGTCCCCAACGGGACTCATGCATAGAACGATGTGCAGGTTGTTGCGCACTCGCTCAATCAGATAATTAAAGAGACATTCCGGGGTCTCAGGCACGTTGTCCTTCTTCGCCCGTTCCACAATGGCCGATTGCACCTGTGAAAGGCATACAAAGGAGTTGGCTGGTTAGAATAATGACCTGAGAATAAGGAGATCAGGGATCAGATCTGCTACCTCACTAACACACCCCTGACAAGTCACTTTATCTCTCATTGCCTCAGGTACCAACCTATGGAAAAATTTTCAATCCCTGGCATGCCCAAATGCCTGGAGATAAGAGCACAGCTGGGCCGCATGCGTGCATTTTCATAGCAGCCCGGCCACGTGCATTTCACCCGGTATGCACAGATGTGCCAGATTTTTAATAAGGGGCGGGCCGGGAGCTGGCCGGGACAGTGCCACATGGATGTCCATGCGGCCCTTTTAAAATTTAGCTCTTAGAATTTAAGCAGTAATGCATGTTAACAGCAGCACAGGTTAATACATTTTAGAGAATCAACCTTCTAGTGGCTGGAACTAGGATGCATGTGTACCAAGATCCAGAGAGAATCATGGCTGTAGCTTCCAGTAATGTCTGGGCAAGGAAAGGTTATAAAAATGGGTTGAAACAGACACACTTGTTGAGAATATAGACTCCCAACAGAGACCATGCCAGGCCAAAAGTATGATTTAAGAGGAGAAATTTAAACTTACCTGTTAATTTCCTTTCTTTTAGTCCTGCTACACCAGTCCAGAATGATTGGATTATGTTCTCCTTCCAGCAGATGGAGGCAGAGCACATGAATTTTCTGTGACATCATCTCTACTTTTGTGTGATGAAATGACATTTAAAACCAGTATTCCCATGACAAAGCAGATTTTAAACTACATAAATATTACTAATTATAAAACTTATAACAAATTAACATTTTTTAATAGATGAAGATCCGATGTTAAATGACTTTATATCTTTTTCTATTTTTTTATTTCCTCATTTACTATAAAATATCTATATTCTTTTATGTTTTAACTTCCCAGATGGGTTTCTCCTCCTTTTTCATCCTGCTATACCAGTCCAGAATGATTGGGACTTACCAAAGCCCAATAACTGTGGGAGAGTGGATATTAAATTCACTTTGAGTATGCTTGCTCCAAAAGCAGTGTTTTTCTTTGCAAAAACATCCGAACTATAATGCTTTCTAAAAGAATGCAAAGCATTCTTATGGCTGCTTTATAGGATGTACAGTCCCACCCTCTGCTCAAGATGAAGATTGTGTTCTAATTATATCTGGAACCTCACTACCCTCAGTACATATGCTGTAGTAATCATTTCCTTCCTCCACCAAATAATACAAATTTATTTTGCTAAAAAAACTTATTTCTAAATATCTTAGAGAATACATCTTAAGTACAGATACTTCAAAGATCTATTCTTTCCTTCCATTCTTTTTTTGAGAAAGCTGGCAATGCAATTGTCTCATTTAGATGAAAACTAGAGATTACCTTTGGTATAAATGAACTGGATGTATAGCTACCATATTTGTTGTAAAGTTTAAGACAGGGTCTGTGACAAGATAGTGCCTGTATCTCAGAAATACATCTTGCTGATGAAACAGCAACTAGAAAGACTGTATTCAATGAAAAATCCTTAAGTGTTGCATTTTTTAATGGTTTGAATGCAGGTTTTCCTAGAGCCTTTAGGTGCCATTGAGGAACAGTCGCTCTAAGTGGTGGATGTAATCTCTTTACCCATGCAGAAAATAAACAATATCTGAATGGGATACTACTCTATTCCCTTTGATTCGACCTCTAGAACAAGAAACTGCTGCTACTTGAACTTTTAAAGAGCTGAGTGCTAAACCTTTTTCTAAACTTTTTGTAGAAAATTTAAAATATTTGAATTTCTGCCTGCCAGGATGAGACTAATAGTTTTTTACAATGGGCCTGATTTTAAAAAGCATTTACATGCGTAAAACTGGGTTTTACGCATGTAAATGCACTTTACTCGAGTAAGTGGGCTTTTGAAAATTGCTACAATATATGCCATTGAATCGTCCATAGGATTTACTCTCATAAGTGCACTTTACGTGAGTAAATGGCTTTTGAAAATTGCTACAATAGTAGTTACATTTATGCACGTAACTCCTTTGAAAATTACCCCCAATATGTCCATTTGTGTACATATGCTAGAGATGTTGAATTTTTTCATGCTTTCAAAAAGGTAGCAATCACAGAGGGAGAGAGTAGCCTTTTCTGCTTCATCTTGACCTTTCAAGAGGTATGCCATAAGATGACATGGAGATGAGTCTTCCATTAAAATTGGTCCATGTTTCAGAAGAGTTTGGGATCCTGGAAATTGTAGCAGTTGTTTGATTTATAATCTCATTAGATCTGCATATCATGGCTTTTCTTGACCAATCTGGTGCTACTAGAATCACTCAAGCTTTTTCCTTCTCTATTTTTTTTTTTTTTTAATTTTTTATTTATGCAATTTATAAACTTTTGACAACAATTAAACATGTCAATTACATGGCAATTTTGCATATATAATTGACCAAAACATGATCAATACAAAAAGAAAACTAATACAAAGAAATTCTTTATACATTTGCCAGTTATAAGGAAAAAGAAGATCCTAGTTCAATTAATCTGGAGCATAAGTTAAGCAAAATTTAACTTAAGGAATAGGTGAGTTCAAATGCTACTTCAAATATATAAACCAAAGACCAACCTGGTGAAAATATTTTTATTAGCGTACATCCTATTAATGACCATGGTGGGGAAAAGAAAAGAAAGAAAAGAAAATTGGTTCTTACCTGCTAATTTTCGTTCCTGTAGTACCAACTGATCAGTCCAGACTCCTGGGTTTATTCATCCCTGCCAGCAGATAGAGACAGAGAAAAGCCTCGCTGACACTGTTTAAAAGCCCTGGTGCCACCTGCAGTAGCTCAGTATTGATCTGTACCCAAGCTGAAAACACTATGTGCAATAAACAGACTAAAAAAAACGTAACAAAAAACTTGAAAAAACTTGTAAGTTACCAACAAAGAACAGAAGTTTGCTGAAAGATTATAGCTGAGTGGAAGACTCTCCCCTCCAACCCGGGTGGGCTCTGGACTGATCCATTGGTACTACAGGAATGAAAATTAGCTGGTAGGAACCAATTTTCTTTTCCTTGTAAGTACCCAGATCAGTCCAGACTCCTGGGATGTACCAAAGCTTCCTAGAGAGGGTGGGGCCTGGAGACTCCCGCTCGCAAGACACTTTCCCCAAAGGATCAGGAATCAGACAATCCCAAATCCAATTGGTAATGCCTTGCAAAAGTATGCAGCGACTTCCAAGTCGCTGCTCTGCAAATCTCTTGCAGAGACACCAACTGAGCCTCTGCCCATGAAGCGGCCTGAGCCCGTGTTGAGTGGGCACGCAAACCCACAGGAACTTGACGGCCCTTGAGAATGTATGCCGACCCAATAGCTTCCTTAAGCCATCTAGCAATATTTGCTTTGGAGGCATAAGTATCTTTCTTTGATCTGCTCCATAAAACAAAAAGATGATCAGATCTCCTGAAATCATTAGTAACCTTGAGATAGCGAAGCAAGGTTCTGCGGACATCCAACAGCTTAAGTTCCTGAGCATGCTGCGTAGAATCATCCAAGCCTGCAAACGCTGGGAGTTCGATAGTCTGATTAACATGAAAAGCAGAGACCACCTTTGGGACAAAGGAAGGAACCATACGCAATGTAATCCCTGAATCAGATATCTGAAGAAACCGATTCCTACACGACAAGGCTTGCAATTCCGAAATCCTCCTTGCGGAACAAATGGCCACCAAGAACACCACCTTAAGAGTCAGATCCTTAAGGGTCACTCTCAGAATTGGTTCAAATGGAGCATCACACAATACGCGCAGAACAAGATTAAGGTTTCAGGGACGACACACTTTACGCACCGGAGGACGCAAATTCTTAACTCCCCGAAGAAACCTCTGTACATCCGGATGAGAAGATAGGGAATAACCCTCAATCTTTCCTTGTAAGCAGGCAAAAGCCGCTACCTGCACTCTAAGAGAATTAAACACAAGACCTTTAGCTAAACTGTCCTGAAGGAAAGACAAGACTTGAGAAATGGAGGCTTGAACCGCATGGATACCTCGGTTGGTACACCAAGCTTCAAACACTTTCCAGGCTCGAACATATTAGAGGGAAGTAGACTGCTGTCTAGCCTGTAAAAGCATAACTATCACTGGTTCTGGATATCCTCTCAGCCTTAAGCGACGCCTTTCAAAAGCCAAGCCACTTGACAAAAGCGATCTGCCTGGTCGGAAATATGGGACCTTGACGGAGGAGATCCGGAAGATGACTGAGACGCAATGGATCATCCACTGCTAGAATGACTAGATCTGCAAACCATGGACGACGTGGCCATTCCGGAGCTACAAGGATCACCTCCCCGGGGTGCTTCTCTATTCGGCGCAAGACTTTGCCCACCAGAGGCCATGGCGGAAACACATACAACAAGATTCCCCGAGGCCAAGGCACTACCAGAGCGTCGACTGCCTCGGCTCCGTACTCCCTCCTCTGACTGAAGAACCGAGGAGCTTTCGTATTGATTCAAGTTGCCATCAAATCAACGTGGGGATGGCCCCACCTTCTTTGGATGAGCCACATCGCGGACTCCGCCAACTCCCACTCACCTAGATCTAAGATCTGACAGCTGAGGAAATCGGCCTGGACGTTGTCTACACCTGCGATATGAGAAGCCGCTAGCTGAACGAGATAATGCTCTGCCCATTGAAACAATTCCTGAGTTTCCAGCACCACCCCCTGGCTCTTGGTCCCGCCCTGATGATCGATGTAAGCAACTGTTGTGGCGTTGTCCGACAGAACCCTGACTGAATGACCCTGAACGAGGCGGAGAAAGGTTTGAAGTGCCAGCCGAACCGCTCTGGTCTCCAACCGATTGATAGGCCACGAGGCTTCCACCGTCGACCAAATGCCTGGGCAGATTGTTGCTCACAGACCGCTCCCCAACCAGAGAGACTGGCATCAGTAGTGAGAACCACCCATTCCAGGACTTCGAGACTGACTCCATGCTGTAGATTGGACGACTGTAGCCACCTCAATAGGCTGGCTCAAGTTTTGCTCTGTCTCCATCTGCTGGTGCGGAGTCACAACCCAGGTGTCTGGACTGATCCGGGTACGTATAGGGAACTTGTGATTGCACCTTGACCATTCTCTCCTGTGTGAGGAACACTCTGCCTTGTCTCGTGTCGAAACGAGCCCTGAAGTAGTCTAGCATCTGTGATGGCTCTAGATGACTTTTCGCCCGATTGACCACCCAGCCAAGAGACTCTAGCAGACGAATCACTTTCTGGATTGCCGAACGGCAACCCTCCAATGATTTCTCCCGAATCAAGCAATCATTGAGATACGGGTGCACCAACACTCCCTCGCGGCGAAGAGCTGCCGCCACCGCCACCACCATCATTACACCTTGGTGAATGTGCGAGGAGCCGTGGCCAGTCCAAAGGGGAGAGCTTGGAATTGGAAATGCTGACCCAGCACTGCGAATCTCAGAAAATGCTGATGGTCCAGACGAATGGGAATGTGTAAATACGCTTCCGTCAGATCCAGGGAGGCCAAAAACTCCCGCGAGCACACCGCTACATTTACTGACCGTAAAGTCTCCATTCGGAACTGCGGTCTCTTTAAGGACACATTGACTGACTTGAGGTCCAGGATGGGATGAAATGTACCCTCCTTTGTCGGTACCACGAAATAAATGGAGTGGTACCGCAGGGGGAGACTAAGAAAAGGTCGTGAACGGGACGTGTAAACTCTAAAGCGTAACAGTCTCTTATCACTCAGAGAACCCATTGATCCTGTGTAATCTTGGTCCACTCCCGTAGAATTCCACCAGCCGGCCCCCTATACAGGGAATAGTGGAGTGGATCAGCCTCACTTCATTGGGAGGACTTGACCGCAGTGGCCCCCCGCCGAGGAAGCTCTGAAAGGCCTTCATCCACCATGAAAGGACTGACCCCAATTCAAACCCCGCGGTTGAAAAGACTTTTGTGACTGCGAACCAACCGGACATCTGGAAGGACGCGACCGCCTGCTGTCTCAAAAACGGGACCGGTCCTGAAACTGAGAGCAAGAGTAAAGAAAGACTCCAGGTTTATGCACCAGCCATCTGCTAGAGAAATACTAAGCTACTGCAGGTGGCAACAGGGCTTTTAAGCATTGTCAGCGAGGCTTTTCTCTGTCTCCGTCTGCTGGCAGGGATGAATAAACCCAGGAGTCTGGACTGATCTGGGTACATACAGGGAAACATATATTCTCTCTCCTTTCAGCCATGACAAACTAGTTCATTTATTCCTTAGCTTCTGTATTCTTTGCACTGGCTGTAAAATCAAAGGATTTTGGCATTTTTGCAAGTCACCATTAGATCCATCTGTGTTGTTCTCCATTATTTCACTATCTTCGGCTCTTGTCTGAGTTCTCACTTGCCTGGATTCAGAAGGTTTTCTTGACATGCAATATGTATTGCAGAAATCTGGTGTAGATTTCTTTCTACCCAGTGAAATAGGTGGTTTGACTCTGAATATTCCCTGACTTCACATTCCCCCCTCCCTGGTTTACATATGCAACTGCTGCTGCATTGTCACAAACAATTCACACCTTTCCCCTTTAATAAAGGGAGAAAGTGATATATTGCTAACCTGATTGAACTAGTTTCCAATCTGATTATGCGGCTTCTTTCTCAGACCACACTCCTGGTACTATTTGTTTTTGACAATGTGCTCCCCATTCTGTTAAACTCGCATCTGTGGTTACTAATGTTCACGATGGAGGTTCTAGACTTACACCTTTTTCTAAGTTCTGTGCTTTTGACCACTAAGCAAGACTTTTCTTTACTGAGTTGAGGAAAGGGAGAAGAAACTCATCATTTTCAGTGTGTGGTGGAGAACAAGACTGGAGAAAACTTTGTAGAGATGTCATGTGTACTCTGGACCATTGTCTATTCTTGCTGTCATTGTCACTAATATTTGAATACAGTCCTATGCCTTTGGTGCAGTTTATAATGAGAATTTTTAAAATTTGTTTGATAACTTTGATCATGCACTTTGATGTTAGACATACGCAGCCCTCCTTGGGATTACATTGTGCATGTGAGGGAGTCTATAGGACACTCCTTCAGACTACTTTAAGGGCCCGGGCATAGCTGTCTCGCTCAGTCCTTCTTATGATCCAGACCCACAGGGAATTCTGGTGAAGGGAGGAGCCCTTCAACAGAATATAAGAACTCAGGGTCTAGAAGGGTTAGCAATGCCCCAGCGAGCAGGCAGGAAGTCAGCCTATGCTAAAACCTGCTATGTTTGATGTTTCTATGCTACATGAATTTTGAGGTAAGCTGCATCATTTGTTTGTTTTGCAATTCATTTGTTCACTGTAAAAAAAATTGTACACAAGGAAAAAGTCAGAGTTTGCCTCCTCCTTCTGCTATCGTTCAAGTTACCAAAGTGCACCCAAATATTCTAGAGACTGGGTTGGGTGAAGATTGCTTTTTGCAAAATAGATTATGCTTCTAAAAATTGTACCACTCTGTTGGGAACTCTGAATCCTTCTTGAAACATTTTAGCTCTGATAAACCATTACTTTGGTGACTGTTCTTGGAGCGGTAGGTAACCCAAAGGAAAATTAGTTCTTACCTGATAATTTTCGTTCCTGTAGTACCAAGGATCAGTCCAGACAGTAGGGTTATGTCTCCCTTCCAGCAGGTGGAGTCAGAGGCCAAAGTTCTAAGCACCTCCCATATCCCAGGGTGCCTCCTGCGATCCTCCAGTATTTTGAATAACAAAGCAGAAACTCATGAAGAAGGATAATCAATGACTAGATCAACTATATATATGAATAGAACAAATACAAAACATGAAAAAAAATAATGTAACAATATTCAGAGCTTCTTAAATCATTGCATAGGAAAAATATAAAAAGGAAATAAACAATAATCAATAGTGGACTCTCCAGAAAAAAACTGGGCGGGCATCTGGACTGATCCTTGGTACTACAGGAATGAAAATTATCAGGTAAGAACTAATTTTCCTTTCCCTGTACGTACCAGGATCAATCCAGACAGTAGGGATGTACCAAAGCTGCCCTAAATGGGGTGGGATCCGGAGAGTCCCGCCTTCAGCACACTACTGCCGAAAGAGTCGACGTCTGGAGCGCGAACGTCCAAACGATAATGTTTGGCAAAAGTGTGCAAAGATTTCCAAGTCGCCGCTCTACAAATTTCTTGAGGTGAAACACAATGACTCTCGGCCCAAGACGCCGCCTGAGAGCGTATCGAATGTGCCTTGAGACCATCAGGAACTGGACGACCGTTACAAATGTATGCCGAAGCAATAGCTTCCTTCAACCACCGTGCAATGGTAGCGTTAGAAGCCTGATAGCCCTTCTTAGGACTGCTCCATAGAACAAAAAGGTGGTCAGAAAGACGAAAGACATTAGTGATCTCTAAATAACGTAAAAGCACTCGGCGGACATCAAGTCTTTTTAAGTCTCGTGATTGAGAAGAAGATTTATTCAAATCTGGGAAGGCTGGCAATTCAACAGATTAATTGAGATGAAAAGAGGAAACCACTTTGGGTAAAAAGGATGGTACTGTGCGCAATGATATACCTGAATCTGAAATTCTCAAGAAAGGCTCACGGCAAGACAATGCCTGAATTTCTGAAATGCGTCTAGCAGAACAAATTGATACGAGAAACACTGCCTTGAGCGTTAAGTCCTTCAAAGTTATTCACTTAAGAGGTTCAAAAGGAGGAGCACAAAGACTACGAAGAACCAAATTCAGATTCCATGATGGACAGATAGCCCGGATTGGTGGTTTCAAATGTTTGGCTTCTTTGAGAAAACGGACAACATCCTAATGCATAGCAATAGACACACCATTCTCCTTACCTCGAAAACAGCCTATTGCCGCAACTTGAACGCAGAGCGAATTATAAGCCAGACCCTTTTTTAAACCGTCTTGTAAGAAAGCCAAAATGTCTACAACTGTAGCTCTGCACGAAGACAACCCGGACTTACTATACCAAGCATCAAATACCTTCCATACTCTAACATAGGTGAGAGAAGTAGAAGGTTTTCTCGAACTAAGCATGGTGGTGATGACTGAGTCTGGATAGCCTCTCTTTTTTAATTGCCCCCTTTCATAAGCCAGGCCACTAGACAAAAGTGAAACGCCTGGTTGAAATATATTGGACCCTGTCGAAGGAGGTTGTTGAGGTGGCCTAGGTGGACTGGACCGTCGATCGCTAAGTTGATGAGATCCGCATACCATGGTCTGCGAGGACATTCTGGAGCGACGAGAATCACCGGACCTTCGTGGTATTCTAATCGTCTCACGACTTTTCCTATTAGTGGCCATGGTGGAAACATATAGAGAAGGATGTCTTTGGGCCAAGGTAGAACCAAGGCATCCACCCCTTCCGCTCCATGTTCTCTCCTTCGACTGTAGAACCGAGCCACTTTCGTATTGACATGGGTAGCCATCAGATCTAGCCTTTGAGTGAGAATGTTCATTGCCTCCCAGGAAAGTTCCCACTCTCCGGGATCTAGATACTGACGACTGAGGAAGTCTGCTTGAACATTGTCTACTCCTGCTATGTGCAATGCCGCTAGCCGGCGTAGATGAGAATCGGCCCAGGTCATTAGCATGTCTGCTTCTATGGCGACAGACTTTTCGTGCCGCCTTGTCTGTTGATGTACGCTACTGTCGTGGCATTGTCAGAGAGAACCCTCACCAACTGATGTTGAATAAGTGGTAGAAATCTGCGGAGAGCTAGTCGTACCGCTCTGGTTTCCAAATGATTGATGGGCCACTTGGCTTGTGAAGCTGTCCACTGACCTTGGGTCGAATGTGACTGGCATACAGCTCCCCAACCAAAAAGGCTGGCATCCGTTGTCACTAATATCCACTGAGGCGGCTCCAGGTCCATTCCTTCCTGCAAGTGACGCGGTATCAACCACCAATTTAAACTGGACCGAGCCGGCTCCAGAAGGGGTAGAGGAAAATGAACCTCCTCTGACTTGGGATCCCACCTGGAAAGCAATGCCTTTTGCAAAGGTCTTAGATGTGCAAAAGCCCAGGGGACCATGTCCAGAGTGGATGCCATAGAACCAAGAACCTGTAAATATTCCCATACCGTGGGTAAATTTAGATCCAAAAGGCGATGGACTTGAAACATCAATTTGATCATCCGGTCCTGTGGAAGAAAAACCTTTCCCACAGCCGTATCGAATCATGCACCCAGAAACTGCAAAACTTGTGTCGGGACTAGATGACTTTTCTTGAAGTTGACTACCCAACCAAGTATATGAAGAAGATGCAGAACTTTTTGGATCGCTAGTTTGCAAAGAGTCTTTGACTTCGCTTGAATGAGCCAATCATCGAGATAGGGATGAACCAATATCCCTTCTCATCTGAGTGCTGCTGCAACTACCACCATTACCTTGGTAAATACTCGAGGCACAGTTGTTAGACTTAATGGAAGAGCCCGAAACTGATAGTGATCACCCAACACCATGAAACGAAGATATCTCTGGTGGGATTCTTGAATTGGTATATGAAGATAAGCTTCTGACAGATCTAAAGAAGCCAAAAATTTGTTTTTGTGGACGGCCGCAATGACTGATCTCAAGGTCTCCATATGGAAACGAGGAACCCGAAGTGACTTGTTTACTTCCTTCAAGTCTAACATTGGACGACATGTTCCTTCCTTTTTGGGAACAATGAAATAAATGGAGTAACGACCAGTTCCATATTGGGACAGAGGGACCGGAACAATAGCTCCTAAATCCTGCAACTGATGTAAGGTTTGAAGAACAAGTTGCTGCTTTAGAAAAGAACCACTTGGAGTTACTAGAAAAAGATCCTTTAATGGGTGAGCAAAATCCAAAGCATAGCCTTGTTTTATAATATTGAGGACCCAATTGTCTGAGGTGATTTTGACCCATTCCCTGTGAAAACGTGAGAGACGTCCTCCTATTTCTGGCACCAAGGAATGGGCTGGCGCACCTTCATTGTGGAGTTTTGGAGGATGGAAAAGTTTGGGAGCTGTTAGAACGGAGAGGCCATCTCCCACGAAAGGAATAGGCCCATACCTGAGCCCTTGAAAGCTGTTGACGTGTAGAAAAAAATGGAATCCTACCAGTTCGGAATCTTCTCTGGCCCCGAAAATGGCCTCTAAAGGTATTGAATGAACGATAGAAACGAGGTATATCCTCAGGTAATTTTTAAACTTTATTATCTCCCAAATCCTTAATGAGCTGCTCTAACTCTTTCCCGAAGAGTAATGATCCTTTGAAAGGAAAAGAACCCAAGTGAGATTTGGAAGTTGCGTCAGCTGCCCAATGACGAAGCCAAAGAAGTCTCCTTGCAGAAACTGCAGAAGCCATAGAACGAGACGAAGTACGTAATAGGTCATATAATGCATCAGCAGTGTATGCTACTGCTGATTCTAAACGATTGGCTTGCTCAAGTTCTGCTGACTGCAAATCCTGAGAGATAAGTAATTGTTGGACCCACCGAAGAGTCGTCCTCTGCATTAGACTACTGCACACCGCCGCCCGCACACCTAAAGCGGATACCTCAAAGATACGCTTAAGAAGAACCTCAAGTTTTCTATCCTGAAAATTCCAGTTACTGGAATTGTGGTGTGCTTAGCAATAGCAGAAACTGCAGAATCAACCTGAGGGACCTTTAGCAAGCCCAAAAATTCTTGTGGAAGTGGATAAAGTTTATCCATAGCTCTAGTAACCTTAAGACCAGCTTCTGGGAAATCCCATTCTCGAGTAAGCAACTGGAAAAGTTTAGGATGAAAAGGAAAAGATTTAGGCGGAGCCCTAATCCCTGCGAGAACAGGATCCCCAGGAGTGGAATCCGTTACTGGTTGTGGTGCTGGAATTGCCAGTTCCTCTAGTACAAAAGGAATAAGAAGATCTAACTCCTCTTTGTGAAACAATCACAATACTTGGGGATCATCACCTTCCACCAGCGCTGCTTCCATAACCTCCTCATCAATAGTATCAGCTGATGATCCCAGAAGTGGGTCTTGTAAGTCAGGATCCTGACCCATATTAATTAAATGTGACATAGGTTCCTCTGCATGCTTAGGAATCTTAGCAGAGGGTGGCTGATTACCTTCTGTATCTGCTGTAGCTTCCAAATATGCCTTATGCATAAGCAAAATAAATTGTGAAGAAAATGGCTGCTTTAATACCCCCCCCCCCCCCGGGGGTAAAGAAGGTTGAATACTATCATTTTCGTTCAAACTAGAGTGTTCTGGGGCTAAAATAGGAGGTGATAAACATTCAATGTGCTCCCCTCCGTCCAACCGCAAGCCAACGCGATCGTCGTTTAAATTCAAAATAGCCGCCGCTGCCCCGTTTTCTGCCAGTAAGAGTCAGCTCTGATGGCCCTTCACTGCCAGAAACGCAGCGAAAGCACAGACTGTCTCTGGAGAGCCGTGCTGCCGGCTCTCCACAGGCAGAACAGCGGTAACTGCGTGGCATAACAAAAAAAAAAAAAAATTAATAAGCAGCTCTGGAAAAAGAAAAAAACCTGAAATAAATTTTGCTTGTGTCCTTCCCAATATTGAAATTTGCCTTGAACTTAACAGGTTTTGTTTGGTTTTTTTTAAACTGCTATACAGTTAATGGAGCTCTCTCTTCAGGGGAATGAAACCTCCCTGGAAATCAACAAAAAATCTCTAAGCTCCCTTCAGAGGCATATAAACTTCTCTGGCACCGAAAGGGGGAGGGACCGGCCCACCGGTAAATCCCCTCTTTGCCCAGGAATAATAAAAGTCTTCTGGGTGTCAAGGCCAACGGACACAGCTTCAAATTAATTCTAAATTCTTTTTTTTTTTTTTTTTTTTTTAAACATAAGAAGATCTAGTCAAAGATCAGCCAGGGACAAAAACTCCCTTCACTACAAATAAAGGTAAATTTACTCAGCTAACCAAAGTAACAGGACCGCAGGGGATGTCTTCCTTCACCTGCTGGAGTCAGAGGAATACTGGAGGATCGCAGGAAGCACCCTGGGATATGGGAGGTGCTTAGAACTTTGGCCTCTGACGCCACCTGCTGGAAGGGAGACATAACCCTACAGTCTGGACTGATCCTGGTACGTACAGGGAAAGGCCTGATGCTCAAAAGCCATTTACATGTTTATTGCTGAACTTTACTTATGCAAAAGCACTTTATCCATGGAATTAGGCTTTTGAAATTGCTTTAACATATGCCTTTGATTTGTCAGTAAGTTTTTGCCGGCACTAGAAGTCCATAAATTGCTGTTAATCAATAGGGAAAGTAGAGTTGCTTACCTGTAACAGATGTTCTCCCAGGACAGCAGGATGTTTTCTAGAAACTTTGACTGGCACACTGAGCATGCCCTGCATGCCACTAACCCCATAGCCACACAGGGTCCCTCCCCCCCCACCTTCAGTCTCGAATCAAAGCAGAAAAGAATGAGCAAAATATAAATCTACTACCACTGACTGGTGAAGCAACTGGCTCTTCTGGAAGCACTAGATAGGTAGCATCCGTCTTTCTGTTGACCAAAGCCACAGAACCCAGGTATTCCCAGAGCCGGTAAAGGAGATCTAAGAGGACCTCATGTACAGGGATGGCCGTGACCTCCTTAGGGACATCCACGAATTGGAGGGACCTCCAACATCTTGTAGTGGGCATCCTCTTCAGTCAAAAGCTGGAAGGGGATGGTTTCCGCCATCGCCCACACAAAGCTCATGAAGGATAAGTCCTTGGGAGGCGAGTGCCATCTCTCGTCCGGGGGCAGAAGGTTCCACTAGAATGTCCTCAGAGGCCTCTGAGGAGTGTTAGGAAGAGCTCAAATGTTCATATTTTAAGCGAAGCTCTCTGGAAATGAGTGCTTTCTGGGTCATTGCACAGGCCACACAATATGATGAATCTTGGTTGAACCCAAGCATTTCAGACATAGTGAGTAGAGGTCCAATATGGACCAACCTGTGTCCACATTGTGGACACCTTTTAAATGGGCACTTGCCCTTCTTCCCCATCATTAAAAAATTGCAGCAATGCTCAGTTTTTCAACTGTTAACTGAAGCGGACAAAAATAGACAAGCACAAGGGGACGCTAGTGTAGGAAGGATTGTGTATTCTTAGAAAGCAAAACTCAAACTTTCTGAACTCTGAGAGCGAAAACTGACTTGGATGACATCATCCATTTGTGTGGCTGTTTGAGATGCTTACCCATGGAGAAATCTTCCTACACATTCTCTATTCCTGCTATGTGAGATGCAAAGTTTGCTCATGTTCTTTTCCATCCAGATCAACAAAAGATCTGCTTTTTCTGTCATCTGAGGCTTTTGGTCCTTTCTTGGTGATCTACATATGCCACTGTTGTATTGTCTGTCAAAATCCTGACCACCTGACCATGGAGAAGTGGCATGAACTGAAGAAGAGCCAACTTCGTTGCTCTGGTTTCCAAATGATTGATGGACCACTTGGCCTCCTCTGCTGTCTAAAAACTCTGAGTCACTAGACTTTTACAACAGGCCCACGTATGTTGTCACCATCATCCAAGAGGATGATTCAAGTTCCACTCCCTTCTTCAAATTCTGAGTTAACAGCCACCATTCCAAACTCAACCTTGCCCATTCTAGAACAGAGACCCTCTCTAATTGGTTGGCGGACTGTATTGCTTTCTGCTACCAGCAAGCAGGCCTTCCGCTCGGTGAGGGCCATGGCAGCGTCAGTGGCGCACTACAAGGCAGTCCCTATTTCCAAAATCTGTAAGGCCGCGACGTGGAGTTTCCTCCACACCTTCGCAGCCCATTACTGCCTGGATAAAGACAGTAGACAGGATAGCGTCTTTGGCCAATCTGTCCTCTGTAATCTAATTCCAGTATAATAAACCAGCTCTTCCTACCTAGGGCCCAGTCTGAGGTTCAGGCTGCCCCCGTTGTTGCCAACAGCACCTCTGCTGACGTGCCTGTTGCATGTCATTGGGTGTCTGTTGACCCAGGGTGTTCCGGGAGCAGCCTGCAGCTTGCTATTCACCCATCTTTGAGGACTACCATCCTGCTTGCCCCCTGGGAGAAAGCAGAGTTGCTTACCTGTAACAGATGTTCTCCCAGGACAGCAGGATGTTAGTCCTCACAAAACCCACCCGCCACCCCGCGGAGTTGGGTTCGCTTACATTTTATTTTATTTTTTGCTCACACTTTTTGCTATGAAACAAGACTGAAGGGGGACCCCTTGTGGCCACAGGGTTGGTAGCATGCTAGGCATGCTCAGTGTGCCAGTCAAAGTTCTAGAAACTTTGACAAAAGTGTTCTGTGACAGAGCTCCATCTGATGATGTCTCCCTTCTGTGAGGGCTACCATCCTGCTTGTCCTGGGAGAATATTTGTTTATGGACTTTTCTTCCAGGAATTTTAGGAATTTGGCCAAACCCTTTTAAACACTATGCTACATCTTTTGATCATCTCCTCCAGCAACAAATTCAACAGCGTGATTGTGCACTGACTGGAAAAATAATTTCTTCAATTTGCTTTAAATCTGCTATGCAGTCTATTGCTGTCACATGGCACAGCAGAAGATAAGGTCTAACAGATACTAGCATGTGGTACAGCAGGAAGCGGGGTCCAAAGAGCGCAGAACTTACCTCCTCAAACTCATCTGCCTTGAACAAATTGGGGACTTCCCCTGAGCTCAGGATGTTATTGATGTCCTCCAAGAAGGATTCATCCACGATCTGAGTGTCATTGAAGAGAAACACGGTGGGCTTATCATCTACACCTGTCTGGTGATACAGCTTCTTAATGTCTGTGGAGATCAGAAGAATAGTTAAAGGAAAATTGGTTCTTACCTGCTAATTTTCGCTCCTGTACTACCACGGGATCAGCCCAGACTCTTGGGTTTTACCTCCCCTCCAGCAGACGGAGACAGAGAAGTTTTTGTGTACTCTGTCGTATAAGCCTGAGGTGCCACCTAGAGTCTGTCAGTATTCCACTGTACCCAAGCAGAATGATAATAAACTGTCAAAACTTTTCCTGAACAACCTCCCCCCGAAGAGCAGAGGAAATGAAAACATGTAACTGACGAGAACCCAACTATGCCCAAAATCCTTACCCTGAAAAAGGGGGGGCATTATGTATCTTACCGCAAAATAATTCGCTAACCACCAGCCGAACGGACTCTCCCTGGGTGGGACTCTAGGCTGATCCGTGGTACTACAGGAATGAAATTAGCAGGTAAGGACCAATTTTCCTTTCCCTGTACGTACCCAGATCAGCCTAGCCTCCTGGTATGTACCCAAGCTTCTCTAACCAGGGTGGGACTGTGAGAGTCCCACTCAGAGGACACTAGCTCTGAATGAACCTGGCTCTGGTGCCTGGACATCAAGTCAGTAATGTCTCGCGAAAGTATGTGTAGATTTCCAGGTAGCCGCCTTACAAATCTCTTGAGGCGCCACCTGTTGGCATTCAGCCCACGAAGTCGATTGCGAGCGTGTTGAATGAGCCTTAAAGCCCGACCGGAATCGGACGGCCCTGCACAAGGTATGCTGAAACAATAGCCTCCTTCAGCCAATGTGCAATAGTGGCCTTGGAAGCTTTATGACCTCTCCTGGGTCCACTCCATAAGATGAACAAATGGTCCGAGAGACGAAAACTGTTGGTAACCTCCAGGTAATGCACCAACACTCTCTTTACATCCAGCTTCCATAAATCTCTGGCCTCTGGCGTAGAGGAATCCAGACCCGCAAAGGAAGGCAGCTCCACTGACTGATTCAAATGAAAAGCAGAAACCACCTTCGAGAGAAAGGAGGGAACCATTCTCAAGGACAATCCTGCGTCAGAAATCCGTAAGAAAGGCTCTCTGCAAGATAAGGCATGAAGCTCTGAAATACGCCTCACTGATGAAATAGCTATTAGAAACACGACCTTTAACGTAAGGTCCTTCAGTGTCGCCCGTTTCAATGGTTCAAAGGGAGCATCACAAAGGGCACGGAGAACCAAATTAAGTTTCCACGAAGGACAGGGATACCGGACCGGAGGGCGCAAGTGTTTAACCCCATTCAAAAACCGAACCATATCTGGATGAAAAGCTAGAGTAACCCCCTGTACCTTACCATGAAAACAACCTACAGCCGCCACCTGAACTCGCAGGGAATTAAAAGCCAAACCCTTGGACAATCCGGCCTGCAGAAACTCCAGAACCTCCAGAATTGAGGCCCTGGATGGACGAACGTTACACTCCAAACACTCCCCAAACTCGGACATAAGCCCTGGAACCGGAAGTCTTACGGGAGTGCAAAAGCGTGGCAATAACCGCAGGGGAATAACCCCTCATTTTCAACCTCTGCCTTTCAAAAGCCATGCCGCTAGACAGAAGTGATCTACCTCGCCGAAACAGAAGGGACCCTGGCGCAGAAGACCGGAGACAAACGAAAACTCAGTGGACTGTCAACTGCTAGATTCAAGAGATCTGCAAACCACGGGCGCCATGGCCACTCCAGAGCCACTAGAATTACTTTGCCCGGATGAACTTCCATGTGGCGCAGCACCTTTCCAACCAACGGCCACGGCGGAAAGACGTACAATAGAACGTCCCTTGGCCAGGTAGGACCAGAGCATCTACTCCCTCTGCTCCCCGTTCTCACCGCTGACTGAAGAATTGAGAAGCCTCTGCATTGCAGTATGTCGCCATGAGATCCATGGAAGGCACAGAAGACAAAATGCCTCGTCGGAGAGTTCCCACTCCCCTGGTTCCAACTGGTGTCGACTGAGAAAAATCGGCCTGCACGTTGTCCACCCCAGCTATGTGAGAGGCCGCTATCTTGTAAAGGTGTTACTCTGCCCAGGTAATCAACAGCTGAGCTTCCATCGCCACCGGACAGCTCCTGGTTCCTCCCTGACGATTGATGTAGGCCACTGCTGTGGCATTGTCTGACAGAATCCTCACCAACCGTCCCTCCACTAGGGGAAGAAGGGCCTGTAACGCCAACTGAACCACCCTGGTCTCCAAAGGACTGATCAACCAAGAGGATTCCGTCTTTGTCCATTGCCCTTGCATCGCTGATCCCAGACACTCTGCTCCCCATCCAGAGAGGCTGGCATCCGTGGTGACCACGATCCATGTGGGAATTTCCAAGTCCACTCCCCGACACAAATGGGTTAGGCAAAGCCACCAATGTAGACTGGAACGCGCCAAGTCCGTCAGCGGTAAGCGAAGTTGAAACTGCTGGGACAGTGGACTCCAGCGAGAGAGCAACGCTGATTGAAGCGGACGCATATGAGCAAAGGCCCACGGTACCAGTTGGAATGTGGACGCTATCGATCCCAGAACTTGCAAGTAATCCTAGGCCCTGGGTCAAAGCATGGACCCGAAGAATTCCACCTGGGTAACCAATTTGGAAATCCTCTCTTCTGTAAGAAAAACCTTGCCCAAGACCGTATCGAACCTGGCCCCCAGAAACTCCAAGGACTGGGAAGGAATCAGATGGCTCTTGTCGGGATTGATCACCCAGCCTAAGAAAGTCAATCTCTGCAGCACTCTGGATCCGGTGATGCTGGGACTCCGAGGTCCGGCTCGATCTTTCCCGTTCCACTTATCTGTGTCTGACCTTTTGTTTAAGGAGTGGGACACTCCTGATCTGGGTCTGAAGGTAAGTTGGGCTATGGATAAACTGTATCAGCTCCCTGAGGACACGCTGGATCTGCTGAAGGTGCGAAGGTGAACGCGACGTCTCGGCTGTGACGAAGAAATCAACTATCCCGGGGATGGGAGCCACAGCCTTAAAGGACTTACAGGACCACAAGTTGGAAGTCCAGCTTAAGATTTTCGAGGTGTCCGCTCTCGGGGTCCGGGCCGCTATATGCAGCAGTTTTGCACAGCGGGCCAGTCTCCACTGGGTCCAGGATTTGCAGGCATCTGTTGCCCTTTTGGATGCCCAGGCTCAGCAGGCCGGGTGGTTCGAGGCCGCAGTGGCTTACAGTGCGGACGTGCTTTATGATCTTTTGCAGACCTCTGGGAGGACGATGGTCTCGGCGGTCTCTGCACAACGTTTCCTGTGGTTGCGGAATTGGTCAGCGGATGTTTCCTCCAAAGCGCACTTGAGTTCTCTGCTGTCCATGGTCTGAACCCGATCGCACTCTACACACCCGTAGAAAGAAGATAGGCTGGCAGAGAAGGAGAAATTTAAAGGAACATAACCCCCCTTTTTTTTTTTTAAACCTGGATAAGGTTAGACTGAAGGTGAGAGCCCGAGACCCCTGGGATCACCTGCAGTGGGCAGTTACAGGGTCCTCAACCCTCTGCTCCAAAGCCTTTATTACCTGGGGGGATGGCCCCACCAGGACCTGGCAACCCCCTGGGAGGCTAGAAAGGGGAAACTAAACCTGACCTTTGCCTAACAAGAACAATGAAAGGTACAACCAAATTGTTAAACCTGACCAAAACACCAGACTCCAGGACAGCACCTCTTCCACCTGCTGGAGACGGAAGAAAACTGACAGACTCTAGGTGGCACCTCAGGTTATATGACAGAGTCCACAAAACCTTC
Organism: Rhinatrema bivittatum; assembly: GCF_901001135.1. NCBI lineage: Eukaryota > Metazoa > Chordata > Amphibia > Gymnophiona > Rhinatrematidae > Rhinatrema > Rhinatrema bivittatum. The sequence goes on from NC_042630.1 coordinate 17,149,456, forward strand.
TCTGTCTCCGCCTGCTGGAGGGGAGGTAAAACTTAAGAGTCTGGGCTGATCTGAGTTACGTACAGGGAACCCAGGTTATATGAGCAACTTAGCAGCACGTATCACAGCACATCCTGCATATCAGCGAAGTCTCTACACATAATAACAAATCAGCCCATACCCTCTCGGAATTCCTGCTTGCGGTAATGTTTTGTCACTTCAATCTGAAAGATTTGGTAGCTGCAGATGTAGGATGCCAAGCGAGCCATACTTTGCCGTCCACTGCCCCCAATGCCAATCAGCAGCATATTGCCCCGCAGTTGGCCAATGACCCGGATAATCCGTGTTACTAAGCAGGGGAGAAAAATGTAATCCAGTACACATCAGACAAATACAATGGTGCATTAACACTTCAATACTGAGGATAGTACCAGATCAGGCTGGATGAAAGCTACATTGAGATTCCTGGACTTCAAAAGGAGGGAGACACTAACTGTGGATAAATGAGAAGCAGAGTGTATAAGTATACGGTAACTGAGATGGAGTGAGGAGCAAGGGGTAGAAGCATGTACACTGCAGAGAGGCAACAAGCAGGGGGCAGAGGCATGTAGTGACCACCAAAAGGTAAACTGCAGGGAATAAGAGCTTGTGGTGACTGTGGAGGGGTGAGGAACAAAGATGGAATCACGCAGTGACTGCTGACAGTTAAGTCTTGGAAACAGAAGCATGCAATGATTGCAAAGGGATGAGAGGAGGGTGTCCTAGCATGCACTCACTGTGTTCAATGGCATCTCGGAAGAGGACCAGCTGCATGGGCACCATTCCTGGCGCGTTGTTGTACTCAGACAACTGATCCTCCATGAAGGTTTTCAGAACTGGAAAGTCTGTTAGATCCTCATAAATCCGAGGCTCCCGCAGGAAGTCCCCTGTAAAGGCAATGACACAAGCCACATTGGCACAGGGCCTTGGGAAGGACTCCTCCAGATGACCCTACAATGGGAATTCTCATCAGAAATTCTGCTAAGCAGGCACATCTGAAAAAGAGGCTAATATGGTCTCAAAAGCTCATGTATTACATTTTTTTTAATATTCTTTCATTGGTCCAGTTTAGAAACACACACCCATAAAACAAATTTGCTTAACACAGAAACATAGAAATGACGGCAGAAGAAGACCAAATGGCCCATCCAGTCTGCCCAGCAAGCTTTCACACTTTTTTTTTTCTCATACTTATCTGTTACTCTTGGCCCTTATTAGTAACTTTTTGGTTCTAGTTTTGGTTCTAATTACCTTCCACCCCCGCCACTGATGTAGAAAGCAGTGCTGGAGCTGCACCTAAGTGAAGTATCTAGCTTAATTGGTTAGGGGTAGTAACTGCTGTAATAAGCAAGCCACTCCCATGCTTATTTGTTTACCCTGCCTGTGCCATTCAGTCCTTGTTGGTTATTGTCTGAATATAATTCTTTTCTTTATTCCCCCTGCCGTTGAAGCAGTGAGCTGTGCTGGATATGTATTCCAAGTAAAGTATCAGGCTTAATTGATTCGGGGTAGTAACCACTGTAACAAGCAAGCTACACCCATAATTATTTGTTTACCCAGACTATGTAATTCAGTCCTTGTTGGTTGTTGCCTGAATATGTGTTTATGTGAATATGTGGTTGTGCCTAACCACATTCAGAAAAAGGCTTGGCTATTTAAGCAAGCCTTCCCAGATACCAATTGAATGACAGCAACATCTTTTAAGAGACTTCACATTATAATGTAAATAGTTAATCCTAACTGCTCAATTATCTTATTATCTTAATATCCCATTACTACCAAGATGATTCATAAGGCCCAAGATAACAGAAAACCCTGGTTCACCCCTGAACTAAAGGCGATCAAAATATGCCTCAGAAATAAAGAACATATATGGCGTAAAAATCCTACCACCTCTACTTTAGCAAGCTACAAATCTACCCTTAATATCTACAGGAACACCATTTTCAAAACTAAGAGAGAATTTTTCGCAAAAAAAATTCACCACTTCATATTCGATTCCAAAGCTCTTTTTTCATACATCTCTGCCCTCACCAAACCCCTTCCTCCATCCATTCCAGACGACCAGGCTCTCATGAAAGCTATTGAACTGGCTACCTTCTTCGAAAACAAAATTATCAATCTTACCAAAAGGTTTACGTCTTCTAATCCCCTTTTCCCCTTGCATAGTACACCTACTCCTCAGCAGACCACAAAATTAGACTCTTTTGAGACCACTTCTTCCCTAGAAGTGGAAAATATTTTAAAAAAACTCAAACCTTCTTCACATCCCCTAGACTCCATCCCTGCAAACCTTCTAATCTCAATACCAAACACAATAGCTAAGCCCATTGCTAAAATCATCAACTGTTCGTTAACTCAAGGATTAGTTCCCGATTCTCTTAAACAAGCCATCCTGAAACCTCTCCTAAAAAAACCCAACTTATCAACGTCAGACCCAGCAAATTTCCGACCCATCGCCAATCTTCCTTTCATCGCTAAGATCATGGAGAAAATTGTGAATAAACAACTCACTGAATTTCTGGAGGAACATAATGTCCTATCATCGTCACAATATGGTTTCCGTAAATATCGTAACACAGAATCTCTTTTGATATCTCTGACGGACCACATTATTGTAAACTCAGGTAAAAAACAATCACACCTACTGATCCTCCTTGATCTTTCGGCTGCCTTTGATACGGTCAACCACTCAATTATGCTGGACCGACTCAAAGATATTGGTATTGCTGGTTCTGCCCTTGACTGGTTCCGTTCTTTCCTTAGCAATAGATCATTCAAAGTTAAAATCAACAATAAACAATCACATCCAATTAGATCCATCTTGGGTGTCTCACAGGGCTCCGCCCTTTCACCAACTCTTTTCAACATTTATCTGCTTCCACTCTGCTTCCTCCTTACCAAGTTAAAAATCAAGCATTACATCTATGCGGATGATATCCAAATTCTCATTCCAATCAAGGAATCGTTACAAAAATCCCTTATGTTTTGGGATAATTGCTTTAAGGAAATCAGTTCACTCCTTTTCCAGCTTAACCTAGTTATCAACACAGACAAAACTGAATTCATAATCATCTCTCAAGATGAAAACCTCATGTCCAGGGAGACAGTTTTTCACCAAGATGATCAACCTCAAGTTGACAACCAATCTCTTCCTAACTTCCCTTCAACAAAACTAGATAACATCAAAAAGACCTCTCACGTAAGAGATCTAGGCACTCTCCTGGACAACCAGTTGAACTTCAAAAGGTTTGTCTACAATACAACAAAGGAGTGCTTCTTCAAACTACAGGTCCTTAAGAAGCTTAAATCTCTCCTGCACTTTTATGATTTCCGTCTGGTTCTACAAGCAATCATACTCACAAAAATCGATTACTGTAACTCATTATTACTTGGACTCCCGGCTATCACCACTAAGCCACTTCAGATGTTACAGAATTCAGCCGCCAGGATTCTAACCAATTCCAAAAAAAGGGTCCATATCACTCCCATTCTCTACAACCTTCACTGGCTCCCTATCAAATATAGAATCCGATACAAAGTGCTGACCATCATGCACAAATCTGTACACAATCTTGCCCCAATCGATTTAACTCACCAAGTTCGCCCTAATAATCCCACTAGGCCAATGAGAAGAGCTTATCAAGGCACTCTCTTCGTCCCTCAAGCAAAAACATCACGAAAGATCAGAGCCTTCTCTACCTCAGGACCCACTCAATGGAACAATCTCCCACCAGACCTTAGACAAGATCCTTGCCCAATTTCCTTTAAGAAAAAATAAAAAACATGGTTATTCAACCTTGCATTTCCAGACTCTGCATTTTAACTAATCACATTTTCTCTTTGAATGCTTTAGGACATTTAAGACTATGCATTGTAAATATTTTTTCTCTGTTCAGTTAAATTTTAACTGTGTTTGCCCTGTTTACTATGTATGTTCTTAGTTCTATGTATCGCCGTTCAGGCAATTTTTTGTTCTTTGTAAACCGGTTTGATTTGTATTTAATGCAGGAAGATCGGTATATAAAAATAAAAAAAAAATAAATAAATAAATCTTGCTCTAACTCTCAATTATCTTGCTCTAATTCTCTCCCCATTTATATAAACCTTGTTGTAATATAACTTTATGACCTCTTTGCACTTGTTAATGTTTCGTTTCTGCGTTTCACACCCCCTTGTTATATGTAAACCAGCATGATGTGATTTCTAATCACAAATGCCGGTATAGAAAAACTCTAAATAAAATAAATAAATAAAATATAAATTCTCTTTTCCTCTTTCCCCCCTGCCGCTGAAGCAGAGAGCTTTGCTGGATATGCATTGAAAGTGAAGTATCAGACTTATTTGGTTTGGGGTAGTAAACGCCGCAACAAGCAAGCTACTCCCTGTTTTTTTGTGAATGCAAATCCTTTTTACCACATTTCCTCTTGCCATTTAAGCATAGAGCAATGCTGGAGTAACATTGACAGTGAGTATGTTTATTGAATAAGGGTATTAATCTCCAGGTAGTAGCCATCATTCCCGCAAGCTATCCCCATGCCTCTTCTCTTCATTCACATCCTCTAGATTTTATGGATCCACAGTATTTGAAGTCCTTCACAGTTTTGGTCTTCACCACTTCCTCTGGAAGGGCGTTCCAGGCATCCACCATCCTCTCTCTGTGAAGAAATACTTCCTGACATTGGTTCTGAGTCTTCCTCCCTGGCGTTTCAAATCGTGACCCCTGGTTCTGTTGATTTTTTTTCCAATGGAAAAGGTTTGTCATTGTCTTTAGATCATTAAAACCTTTCAAGTATCTGAAAGTCTGTATCATATCAGCTCTGCTCCTCCTTTCCTCCAGGGTGTACATATTTAGATTCCTCAATCTCTCCTCATAAGTCATTCGATGAAGACCCTCCACCTTTTTGGTCGCCCTTCTCTGGACCGCCTCCATCCTGTCTCTGTCCCTTCAGAGATACGGTCTCCAGAACTGAGCACAGTATTCTAGGTGAGGCCTCACCAAGGACCTGTACAAGGGGATAATCACTTCCCTTTTCTTACTCGATATTCCTCTCTCTATGCAGCCCAGCATTGTTTTGGCTTTAGCTATTGCCTTGTCACAATGTTTTGCCGACTTCAGATCATTAGACACTATCACCCCAAGGTCTCTCTCCTGCTCCATGCACACCAGCTCTTCATGCCCCATTGAATACAGTTCTTTTGGATTTCCACACCCCATATGCACGACTCTGCACTTCTTGGCATTGAATTTCAGCTGCCATATCTTCGACCTATTCCAGCTTCCTTAAATCCCATCTCATTCTCTCCACTCCTTTTGGCGTGTCCACTCTATTGCAGATCTTAGTGTCATTCGCAAAAAGACAAACCTTACCTTCTATCCCGTCCACAATGTCGCTCACAAAGATATTGAACAGGATCGGTCCCAACCCCGATCCTTGCGGCACTCTGCTTAACACCGCTCTCTCTTCTCTTACTTATAACAGACGCTCTCTGTGGACAGTAATCCAAACCGCCATACAAGAGGGTGATGTAATCTGACAGTGCTGAGATCAACTGAAGTTCTCTTCTAGCCAAGAAGTTTCTAGAATTGCTTCTGAGCATGCATGGGAGTTCCACATTAGCATCACTGCATTCCATCCCTTAATATAATGCAGATATAACCAGCTTTGTAGAGAGGCGGGAGGGATTGTGAGGCTGTTTGCGTTACCATCCACAGAGAACATCTGTTAAAGGTAAGCAATTTCACTTTCTCCATGTACAAGCACCCGATACAGGTGGAGATTCCCAAGCTGAGGGTTGTTGTGGATTTACTTATGTCCATTGATGCAATCTGATTAACTATGCAGAAAACTGGGAGGTTTTGGATGTGTTGTTTGAAACATAGCTTGGCCAAAGTTACTGTCTATGCGGGTTTCTTTATCCAGGCAGTAATGCTTGATGAAAGTGTTTACTATGGACCAATTTGTTGCTTTGCAATTTTCAGGAACAGATGCGCAATTCTGGTACACTTTTGAAGCTGCAATTGCTCGAATATGATGGGCCTTTGGTGGATTTGATAAGGAAATCCCAATAATCTGGTAACAACGAAGTATACAATTGGAAAGCCATCTAAATAATGTTTGTTTTGAACTGCAAAAACAAGACTGTTATCAAAGGATATGAATTGATTAGACTTTCTGATGTGTTTGGTTCTACTCAAATAGTAGAGAAGAGCCATTCTGCAATCTAGAGTATGTAATTCCTGATCTGACTGTTTTATGAGATTTTGGATAAAAGAATGGTAGAACTATTTCCTAGTTAAGAACATAGGGTAAGCTCTGAGTACAACTCTGTCTTCAAAGAATTTCATTTATGAAGAATAGGTGACCAATAATTGTAGCTTGCTTACTCTCCTTGCCAAAGTATATGCGATTCGAAAAAGCACCTTCCATGTGAGATATTTCAAGTGCGATGTTGTCAATGGTTCAAAAGGCGACATTCAAGAACATTTAGATCCTACTGCAGAGGCAGTACTTGTAATGGTAGCCTCAAATTATTCAGTCCTTCGAGAAATCTTACTACGTATGGATGTCTTGAAATTGGAGTCTTTGCTGAACATTCATGGTAAGTTACAATAGCACTGAGATGCACTCTGTGTTGCTTTTAAGATCAGTATTTAACAGATGAAGAAAGTGCTTTAAAAGATTTGGAACTTAGCAAGCGAATGGAACTTCATTCTGACTTTTACACCACATGGAAAATCTCTTCCATTTCCAACCATATGATTTCCTTTTTGATGGTCTTCTCAATGCCAACAATATCTCTTTTACATCTTCTGATATTTGAAAGTCTTAACAGTTAACTTTCAATTTCCATGCAGTCAGAGCCATTGACTGTAGATTGGGATAGAGTAGTGTTCCATGGTACTGAGTTTGTAGACTTGGGAACATTGGTAGGCTTGGCAGACGGTATGTTATTCTGTGAAGCCACGGGAATCAGGATTGCCTTAGCCAAAATGGAGCTATCAGAATCCTTTCATAGCTTAAGGATTGACCTTGGAACTAGCGGTACCAGCTTTTGGTTTTATGGAATTTATTTTTAAGTATTTATTAACCGCTTTCTCCCTTGATTGAGGTGGTGAACAAGTGAACATTCATAAAATTATACAGAAGAATCACAAAACAAGATAGCTTATTAAAACAACCACACTAGCAGAGTAACATTGCTGGACTCATGCATTCTATAAGAAACAGAACTTTAGCTGAAGGCTTCAAGGGAAAGATCTATTTTCAGCTCATTTTTTAATTACTTTAAATCAGAGAGCAATCAAAGACCTTCTGGGAGAGCATTCCAGATGGCTGGGGCAGCCATTTAGAAAGCACATTCATGCGTTTCAGTTAGCTGGGCAAGCTTAGCTGAAGGGACTTCTAGAAGCCCTTTATTAGCAGAGCGTGGGAGACAGGTGGGTCTATAAAGTCTCAGGATGGAATTAATCCAAGGAGCCTCTTAGTTAATAAATGTAAACACCAACATTAACATTTTATATTTAACGCCCCAAGAGATAGATAACCAGTGTAGCATCTACAGAATCAAACAAATGTGTTTACGCACTGGAGTGCCGGTCAGGATAAATGCAGCAGAATTTTGCACAAGTTGAATCACCCTCAAGACATTGGCTGGCAGGCCAAGAAATCAGGAGTTACATTATTTGAAAGATTGAAAAAGCAGCATTTGTAATACTGATCGAAAATCATCCGGATTTAGCAATGGTTTCAATCTACACAAGAGCCTGAACTTAAAAAAGGTTGCAGAGACTATGCATCCAACTTAATGGCCTGATGAGAAGTCTTTTTGAACAATAAATCAGCAGCTTGTGATTGAATGGTTATGCAAATAGTTATACCTCTGATGTTCCCCATTTGTCAAAAATATTCTGAAGAACACTGGCGTCTAGGGCCATTCATTCAAATGAAGCTGATAGCTCAATGAGGCCACTAAGTGACTGAAATTTCCCCACTAAGATATATATATTTCTTGCAATGGCCCAATCCCATATCTGAGTGGCTTCTCTGCAGAGATATGATATGATCTGTGCCTTGTTTTTTGTTTTTTTTAATACAGAACAGTGATTGTCCATTTGGCTTGTACTACCTTTTTTTGTAAGACTTGGCTTGAATAATTAGAGAGCACTGAAGATTACCCTGAGTTCAAGATGTTGATTTGGAGACTGAAGTCTTGACAAGTCCATACATCTTGTGTGCAAATTGTGTTGAACTGAGCTCCCCAACCCTGAAGGGAAGCATCAAATGTGATTATCTTCTGAATGGATGGAGAATGAATTTCCCATCCACACAACAAAAATTTCCTGTTCATGCACCATTGTATTGAAGATATAAGTGATTTGTGTTAGGAGTTTGTGATTTAGAGGTTGCAAGGGTTGGTTCCAGCAACTCTTCAGATGCCATTGTGCTTTTCTCATATTCAGATGCACTTAATGCCGAATTTTAAAAGTTTATTTATTTATTTAAATCTTTTCTATACCGTCGTTAAGAAGGATCCGTCACAACGGTTTACAATAAGGCACATAAAATAGTATGCTGCAATATATTAATTTACACAGGTGCCATAATGATTCAAAGTGTTGCTTGCGCTAAAATGCCCATATACGTAAGTATGTGGGCTATGTGCGAGCATCATGGATTTTAAAAGCCACTAATTATGCATGTATTTGCATAATCTAAAAAAGGGGGAGGGGTAGAAAAGGGGCAGGGCATGGGAGTTCCAAGGCGAAGTCAACAGTTACACGTGTAAATCTGTATTTAAAAACCAGAGGCTGCAGCGCGTTGTGGCTTCTTAACCGCATATATTTATTGCTGCTCCTAATGAGGTATAAATTAGCAGAAATCACGTTTTAGGCTTAACATAACGGGGTGAGGGGGTCCAAGTCAACTGGGGGAAGTGCAGGCTGAAGAACCAGAGGCGTCTGGATGACCTCGAGATAGATTGGGCAAACTGGTGGACTACTTGGTAAAACTGAAAATGTCCTTCATGAGAGCTTGTTTTAAAATCAGCCTACCTGAGCACATTAAAGCCTACAAAGTCCTAAGGAAGATACACAAAGTACATTTGTTTTATTAACAGCTTAAAATTAGGAGCACACTTATGTACAGTAGGCAGATTTTAAATTATATGCGCACAACTGCATGCATGATTTAAAATTCCAGTGTATGTCCACTCGTGTGTCCATACTCACATGTATGGGGCCCATGCGCTTGTTTGAAGTTACCGTCTTACAGGTAGATTTTAAAAACATTGCTTGCGCAAAAACAGCCCCATACATGTATATGTGGGCCACGCGCGAGCAACACGAATTTTAAGACGCTGGGAAGTACGCACTTACAAATATGTGTGCGTCAAGAATAAGGAGGCAGAAAAGTGGCACGGCATGGGTGTTCCAGGGTGGGACCAAGACTTAGACGCGTAGCCCTGGCAACGCGTACCATGTTACCTGTGTAACTTTACTACTGGTCCTGATGAGGCGCAAGTCTGGAGATTTTGGGCCAGAGGGATCCTGAACACCAAGGGTGGGGGTAGGAGAGGGAGAGAGCACACCTCTGTTAGAGAGGCAATCTGACACTCTATATATCTCCCACTGTAAGAGGGGCACTTTCAACCGAGGGTGGGTTTTTGGAGGGGAGGTGTTATATTGGTCAAGTAGCTTTACAGAAAAAAACAAGCTGCCCTGAAAAGTAAAGGCAAAGACAATAGAAAACCAATTTAAATAGAGTAAAAGAGCCTGCAGCCACCTCAGCGGCCTCGTGAAGGGAAGGGATCTGGACAACCAGATTTACACCTCACGGGCGCACAGACCAACACACACAAGGGCACCAACCCCCAGCTCGGCTGCCTCAACCAGACAGAGCAGAACCCACTAGGATTCCTTGAAAAAACAAAAAAAAAGACCCTGGACAAAGGCTCAAAGAAAAAAATATTGGTCTAAAAAATTGGTAAACCACAGAACTGCAGGATTCACACCCTCTGCCACCTGCTGGAGCCAGAGAAATACTGAGGAACTGCAGGGGGCACTGTTGGTTATATACGATGTCAGCGAAGCTTTTTCTCTGTCTCTATCTGCTGGCAGGGGGAAATGAACCCAGGAGTTTGGACTGATCCGGGCACGTATAGGGAATGTTGGTTGTAACATGGAGCTGCTGCAATCAATATCAGCCACCTGGCCAGCCCCTCGGATCTGAGTCCGGGTTGTCTTTATTTTTTATTTATTTAGATTTATATTCTGCTTTTTACACTTTTTTCAGCGCTTCAAAGTGGATTACATTCAGGTACTTTAGGTATTTCCCTATCCACAGAGGGCTTACAATCCAAGGGGGTCATTTATCAAAGTGCTATAATGGCGTTTTTGCATGCAAAAAATGCCATTAACGCATGCAAAAGCACCATAACGCATGGTGTGATACAAATAAGAAAAAGGGGAGGATATTGGGGCGGGATTTTTGGCCAAGTGGGCTGGGCTCACAGTTTTGCAAATTCCTATCGCACAGCTTTACGCAAATGAAAAAGGTGTAGGTAATTAAAATTCGCATTAAAGCTGTGCGATAGGGCTTTGCAAAACTGTGAGCCCACAAATTCTCCCCTCTTTGTTATTTGTATCACACCATGCGTTATGGTGCTTTTGCATGTGTTAATGGCATTTTTTGCATGCAAAAACGCCATTATAGCACTTTGATAAATGACCCCCTAAGTTTGTACCTTAAGATCTGTGAAGCGCTTTGACGTGGTGGGGAAGTGACAGGAATGTGAAGATGGGCAGCTTATGCAGGCAGCGACTTCCCTCTTCTCAGCAGCCGGCGTGGGCAGACGTTGTAAATTTGGACCTTCCATCCAAGCCTGCTCTGATTAGGGGGATGGATCGTTGTTTGAAGGAGGCAGACAACAAACCTGGATCTACATCAGTGGTCTGCAGTGCAGGAGGATTTTAGTCAGGAGCCACAAATGAAGCTTGGAAGAGCCACATGTGACTCAAGAGACTCCGGTTGGCCAACCCTTGCCTAGGCCTAGCGTGGCAGGCTATACATAAATGCTCCATAAACAAACAAATACAATGCTGCATGTGACATTTTTCAAAAGGGAGTGAGAATGACAGCCACATGCAGAATCAGTGCCTACAGGCCAGTGAACCCCACTCATCCCAATCAAAGTATCAATGAAAGAGCTGTGCCTTCCTTCGCCTTCCCTGCAAAAAGCAGAGCACATAGCTTGGGCTTATCAGAAGACAGCCGTTCAGTCCTTTTTTTGTTTACTATCTCCCACTTCACTGCGGGACGAGTAGTTCTGATATCCCCAGACAGCCTTTTTGGAGGGGTTTTATTCCCCTCATCTGCTAAGTTCTGGATGCCATGCAGCTCAATTGAAGGCACTGAAGGGTCCTTACCAAAAATTGGTGGATGTTTGCTGGGACACAGACTGTGAAAGGTCATGTCAAAGAGAGCTCCCAGTTTCTCACTCACGAGGCTGGTGAAGATTTCCATGTCAGTCATATCCACCAGCCGGTCAGAAAACACCCTTTTTCAAGACAGAAAAACAAATAGACAATCGGAGAGAAGCCAGCTCATTAACCTATACAGCAGGTTGTATACTCAGAGTAGAGAGCTCCCTGAGTGGGTGCAGGTGGCCCAGCAGTTAAAATGATGGGCTGAGCACCAGAAGACCTGGCTTAAATGTGGCTTCTGCCACTGATATTTGCTCTGACCTTGGGCAGATCACTTTAACTCTCACTACCTCAAGTGCTTACCTAGGGCCTGATTTGTAAAAGCATTCATCTGCATAAAACTCATTTATGCACATATTTTGACATACACAAAAGAGAGACATTCCTGGCGCAGAGCTGTGGGCAGGGAAGTCAATTATGTATATACTTTTGATTTTCAGAAGCAAGCGTGTAAGTATACGCATACACATTTACACCTGCTCCGGAGGAGGTGTAAATGTGTGTGTGAAGGTCTGGCAGGGATTCCAAACATAGCCCTAATTTTCAAAGTGGACTTAAGCACGTAAGTCCCCACTGAAAATTCAGGCTAAAATTTGTGAGTACTTTTTACTTGCAGACTTTAGCCCTATGTGCACTGTTATAAAACTGGGCTCCTAAATTGTAAGTTCTCTAGAACAGAGACTCGGTGCACCTCACTGGCATAAGAAGCAAAGTTGAAGATAGCAAGACCTGACATAGCCTACTACCAGAGGTGAAGGAGGCCATCACTTTGGAAGATTTTGGGTCTGCTTAGAACAGACGAGGGCAGTGGTAAGAAAAGAACTGAAGGACAAGTAAAAAAAACATGAGGGGAAGGGTGTTTGGTTGCTTATGGGAATTTATAGGTGCAACTGCTCCAAGTATATGTTGTAAAATGCCCTGATATAAATGGTGGAATAATAAAAGCAAGTTTGCTTACCGTAAACGGTGTTTTCCTTAGATAGCAGGATGAATTAGCCATGCTGCCAGGGTCGTCCTCCAAGCGGCCTGATGCAGCACTTTCTTCAAGTATACAGAGCTGTGCTCTGTGCACCTGCATGGATGTTCCCACGCGAATCTCCTCATCTCATCAGGTAATGCAAAACATAAATGTGCAGTGAGCAGAGAGGAACAGACAGAATCAGAATGAAGGTGAAAGCTGTCCAGGAAGGAGGGTGGGAACGCATGGCTAATTCAGCCTGCCATCTATGGTTTACGGTAAGCAAAGTTGTTTTTTTCCCCATAGATAAGCAGGTTGAATTAGTCATGCTCTCTGGGAGTCCCCAGCTACGAAATTCCAGAGCTCGGTATTATTTCCGATACCATAGAGACTGCTGAATAGGACAAATACATGTGAAAGAATTAACGGTTAATGTGGACAGCTTACATTTGAGTTGCAAAACGTAGTATCACTTCACCATTGGCTGCATCCGATCTTGTCTGTTGTGTAAGATAATAGTGTAATGTGAAGGTGTGCAGAAAGGACCATGTAGCTGCTCTGCAGATATCTAAAATTGGTACATCTTTTAGGTGAGCTATGGAGGTTGCTTTAGCTCGGATTTGATGTGCCTTTACTCCATCCGGGAGTTTATCCTTATGTGATGATTTGCAGAAGTTAATACACTAGAATAACCAAGTCACCAAGGTATGTTTTGTGACTGGCAAACCTGATGCATTTGGGTTGAAGGAGAGAAATAATTGTGAATTACTTTTCGGCGACTGAGTTCTTTGAATATAATAAGCCACAGCTCTTTTACAATCCAAAGTATGAAGGGTTTTCTCCCTTTCTGTAGCATTTGGCTTCGGGAAAAAAGTTGGTAAAGTGATTGTTTGGCTCAAATGAAATGTTGAGACTACTTTAGGGAGAAAGGCAGGGCTGGTTCATAGGGTAACTTTATCGTCGTAGAACTGCAGGTACGGAGAGTAGTGAACTAAGGCTTGCAATTCACTGACTCTTCTTGCTGATGTGATAGCCACTAAGAATAGGACTTTCCAAGCCAGTTATTTCATTAAGATGGAATGTAGCAGTTCAAATGGCAGGTGCATGAGTTTTTCCAAAACTATGTTAATGTCCCAGGGGGATGAAGTCTTATAGCTCTCTTCATGAATCGAGATACCAATGGATGTATGGAAATGGATTTTCCATGCAAGAAAAGGTGGTGTGCCACAAAAGCACTCAGGTGCACCATAATGGATGATACTGCTAGTCCAAAAGAATACAACAGATGGAGATATTGGAAGATATTGTTGTGGAGAGCTATGAAGCGGATCTATACCTGGATTATTACACCAATTGGAGTATCTGCTCCATTTCCCAGCATAATTCATCCTTGTAGATGGCTTCCTAGCCGAGATAAGAATATGCTTGATGTCTGTCGGGAGAGAGAGATGACTTAAGGCCTTTCTTTCAATCTACAAGCTGTCAGACGCAGAGAGGAGTGCAGGGGGTGAAGTAAAGTGCCCCTTCTTGTGATATGAGGTCTTGTCGGTTCCCTAGGTATATCGGCCTTTGGATTGTTAGATGTACTAGGTAGGCATACCATGGTTGTCTGGGCCATGCAGGTGCAATGAGAATGAGATCTGATTAATTTGTTATGCACTTTTGGATTACTCTTCCCAACATGGGTATTGGTGGGTAAGCATATAAGAGATTCTGCATCCAGGGAAGCAAAAATGCATCCTGGGCTACTCTGCGAATGCTGGGGTAGATGGAACAAAACCGTGATAGTATTGTGTTGGTCTCCATTGTGAAGAAATCTATATAGAGTGTTCCCCTTCTCTGAACAGACTGTTCACTGCTTCTTGATTTAATGCCCACTCATGGGGGTGGAATATTCTGCTGAGCCTGTCGGCTTCCGTGTTCTCTATTCCCAGAAGATAAGTTGCTTGCAACTGGATGGAGTGGTTCAGTGTGCATTCTAGTGTTAGCACTGCCTCCTTGCAAAGAGTCCGCGAACCGGAACTTCCTTCTTAGTTTATGTAAAACATGGCCACTTGGTTGTCCGTGTAAACAATTACTCTCTTCCCAGTGAGAATATCTATGAAAGTGCAGACTGCATTCTTTATAGCCCTCAGTTCCAGCAGATTTATCTGTGTTTTTCCCTTCGGCGACCAAATCCCTTGAGTTTTGAAGTGTAATACATGTGCACCCCAGCAGTGAATGGATGCATCTGTTGTCATAGTGATTTGATAATGTGGGGAACAGAATGGTGTTCCCATCTGCAAGATTTAGGGGAAGAGCCACCAGTCTATATCCGAGGTCATAGAGCGAGTCATAAGAATTTGACGAGACACTGATTGGTTGTGCTGAGACCATTGGGTTTTTAGTCCCCATTGTAGTCAACACATATGAAGACGGGTGTGTGGTACCACAAATAGGGCTGCTGCCATATGACCCAGCACTATGAGAATTTGGCGAGCTGATACATTCGAATGAGTTTTTAATGCAGAGGCCAGTTCTCTGAAAGTCTGTATCCATTCCATCAGAAGGAAGGCTCTGCAGAGTTTGGTGTTTAATAATGCTCCAATGAACTGGAAAGTTTGGGTGGGGACTTGGTTCGACTTCTCATAGTTGATTATGAATCCTAACTTGTCTAAGCAGATTATGGTGTGCTGTAGGTGTGAAAGCAGTATTTTTGGTTTCAAGGAGACTAGGAGCTAGTCATCTGAAGTAGGGAAAAATCTTGATGCCTTTCTTTCAGAGATGGGTCACAGCCACCACTAGGCATTTCGTGAACACTCTGGGAGCTGAGGATAGGCCAAATGGAAGTACCTTGTATTTATAATAAGAATTGTTCATTTGAAAGCAGAGGTACCACCGCAAGGTTGGATGCATTGGAATGTGGGCATAGGCATCCCTGAGATCCAAAGAGCACATCCAATCGGTGGGTTGCAGGAATGGTAGAATGGTTTTGAGAGATGTCATCTTGAATTTCTCCTTCTGAATAAACTTGTTCAAGGCTCGAAGTTCTAAAATAAGTCTGAGGCCCCCACCTCTTGTGGGAATGAGGATGTATTGGGAGTAAAACCCTTGATTGTGTTGCTTGGGAGTCAGCATTTGTATTGTATTCTGGTCTAAAAACTTCTGCATTTCCTTGTAAAGCAGATGTAAGTTTTTGAGATCTCCCTGTGGATGAACCAGATGGGGTAGGCAGGGAGTTGTATAGAAATTCAGTTGAAAACCGCTCCTGACTATTCTGAGAATCCAACGGTCTGATGTTATGGATGACCATTCTGGGAAGGAAGAGGATATCCTCCCTCCCACTTTTGGTTTTGGCTGTGGCCTTGCTTCATTCAAAAATTTTGTTGAGGCGTCTGGCTCGGGCCCTGTGCCTGTTTTTGTTGGCATGGTGCCCTCTGGTGATTTCTTGTTTGTGGCTGCTGAGGCTGCTGCCTCTGGGATTAGTAAGATGGTGTACAATAGGGAGTAAACTGTCTGTATTGTCTATGTTGGTAGAATGGTCATTTGTAGGTATAATACCGTTTAGAGGGGTATTGTTCAGTTGGGAATGTTAGCGATGATACTGCTACACTTTGTTCTTTTAACTGTGAGACAGTTTCACGGAACCTATCCCCAAAAAGACCGTCTCCCTTGCAAGGTAGGTCAGTGAGCTTTCCTTGGACATCTTCCCATATTACACGCGCCTTGAGCAAGACGATTCTATGGGCCGCTATGGCAGTTGCTGACATTCTTGCGGAAGTATCAAAGGCCTCATAGACTGTTCTAAGTAGGTTACAAAAGGCTTCCTCCATGTTCAATTTGATTGGATTATCAGCCTTAGTAGGACTGTCTTGTTTTAGTCCTTGTAGGCACTCATATAAATACTGAGTTATATAAAATTGGTGCTGTTGGATTCTAGAATTTAGCATTGCACCTTGAAACATTTTCTTGCCAAAGTTGTCCAGGTACTTGCTGTCTCTATCTGGTGGAGTGTTAGAGTACAGCCTCGTTTTCTTTGCTTTTTTCATTGCCGATTTGACAACAATAGAAGCATGTGGTAGTTTGTACCATTCCATAGTGTGCAGACTTGCATACTCTAAATTTCAGATCTGTCTTCCTAGAAACAGCAGAGGTGGAAACGGTGATGTCCAGGGTTTGTCTAGGATATCCTCCAGTACTACATGGGGCGGTAACGCCATAAGCTCTGATGGAATATTGAAAATCTTTAATATTCCATGTACCTCCGCCCTCAGATCTGGTATCTTTTTTGTTTCTACCTTTAGGAAGGAGCCTACTTTCGCTATGAACTTTGAATATGTTAAGTCTTCAGGTGGTGAAGACAGTGCAGGCGGCTCCTCCGGTGGATCTGAAGGAATCCCTACATATGATCCAGGAGATGTTGGTGGAGAGGCAGTGATATTAACTTCTCTCTCCGAATCTGCTGGGCTAGGTTCATGTCCTGTGGTTTCCTCTGCACCTTCCTCTTCTGGGGGGAGGGGAGGAGGAGACAGTAGAGACCTAGTAGAGATGCTGTCTTCAGACTCAGATGAACCTTGGTCTTGAGGGGGTCCTGCATTGATGCAAAGAAGTTTTTTAGAATGTCCGTTATCTGCAACATTGTTTGCAAGGCTGCTTCCTTCCCCTTGGTCCGGGAAGTATGGCGTTGTACTTTCTGTGGCAGGCTAGACTCAGATGGAGTCTTTCTTGGAAGCACTGCCAGGAGGATAGCAGAGACTGGTTCCTTCTGTGAGGGGGTTCGGATGTGAGACTCTTGGTGAGATTTGTGTTTTATTGAGGGTTCTTTTAACTGAGGTAATTGTCTTTTTTGCTCACACACTTATGAAAGGCCCGAGTATATAGTGCTTGATGAGAGTGAGGAAGATTTGTCAGTTAATCTGACTACTTCCACATCAGAACCAGCATCCAGCTCTTCCGCCGTAAATACTATTTGTGGGTCTTGTCTCCATTGCAACAGAGTACTCTCCTTGAGCTGATTTATGTCCCTGGGTTTGTCACGCTTCTATGGTGTCAAAGATGTCCTTTTCCTCTTCTCTGTGGCTGTTTTAGAATGAATGTCTTCCGATTCCATCGGTTTTCATGCCTCATGTGTCAACTGTCATATGACTCGACATTTCACGCACTGGCTTGGTTGAAGAATCTTGCATCGGGCGAGTTGACATCCTGTGTATCAGATGAGTGAATGGTTCATGTGTCGGGCAAGGAGACGCTATCTGCGTCGGGCAAGGAGACGCTATCTGCGTCGGGCGAGTCGACACTTTGTGCATCGTACGACTCAGAGATCCATTCGTCGTACTTCGGTTAGCACCATGTTCAGATGTTTTAGATTCTGGCTGTTTTCCTCCTGAACCCTTACCGTCTCTGGAAGAATCTTCTACCGTTTTGTTTGTGGTTCCAGAGAAGTGGATTTCTTACCTGGAACCACTTTGTCTTCTGAGCCAGTAAAGACTGGGTCAAAGCGTAAGAACTGGAAGGATCGCTCTCAGCCTCAATTTTTTTCGCCCTTTGTCTCTGGGCCTGTGGAGACATCCCCACAGTCGCAGCAGGAGGCCTGATCGTGATCTGGACCTAGGCATATGTAGCAATAATTATGTCCGACAGTTTTGCCACACTGGCAGAATTTGAAACCTGGTGCCTTTGGTGCCATTGTAGCACTTAAAAGTACTTTTTTGGGGAACTCAAAAGGGTTTGAGTAGGTAAGATTAGAAAAAATAAGACACAAGAGAAAGGTGAGTGCAACTAAGAGCTGCGTGGGAGAAATGAAAACTGACGAGATGAGAAGATTCGCACGGGAACATCCATGCAGGTACACAGAGCATAGCTCTGTATATTTGAAGAAAGTTCTGTGTCGGACTGCCCAGAGGAGGTCGCAGAGAGCATGGCTTATCTATGGGAAAATAATGATTAAACTGCAGTGCAAGTTGTACATCAGCCAATCAGAGAGCAGCCAGCTCATTAAAGTGGGATTGGAGGACAGGCTTTGGAAAAGACTGCTGCTGCCCCTTCACCATGCCCTAAGAAAAGAGCAGCTGCCACGAACCTAAAGCACTCATGGATCCAGAGGCGGCTAATGTGTTGCTTAGTGTCATGGAAGTCCCGGTGAGCCCGCAGCATGCCCTGGAACACCTGAATGAGACACACAGAAAGTGAGAACAGGTACCAAAAAGGCACAGAGTCTTCATAGCCCCTCTGCCTGGTAAGGATATATATGAAGAGCTGATGTCCTCACTTTTAACAATCTTTTCCTCACATGGGTGCTAGGGAGTCACTGGGTGAAATACCTTGGAGATGTCCCTCAGATTGAAGAGATAGTGGATCTTTGCCGGCGTAGGTAGGAACCTCTGGATAACAATGTTGTAAAGGTCAATGGTTGCCTGAGTGACAATGCCCCCAATGGGCTTCACCTCCTCCTCAAAGTCCTGCAGCTTTTGGTTGATCATTGTGCCAAAGATTCGCTTGATCTGTGACTCCTGCAAACAAAAGAAGGCAAAGAGGTAGACAGATCTTTAGTTGTCGGTGTATGGGTGTGTATGTGTCACACCTCCTGTTTCTACTTAACTGTGTCTATGTGCACCATTGCTATAGACAGAGAGATACTGCATTAGATTTAAGTATTACACAGATTGCAATGTCATATATAGTGTCTTCTGTATGTACTAGTTAAAGATAATGTATATTGTTGTATTTTATTTATTTATTTATTTATAAATTTTTATATACCGCCGCTCATCAAAGATATCACGTCGGTGTACAGTGAACAGGAACTTACGCCGGAGCGTTTTACATTTAACAGAGTTATATAAGTGTTATACAATTAAAAAAGGCAAGTATATAAATATTTGAACATAAAACAAGTAGAATCTTTTAAAAAAAAACAAAAAACAGAACTATCATTTAGTTGTAACTTAACTGAGCTGAATTAAAATAATACTATAGAGTATGAGGGTTCAAGAGGAATAGGTAAAAGCTAAGGGAGAGGGTTAGAAGGTGATGGAGTTCTAAATTAGAAGTGGTAAGAGGGGAGCGATTGTGCTAATCTTAGATTAGGAGCAATTATATGGTAGGATCATTATAGTAGGAGCAGAAATAGGGGAAGTTAGAGATGGTATATAGACAGGGGGTGTCGGGTAGAAAGGCAGGGCAGGTAAAGGAGGGGAGGACATATTTATTTCAAGTATAAGCATGTGTGAATAACCATGTCTTGAGTTTTTGCTTGAATGTTTTGGGAGATGGCTCAAGGCGCAGTTCGGTGGGCATGGTATTCCATAACAAAGGGCCAGTAAAAGAAAGCGCTCGCGCTTTGGTAGAAGCATAGTTATATAGTTTGGGCGAGGGGGTCTGTAATGTGGCAAGGTATTGATTTCTGGTGGGTTTAATAGAGTTTTGAAATTGTAGTGTATTATTAAACCATTTCATTTCAGGATTGTGGAGGGCTTTATGGATAAGTGTTAGTGTCTTATAGTGTATGCGAGATTGAATGGGGAGCCAGTGTAAATCCTTCAAAACTGGCGTAATGTGTTCCTTTGAGTTTGTATTAGTAAGGATGCGGGCTGCAGTATTTTGCAGGATTTGTAAGGGGCGGATGGCATTTTTAGGTAGGCCTAGGAGGAGTGAATTGCAATAATCTGTTTTGGAAAACAACATGGCTTGTAAAACTGTCCGGAAATCAGATGCGTGAAGTAAGGGTTTCAATTTTTTGAGTGTATGTAATTTGAAAAAACACTCTTTAAGGATTGCGCTGATAAATTTTTTGAGGGTCATTTGGTCGTCAATAATGACTCCTAGGTCTCGGACTTGGTGGGAGAATTGTATGTGCGTCGATGTTATTGGTGAGGTGGGAGAAGCATGTAGAGGGGTGGGAGGAGAAATGATCATGAGTTCTGTTTTTGTGGAGTTGAGGGCAAGTTGTAAGGAAGTTAGTAGATTATTGATAGAAGCGAGGGTAGTGTCCCAGATTTCAATGGCTTTGGGTATGGATTCCGTTACTGGAATAAGAATTTGTACATCATCAGCGTACAAAAAGTGTGGAAGCTTAAGATTGGCGAGGAGATGGCAGAGTGGTAGGAGATAGATGTTAAAAAGGGTAGATGAAAGTGAAGAGCCTTGCGGGACTCCTTGCTTCAGGGGGATTTCTTTTGAAAGGTGGTTGCCAATTTTGACTTTATAGTTACGGTTGGACAGGTAGGAAGTAAACCAGTTATGAGCAGTACCAGTTATTCCAATCTCGTGAAGGCGTTGGAGGAGAATTTGGTGGTTAACGGTATCAAAAGCCGCTGAGATATCCAGGATTACTAGAAGATGAGGTAGATTTTTATCTAGGCTTTTGAGAAGGTAATCAGACAGAGATAAGAGCAGGGTTTCAGTACTATGTAGTTTGCGAAATCCGTATTGTGAGGGAGAGAGGATTTGGTGTTCTTCTAAATAGTCACTAAGTTGACGGTTGATAGTTTTTTCTAGGATTTTAGCAATAAATGGGAGATGTATATAGTGCTTTTTGGAGTGTATAATTTATATATAGTGTATAAGGTTATCCACAGTGTATAATGTTACACACAGTCCCTTTTTGAGTATATAATTTGCAATGTTGCATATTATGTTCTTTGGTTGTTTTTCCATCAGGTACTGTTCCTATTCTCCTCTTCCTCTTTTTCCCTCTCTTCTCTCTTCCTAGCTGCACCCCTCCCCCCACCCTCATTTTTTGTATTTTCCTCCTTCAGTTATATGGTAAACCGGCATGATGTACCCACGAATGTCAGTATATAAAAGCTAATAAATAAATTAAATAAATACATATGTCATTCTACGCTCAGCTCTACTGCATGAAACACACTGGAGATTTTCCAGAAAGTTGCTTTCAAAAGGGGCTGAACCCTCAGCTATGTCCCCTGCTGTCCTCTCATAGAAAGCATAACTGATGCAACTTAGACACAGAACCCCCTCAACTCCACATTATGTGAGGAATCATTCCCTATGTACAGAGCAATCTCCCGCCACCTATGCATTCCTCACCGTGGGGAAGGTCATGTTGATGAGATTGAATCTGCTTTGCAGGCGTCCAGAGATCATTGTCCTGCCTCCTCCTGGGGGTCCCATGGCTGCCATGAGGAACATGTCCTAAAAAGGAGAGAAAACACTGAAAGGAAACACTTCCCCTCCCCCCCTGTTAGATGTGTATATTATCTCCTACAAAACAGAGAAGAAAAAGAACAGAAAGAGATGGAGGAATGAAGAGAAAGAATCAAGAAATAGGAAAGGAGATAAAAGAATGAAAAACAGGATCATTAGAGTGAAGAAAGGAAGGAGTAATGGGGAGGGAGGGACCTGAACTTTGGAGTGGAGGAGGAAGAAGGGGAGGAGAACCAGGAGTGAAGAAAGGAGAGAAAAAAGGAATGAGAGCAAGCAGAAGAAAAGAGGAGTCATGGGGTGAAGGGGAAGAGGAGGGGGGAGAGAGAGCAGGAGTGAAAAAGGAATGGAAATATCAGGTGAAGGGGAAAGTCAAACTGACCTTGATATATTTGACAGTCTGGTTCTGTCTGTCATACCAGAACCCGTAATCAAGCCAGAGTCGGATAAGCTCCAGGGGTGGCTGGGAGCCAAAAGTGTCCTTGGCTGGCATGTTCAGGTCGTCCATGAAGGTGATGAGCTTTTTGCCCCCCATGGGAACATACACGCCCTTGGTTCTCTTTTCCACACGACTCTCTATGATGTTCTGGACATTGTCAGATGAGGTCTGGGAAAGAAAGCAAATTTACTTTTATTGACCAATATTACAAATCTTATAACTTAACAGACTATCCAGACTCAGACATTTCAACAAATACAAATATACTTTACATGTATTAGTTCCGAATCAGGACTAACATCAATATAGCAATATACATTCGAACAGCTGAGACAATTGTAACTGGAGTTCTGTGTGAACAGCGGGATAAGTCAGTCACGCATGTTGAATGATGTACTAATGGCATCAAGTTCTGGATTTCCCTAGTTTCAACTAGAAAAAGCTTATGCTCTTCTAAAAATCTGCAAGCTTTTCATGGAATACTGAGGAATGCAGCCAAAGTTCTGGAAGAAGCATCAAAGGCCAATCTTTTAATGCGTTTAGCACATTCTTTGGCCTCGAAATACCATTTTTTTTAATCTATTGGAAAAGCCTGTTTTTGCAGAAAAGAATGCATATATTTATTGTAAACATTTATTACCCGTACTATCAGGCAGATTACAAAAAATAATCATAAACACACATTGACAAATATTGAATCTTATGCAATTGATGAGCAGCTATTCTGGAGTTGAACATGGATGCATGGAAAACCTTTTTTTGCTATATTATCCAATATCCTGGAGTACTGTGTTCAGTTTTGGAGACCATATCTCAAAAGGGATAGACAGGATGGAGGCAATCCAGAGATGGGCGACCAAAATGGTCCATCAAATGACTTATAAGGAGAGGCTGAAGGACCTAAATATGTGCAGGGGACCTAAATATGTGCAGGGGAGATGGGATACAGACCTTCAGATACCTGAAAGGTTTTAATGATGCATAACTCTGAATCTTTTCCGTTGGAAAGGAAACAGTAGAATTAGGGGTCATGAAAAGAAACTCCAGGAAGGATGATTCAGAATCAACATCAAGAAATATTTCTTCAAGGAGAAGGTGGTGGATGCCTGGAATACCCTTCCTCCGGAGGTAGTGAAGACAAAAACAATCAAAGAATTCAAAGGGGCATGGGATAAGCACTGTGGGTCCCGAAAGGCTAAAGGACAGAAATGAAGAAAAGAGTGCATGGGGATAACTCGCTCAGTGTGACAGTTGCTACCCTTAGCAGAAGCATGGGGATGACTACCCTCAACCAATAAACCTTGATACTTTTGAAATAACTACAACATCACCCTCCGCTTTGACGGCCTGAGTAGGGGAGGGGAATTGGATTCAAACGGCAACCAACACGGGCCCCAACTTTTCTGTAGAAAAGTTAAAATATGTGAAACTGAAGCATGAGTCGGCCACACTCCCTGCCCAGTACACCAGGACTCAAAAACCCTCCAAATCCTAACATAGGCCAAGTATGGTCTTCTAGCCTGTGGTAAGGTGGAGTTAACTTCCTTGGAATAACCCTTCCATCTCAGACATTTCCTCTCAAAAACCAAGCCGCAAGTCAGAAGTGAGCTGCCTGATCCGAAAAAATCAAATCTTGGTGAAGAAGCCTTGATAGGTGAACAAACCTTAGAAGCCCGTCTACTGCATATTGACCAGATCCACGAACCAAGGTCGACGTGGCCATTCTGGAGCCACCAGAATCACCTGCCTAGGATATTGCTTTATCCACCAAAGCACCTTGCCCCACAAGCGGCCATGGAGGAAATACATTATGAAGAATTCACAGAGGCCATGGCAGCACAAGAGCATTTATGTCTTCTGTCCCGGGCTCTCACCTGCAACTGTAAAAACATGCCACCTTGGCATTCTGCCGTGATGCCATTAAGTCCATGTAGGACATTTCCTATCTGATACAAATGAGATGCATTGCTTCTTCCGATAGCTTCCACTCTCTGGGTCTAGCCGCCTTTGGCTGAGAAAAATCAACCTGGATGTTGTCTACTCCAGTAATGTGAGACACTGCCAGGAGTGACAGATGCTGTTCCACCCAACCAACCAACTCTGGGCCTCCTGAGCCACTGTCTGCCTCTTGGTTCCTCGCTGCCTATTGATGTAAGCCATCGCTGTTGCATTGCCCGACAGAACCTGCACTGGCTAACCGCGTAACCGTGGCAGAAAGGCAAGCAACGCGAAATTTACCGCCCGCATCTCTAACTGATAAATCATGATGCCTCCTCTTTTGACCATTGGTCTTGTACTGACTGACCTTGGCACACCACTCCCCAACTGAAGAGGCTGGCATTGGAGTTTACTAGCACCCAGTTCAGGACTTCCAACGCCACTCCTTGACTCAGACCGGCCCAACCAAGCCAGTGAAAGACTGGAGCTGGCATTCCCCCTGAATGGAAGCGGAAAATGAAACTCCTCTGATAATAGATTGCAATAGGAGAGAAGAGACCTCTGAAGAGTTTGCATATGAGCAAACATCCAAGGAACCAGTTCCAGTATTGGCGCCATAGAACTCAGGACCTGTCAACAGTCCCAGACTTTGGCTACTGAAAGCCACAAAAGCCAACGTACCTTAGACTGAAGCTTTAGCATCCAGTCATGAGAAACACTTTCCCTATTATGGTGTCAAAGCAAGCCCCCATGTATTCCAGGGATGGAGACGGTGTGAGGTGACTCTTTACCAAATTCACCACCCAGCCCAGAGACCTTAACCTCTCTAGGACCTGCTGTACAGACTGCCAGAAGAGATCTACCAACTTTACCTGAAAAAGCCAGTCATCCAGATATGGGTGTAGCAGTACTCCTTCCCTTCTGAGTACTGCTGCCACCATCACGATTACTTTGGTGAAAGAATGAGTAGCTGTCACCAACCCGAAAGGAAGGGGTGCAAAACTGCAAGTGCTTCCCCAAAATCATGAATTGGAGAAATTGCTGGTCTTCTGGCCTGATTTCTATATGTAGCTATGCCTCCGTTAAGTCTAAGGATGTCTTTGTGTGCTGCTACTATGAGGAGCACAAAGTCTCCATTTAAAACTGGGGTATCCTGAGGGATGCAATTACCTTTTTTAAATCCAAAAATGGTCTGAAGGTTCCCTCCTTTTTCGGTATCACAAAATAAATGGAATACCTTCCTGTTCTCTATTACTCTGGAGAAATGGGAATTATAGCCCCCATGTGCTGAAAGTGGTCCACAGTCCCCTGAACTGCCATCATTCTGGCGTGCGGGGTGCAAGGGGAGATGATGTAGGCTTCTTGTAATGGCCAAGCAAATTTTTAACAATTACATTTTATTAATCATGGAGTACAGTTCAAAACCAACTATTTGGCACTGTAACCAAATTAGCAACCTACCATGAAAGATTTTTTTTTCTGTTGTAAGCCCCCTCCCCGCAGATAACAACAAACTTTCTCAATCAGTTCAGTAGGTAGACTCTGAAATAGGTCAATGTTGTTTATACCATTTCAGGAAAGGTTCCCACACTATTATATGCTTTAGCACCTTATCTCTTCAAATCACAGTGAGGTGATTCATATAATGTATATGTAGTCCATAATCTGTGTATCACTATTTGTAGTGTTGGTCACTACAGTTGTTTCCAGTGTGCTGCTACTTCACAGCGAGCTGCGCATGGTGCATGGTTAATCAAAAGCTTTATTTCCGCTGTCCAACAATCCGGGTACTGTGATAACAAAAGGATCTTAGAGTCCCAAAGTATTTAAATAGAAACCATATTCTTGACCATTGTCCCTATATTCTTCCAGAAGATCACAATTCTCTGACAAGTCCACCAAATATGATAAATCATTCCTTCGAAGCCGCATTGTCACCAGCATATAGACAGATAATTTAGGTATACCTTATGGATTTTATCTGGCTTAAGGTACTATCTATACAATATATTATAGTTTGATTTAACTATAGAACTCTTAGCCACTGCCATTTAGCATACCTCCCACATCCATGCATCCAATGCTTCCCCCCAATTTTTTTTCCCCATTCAATTTTATGCCTTGCCTTATCTCCTAACTGAAGCGTTAGCATTTTATACACTTTATAAAGCAAGCCTCTGTAAATATTTTGCTTTAAACACAAATCCTCAAAATCAGAGGGTGCTCTAGCAACCTGACTCCTAATCTGCTTCTGTGATAAACTGTGAGCTAGTTGCAGATATCTAAAATGTTCATATATTGGTAACTTGTGTTTTTCTTATAATTCATTAAACAAGGATGCCATCTCTTATCACACTTAGGACCTATTGGTCTGTTGTAATTTGGGTCCATTCCTCATTTAAAAAAAAAAAAAAAAGAGTCAACAAACCCAGACGGCTGGAATAGAAGAATGGACTGGCCTCATTTCATTGAGACTTGGTCCCCTGAACCCATGACAAAGGTTGGTACAAATTGATTTCTGTCCACCACAAAAGGACTGCCTCCAAGACTGTGTTCTGCCTGAGCCCTGTCTCTGGGTCCCCGAAGAGGATCTATTTTGGCTAAATCTCTAAATCAGTCTATCAGTTTTTCAATCAAAGCAATCTCCTGGCCGATACCGCCAACAACACATTCCTGGAAGACGTTCTGATTAGGTCAAACAGGGCATCTGCTATATAAGCATACAGGGCATCTGCCTCCAAATGCTCCACCTGCTTCTCTGCAGAAGCAGAGGTAGGTTCTTTTGCTTGCAAGTGTTGGACCCTTTGCATAAAGCTACTACAAACCAAAGCCTATATGTGTAAAGCCAAAACCTCAAAAATTATCTTGAGATGAACTTCCAACTTCCAGTCCTGAACATTCTTCAGCACAGCTGAACCAGCAACCAGAATGGTGGTCTTCTTGGTCACCACAGACACTGAAGCATCCAACTTTGGAAGCATCAAAAGCTTGAGTGTCTCCTTGGGTAATGGATATAATTTAGCCATAACTCTACCAACCTTCAGGCCAGTCTCAGGGGTAACCCACTCCCTGACCACCAATTTCCTCACCAACTTGTGGAAATGGAAATTCTTTGCCGGTTCCCTCGAACCAACCATGACGAGGTCCCCACCTGTCTGATCGGACTCTTCTTGCAGAACCTTGATATCTAGCTCCATAAGAACATCAGAATCAAAGGCCACAGTTCTTCCTTACAGAAAAGATGTATCATCTTATGGTCGTCCCTTTCGACCACCGTCACCTCCTCTGGACCATCATCCGACTCTGACAAGTCCAGAGTAGAGCCTGCCCCAGGAGAGTCATCTGGCAAAGCATCCAAAACTTCAGAGTCATCACAGTCATCCCTAGAACTATACAGGCAATTCAACAGTCCCAGAATCATCCGAACTTGTCAACCCCTTCTTCCTTGAGAAGAAGGGGTTGACAAGGGGTCTATTCACAGGTCGAGAATCCCATTAGGGAGACCCTAGGTCCAAGGCCTCTCATCACCCACTGCTTTCCTAACCAGATGTGCCTTGGGTAGAAGCAATATGAATTCCAAAGAGAAAGCAGAGGAATCTTCTGAATCCTCCCGCAGTAGATCCTCCTCCACATCAGTGGCTCCATGCCTCCCCTTGGAGACCTGCACAACTGGTGATAAAGAAGGTGGGGAATTCCCTGCCTCTGCAGAAACCTCTGCTGTCACTGCCACCGTTTCCAAAATGGTTGCGGTTCCCGCACTAATGGGAAAAACAACAGCAGCAGGCAGCAACGCCCTCAGAGTTATTGTGTGCTGCACTGCATTACCTAACCCTGAACTGCCTTCCCCTCCAGAGACGCACGGAACATAAGCTGGCTCTGGAGAGATGTTCATGCAACTCTCCACAAGACTGGCAAGCACTTGGCATGTGCCATGTTTCCCCCTCAGACTGGAGCCCCAAGTTGGTGGGAGTCACATGCAAATAGGACAGGCAGAAGTCTCGTGTCACTGGGAGACACATACAGATGGGAGTCACATGGCACACTGATTACCTACTTCCTGGGACCCATAGGCAGCACCAGCTAAGTTGTGACTGCCTGGACTGAGAAATACCCAATCTCCTGCTCAGTAAAAACAAATTGCTTTTTTTTTTTTTTTAATGGCCGAAATCAGGAGGGAAAAAAACCAAGTACTTCCCTTGAATGTTGACAATGCTGCAGACCTGAAGTGGGAGTCAGTGAATTCTCCTAGGGAGGAGGGTACTGGACCACCAGCTATCAGCCCCACGGAGGTGAGGATCAAGCCAACTAAAGAGTCACCAACCCCCTGCTCGTCCACTTCAAACCAGGGAGGATGGCCCCACCAGAACATAGGAAAACCTGCAAGGAATTCTGAAAAGACTATTTTCTTTTTTTTTTTTATATTATATTCCAGACTGCAGGTTTTACACCTCTATCATCTGCTGGAGATAGAGAAAGACTAAAAAAACTGCCTCAATCTGCTGGCAGGGAGGCAAAATCCAGGAGTCTGGACTGATCTACGTGCACAAAATAGCAAGTGCAGTTGTCCATGTAAAGTTTTGTTGGGATAATTTTCAAAGCAGACTTATGCACTGTACAAACATTTACTATTCAACCCAGAGGGAAGAGATTTGCACCTCTTCTCCTCCCACTGGGCTTTAGGGTCAGGAGGGGTGGAAGGATCTGGTTTTGCCACCCTATAAATTCCAAGTCTTCTTTGGGTGGGGGCACCCACAGGACCCATTACAATATTTTATTATCTTGACGCGGGAAATCTGCCAGCCAGAATTTTGAGACATCTTGGGGAAGGGTGGTGGACCTTCTAGCCCCACGATCATTTTTTAATTATTGTTCAGGGGTTGGGGGAGGGAGAAAAATTGGACACTGCTTTACCACAACTTGTTTATTTTATTTTTTTTTATGTTACTTAGCTAGAAATGTTTCAGCCAGAGTTAACCGGATAAATGTATGGGCTATCACTAAATATCAGCATTAGCTGGGTAAATGTAAACCTCCCCCCCAAAACACTCCTGCCCTGCTTCTTTTTGACCAGCTGGTGGGGAATGATTTACTTAAGCTACAACTTATCCGGTCAGTGGGGGGGGGGGGCAGGGGAGTATATTTTACCTTCAGGTTTGTCCTGCTAAGTCTCAAACTTATCTGGGCAAAATCTTTCAAATATGGACCTTACAGACCTCTCTAAAAGTCCAAATGCCAAGGCAGTTAACAAAGCTTTCTTTGGTTTTGGGTTCTTGTCTCAGCAACCAAGTTGTCCTGTTTTACCTGGGCTGACATGCTGACAGTCAGTACCGACCACTTAGTGGGGTTCAGGGACTGCACCACACTCTGAGCGACAGAGGTCTTCCCAGTGCCTACTGGCCCCACCAGCAACACGGGATTGTGGCTCGACACCAGAGTTTTCACTACAAAATTGTAGCGCATTGTATCAACTGTTGGAACCATGATCTTGTAGAATGGGGATCTGTGGGGATAAGAACATTTATTTATTTATCAGCGAGAGATGCAACAATTACCAACACTACTTAAAACAGGAATATTCAAGCTACTCAAATCTGAAAGTAAGGAGAAATTACTTCTTGCTTGATAATTTCCTTTCCTCTAAGGAAGGCAGGCCAATCCACACTGGTGGGTTATGCCCTCCTTCCAGCAGATGGAGACAGAGACAACTGATTTGCTGAAGTCACTGAGATATAGCCCTGCCCCGACATTAGCCTGCCAGTATCTCTAGAAAAGCAAATTGTGGACAACTGATTATACTCAACAGTCAAGGATTCGTTACCTCCACTTAATTCAGAAAGCACTAAGCCCAGGTAAAATATTTATTGCCATTAATTATATAGGCTGACTCTCACTTACCAGCCTTCAACTGACCCATAACAAGGAGAAATTATGTCTTACCTGTTAATTTTCTTTCCTCTGCTTCTGCTACACTAGTCCAGAACCTATGGGTTTAGTCCCCTCATCCAGCATCTGGAGGAAGAGCTCCTTTTTTTTTTTTTTAATATATGACATAACATCTATGTATGTCATGAATAGAACTACCCTAGCCAGTTTACTACTGTCAAAGCTACATCAAAATGTAATACACATCTAACTTTAGACTGCAAAAACAAGTAAAATGTAAATTCAACAATTTAAAAAAATGGCATTGTAATTAAAAAATTACTGCTCAGACTATCACAATATACGCACACCTCTTTATCTGAACAAAGGAAAATTAAAATCTCCGTTACACACAATAAATCAGATCTCCCATCTCCATTATTTGAAAAGGGTGGAGTTCTGGACTGGAGCAGCAGAAGTAGAGGAAAGGAAATTAACAGGTAAGACAATTTCTCCTTCCTCTTCCTTCTGCTCCACTAGTCCCAAACCTAGGGGAATTACTAAAGCCCATCTAAGGGTGGATGGATAACAATCCCACTTTTAAGACCAACGAACCAAAATTGATTTCCTGTCTGGCAAGACGATCCAATCTGTAATGCTTCCCAAATGATCCTAATGTAGACCAAGTGGCAGCTTTGCAAATCTTCACTGGGTTTACTGCGCTTCTTTCTGCCCGTGAAGCACGAGTTGTTGTTGAATGGTCCCTGATCATTTCTGGTACTTGCTACCCTCATAACAAACAGGCCGAGGAAATTGCATTCTTAAACCACCTAGCAACAGAAGCCTTTGAAGTTGTCTCTCCTTTTCACGCCAAAAGGACAAACAACCTCCCTGTAAAATCCTTCGTCTTTTCTAGGTAAATCTTTAAACATCTTTTGACATCCAAGACCTCAGTTGTCCTAAATCCGTCTTACACCCCCCCCCCCCTCCTTGCTAAATGCAAGGAGAACTATCTTTTGATTCATATGAAAAACTGAGACTACTTTAGGTAGAAACAAAGGAACTGTCCTCATTATAACTGCATCTCATCTGAACCTTAAATGTGATTTCCAGGACAAAGCCTGTAACTCTGAAATTTGTCTGGCTGATGAAAGTGCCACTAGAAAAACCATCTTTAAAGTCTAATCCTTTATGATTGACTGAATCAAAAGTTCAAAAGAAGGCTTAGTTAAAACCTGCAAAATTAAATTCAAATTCCACTATGGAATTAGAGACCTAACTGGTGGGCGAATATGCTTAACTCCACTGAGAAAAAGCATAACATCCCTATGGGAAGATGTCAAACTGCCATTTATTCTTCTTCGAAAGCTTGAAATGGCTGCTATCTGCACATTTAAAGAACCGAGAATTGGTCCCTTATAAAGACCATTTTGCAAAATTGCCAGAATATCTCCTATCTGTGCACACCAAGGTGAAAAATCCTTTCCCTTGCAATAATCTTCAAAAATGTGCCACATTCCTATATAAGAGAGATGTCTATTTCTTTCTAATCACAGTAAAGTAATATCCTTTCATTATTCATCTTGCCCTTTCAATAGCCAGGCCATAAACGAGAATGGCGTTAGATCCTCCATTTCCTCTGGCCCTTGACTCAAAAGACTCTTGACTTAAGGTAGCTGTAGAGGCTGATCTATTAATATCCTCCTTAGATCCACATACCTTGGCCATCTTGGCCAATCTGGAGTCACTAGAACAAATAAGGCTTTTTTCTTTTCTCTCATTCATAGCACCCGCACTATTAGTGGCCAAGGTGGTAAGACATATAGTAGCCTGTTTCCTTTCCAATTTTGCTGCAAAGCATCTATTGCCTCACCCCCTAACTCTCTGCACTAACTGAAAAACATTTCCACCTTCCTGTTTCGCTTGGTTGGAAGTCCTGCTCTGGTAGTAGCTTGGGAGGTCTCTGTGCTAAAATGGTCCCTCTCCTTACAGCCGATGGCACTGCTTGTGGTTTCAAAATGGCCACCATAACTCAGTCAGCTGTTGTTACAACTGCTGACTCTAATGGCTCATTAGATATAAGAATCACCCTGGGAAATGTCTTCTGAACATTTTCTTCTTCAACAGAAACACTTGTGACTTGGATTAGTCACTGTTGGACATAGGATGCTGGGCTTGATGGACCCTTGGTCTGACCCAGTTTAGCATATCTTATGTTCCTATGCTTTCTTACCCGAGGTGTCACTCAATTAGTTACCGGGGTAGCCGTTTTACCACAGTACCCAGAGCATAAACTTCCTTCACCTAAGGCACTTTGAGCCGCATCGACAACTCTTCTCAGCTACCCGAGCAGTGAATCCAGCACACGCGGCTTAAACTGAAATTTAATGATAATAGCTGCCGGTAAAGATTTCTAACCCCGGAGGGCTTCCCTTACACTTTCATGCTGAAATTTTCTACCTTATCTATGACAGAAGCAAGGGAGTAATAAAGGCAGCAGTCTGGGCATGCATCACTGCAGGAGAAACCTCCGAATGAGCATGGCCCCACAAATCTCATGAGCTTAGACAATATTGAAAGGGTTTAAAACCTCTTTCTTTTGAGAAATAATCTTTTGTTCAATGAGCTCCAACTCAAAACATCCTTCTAGAAGCTGGGTGAGGGGACTAAACCCATAGGTTCGGGACTGGTAGAGCAGAAGGAAAAGGAATCTGCATCATCCCTGAAGGGAAGGACAAACTGAAAACAAAACCAAAAGCAGGTAGCCCAGGGCGGGTTGTGGATTGGCTTGCCTTCCTTAGAGGAAAGGAAATTATCAAGTAAGAAGTAAGTTCTTCTTCCTCTGCGCTCAGGCAGGCCAATCCACACCAGTGGGATGTACCAAAGGTGCTCCCAAAACAGGTGTGAGGCTGCCCGTGCTCCCGTCAACACCGCCCCTCTTGCACTTCAACAACCAAGTGGTAATGCTTGTAGAAAAGTTGTAAGAAAGAGCACGTTGCAGTCTAACACTTTTTTTTTTTTGATAAGCAATCCCAACTAGGGAGATGCATGTCCACCATCTGCTGGAGAATACTGGCAGGTTGATGTTGGGGCAGGGCTACAAATCTTTGACATCAGCAAATCAGTTGTCTCCTTCTCCATCTGCTAGTAGGAGTGCATAACCCGCTGGTGTGGATTGGCCGGCCCGAGTGCAGAGGAATGCTTTCTTCTGCTCAGCAGGAGATCTGGGTAGCATTCTTGACTCAGGCCTAAAAGTAAGGTCTTTATTTTATTGTTCAGATTGGTGGAAAGAATGCAGTAGACATTTTAGATGGCACAGTACTGGTAATCCAATAAGCACACTCACTTAGGTGGGTATTGCCATGCCTTGGGAAGCTTTTCTTCAAAGGACGCCCAGCTCTTGGCTTTGGGGTCAACGTAATACTCATACACAGTATCCTAAGGGGCAGGGGAGAGACATATATCAGCACAGGTACCGGAGTCATATGGGTGTTGTCATAATAGTTATATACAGTATCATAAGATATAGTTCTGCATTCATTCAGCCAGCTCTATCTGAGGTATACTGCAGGTGTAGATTACTTTAAAATATATAGCCTTGTATTTACACTACAAAATCTATGGCATGTTCCCACATTTTCAGAGGGTTTGGAAATAGTTTTAAGATGCTATGATCCAGAGTTTGTGTCATGCTGAATCAGTGTCCACTTGAGTCCCACTCAGCTACTGGTCACTTTAGGAGGACTGTGAAGAAGTGGAGACCAGAATAATTAAAGAAAACACTCAACTCAAAGTGAGACACATGCAGGCCGAAACAGTACAGTGCGCTCCAACGGAGCACACTGTTAACCTGCCCTTGGACGCGCATTTTCCCTTACCCCTTATTCAGTAAGGGGCGGAAAACGCGTGTCCAACCCGCAGCACCAAATAGGGCCCTCAACATGCAAATGCATGTTGAGGGCCCTATTAGGTATGCCCGCACGATACAGAAAGTAAAATATGCAGCCAAGCCGCACATTTTACTTTAAGAAATTAGCGCCTACCCAAAGGTAGGCGTTAGTTTCTGCCGGCACCGGGAAAGTGCACAGAAAAGCAGTAAAAACTGCTTTTCTGTGCACCCTCCGACTTAATATCATGGCGATACTAAGTCGGAGGTCCCGAAGAGTAAAAAAAGTAAAAAAAATTTTTTAAATGGGCCGGCAGCTGTCGGGCCGAAAATCGGACGCTCAATTTTGCCGGCGTCCGGTTTCGGAGCCCATGGCTGTCAGCGGGCTTGAGAACCGCCGCCGGCAAAATTGAGCGTCGGCTGTCAAACCCACTGACAGCCGCCGCTCCGGGTCAAAAGGAGGCGCTAGGGACGCCTCCTTTTGCCCGTTTCTACCGCACCACCTAATTTAAATACAGAATCGCACGCACAGGCGAGTGGCCTGTGCGCGCACCGGGAGAGCGGGCGTTCGTCCACTCTCCCGCGGACTTTACTGAATCGGCCTGATGGTGAGAAACAAATCAGTGGAAACTGAAAGCCACACCTTGCTGGGGAAGGTCCCTTCCAGTTCTCGTAGCAGGTTGTCAATGTGTTTCCGGCTGTCCTCATCCACAGCTGCACAGAGTGACCAAATCAGGCAGAAGATGAACCAGCGCTCAATCATACTGGTGTAATTCTCAGTGTCTGCTGGGTTGACCTGGGAAGAAAGAAAAGAGAAAAAGAGCATGTGAGAGCCCAGCTATACCATGACCCTCAGGAGTGAGAGAGACCAGCTACATGGCAGCCAGGAGGGAGAGCAAAGTCCAGCTAGGAAACAGCAACCATGAAAGGAACAGATATCCCAATGATGAAACAGCAGGGAGGAAAGGGACAGAGAGCCCAGCACAGTGCCAGGAATGGAACCCAGGTCCTCCAGCCAAGCAGCATAACTATAGGACGGTGGCTACTACAGATGAGTTTAGCCAGGTCTGCGATGCATCTTACCCCATTCTCTGGTGTAGCCAGTGCTGCATACAGCTTGCAGAGGGACTTGATCCCGTTGTATTCTGTGATGGGAACAAGCTCCCTGCAGACGTCCTTCTTGAAGTTCAGTATTTTAGGGATGAACTTATCAAACATGCGCTGGAGAATCTCTACCTCTCCCTGCAACAGCACAGGCAGATAAAAAGCAAAAGAAGGCAAGTGAGATGGTGAGCCGAAAAGTGGAAGAGAAACAGAAGAAGAGCCAGAGAGATAAGAAGGTCAGAGAGATAGGGAAAGAGCACAAAAGGGACAGAAACACAGACAAATAAGAGACAGAACAAATAGAGAAAGAGAGACAAAGAGTTAGAGAAATCACAGGCAGAGCAGAGGCTCACTCCCTTATCATCTAGGCAGGCCAGTCCACACAAGCAGTTCCTGCCAGCAGATGGAGACAAGGGTCACTGACTCACTGACATTACTCCTATTTATAGTCCTCACAGACATCAGCCTGCCAGTATTCCCCATCTCCAGCTGATGGCGGACATGCCAGCTGTGTTCAATGGACACAGATAGGCCTGTCAGGAGTTGGGGCAGGTCATGGCCAGCTCCTGAGGTGATAGCATATCTCCCTCTCTCAGTTGAGCAGATGGCTCTTAAGTCAGTTTTGAAGCTCGGTAGTGAAGGGTTTTAGCCCCCTCCCCCTGTAGGCTCAGAAGTTGCTTCCAGGGCAGGTAGGAAGCTTTGGGCTCAGTCTTCTCTGTTTTCTTCATCTGCTTTTTATCTTCTCCTCTGGGGCACTTAAAAAAAAAAAAGTGAAACTGAAAGTAGCAGCAACAGTGTTTCTTCTCTGGGGGGCGTGGCTCGGTGCTTCAGGTACCTCCTGGGTGAGCAGCAACACACAATACAGCCACACAAGTGGATAAGCACACAATACGGCCACACAAGTGGATAAGCACACAATACGGCCACACAAGTGGGTGACATCAGCTTCCGGTGTCAAATCAGGGCACACACTCCTTATATAGCTCTGAAAGTTCTCACAATCTTTGCTGAGCATGCGTGGGTTTTCCCGCCCAACCATGATCTCTCACTAATCCTCAGTTTTACCTCGTCTGCTGATGCGTGAAGATGGGTATTGCTCTCTCTCTCTCAAACAAGGATGTCCTCCTCAAGAAAAGGTGAAACCCCTTTCAAGCTTTTTGAAAAATATCAGCGAAAGATGTCAATTTGTGACTCTCATCAAATCTGTCTCCGTTGTTTTGAACCCAATCATGACTCAAAAAACTAAGGGTTGTGGAAACGTCACCATAGGCACGTGATTACCATGAACTGAAATTATGTTACAAAATAGCAGATAATGTAGACAGCTTAAAAAAGACCAGATGATCAGCTAAAAGGTCCAGATCGGTAGAACTATCCCATAAAAAAAATCAAGGCCGATAGTACCACATCCTGGACTAGTTCTTCTGGTGGCTCTGGATTGGCCATGAAGATCATGGTTTGCAGTTCTCCTGTGCCTGATAGTCAACAGATCATCATGATTACCAGTGCAGAAAGACCTTTGGGTTCAGGATATATTGATTCTATCAATTTAAGTGTTGTCTAGTTGTCCACAGATGGCTTTTTTAGGAATACTGGCAGGTTGATGCCCGTGTAGGACTATATATAGGAGTGATGTCAGCAAGTCAGTGACCTCAGTCTCCAATTGCTTGCAGGATTGCATAACCTGCTTGTGTGAGCTGGCCTGCCTATCCTAAAGGAAAGGAGAGTGTTTTGAACATGAGGTCTGCATATTAATATCTGTGTTCTGATTAGCTCACTGTACATGTTCTGCTAATCCCTGTTGTTTTGTCTTATGCCCACAGTTCTGCAATCAGGATACCTTTGGGCGTTCGTCCAGCCATGACTGGACACCAGGCTTCCATCCAAGGCTGTCATAATCCGTGTAAACCATTCCACAGCGGGACACTGTGGCAGGAGAAGCAACTGCAAGATCCTCCACCTCGAAGAGTAAAGACACCTAAAGGGAAGAAGCAAGAGTTTAAGGATATCACATAGCAGCACACCTGCACATGAAGTTTAATAATTCCTCAAAGGGCACAGACTGGACAAAGTTACATTAAGATCTGATACCTATGAGAATCTTACCTGCTAAAGCACAGAGATCCACTTCCCATTACCAGGGGTTTCATATAATCTGGCATGGAGATCCTCTCCCCATCACTAAAGGTCTCACCTGTTCTGACACAATGATCTGCTCCTCATTACTGAGGGTCTCATCTGCTCCCCTTTGGTGAGGGTCTTACTTGCTCTGGCAGGTAGATCTACTCTCCATCACAGAGGATTGGTCCTGCTCTGGCCTGTAAATTCACTTTCATTAATGAGGATCTTACCATTCCTCAATAATGATGGGTCCAGCTCACCTGTTCTGGCATGGAGATTCGCTCTCCATTAATCAGAGTCAGAACTTTGTTGTCGTCCATTACAGAGTTCATGCTTTCAATCCACAGAGTATCCACAGGGCCATCAAACACAATCCACTTCTCATCCATCTTCTCATCTAAGAGCCAGGGAGGAAAGCAGAGAAAGAAGCATTTCGTAT
The DNA here is from genome assembly GCF_901001135.1 of Rhinatrema bivittatum. Taxonomy (NCBI): domain Eukaryota; kingdom Metazoa; phylum Chordata; class Amphibia; order Gymnophiona; family Rhinatrematidae; genus Rhinatrema; species Rhinatrema bivittatum. Next base: position 17,186,847 of record NC_042630.1, read on the forward strand.
AGAGCAAGGCTGAAAGATATGGCACCCTGTTTATAGTGCAGTTTTACAAAGTCCCCCTCCTTTCTAAAATGCCATCTCCAAAACCCCCATTACTAACATTACATCTCCAAAGACCTCTCCCATCTAGCAAAGCATATCCAAACAGCTCAACAAATGAATCCCCAAAGACCCCCTCCTAGTCCACATTGCATTTCCAAAGACCCCTTCCAACTAGCAATGTACGTCCAAAGACCTCAGTTAACAACTATATCCCCAAAAGCCCTCCCAACCCACAATGCATCTCCAAAGACCCCGCCCCGCTCACACTTCATCTGCAAAGACTCCATTTCAGCTAAGAGTACAGCAGCATGGAGGCTGATCTCCTACTAAAATTGCTTCTCCCCAAAGAATGGTCTATGCTAGCATTCCAGCAAATGGAAGCCTCTCTCACACTGGCAGCATTGCCCCATATTCCAATCATGCTCTGCTCTTCTGTTTATTAATCAATCAATACTGCAAATTCCTGGCCTCAAGTCTCCACTCTGTCACAGGGTCTGAGCTCCTCTTACCTGCACAAGCACTCCTCATCAGGCTGGACAGAATGCCATCTGTCCATTCATTTGTGGCCAAATTATATTCCCCATATAACTCCCCCAGGGACACGGCCTTTGGGTTTAGGGGGAACTCCTGCAAGCCAGAACGTGAAGCCAGAGGATATACAAAGTCAGAGGTCTTATTGTTACAACTATAATTAATTAATAATTTGATAGCTAGCATGATATAAACTAATAGCTGCAAACTCATATTTTCATTTTGAAAAACATAAATAAAGAGAAGTTGCTTACATGTAAACAGGTGTTTTCCATAGTCAGAAAAACAAACAGCCACACAAATGGTCATCTGATAGCACTGAGGTTGGGTACAACCTTTCTGGACATGTGCAGGACTTCCCATGCTGCCGCCGCCGCGCACTCTCCCGCTGTCTAATTTCAACTAACTGGGGAGGAGGGAGGGACTGCATGGCTATTTGTTCAGCTCAGAACAAGCCATAGAAATCTGGTACGTACAGGGAACAAGCCATAGAAATAGCTGCACGTGGGGACTCTCATGTTGGGGGCTGCAATTGAACCTCTGAGTTTACATTTGTGTTTTTACGATCTGTCATTTAATATGCAACAAGTTGATGGTTTAACTACAAACATTTCTAAGCTCTGCTTAACCAAATTTATTGTCTGTGTGCAACTCCTCTTCTAAAGAGTAATGTTTGATAAAGGTATGTGTTTTTTTGATCATATGCTTTTACTGGATGTGATAAGTTGAGGTTTATGACTTTGTAACAATGCGATATACATTGAATTAACTATCTGGACAAAGTGTTTTTTTTTATTGACTGGACTCCTTTTTTTAATCTATATCACATGATGTTGTGCTCCGGGTGTGGATCCTTGGGCCGACCGGCAATATGGGACGGTCGGAAGGCAGACACACACAGTGCGGGATGGATCTTCACCTGGAAACCCGTGACCCCACCAGAGGAGCTGTTAGGGCCCGGGTCGCTAGGACTTAGGTGGCTTCGCCCTGGAAGTCCGAGGTCCCCCCAGGAGGAGCCCGTAGGGACCCGGACCGCTGGGACTTAGGAGAGTCACAGGCGTGAAGGGAAACCGAGGGCGGACAGAAGTCTGGACTGGTAGCTGAAGACAGGAACGAGGAGGTGTACCGGAGTCTGGGTATGCAGCAAGTAGTGGATCCAAGAAGCGAGCCAGAGTCGAGGCAGGCAGTGAACAGGCAGAGACGTGAAACAAAACCAGGATTAAGGCAGGCAGCAGGCAGGCAGAAACGTGAGACAAACCAGGATCAAGACAGGCAGCAGGCAGGCAGAATCGTGAGACAAACCAGGATCAAGGCAGGCAGCAGGCAGGCAGAATCGTGAGACAAACCAGGATCAAGAAACGCAGGATAGCAGCAACTAACTCTCTCCAAGGAGTGACCACGTTGCAAGGCAAAGCAAAGAAGAAAGCTGCGGGTTTAAATCCCCCTCCGGGTCTGACGTCAGAAGGAGGGCGGATCGGCACATCCGGGTGCTGGGAGCTCAAAAGGACAGCCCTCGCGCGCGCGCATTCCCCCGCAGGGGGCGGAGCTATCCTCGGGCTTGCCGGCGTCCCCACGAGGAGGACGCCGCTGCCATGCGGCCAGGCCGGCCCGGAATCGCACGGCTCGCGGCGCAGGGAGGAGACCCGCGGGGAAGGTAAGAGCCCTGGTCGCTGCGTAAGCGACTGGGGTCGCAACAACATGATACAGTTGTGGAGATTTCCTGTATGATTCTGTTCCGTCCAGACAAAAGAGGAGACCCTCTTCTACAATCCAGTGAATGCAGATCTTGCTCTGTTTGTGATAGATGAGGTTTTGGAAAAAACATTGGCAACACAGTTTGGATCAGATGAAACTGAGTTACTATTTCAGTAAAAATTTTGGATGCATTCCTAGCATCACTTTATTCTTTAATATCTGAGTGTATGGAGAGTAACTACTAGTGCTTGTAGTTCACTTATTCTTCGAGCTAAAGTTACTGCAAATAGAAATAGTATTTTCAACGTTACAAATTTTATGTGCGCTGTAACCATGGGCTTTTAAGTCCCATTGTGATGGTTGGAGGCTTTAAATTATAGAGTACTTTGATAAACTTAGCTACTAACAGGTCTTCCGAGACAGTTGACTTTTTGTTTGCTGCTGGTATGCAGTGATGACGCTTAAATGAACTCTTATTGAACTGAATTTTAAGCAAGAATCTACCAGATGTACATGGGACAGGAGAAGAGGTCCTTTCTCCAAGAATAACACCACTCTGAAAATCTCTTCCATTTACATTTATAAGATTTTCTAGTGGCTGGTTTGATCCGGGTATGTACAGGGAAGACTGTTTCTTTGAATTGGGTTAACAGGGTTGGAAATATTGGTAATCTGATTGATGGAGATACTGCTAATTTATGGAGCCACAGGAACCGACTTTGTTGTGCCCAATATGGAAGCTATTAGAATCATTGCTCCTATTTCTTTTTAGTTTGAGAATAATTTTTTGAATTAGTGGAAAGGGCAGATACACGTTAAACCTGTATTCCATGGAACTGCGAATGCATCCACTGCTAAAGCATCTTGGGACTGTATTTTGGAGCAATAATGAGGTAGTTTGTGATTGAATGGTGATACCAAGAGGTCCACATCTGGTGTCCTCCACATTGTGAAAAGACTCTGAACTGTGCCATCATTGAGAGACCATTTGTGTGGTTGAAGTTGATGGTTCAATTTGTCTGTGAGTATATTGTTCTTGCTTGCATATATATTGCTAAAAGCTACATCTTTTCCTTTCGCCCAATTACATATAGCTAGAACTTCCTTGCAAAACCAGTAGAGTCCTGTTCCTCCTGTTATTCCATAGCTATTTGATTGTGTGAATTTGTAGAGTTCTGTTCTGTAACCAAGGTTCAAATACTTGCAGGGCCTAGAAGACAGATCTCTGTTCCAGCAGATTTATGTTAAGTTTGATTTTCTGTAGCATTCAAATTCCCTGCAAACTGTGTTGATACGTACATCTGTTATGATTTTCTGAATTTCTGGAAGATAACTATCTTGACACAGAGTAGGTTCTCTCTTTTTATCCACCTTCTTAGGTTCCTGCTTGGTTTGAATCTTATTTAACAGAGAAATCATTCAAAGTTAAAATAAATATAGCAGAATCCAAAAAGATGAGTTTAACAACAGGTGTGCCACAGGGATCATCCCTTTCTCCAACATTGTTTAATATTTACATGGCACCATTATGTAGATTGTTGTCAGGATTAGGTCTGGTCCACTATATTTTTGCGGACGATGTCCAGATTCTTCTCCCAATTAAAGATTCGCTAAATACTACATTGAAATTGTGGGACATTTACCAACTTCTTACTCAGATGTCACTTTCTCTTAATAACACGAAAACAGAGATCCTATACATTTGTAATAAGGTTACGAATAAAATCTCACTTGAAATTAGTTCTAGTTCAGCCATTTTCAACATCAAACACGAAGTCAGGAGTCTTGGTGCTATTTTAGATAATGAATTTCATTTAAAGGCATTTGTAAAGAATATAATTAAAGATGGTTTTTACAAATTGCAGATTTTAAGGAAACTGAAACCACTGTTGTATTATAATGATTTTCGAACCGTGCTTCAAACTTTGCTATTGACAAAATTGGACTATTGCAATGCCCTTTTTTTGGGCTTACTTTTGGCCACCATTCGGCCGCTGCAACTTTTGCAAAACGCTGCCGCATGTCTACTAACTAATTCAAAAAACTTTGAATCCATCACCCCAATCCTGATGAATTTACATTGGCTTCCCATTCATTTTCGAATCAAATATAAATGTCTGACATTGATACATAAAACTATTTATGGTAATAATAATGAATGGTTAAATGCAACGCTTCATATCCATACACCTTCACGAAATCTTAGGTCCTTAGGTAAAGCACTTCTTTCAGTTCCATCGCCTAAGTCAGCACATCTCAATGCAGTCAGAGAGAGGGCCCTTTCCATAGCTGGACCAAAACTTTGGAATTCTCTCCCACTTGAACTGCGTTTAGAAGAGAATATCCAATCTTTTAAGAAACAGCTAAAAACATGGCTATTTATACAGGCTTTCAACAGTACAGTATGATTCCTTTTAGTGACTCCCCCGTGACATGAAAACATGTAGGATATCTATTTTAACCCTATTTTTCAGTTTGACTCTGAATGAATTTTATGTATTTTGTTATTTTAGAATGATTATGATATAATTTTACATGTTTTTACTATTTATAGGGTTATTTTATTTTAGCATTATTTTACTATTTTTATTTGCATTTATTGTGATTTTATTTCTATTGAATAAATTTAGGACTTGTCGTTAAAGACTGTCCATCAAATTATGTAAACCGACATGAGGTGTACACAATATGTTTCGGTATATAAAAATGCCTAAATAAATAAAATAAATAAATCTGTGGTTGTTGCGACCGTCGCTGCTCAACGCCCTCACTCTGCCCTCTTTACCTCTGTGGCGACTCCCTCCGGGTCTGATGGATGGCTGGCTGCCATGGCGTCTCCATGCCGTCTCCCGCCGGCGTCCCCAGACCGGCTCGACGTTGCAGATCCGCCATGTTGCCTGAAGACTTAGGGCGTGCGCGCGCTCTGATTGAAGTACCAGCAAGAGCGCAAACCTCAGGGGCATCCCCCTGAGATGACGTCATCCGCTTCCAATATTTAAAGGTCTCTGTTTCGCTAACTAACTGAGTTAGCAAGGAAGGGGATTGCTTCGGCTTCACCTCCCAAGCTACTCTGACTCCTTGGACTTATCAGAGGTACCCGCTCCTCGGGGGCCTTGCTCTTTTCTTTATTTCAGATTACGATAGGAACCGATACTCGCTCCTCGAGGGCCCATGTTCCTGGACACTCTGAAGATTCTCTACTGCCTGGAAGCTATCGCTGCTACAAACAATTGTGAGTTACCATTGCTCTCTCAGAGCTTTCCCTGGAACCAGGTACTCGCTCCTCGAGGGCCTAAACTTTTCCAGCTACTGAGCTTCCTTAAGACCTTACGTGACTTTTGTCATCTAGTTCTGTTATGAACTCTGCCTACTCACTTTCTACAGTTTCTCAACAGCTCAGCCATCCTGGATCGCTGTTCCAGTACCTGAGGTACTACAGCCCTGCCGGGCATATCAGCTCACTACTGCCACCTCTGGTGGTTTCAAAAACCTGTTTAATAAAAGAACTAATGTTCTTTTATTAAAGCAATAATCTTCGCAAAATTAGATTATTGCAACGCCATACTTCTAGGCCTTCCATCTTCATACACCAAACCTCTATAGATGGTACAAAATACAGCGGCCAGAATCCTCACTAACTCCAAAAGAAGAGACCACATCTCACCTATCCTAAAAAATCTTCACTGGCTCCCCATCCATGCCAGAATCCTCTACAAATCCATCACCATCATCTACAAGTCAATCCATCACCTCACCTCCCTGGACCTTCAATATCCGCTCAGCCTTCATACCTCTCAAAGACCAATCAGAGAAATCTACCAAGGATCCCTCCAAGTTCCAAACACTAAATCCACCCGACACACAACGGCAAGAGATCGGGCATTCTCGACAGCCGGACCATCACTTTGGAACTCCATACCCACAAATCTGCGCCTAGAACCCTGCCTACTAACTTTCCGCAAAAGATTGAAGACCTGGCTTTTCAAACAAGCCTTCCCGGACAACTCATAACTACCTCCAACTCTTGTAACAAAGCTACCATTTGGTACTGTAAATAATCGTTAAGTTATTTATTTTATCCCCATACAGTTTACAGTTTTTCCTCCCCCTTGTTCCTCTTTTTTCTCTCTCCCAGTTATGCTACCCCTGGTTTTTTTTGTAACTGCATCCTCCTTGCACCAGTTTAGTTCTACTGTTCAATGCACCCCTTGTTTCTATGTAAACCGGCATGATGTGACCTGTTCATGAATGCCGGTATATAAAAAATCTAAATAAATAAAAATAATGTGTGTCTGTCTCCACACTCAAGCCTAGCCCGTAGTCCTTCTCGGGATATCCTCCTGAGGGTGTGGTCATCTCCCACCGGCCCAGAGATCCACCCACTACTATATCAGAATAACAGATTGCTAACTCCTAGCACCAGATCCTGAACAGATTGCTAACTCCTCCCTCTTCAGGAGCCCGCAACACAGATTCAATACAGTGGTTCAGTTTTGAATGTGTTAATTTCAATTGTTCTTCAAATACCACTTGACATGTCTCATTTTTAATTGTTCTGGGAAAGTGACATGTACTGTTGATGCCATGTTGCCGAATGACTTCATAAACGTTTTTGCAATTACCCATTTTCACCTGAATAATGATTGAGCCATCAGTTGACAAATTATTGCTCTTTGAACTGCAAGATACGATTTCCCTTTTGTTATATCTAGATGAGCCCCTATAAATTCTAGCTGTTCATTTGGAGTCAAATTGGACCTGCTGAAATTTATTATGAAACCCAGATAGTGCATTGTGTGAATGTAACTATCAGCTAGTTTCTAGTAAGATGTGCTCAGTATTAGCTATGGAATGACCAGTAGGTTTCTTTTTTCCCAAATGGGCAGCTACAACAGCCAGACACTTTTTGAAGACTCTGGTTGCTAATGCCAGCCTGATTAATAATATTTTATACTGGTAATACTAGCCTTCCAATGCAAATTTTAGGTACTTCCTAAAATTAAATTTTTGGTAAGCCAGTCTTTTTTTTCTTTTTTTTTTTTTTTGAAGGAGAGGAAAGATTATTTTATTGTATTAACTAACTTGTCTCTTCAGTTTTAATTGTAAAGCACAGTTGCCACCTCTCTATATTTATTAATTGTTTTTTAGTTAACTATTTATTGCAATATATCTTTAAATATTTGTATTAACTATATTGTTTCTTCAGTTTCAAATTTAAAGCACTGCTGCTATCGTTCATGTTAATTGGAAACCGATATGATGTTACTAAACGAATGTCGGTATAGAAAAACCTGAAAATAAATAAATTATACCTAAGGAGTTAATTTTGAATTTTTATTTTATTAGAAAGGTGTTTAAGTCTCTGAGATCTAATATAGGACAAAGATTCCCTGTCTTTTGGAATCAAAATATCTTGAATAGAATCCTTTTCCTCTCTGCATTTGTGGAACATGTTCTATGGCTCTTGATTTCAGAAGAAGATGTAACTCTTTTTTGAGTACTTCCAGCTGAATGACATTGGTAACATAATAGATTCTGTGGTGAATGTTTTAAATTTAGCAGAGATGCTTACCTGTAACAGGTGTTCTCCCAGGACAGCAGGATATTAGTCCTCAAAGATGGGTGACATCATCAGATGGAGCCCTGTCACAGAATACTTTTGTCAAAGTTTCTAGAACTTTGACTGGCACACTGAGCATGCCCAGCATGCCACTAACCCTGTGGCCACACGGGGTCCCCCTTCAGTCTCGTTTGTAGCAAAAAGTACAAGTGAAAAATAAAATAATAAAACGTAGGCGAACCCAACTCCGCGGGGTGGCAGGCAGGTTTCGTGAGGACTGGAGAGAGCTCCAAGTTGCAGCTTTGCAAATGTCGGCAATGGGTACTGAACGGACGTGTGCTACTGACGTTGCCATGGCCCTGACTGAATGCGCTTTCACACGTCCCTGTAGCGGAAGGCCTGCTTGCTGGTGGCAGAACGAAATACAGTCCGCCAACCAGGTGGACAGGGTCTGCTTGCCCACCGCAACCCCGAGTCTGTTTTTGTCAAAGGAGACAAAGAGTTGGGTGGACTGCCTATGGGCTGCAGTGCGGTCTAAATAAAAAGCAAGCGCATGTTTACAGTCCAAGGAGTGCAGTGCCCGCTCACCTGGGTGTGAGTGTGACCTCGGAAAAAAGGTGGGTAGGATTATGGATTGATTCAAGTGGAAATCAATCACTACCTTTGGCAAGAATTTAGGGTGAGTGCGGAGCACTACCCGGTCATGGAGAAATCTTGTATAAGGTGGATATGTTACCAGTGTCTGTAGCTCACTGACTCTGCGAGTGGATGTTATCGCCACTAGAAAAATAACTTTCCAAGTGAGATGTCGTAGCTCGCAGGAATGCAGGGGCTCAAACAGAGACCGCATAAGCTGTGCTAAGACAACACTGAGGACCCAGGCCACAATCGGGGGATGTAGTGGAGGCTTCAGCTGTAGTAAGCCTCTCATAAAACGCCCTACTAGGGGTTGCGCCAAAATTGGGGCATCCCCTATTCCTGTATGGTAAGCGGCTATGGAACTTAGATGTACCCAGATGGAGGAAGTCTGGAGGCCAGAACATTGGGAATTATTAGAAAGGGAATGGTGAATAAAACGGAAAATGTCATAATGCCTCTGTATCGCTCCATGGTGAGACCACACCTTGAATACTGTGTACAATTCTGGTCGCCACATCTCAAAAAAGATATAGTTGCACTGGAGAAGGTACAGAGAAGGGCTACCAAAATGATAAAGGGAATGGAACAGCTCCCCTATGAGGAAAGACTAAAGAGGTTAAGACTTTTCAGCTTGGAGAAGAGACGGCTGAGGGGGGATATGATAAAGGTGTTTAAAATCATGAGAGGTCTAGAACGGGTAGATGTGAATCGGTTATTTACTCTTTCGGATAATAGAAAGACTAGGGGCACTCGAAGTCAGCATGTGGCACATTTAAAACTAATCAGAGAAAGTTCTTTTTCACTCAACGCACAATTAAACTCTGGAATTTGTTGCCAGAGGATGTGGTTATTGCAGTTAGTGTAGCTGTGTTTAAAAAAGGATTAGATACATTCTTGGAGAAGTCCATTACCTGCTATTAAGTTGGCTTAGAAATTAGCCACTGCTATTACTAGCAACGGGAACATGGGATAGACTTAGTTTTTGGGTACTTGCCAGGTTCTTATGGCCTGGATTGGCCACTATTGGAAACAGGATGCTGGCCTTGATGGACCCTTGGTCTGACCCAGTATAGCATGTTCTTATGTTCTTAGGTACCAGGAAAAGGAATCTAGACCTTTTGGTGTGCACCACAAGGATAACCTCTTCCACTTTGATCGATAAGATTTCTGAGTAGAAGGCTTTCGTGAAGCTACGAGGACCTGAAAGACATCAGTGGAAAGGTCAAGGGATTGTAAAATCAACCTTTCAACATCCAGGCTGTCAGAGACAGAGATTGGAGGTTTGGATGATGTAACACGCCCTGACTCTGCGTTAATAGAGTTGGAGCCGTGCCCAGGCGAAGGGGCTGCTGGACAGAGATCGCGAAGAATGGGAAACCAGACTTGTCGCAGCCAATATGGGGCTGATGAGTGGAATAGGAGGGTACGCATATAGCAGACTCGTGCTCCATGAGTGGGCGAAGGCATTCATCGTTGGTGTCTTGTGGGTGCGGTGCAGAGAGCAGAATCGCAAAGAGGTCGATGACTGGCTGACCCCACTGATGGAAAATTCTGCTCGCCATAGAGGGATCTAGGGACCATTCGTGGGGATGAAAGGTCCGGCTGAGATGGTCTGCCATCACATTATTTGTGTGCCCGCCAGGTAGGTGGCTCGCAGTATCATAAAATGCGAGAGAGCCCAGCCCAGATCTGTGCCGTCTCCTGGCAGAGCAGATAAGAGCCTGTGTCCCCCTGTTTGTTGAGATACCACATCGCTACCTGGTTATCTGTTTGAATCAGGATTACCTTGTTGGATAGGCATGATGCCCCGGTACTATTTGTTAGTCAGCCATGTGGGTGGAGGTGATGGGGGGGGGGGTGTGCATTTCAGTACTCAGCAGCGGCAGGAGTGTGTGTCTGGGAAAGACAGAAAGAATGCATGAGTGTCTCAGAGAGAGAGAGAGAGAGAGAGAACATGTGTGTGTGCATCAGAGAGATTGCATGTGTATGTTTGAGAGAGAAAGTGCATTCTACCATGGTGCTTCAACATTTAGTTTTCCAATGACTTCTGTTTTCCAGCAAGACATCTATACATTTAGGAATAGGAATAATTCCTAATACCATGTTTGAGTTAGACGTTGTCCTTTGGCTATCTTTTTTTTTTATTTCTTCTTCCTTTATAAAGGCTATTTAAAAGTTTTATTTAAAACATTAAGACATTTAGACATTTATAATTCAGTGTATTTGTCTAATATATTTCTCTATTTAACTTTTGTTTAAAAAGTTCTATTTATCTGTTTGTTCAAAAAGTTATTCGTTATATGTAATTGCTCCCAAGCAAACCTTTCAATAGTTCTCTGTAAACCGATTTGATTTGCATATAATGTAAGAAGACCGGTATATAAAAACCATAAATAAATAAATAAATAAACAAACAAACAAACAAACAAACATTGACACCATGGACCTTTGACACTGAAACCATGAAACTTTGATGAAATGGAGCTTTGACATTATTATTGTCAAGTACATCTTGCACATCTGTTCCAGATCTAGTGTCCACCAAATCTCCTTCTCTTTAGTTTCAATCCCAGCACTCACCCTGACAGGGCTGTAGGTGTTGTCCCCAGTCTTGTGCATGGCAGAGAGTGATGACTGCAGTGATCGCCAGGTCACTGTTTTGCCACTGCCTGTCTTCCCAACAATCATGGTGGAGTGGCGCGAACTCTTGGTCTCGAAGAGCTGGATGACTTTAGTGACAGTAAAAGGGATCACCTGAAGGCCAGCTTTTTTCAGCTCCAGCTCAATCTGCTCCTTTAACTGCAGGAGAGACAAGAGAGTGGCCTCAGAAGAGCAGGACAAGCAAACAATCCCTTCAAACAATTACTGTGACCCAGGTATAGCTCCAGTGGATAGGTAGGTTGTGATTAAGGAAAACTGGTTCTTACCTGCTAATTTTCGTTCCTGTAATACCATAGATCAGTCCAGACCAGTGGGTTTTGCATCCCTACCAGCAGATGGAAGCAGAGAACAAAACTGAGGCACTGCTACATAACCGAGCAAGCCACCTGTAGTTTCTCAGAACTGACCTGTACCCAAAGCCAAGATTAAATACAATTCCTCTCTCGCTGGGCAAACTATAAACAACTGGGGTTAGAATCCCCTGAACTGGAGATCTACCAAATGAAACCAAGACCCCCAAGGCCCTGGCAACCACATAATGAAATCAACTTAACTATTGTAACTGGCAAGGAGAATGCCAAATTGTAGCTATGAGCACCAGGAAAATCAGTCTTTTGGCAACAAAAATTGGGACAGGCCTCTGGACTGATCTGTGGTATTACAGAAATGAAAATTAGCAGGTAAGAACCAATTTTCCTTTCCTGAACATATCCAGATCAGTCCAGACCAGTGGGATGGACCAAAACAACTCTACACCGGTGCCCAAACATCCAAATGGTAATACTTGGTGAAAGTATGAAGTGAGGACCACACTGCAGCCCTACATATCTCCTGAGGAGACACCAATTGACACTCTGCCAAAGAGGCCGCCTGCACTCTAGTAGAATGAGCTTTAAGGCCACTCGGGACACACGACCTTTAGCTATTTAGGCCGAAGAAATAGTCTCTTTCAACCACTGAGCCAACGTAGCATTCGACGCTTTCTCCCCTTTTCAGTTCCACCAAACAAAACAAAAAGATGGTCCGACCATCTGAAAGGACAGGTCCCGCAAAAGCGCACGTCGAACATCAAAAAAGTGAAGATCTCTTCCTATTGTTGAGCCCTTAGACCATTCAGGGAACCCCGGCAACTCCACTGTTTGACAGACAGAAACCACCTTTGGCAAAAAGGAAGGCACCGTACTCAAAGACACTTTGTCAGTAGAAATACGTAAGAAAAGGTCGTGACAAGAAAGAGCCTGAAGCTCCAAAATACTTCTGGCCGAGCAGACTGTGACCAGAAACACTGTCTTTAGTGTAAAAGCCTTCAAGGAGACCCAACCCAAAAGCTCAAAAGGAGACTCACAGAGCACCTTCAAGACCAAGTTAAGATTCCAATCCGGACAGATCTTGCAAACCAGCAGCTTTAAATGCTTCCCTCCCTTCAGGAAACAAACAACATAGAAATGAGAGGCCAATGGTCTGCCCTACACCTTGCCCCTGAAATAACCCAGAGCTGAAACCTGGACCTGGAGTGAACTATAAGCCAGACCTTTAGACAGACCGTATTGCAGGAAGGATAAAATCTGCAGAACCAAAGCCAGTAGAGGATCTGCCCTCAGCTGACCGCATCAGGACTCAAAGACCTTCCACACTCTGACATAAGCCATGGAAGTAGAGAGTCGCCTAGCCCGAAGAAGGATAGAAATAACAGACTCCGAATAATCCTTCATGTGCAGTCGCTGCCTCTCAAAAGTCAAGCCATGAGACAGATGTGATCCTCCTGATCCAAAAACACGGGGCCCTGCCTCAGCAACCCCTGCAGATGAGCCAATCAGAAAGGGCCACGCTCCGCCAGATGCACCACGTCCACAAACCACGGACAAGTGGCCACTCTGGCACGACCAGAACCACCGGGCCTGAATGCGCTCTATGCGACACAACACTCATCCAATGAGCTGCCAGAGGAAACCAAAGGAGAATCCCCATCGGTCAAGGACATACCAGAGCATCTAGGCCCACCAAATTGACATAGAAACATAGAAATGACGGCAGAAGAAGACCAAACGGCCCATCCAGTCTGCCCAGCAAGCTTCACACTTTTTTCTCGTACTTATCTGTTTCTCTTGGCTCTTAGTAACCTTTGGTTCTATTTCCCTTCCACCCCCACCATTAATGTAGAGAGCAGTGATGGAGCTGCATCCAAGTGAAATATCAAACTTGATTAGTTAGGGGTAATAACCGCCGCAATAAGCAAGCTACATCCATGCTTATTTGTTTTACCCAGACTATGTTATTCAGCCCTTATTGGTTGTTTTTCTTCTCCCCTGCCGTTGAAGCAGAGAGCTATGCTGGATATGCGTGAAGTATCAGTTTTACTTCTCCCCTGCCGTTGAAGCAGAGAGCTATCCTGGATATGCGTGAAGTATCAGTTTTTCTTCTCCCCTGCCATTGAAGCAGAGAGCTATGCTGGATATGCGTGAAGTATCAGTTTTTCTTCTCCCCTGCCGTTGAAGCAGAGAGCTATGCTGGATATGCGTGAAGTATTGACCTCTCATCTGTGACTAAAGAATTGTACCATCTTCGAGCTGGCACCCGTCACCATGAGATCCAGCTGAGGAACACCCCCCCCCCCCACCTGGCACAAATGTGGTTCCAGGCTTCCAGGGACAGTTCCCACTACCCAGAATCTAGTTGTTGTCGACTGAAGAAGTCTGCCTGCAAGTTGTCTACTCCCACGACATGGGACGCTACAATCCCTTCAAGTGGATGCTCCGCCCACGCAAACAACAACTGAGCTTCCCGAGCCATAGCGTGACTCCTTGTTCCTCCTTGGCAGTTGATGGACGCCACCATCATCGCAATGTACCATTCGACCCTGAACCAGGAACACCTCCAAAGCCCTGCGCATCGCTCTCATTTTCAAGCAATTGTTTGACCAAGTCTTCTCTGCCATCGACCAGAGACATGGGTCGAGCATCCCATGCACACTGCTCCCAACTTTTGAGGATGGCCTCCATGATCAACACCACCCAATCTGGAACTTCAAGAGACTCTCCCTTGTCCAAATTGGGCTGAGGTAGCCACCACGTGAGGCTGGCCTTGGCATCCTGCCTCAGAGGCAGGGGAACATAGACTCCTCTGATGTCAGATCCCAGCGAGACAACAATGCCCTCTGTAGTGGTTGCCTGTGGGCAAACGCCCATGGAACCAGGTCCAACGTTGATGCCATGGACCTTAGGACCTGCAGGTAATCCCAGACCTTCGGGACCAAAAGATGCAGCAAACGGGAAACTTGGGCCTGCATTTTTGCCACTCTGTCCACTATTAGAAACGCCTTGCCCTGTCAGGTAGCGATGTGCGCTCCCAGATATTGCAGAGATTGAGAGGAAACCAGATGGCTCTTCGCCACATTGATCACCCAACCCAGGGAGCTCAGAAGCTGTCTCACTCGCTGCACCGAACGCTCGCACTCCGCCCAGATGAGCCAATTATCCATGTATGGGTGAACCAACACCCCTCCTTGTCTCAAGGCTGCCGCCTCCACTACCACCACCACTTTCGTGAAGATTTGAGAAGCCGTTGTCAGACTGAAGTGAAGAGCCTGAAACTGAAAGTGCTGGCCCAGCACCTTGAATCGTAAAAACTTCTGATGCTCCTTGCGGATAGGAATATGCAGATAAGCTTCTTGAGGTCCAAGGACACCAGGAACTCTCCCTTGCGGACATCCGCAATCACCATATGCAGAGTCTCCATCCAGAATCATGGTACCCACAAGTTTAAGTTCTCCTTATGCAGGTCTAAGATAGAAGGAGGGCACCTTCCATTCTTCAGCACCACAAAGTAGATGAAATACCTTCCCTATCCCTGCTCATCCAGAGAGACTGGAATGATGGCTTCCAAGCTTATCAACTTGCACAGGGTTCCTTCCACCACCTCTCGTTTGCTTCCAGAAGAACAATGTGACTCCAGGAAGGCGTCGCTGAGAAGATGAGAAAATTCTAAGGCGTAACCGTCCCTTACTACCTTCAGAACCCACTGGTCTGAAGTAATCTTGACTCATTTCTTGAGAAAACGGGACAATCTGCCCCCTACTGCCGCCAATGAGGAGTGGGCACCTGTGAACTCATTGGGATGATTTACTGGCTCCAGTTCCCTGCCCAGAGCCTCCTCTGGAGCACCGGCCAGCACCCGAAAGGAGCGCTGACAATTCGACGATGACTTTTGCCCCATGGAAGAGGAGCCTCTACCAGTCCGAAACCTCCTCGAGTCTCGAAAACGAGGAAGAGTAGGAAAGTTCTTCTTGATGCCCTTTTTATCTTCTGGCAGCCGACTGCCCTTGGTTTTCCCCAAGGACTTCATGAGCCGGTCCAGGTCCTCCCCAAAGAGAAGATTTCCCTTAAAGGGAAGGTTACACAACTGAGTCTTAGACCACAAGTCCGCTGACCAATTGTGCAGCCACAAGAGTCGCCGGGCCACCACCACCAAGACCATACTCCTAGCCGTGGTGCGCACCAAATCATATAAGGAATCTGCCACATAGGCCACCCCCGCCTCCAGAATAGCACACCCAGGGATGCTTGCTCCTGCGGCTTCTGGATCCAGCATAAACATGTATGCTGCATCATACTAGCGCACACCGCCGCCTGGAGACTCAACACTGACACCTCAAACATGCGCTTCAATTGAACCTCCAGGTTATGATCCTGGATATCCTTGATGGCAGCTGCCCCTGCACGAGAATCGTAGTCTTCATGGTCACTGCGGACACCACCGCATCAACCTTAGGCGTTTGAAGGTGATCCATGTGTTCTTCCAACAGGAGATACAGTTTAGCCAGGGCCCGTCCAACTTTCAAGCCCGCTTCTGGGGAGCCCCACGCCCAATTAATGAGCTTCTGGATCTTCTTCAGAATAGGAAAGGCACTGGAAGGACCCAGCAGGACCCTCAGGAACCGGGTTAATGCCCTCGTAGTCAGACGTCTCCTGAGTCAGCTTAACTCCCAATTCCTCCAACACCCGAGGAATAAGCAGTTGGAGCACTTCCTTCTTAAACACACCATCCAGGGGTCATCCCAATCTGCTCCGGCCACATCGGCGAGGTCCGGTTTGTCCTTACTCCCATCTGATCCGCATCCGGGTCCCCCTCCAGATCCACAGCCGAATGGGATGCCCCCTCATCATGCTCCACATCTCTCGGGTTTGGATCCGTACCCATGGCCTGTAACCCACGATGCTGTGCTGGCCGCACCAAGAATGCATATGCGGATGCCCAAGTTCTCTTGAGGGTTTCGGAAGGCCTGTCCCTTTACCTCCGCTTAGCTGTCTTCCTGGCCAGAAAGACCTTGTGCATCAGCAAAACTAACTCTGGAGGGCCTCTGGGTCTTCGGACCCTTAGCGGAGGGTTCCTCTCCCCCTGAAGCACAGCTTGTGCACAGGGAAAGGGAATTAAGGTGGTCAAACCAGGTACCGTAGGCCCTATAGGGCTCTACCCGCGGTTTCTCTGACCGACTAAAACACCGAAAAACTTCCTGCTCCAGGGAAGGCTGCACCTCGTGGCCAAGCTTAGGCTGCATCATAACCAAGTCTTAAGTCTTAAAGACTTAAGACTTGGTTATGATGCTTGAATAACCAAGTCTTAAGTCTTAAAGACTTAAGACTTGGTTATTCAAGCAAGCTTTCCAAGACACAATCTAATAACACAATTCAAGGACACATTCCAAGGACTCCACAAAACTCTCAACCACTAATCATGCCTTTTGTACATAGCATTTAATTTATTTATACCGTTTAACCGTTTATTCTTTCCTATCTCTTCCTTCTTCTCCAAGTTCTGCTACCCTTGTTATTTGTAACTGCTCCTTCGGTCACCACAGTTCGAATTGATGTATTTAATGCACTCCCGTTCCATGTAAACCAGCAAGATATGTTTTCATGATTGCCGGTATATAAAAACCTTAAATAAATAAATAAAAAATAAATCATTGAACAACCCCTAATGAAGCGCAGGAAGGTCCGCAGTAGTGGGAAGCACTCACGCAAAAGGGACTCTAATTGCGTGAAATCACAGTTGTCCACAAGGGGAATCCCAGCTGGGGAAGCCCTGAGAAGCGCATGGTTGGAGCGGAGACAGTCAAGAAATCGGGCGGCTAAAAATAGCAACAGCCATCCAAAACCAAAATAAGCAGCGGTATGCCAGTGCGATCGGGTCCCGCAGGAAACACCCCCGCAGAAGGCCGGCAGACACCACTCCCACTCCCCCAGCACTCATTAAATTTGCCCACCTTGGCCCTGCACTACAAGCCGACTGTCCTGGTTGTTCCTCCATTAGCGAAACTAACAACAGCTTTTTTTTTTTTTTTTAAACAGAAAACTTTTACTAAAAGAAAAAAAATTCAATCAAAAAGAAAAAAAAAACCCTTACAGGGATACTTCCCTAAGGGTGCCAGTGGCGGAGAGGAGGGGACCTCGGGGCATGAAGAGGGAGCCAGTCCCCTGGCTATCAGGGGTCCCAGAATCCATGGGCATCTACAGCCAGAGGTATCCAACCCAGCTCATCTCAAGGGATGGCCCACCAAGGAACCTGGTACCTCGAGGAGCAGCTCCCAATTATCCACCTCCAGATCAGTCAGGACTGCAGGTTTGCACTTCTGCCATCTGCTGGAGACAGAGAAATACTGAGGGATTAACGGTGACATGCTCGGTTATGTAGCAGTGCCTCAAAGGTTTGTTCTCTGCCTCCATCTGCTGGTAGGGATGCATAAACCCACTGGTCTGGACTGATCTGGGTATGTTCGGGAATTACGTAGATACACTGCTGCAATATAAGATCAGTATGCAAGAGCTCAAAGGGACCCAACTATTCTATAATAAGGAGGTGGGGCACTCCCTGGGTGCTCGTACCTTCCCATAATCAATGGTAGGTGTCTCAATGCCTGGGAAGAGATCATGAATGATGGCGATGAAGAGCGGGAGGTCCACACTGGTTAGCTTAGCAATGTTCATATCCTTCATGGACATCAATAGGATCTGCAAGGATAAAGTTCATAGTGAGCGGCAAAAAATGAATAATGATAAATAATGCTCCGAAGAGAAGGAAAAGTGACCAACAGTGGATTTTGTGTTCTGAAGCTGTATGATGTTTGATGTATGATGACTGATGATTGAGTGATGTCTGCAGTGTCACAGTATCCAAGGGACAACTGGGCAGGCCAAGATTGTCTTGACTGCAGAAATTGAAGCTTTTATTATTGCTCAAATTCTTGGTGGGTAAAAGTACAGGCGTTGTCCAAAAACGCATGTTCTTTAATCGTGGATTGACAAGGCGGTCCCAGGGGTGGAGAAAGGGCGGAAATTGGAGCGTGTGGAGTTTTTGTTATATAAAACTTTGCGCATTGTTTCTGACTGAAAAATCACCCACAGAGAAAACAGACAAATCTTAGTGGGTAATTTTAACTCAGGCAAAAATGAAAGCTAAACTATCTGACGTAAAATTACCTGTGGGGTTTGCAAAATGGCATAGATATTGGTTATTAGCCTCTAAATACGTTATTCTTTGTGTAGCTTCTGGAGGTTACTATTCCCTTCCCAAGGGGCATTATAATTCTGTTAGTGAATGACTGTAATGGTCTGGTTGCATTATCATAACATTCTAAAGTACATGCATGAAAAAAGTGAAATGATATTTTAACAATCGGAAATTTACATAGAGCACAGTAGATTGTAAAGCTGCGTGGTTTTGCAAATTTGCTTTCTGAAGTCTATTCAGTACTAAGCACTTGAAGTTACAAAAAGAGAAAGACCGCTATACAAAATTTGTGGGAGATGCAGTATGCCTGCTTCAAGTCAGAGACTGGGCATAATATGTCCATCTCTCTCTTTATCATCCTGGACTATGGCTGTAATGTGAAACAAACCTGCAATATCAAGGAGGGAAAAATAAAATAAGAATAGCAGCTTCTTTTAGTATAAGTTGCACGGTAAGATTTTATAAAGATAAAAATTTAGCTCGTTTCTGTCACCATTCCTCACTATCATCTCACGTTTTAAGATGAGGACAAAAAAAGACCTATCCAGTCTGCCCATTTTTCTGCTCACACTGCTAAGAATTCATCTCAGCTGTCAGTCAGTCTGACCACCTGCAAAATCTCTCTTTATCCAGTTCATATTCCTCCTCTTTTCTTGGGTACATGAGTATAGAAGATCTGTAATTGATTCCTTCCAGCACCCCACCTTCTCCATACCTAGCCACAAAGATCCATAATAATCTTAATAGCCTACACTACTAGTGCGGTTGCTGCCTGAACATCCAGCTTCCATTATTACAACATCTCATACCTGAGTTTGCCGTTTCTGCAGCGATACAGGGGATGGCACTGCCCATTGGTGCTGCAGTGGGAGGAACACTGTTATCACCCGGGGAGATATCTTTAAGCCCCCCCCGAACCTCGCCAGTTGATAACAGCTTCCCCTCCAAA
The DNA here is from genome assembly GCF_901001135.1 of Rhinatrema bivittatum. Classification (NCBI taxonomy): domain Eukaryota; kingdom Metazoa; phylum Chordata; class Amphibia; order Gymnophiona; family Rhinatrematidae; genus Rhinatrema; species Rhinatrema bivittatum. Next base: position 17,206,427 of record NC_042630.1, read on the forward strand.
TCTCCTCTCAGATGCTGGGGGAAATGGAGGTATTCCTGCCATAGAACCCTAGCCAGTTGGAAACTGCGGCGATGTACCGGAGAAAGCCAGGACTTCTACCCCGGATCAAAGTTTGACTTTGCCCCATGGAGGAAGGACCCTCATGGGAGGAAGCTTGATTGAGTCAGGCAGTGGAGATCACAAACAAAAATCCGGAGTGGTGAGTGTGAACCTGGTAGGGATTGAAGAACCTACAACTGTGGCATTAGAGTCCTTATGGGATTTGATGAGCAGACTTGCAAATAGCATCCAGGAACAATCTCTGATTTTGCAGAATGTGTCCATGAAGTTAGATTCTGTTACTCAGGATCATCAACATATTTTGTCAGAGCAATGCACACAAATTCATTCCTTAGAAGAAGAAGTTAAAGGGTTAAAAGATTTAACTTCCGTGATTACCCGTGAGAGATTAGCTACATCTAGAAAAATGGAATTCCTTGAAAATTCCATTAAACATCTTAGTATTTGGATACTACATTTTCCTAAAATAAAAGAGGAGCAGTTGTTAATTACATTTAAAAATCCTACCAGATAAAATTCCTGAAGTTAAAAAATGAATTCAGTTACCTTTTAAGCAAGCCTCCACTACAAACAATTTATCAGGGAATTCCATAGATTTTCAAAACTTGACTTGGTATTTAGAAGAATCTCATGTGGAAATTGTAGCACGAATCACTTTATTGGTATCTTTTCAAACTGAACAAGATATGAATTCTGTAATGCGCGCTTATTTCAAAAAGATGGGTGCGCCATTTCTCGGGGTCATGGTAAGGATCTATCCTGACCTTGCCAGGAATACACAGATTCGCCGTAGGGCTTTTCTTTTGTTGAAGCCCAATGTTATCGCACTGGGCGCTACCTTTATTATAAAATACCCGTATAAATGTGTATTAAAACTTCATGGAACTACATATATTTTCTTTGAAGTTAACCAATTAAAAGAGTTCTTGGGAGCTAGGAGGCAAGTTTTGATCAATGAGAATGTAAATGGAGGTAGTTAATTTATGTGTATGAATCTCTTACAATTAGCCAAAGTAGTAAGTTTGTAAAATTTTCCTAAAGAGTCCTCATTAACATATTCATATTCTCCTGCAGATTACCTCTATGAGGTATGATTTTTTGGACATGTATAAACATAATGAAAATGTCTTATGATTCTAGTTTTCAAAGGAGTTTGTAAAAACTTGAGATGTTTTCTATGCATGACTAATGCTATGTTATTTCGATCGCAAAGATGTAATTTCTTTGTAAATTTATGAGAAAGCAATAAAGAAATAATTAAAAAAAAAAAGGTTTAGACAAGTTCATGGAAGAAAAGTCCATAAACCATTATTAAGGTGGACTTTGGGAAATCCACTGCTTATTCTTGGGATCAGCAGCTTGGGATCTGCCTACCCCTTTGGGATCCTGCCAGGTACTTGTGACCTGGATTGGCCACTGTTGGAAACAGGATACTGGGCTTGATGGACCTCTGGTCTGACCCAGTATGGCAAAGTCTTATGTTTTTTTGTTCTGTTCTAATTTTTCCCACCAGTCTGGAAACCTTGGGATATTTTCAGTCCCACTGGATGCGGAAGACTGATGAAACCACAGATCACATGAGATCTCCGGCAGCAGCTCCACGTGACCTGGATCTCTATCCCATCATGTCCCAGATGAGATACTTCCACAACTATGACACAGGGATGACAATTTTGAAAGCATTTTATCCCTGGAAATGGGCTCTTTGAAAAGTGACCACCCTTGATGTAAGTAAAACGAAGTTGCTTACATGTAGCAGGGGTTCTCCATGGACAAACTAGCTACACAAGTGAACAAAGTCATCCTACAGCGCTGTGATAGAAAACTTGGCTCTCAAGCTCTGAAAGTTCTTCCAGAACATTCTGGAACCTAGCACCTTAGGGTGCCAAACTTCTTATCTGCTCTCTCTTTAATCCTTTTTTATTCCAGACTGCAGGTTTGCATCTCTACCATCTGCTGGAGAAATACTGAGGGACTGTAAGTGGCACTCTTGATTATGTAGCTTTGTCTGAAACGTTTTTTCTCTGCCTCCATCTGCTGATAGGGATGTAAAACCCACTTGTCTGGACTGATCTGGGGTATGTACAAGAACTTGGCTCTCTCAAGCTCTGAAATTTCTAGAAGAACTTTCCGAACATGTGCATCTGCTCCTGTGATGCTGTTGCACAAGTTCCCCTTAGACTTTCACTAGCTTTGCTCAAATTTCTGGGAGGCGGCAGCAGATATTGTGTGGCTGATTAGTACTGCTGTCCAAGGAGAATCCCTGTTACAGGTAAGCAACTTCACTTTCTCCATGGACAAGCTGTACAAATAGCCACAGAAGTGAGGACTCCCAAGCTCACAGGCTGGTACAGGTGAAGTCTAGTCCTGAAGCAGATGATGTCAAGACCCATTGGTCTGAAATTATGTGGTTCCAATCCTGGTAAAACTGTTGCAAACAACCTTTTGTAGGTAGTGGACCTGCCACAGTTTATTGGAAAGCACAATCGGCTCCTGAGGGGGAAGATAAGCCAGACCTTGACAATTTGAAGCCCCAAAAGGACTGATCCCTGTCCTGAGACCGGAACAAAGAAAATGTCTGCCTGCCAGATCTATATCATCTAGAATCACGAAAATATCCATGGCCTTTACCAGGCCAATAAAAAGATTGCATTCTGTCCTCAGGGATCCTATTCAGCTTTGGATCTTCAAGATTCTTCACTAGCTGTTCTAGATCTTCAAACAATAAACATCCCTTAAAAGGAAGCTTATCACGAATCTGCAGCCCACTTGTGGAGCTAGAGGAGTCTCCTCACCGCTATCTCTGAAGCTAGAGAAAAAAAAGGAAATCTTGAAGAGATCAGAGAGGGCACCAGCCAAAAACGCTTGCAGCTGATTCCATAAGGGCTGCATCCTTGCTCTCTGGAAGTTGCTGGATCTATCACAACAATGCTCAGGCAACCATAGCCCTGCAGATCGAGACTTGGACCGCAAGAGCTGTCAAAGAAAAAATGTGTTTTAAAGGAAGTTCAATCTTCCTATGCTGCAGATCCTTAAGAGAAGTACTTCCCTCCACAGAGATAGTAGTCCTCTTGTGACAACTGTGACTAATGCGTCCACCCCAAGGCATCTGAAACAGACACTGAACTTGCCCATTAGAGGAGGAGATACAATTTGACCATGTTCTTTACTCCCTTAAGGCCACTCTACAAACACTCTTGATAATAGGATCTCAGTCTACAGATTCCTTAACTTTGGAATCTGCAATCCTTTGCAAACATACTCCCTGATCAGTGAGGGCTGCTATTTCATCTCTGATTTTCATTCCTGTAGTACCACGGATCAGTCCAGACGGTGGAAGTGAAGGGGTGGACTGGTCCATCCTTACCTAGGTGACTGGCTCATTCGGGCAAAATCAGAGAAACTCTAAGTGATTGCAGTCAACAAAGTCTTGTCATTTCTCACCACACCACTCCCCAGCCAGAGAGGCTGGCATCCATTGTAACAATGATCCACTGAGGTGTTTCCAGGTGCATCCCCTTCAACAGGTGAGCGAGTGAGAGTCACCACTGCATGCTGACGATGGTAAAGTCAGAGAGCAGTAGAGGTGTCTAAAACTCCACTGAGACCGGCTTCCAGCGGGACAGCAAAGCTTTCTGAAAAGGCCGCATATTTGCGAAGGCCCATGGAACCAAATCTATAGTTGAAGCCATAGAGCCCAGGACCTGGAGATAGTCCCAGGTCTTGGGCACAGAGAGAGATAACAGATGTCTTACTTGATTCATGAGCTTGAGCGCCCGGGCCTCGGGAAGCAAGACTTTGTCCACGTGTGTGTCGAAGCGTGCCCCTAAAAATTCCAGGACTTGAGAGGGCTTGAGATTGCTCTTGGGGAAATTGACTATCCAACCGAGGGAGGTGAGAAACGACAAGACTCTGTTGTCTGCAATCACGCAGAGTTTCTCCGATTTTGCCCGAATGAGCCAGTCACCCAGGTAAGGATGGACCAGTCCACCCCTTCACTTCCACCGTCTGGACTGATCCGGGTACGGACAGGGAAAAGGCAGATAATAGAATCATTGTCTCTATCTGAAGCAACCTTGCCCTCTTCCAGAGAAGCAGAGCTGGCAGAATCCAGTTGGTCCTCACATAACTCCTGCACCTCCTTAAGATGGCAAACCAAAACTCTGAAGATAATTTGGGGGTGCTTACTAACCTCCTGATCCCCAGGCCTCACCCTGGACCCAAGGACAGGGATAGTTATCCAGCCCCTCCAGGCTTTTGAATGACACAAAAATCCTGATGTAGGAATCTAAAAAATTCAAAAGAAAAATCCTTGGAAAAAGGCATCTCCAAACCTGAGGGACCTGAACTAGATGATCTCCCCTACAGAAGCCAATACCAAGGAATTCCCAAAATTTGGAGGCAGCTCAGAGAAGCACTGCTGAAAAGCAGAAGCAGCTGTGGGGGAAGGGTCTAAAATGACAACACTTTATGCCAAAACTGATGATTCAGAGGCTTTCCCTGGTCTTTGCTTCAACCTCAGTGCTGAAAGAGATTCCTTACCAGCACTATCAGAAGCGCCCAACGCCTGCTCCAAGGCTGTAGAGCACTCTCTGGGAACCCTCCCAGTTCTTAATAAGACAGCACAAAGGAGTCCCACAGCACTGATAGCAGACATGACTGCTTGCAGCTGCAGGCCCCACAGTGCTGACCGTGGTCTGCCCATTCCATGCTGTAGGAAATTTGTGTAGTAGCAAAAATCTTGGTACTGAGTTGAATTAAAGGCACTTGGCTCATCCAGACACTTACCCAAGCTGAAAAACAGGTTGGTCAAGCCATTCATTTGCCTTAGCAGTGCTCCGGTTCAAATTGTTGTCCACCATTGGACTTTTTTTTTCAATTCCTCAAACTCGGTACAGGAACACGGGGGGGGGGATGGGCGGGGGGGGGGGGGGGGGGAATAGCAGAAAGAAGGATCCTCTCTCAAATCTTGAAGCATGCTGGCACAACGAACTTAAAAAACAAAATTAAGTGCCAAGAGAAGAACCTCTCCCTGAACTCTACACCAAGTTCTTTCTAGGACTGGGAACCTCCAAATGTGCTCCCTGCTCTAAAAACCAGGTGCCTGGCCCAAGAAAAAGAAAGCCAATGCCTAAATCCCTCCAAGTGGAAGGCAAGCCAGAGAAAAATCCTGTTGCATCATCAATTGCCCTACTGAATTTCTCTATACTGCACCACTTCTATGTAGTGGCAATGTTGTCACTGAGAAAGCTGTGTGTTCTGCCTCCATCTGCTGGTAGGGGGACATAACCCTCCTGTCTGGACTGGTGTAGCAGGATGAAATGGAAGGGAATGTTTCTGCTGTCTTGCTGCAGACAGGCTGAAATAGCCACAGACAAATGCCTAAAAGACTTGCAGTCTGAACAGTTTCTCCCTTTGGAACAAGAATCCGCCTTGTGCGTCATCCCTCCATCACAGGGAGTTAGTTTTAGAGATGGTAAGAGTCGGCATACATCCAATTTGACAGTCCATCCTGTTCACCTGACTCACAAGAGAGGATGACCCAGGATATAAATATCACAGAACAGAGTCAATCAGTTGTCAATTTTCCCTGGCTGCTAAGCGACCCATGTACAGAACAAGCACTAACTGGACCCCAAGATACAAGTCAGTCCTAACTGCAGGTGAAACAGTTCTCAATCAATAACCAGGCAGAGTATTCCTTGATATGATTCATGGATACAGCTAGGTTATCAATACTGGAAAGAGTCTTGTCTATCAGAGTGGATTGTACTTAGAGTAGACTCAGGGTAAACCTTCAGTCACAAGTTTTACAATCATTTTTTTATTTTACTAGTCAGTTTTTAAATTTACATTTCAGCTTATATAGCCCCAAAAGGGTCCCAAAACAGTTTACATATAAAAGTAGTATAACTCAGTAACATAATACATCAATAATCATTAAAAAAAACATCAAAATTGCATAAAATACAAAAACATCCTTTATGCTGCTAGTAACATCCCCCACTCTTGCTAGGGGTGTGAAAAGCTGAATTTACTTACCTAAACAATCATACTCCCCTCCTCACATCAAAAAATACATAATTCATTACATCACTAAAAATAATAATCCAATTAATCCAATTAAAACAACACAAAAATTAACACATTATACATAATCATAATAATACAAGCACAAACTCATATTTCCTATCTTCCTAATTCCCTTCTCATTGGCACTTCAGTATACATCTAACTACTCTGAATTTTGGTTGTAATGACACATACATTGTCTTGGTCCTCCCATATCTGCTGCCAATCATGCAACTCCCCCCCCAAAAAAAAACCAGTTCTTGAGAGATAAACACCATTAAAGTAAGAAAAAGGTAATAACTAAAGAAAAAGAAAATTATTACTTACCTGCTAATTTTCGTTCCTGTAGTACCATGGATCAGTCCAGACAGTGGGTTATGTCCCCAATCCAGCAGATGGAGTCAGCCAAAGCTTCGAGGGGGCGTCACCATAAGTACTACTACCCCCTCTGCAGGAGTTCAGCATCGAGTATATCAAAGCCCGAGTAAACAAACCCCCGTATTGGATCAAGTTGAAAGTAAACGGCAACAATAAGCCGCTTAACCTAAGTAAAGAACTGCAACCGTCCCACCAACGGGTAGGAGGTGATGAATACAGCGTGTCAACCCAACAGGGCACTGTGACAAACAGTGAAAACTGAGAAATCGTGAAAGACAGAAAACACGACTGTATCTTAGAACAACAGCCAAGCAGGATTAGAACCCAAACGCGGTGGGCGTCTGGACTGATCCATGGTACTACAGGAACGAAAATTAGCAGGTAAGTAATAATTTTCTTTTCCCTGTACGTACCTGGATCAGTCCAGACAGTGGGATGTACCCAAGCTTCCCTAACTCGGGTGGGGTCCTGCGAGGCCTGCACGTAGAACCTGTTCGCCAAAGTGTCCAGAGACAGAAGAGGCGAGGTGCAGACGATAGTGCCTCGAGAACGTGTGTAACGATTTCCAGGTGGCTGCGCTACAGATTTCTTGAGAGGAAACCGAGCGAGCTTCCGCCCAGGGAGCCGCCTGAGAGCGTGTAGAGTACGCTACAATGCCGGGCGGGAGAGTCCGCCCCACCCCAACGTAGCAAACGGCAATGCCGGCCTTCAGCCATGGTCGTCTTCGAGGCCTGAGATCCTGTCCTAGGGCCGGACCAAAGTACGAAGAGATGGTCAGAAGTCCGGAGGTCATTCGTAGCCTCCAAGTAGAGGAGCAGTGTGCGCTTGACATCCAGGAGTCGGAGAGCCCTCGGCTCAGAGGAGGAGAAGGACGGCAGTCCCACCGTCTGATTGACGTGAAACGTAGACAGCACCTTCAGAAGGAAGGAAGGAACAGTGCGAAGAGAAACTCCAGAGTCGGGGAAACGGAGATAAGGCTCTCTACACGACAGGGCCTGCAGCTCCGAGATGCGTCGAGCGGAGCAGATGGCCACCAGAAACACAGTCTTGAGGGTGAGGTCCTTGATCGTCACATTCCGCAGTGGCTCGAACGGGGGCCCCGACATGGCACGGAGCACAAGGTTGAGACTCCAATGTCCGGGTGTTGCAGCAGAGAGCCCCCGTCGCGCAGGAGCGAACCAAGGGCGGCCACCTGAACCCGGAGCGAGTTGCAGGCGAGCCCCTTGTTCACCCCCGCTTGTAGAAACTGAAGGATCTGGAGAACAGAAGCCGAAGCAGGTCTCGTGTTCTGGTCAGTACACCACAGCTCGAAAACCTTCCAGACCCGAGCATAGGCCACGGCCGTCGAAGGCTGTCGGGAACGCAACCGCGTGGACACTACCGCCTCCTGGTAGCCCTGGCGCCGAAGACGGTACCTCTCAAAAGCCAGGCCGCAAGACAGAAGAGTTCTGCCTGATCGAAAAATACCGGGTCCTGGTGCAGGAGGCGGGGGAGATGTCCCAGTCGGATGGGTCCGATGATCACCAGGTGGAGAAGGTCCGCAGCCCAGGGCCGTCTTGGCCACTCTGGGGCGACGAAGATCACAGTCCCCTGATGAGCCTCTATTCTGCGGAGTAGTCTTCCCACCAGTGGCCAAGGCGGGAATGCGTATAGGAGGAGATTTGTCGGCCACGGGAGCACTAGGGCATCCACTCCCTCCGCTCCTCGCTCTCTTCTGCGACTGAAGAAACGGGGAGCCTTGGTGTTTTGTGCGGACGCCATCAGATCCGTGTGGGGAGTTCCCCACCGCTGGACCAGAAGTTGCATCGCCTCGTCGGAGAGGGACCATCCTCCGGGATCCAGGAGCTGGCGACTGAGGAAATCCGCCTGGACGTTGTCCACGCCTGCGATGTGCGAGGCCGCCAGGCGGACCAGATGACGTTCCGCCCACTGCATCAGCATCGCTGCCTCGAGCGCGACTTGCGGGCTGCGAGTGCCGCCTTGGCGATTGATATAGGCCACCGTGGCCTCGTTGTCCGATAAGATCCGAACCTCCCGAATCCGAAGGAGTGGCAAGAAGTGTCGCAGAGCTAGTCTGACCGCTCTGGTCTCCAGGCGATTGATGGACCACTTTGTCTCCTCCACGGACCATGTCCCCTGCGTGGCGCCGCGGCCGCAGACCGCTCCCCAGCCGACGAGGCTGGCATCGGTGGTGACCACCACCCAATCTGGCAGGTCGAGGGACACGCCGCGAGCCAGATTCTTCGGATCCAGCCACCAGCCCAGGCTGATCCTGGCAAACTGCGGCAGGGGGAGGAGCATCTGGTAGTCCTGCGACAGCGGTTTCCAACGGGAGAGAAGTGCTCTTCGTAGGGGCCGGAGGTGCGCAAACGCCCAAGGAACCATGTCGATGGTGGAGCCCATCACCCCCAGGAGCTGCAGGTAATCCCAGGAGGTGGGAACTGGTAATGCAGAGAACCGCTGTATGTGTTCTCGCAGGGCGTGCGCCTCGTCCAGGAAAAACTTCGCTCGGATGAGCCAACCGTCCAGGTAAGGAGGAACTAAAATACCCTCTTTCCGAAGAGCCGCCGCCCCGACTACCATGATCTTGGTGAAAGTGCGCGGTGCCGTCGCCAACCCGAACGGGAGCGCCACAAACTGGAAATGTTGTTCCAGGATCTTAAACCGGAGAAGACGATGATGCTCCCGGTGGATGGGGATGTGAAGGTAGGCCTCCGTCAGGTCCAAGGAGGCTAGGAACTCCCCTCGATGCACCGCCGCAATCACCGAGCGCAGCGTTTCCATCCGAAACCGAACCACCCGGAGGGATTTGTTGACTTCCCTCAAGTCCAGGGTGGGCCGGTAGGAGCCGCCCTTGGGTACCACGAAGTAGATGGAATAATGGCCCAAGCCCACCTCTCTGGAGGGCACGGGCGCAGTGGCGCCAATCTCCCGAAGCCTGTCCAGTGTCAACTGTACCTCCCTTCGCTTGGAGACCGATCCGCAGGGGGAGAAGATGAACCGTCCCTTTGGAGCGCGGACAAATTCCAACGCGTAGCCGTATTCTATGGTGTCCAAGACCCACTGGTCCGAGGTGATCCGCGCCCACTCCTTGTAGAAGAATGCCAGCCGTCCCCCAATCCGGGGGACGGTGGAGTGGGCGAGCCGAACATCATTGGGAGGACGTGGGAGAGGGTTGTCCCGTTCCCGAGGCGGAACGCCCAGGCCTACACCCGCGAAGGGAGCGGGACCAGGGCTGCGACCTGGGGGCAGAGGGCCTGGAGACCGCCGGTCTGTAGTTCCTATAGCGCCGTTGCGCCCTGGATCTGGTGTGGGAGGACGAAAACGCCCTGGAGGGCCTGTACCTGTCCTCCGGCAGGTGATGGACTGCGCTTTCCCCCAGTGACTTGATGATCTGGTCCAAATCCTCTCCGAACAGGAACTTACCCCTGAATGGCAGGGAACCCAGGCTCGACTTGGAGGAAGTGTCCGTCGCCCAGTTGCGAAGCCATAGAAGGCGACGCGCCGCCACTACCGAGACCATGGATCGGGCCAGGACCCGAAGCAGGTCATAGAAGCAGGTCATAGGAGGCGTCAGCCCCGTAAGCCACCGCAGCTTCCAGCCTATCCGCTTGGGCGGCCTCCTCGGCCGGCAGAACCTGAGAGGTGAGAAGTTGTTGCACCCAGAGAAGACTCGCCCTCTGCGGAGACCTCGAAGACCTGCTTGAGGAAGACTTCCAACTTGTGATCCTGCGTATCCCGTAAGGCCGCGCCACCCGTCACTGGTATGGTCGTCCTCTTCGTGACCGCCGACACCGCGGAGTCCACTTTCGGAACCTTGATGAGATCCAGGAAATCCTCTGGTAGCGGATACAGCTTCTCCATGGCCCGACTGACCTTAAGGGAAGCTTCCGGGGCGTCCCACTCCCTAGTAAGAAGCTGCAGGAAGGAATCATGGATGGGAAACGCCCGAGCCCTCGGCCGGAGGGCTGCCAGCCCCGGATCTCCCTTCTTGGCCGACGTGACGACGGCGGGCGCTACTGGAGCGGGCGGGTCCGGCGGCGGATCGAGATTCAGCTCCTGGATCCAAGACCCACTTGGAATAAGTTCGTCCAGCTCTTCTCCCTGTGGTGGAATCCCCTTGGCCCCCTTCTCCCAGGTCCGGCCCAGGAGACGCCGGGCCTGTCACTGCTCCCTCGGAGCCCGCAGGAATCCAGGTGCGGGCGGGAGGCAGGGTGGCCCCCACACCCGCCGGGACGGGGGGGGCCTGAGAGGGAGGCGAGAGCCGCGGGACCTTGGCTGGAGACGGTGCTGCGGGAGCGACGAGGCCCTGCAGATACGCAGTGGGCATTAACAGTACAAAGTCCGGGGAGAATCCCGGCCTAGCCCCGGAGGGGGGGGACCCCGTGGGACCCTGGCCCGTCAGGCTGTTGTCCGGCAGCCAATTCGGTGGAGAAACCTCGGGGGAGTCCCTGTCATCCAGCGCTGCCTGAGTCCCCTCAGAGCGCTGGGCATGTAAAATGGCCGCCGTTCCCGCCAGTAATGGGGGAGGGGCCGGCCCGCACCGCCCGGGCATGCCTGTCAAAACCGAAAATTCGCTAAGGAACTGCGATGGGCCCTCCCCCCCGGGGAGGCACCGGGCACAGATCCCTTCACGGGCAATCCGCGATCTCGGCTCACCGCAGGTCGAGCAACGTGCTGGCCGCGGCATCATGAGCACTGCTGGCAACGGAGGAGACAGGCAAAATAAACGAAATGCCTCGGGGGGGGCCGCGAAGGAAAAACGCCGGCGCGGGGGGGCCCGAGCGGCCTGCACTGCCCGCCGATGAAGAACGGTGCCGCGGGGGGGCCCGAGCGGCCTGCACTGCCCGCCGATGAAGAACGGTTCCGCGGGGGGGCCCGAGCGGCCTGCACTGCCCGCCGATGAAGAACGGTGTCGCGGGGGGGGCCCGAGCGGCCTGCACTGCCCGCCGATGAACGGTGCCGCGGGGGGGCCCTCCTGGCCTCACAACCCGCCAACGAAGATCTCCCCGCTCACCTCCGCAGCCCACGAGGAACCGGCAAAATGGCTGCTGGTGAGGGAGAAAAACGCGGCGAAGCCGAAGCAGCCGCGAGCAAAATCAGCTGCAAAGAGAAACACAGAAGAATGCACTTACCCCGGTTCACAAGTTACAGCTAGCACCGAGAGAGAAAGAGAGTGAGAGACAACGCAGAGGGAAGTCACGCCGTCCCAAATTGAACCCTCTTTAACGTTTTTGTTTTTTTTTTTTTTTTTTTAAATAAAGCAAACTTGATCCAACAGAAACAGTGAGAGAAAAACAGAGAAGACAAGTAATCACTGTAAGAAATGGTTTCAGGCAATCTGGAGCAACCCAGATTCTACTACTCGCATCTGCTGGAGTCAGAAGATACTGGACTCCTGCAGAGGGGGTAGTAGTACTTATGGTGACGCCCCCTCGAAGCTTTGGCTGACTCCATCTGCTGGATTGGGGACATAACCCACTGTCTGGACTGATCCAGGTACGTACAGGGAAAAGCAAGTTACAGTACATCTTCACCTATTGTGGACCAATGTTGTACTGAGGCATTATGGTAGACTGCAAGAGATTTCATCAGTCCCTCACCCGTAGTGAGAGGGAGAATACCCTGAGGGTTCCAGATTGATAGGGCGAATTTTACAGAAGTTAGTCTATTGCCTAGTCCATGAACTATGGACTGCTGTAGTTTAGATTATGTGTACGTAACATGATCCTGCCTGAATCAATAGGAAATTATATTACAAGTCTCAGGCTCTTTACCTCCTCATCTGAGAGACTGGGCTGCACACGGCGCTTCTTTCCTGCATAACGCAAAAGGGAGGTGAGTGCCCGCAGGCCAAAGTCATAGTGGTCCTGCTTGGAAAGCTGCTGAACGGCCAGGGAGTACAGTGTGTAAACTTTCTTAGCCAGGAGCTGCAGGCAGAGAAATGAATAGGAGAGGGTTCAGCTTTTACAGCAAGCACAGCAGCTGTGAATCAGAGGTGCATTGGCATAGTTGTGTGTTAGAAGTCTGCACAACAATCACAGCCCCACATGAATGATTCTCCCACAGCTGAAAGTACAAAAATAATAATTCCTTCTCCTCCTTCATACCTTGCAATTGTTAAAGCCTTCTCCAAAGAGAATGATTTCAGCAATGAGAGTGGAGTCCGGAACCACCATGGAGATAGGGCGGAACATGGATTTCAGGTTATCTGGCAGCTCTGTGCGCCCTGCATAACCTACCACAGTCATAGGAAGACAGTGTCAACATTTCTTCTCTATTTCTCATCACCCTTCCCCACCTAACACAGTGCTCTCCCAGTACTGGGGCAGGCACTTCAGCCCTTTTCACCTGAAGCAGTGCACATTTCCTTTTATGATTATAGTATTAATATGGATTTCAGTTCCATAGGCAGTAGAGTGGATTGGTACTTTCACTTAATCGCATCAGTAGACTGGCACAAACAAAGAACTGCACATACCTGGATTCATGGTGATAAAGATGCCACAAGACCAGACCAGTTGGATCTCCCGCCCCTCAAAGATGAAGCGGGTAAGGTTGGCTGAGAGGGCAGAGAGAATGGACAGGATCTGCTGGGCCACCACTGACAGCACCTCAATGTTAATGCGGTTGAACTCATCAAAGCAGCCCCAGGCCCCGGTCTGGAAGGAGGGAAGGCAGGGAAAATGAAGTTCCTTACCTCGAATAGGTGATCTCTGAGGACGGTAGTTCACTAGTCACAAAAGTGGGTATTATCATCCCAATGGCACTGAGACAGACATTCTCTTCCAGAGCTTTCCAGTAGATTCTTCATTGAGCATACAAAGCAGTTCCCATGCAGAAGCATCTGACAGTTCCCAATCTGCTCAAGAAATCTGCCTGCACATTCGGCAATGTGAAACGCCAAAGAGCTTTCAGATTTCACTCCACCAACTGGAATAAAAGACTCACTTCCAAGGACACCATCAGATTCTTGGTTCCCCTTTGCCTGTTTATGTACACCACTACCACTGCGTTGTCCAAAAGTACTCTTATTGCCCTTCCTCTGACTAGATGAAGAAACTTCAGCAAGGTTCTTTTGATTGCCCTTCTTTCTAAACGATTGATGGACCAAGTTGCTTTTGATATACTCTAAAAACCCTAAGCCATATGTCCTTGACAAAAAGCACCCCAGCCACTCAGACTGGCATTTCTGATCACTGTTGTCCAATTTGGAATCTCCAGATCCATTCCTTTGGATAAACTGCATACCAAGAGCCTGACCTCCTCCTGCAGAGGTAACCTGAACTCGTAATTCTGCAAATGAATGTTCCACCTCAAGAGAAGAGCACTCTGTAATGTTCTCATATGTGCACCTATCCAGGGAATTAAATCCAAGGTTGACACCATCAGAACTTGCAGGTAGCCCCAGGCCCTGAAAGCCCTCATTTGCAATATATCACAGATCTGCATCCTTTCCACTGTTAAAAACACCTTTCCTACCTGAGTCTTGAAAAGAGGACCCAGATATTCCACCTCTTGAGTAGGATACAGTTTGCTCTTGGGAAGACTGATGACCCAACCTAGATCCTGCAGCTGTTGAATCACCCTGTAGGTGGTGCATCAACAACATTCCTTTTCCCCAATAGCTTGAATCAACCAGTCATCTAAATATGGATGCACCATGATTCTTTTCCTTTGAAGAGCACCTGCAGCTACCATCATGACCTTGGAAAAGGTTTATGGCGTAGTTGTCAAGCTAAATGGAAGTGCCTGAAACTGGAAGTGACCACCAGCACTGCAAATCTGAGAAACCTTTGAAGGTCCCTCTGGATTGGAATATTCAGGTAAGCTTTTGAAAAGTCCAGGGACTCAAGCAACACTCCCTTTCTCACTGCCACAATTTCTGAACAGAGAGTCTCCATGCAGAAATGGGGCATTCTCAAAGAGACATTTATTTTCTTCAAATCCAGAATAGATCAGTATGTGGCACTACAAAATAAATGGAGTACCTCTAGAGCCCATTCTCCCTTTCTTCAAGCAATATGAATTGCTTGAAGAAAGCAATCCATATTGTACCCTATAGCTTCCTGCTTTTATCTGGAATAATATGGGGATACCATGAACACATCAACCACTGGGCAAGCAAATTCTAAAGCATAAAAAAGTCTCTTACTATGGCAAGAACCCATTGATTCATTATAATTCAGGTCCATAAAATAGAGCGAAATGACCCCTGCTTTAAATAATGAGAGAGTGAACCCTTTGGGCCTCATTGTGAGCTCTTACTTTGCTCAAACTGGCGACAGTACTGTCTTTAGCACCTCTTCGACCTGCCCAAAAGGACTGAGACTTGTTTCCATCCTACCACTGAGAAAACGTATTCTTCCCCAACCAATACAGTCATTTCCCAAAACTTTAGTCTACTGGAAATTGCCTTATGACATTCTTTAAATTTGTCTTCAGACAACTTATGAGTCTTCCGGACTCACCTAGATTCTTAACTAGTTTCTCAAAGTCCTCCCTGAACAGATGTTTCCCATGGAATGGCAGATTTCCAAGTTATGATTTGTACCAGACATCTACTGCCCAGTTGCACAGCCATAACAAGCACCTAGCAGACACTGAAGCCACCATACTTCTGGCTGAGATTTGAAACAAATCATATAAAGCATCCTCTATATAGACGAGACCAGCTTCCAACCTCCCTTTCTGACATTCCTTCCTCAGTGCCGCCCATGGAAATTTGTTGTACCCAACACAAAGATACCCAAGCCATGAAGCTGCTACAAACAGCTGCCCTAAGAGCTAAGGCTGCAACTTCAAAAGCTCGCTGGAGGTCCTTTCCTGGGCATCTCTTAGGGCTGCACTCCCCTCTTCGGGGATCATCATTTGTCACATTTGGCAACCTTAATTGTTTCAAACCCCCATCAGAAAAGGGAAACAGTTTAGCCATGGCCCTACACACCTTCAACCCAGTCTCTGGAGTGTCCCATTCTGCAAAGACCAGAGCTTTCACCAACCTAGAAAAAGAAAAGGCTTTAGAGGGCCCCTAAGATGGGCTCTTCACTCTTCTGATCCGGTTCTGCTTTCTTTTCTTTTATGCCCAACTCAGCCACTGCTTGAGGTCTTGAGGGGGAAAGTAGGAAGCACAATGGATTGATACAAAAACTAATTTTGGCAGGAACTTTAGGTATTTCAGATTTGCTGATTCCAAAGATTCAAAGGGTGGTTTCATGAGCTCAGCTAGAACTACATTGAGGTCCCATGGAACTGGCAGTTTCATTATTGGGGTTTTTGTGTCATAACCTCTTCATGACTTTCAGACTAGAGCAAGAAGAGATTCAAGGTTTCCATTCCATGTATATGGTATGCTATTATTGTACTGAGATGCACCTTAGCCCAACAATGAGAGATGGAATAAATAGTGAAGCAGGTTCCAGTTGCCTTTAACACACTACACTGAGAACTTATTCTATCTGGAATTATATGGTTTTCTCATGGACTGCTTTCTAGAAGCCATACGTATATCTTCTACTACTTGAGAAAGTCAAAGAATTGCTACTAATGAGGATTCAACTTCCATGCTGTTAGTACTAGAAAACAGGTATCTGGATAGAGAATTTTTCCTTGATCTTGAGTTATCAGTGAAGGATGTTCTGCTAAGCAAATAGGTTTCTTTACCAATAGCCAAAACAGGTGAGAAAAGGAAAATTGGTTCTTACCTGCTAATTTTCATTCCTGGAATACCACAGATCAGTCCAGACAAGTGGGTTTATGCATCCCTACCGGTAGATGGAGGCAGAGAACAACACTTTGAGGCACTGCTACATATCTGAGGGATTGCAGATGGCACTGAGAGTGCCATCTGCAATCCCTCAGTTTTGACCTGTACCCAAGCCAAGATATCTAACCCCAACCTCCAGGATCTCTTCCTCTATAACAACAAAAAAAAAAAAAGCTGGGGCACAAGTTGCAAACTCCCAACCAAACTTGACCCCTGAACTAGGGACAAGAAAAAGAATTTTGAATCTCTAACAAGTGAGACCTATATACGATATTATTCTGCAGCACACATCACCAGGAGCATCCAGAATTCAAAGAGGTCTTTCAAAAAGCATTATAATGGGCCAGGATTCTGGACTGATCTGTGGTATTCCAGGAACGAAAATTAGTAGGTAAGAACCAATTTTCCTTTCCTGTTCATACCCCAGATCAGTCCAGACAAGTGGGATCCCGAAAGACCTGCATGTAGTACATTCTCACCAAAGGAGCCCTCTCCTCTGAGACCTTGACATCCAAACAGTAATGCCTGGTAACAAATCTCCTGCGATGACACGGACACTCCGCCCAGGAGGCTACCTGTGCCCTAGTAGAATGTGCACGCAATCCCTAAGGGATCGACTGACCTTTACTAATTTAGGACGAAACTATCACCTTTTTTTTTTTTTTTTAAACTTTACTGCAAGGAGAGGGAATAAACAAAAAACCTAGAACTAGCCCTCTTACACCTATCCACTAACACCTAATTGAATCAGGCAAGACTGTGGGTTAGGCATCTGACCATCTGCTGGAGACAGAGGCTGTGGGTGGCACCCTGGTATATATAGGGGAGCCTGACAAGTTTGGCTCTGTCTCCATCTGCTGGTGTGGAGGCACAACCCAGGAGTCTGGACTGATCCGGTACGTACAGGGAACAAGCAATTGTACTCTTAGTCACTTTGCAACCCTTCTTCGGTGCAGTGAATAACACAAAAAGATGGTCCGAGCACCGAAATCCATTGGTCACCTTGAGATATCTGAGGAGAACCCGATGCACATCCAAAAGACGAAGCTCCCTCGCATGGGGAGATTTGGGTATCAGGTAAAAAAACTCCAGCAGCTCCACTGTCTGGCTAAGATGAAAAGATGACACTACCCTTGGGCAAAAAAGAAGGAACCACCCACAACGAGACCCCATCATCAGAAATTCGCAAACAAAGCTCTCTGCACGATAAGGCTTGGAGTTCAGAAATCCGTCTCGCCAAGAAATTCGCCACCAGGACCACCACACCTTCAGGGTAAGATCCTTCAAAGTAACCCTTCGCAAAGGTTCGAAGAGAGGACCACACGATACTTGTAGGACCAAGTTAAAATTCCAGAACGGACAAAGTCTACAGACTGGAGGACGCAAATGCTGTGCTCCTTTCAGAAAACGTACTGCGTCTGGATGAGATGCTAAGGGTCTTCCCTGCAACCTCCCTCTGAAACAACCCAAGACTGCCACCTGGACTCGGAGAGAATTATAGGCCAAACCCTGCAAAAAGGCCAAGACATGGGCAACGTTTGCTTGCAAAGGATTAGCATCATGAACCACATATACCAGGACTGAATCACTCTCCAGACTCTGATATATGCCAAAGAAGAGGAAGATCTTCTAGCCTGAAGAAAAGTAGTAATCGCCAGCTCGGAATATCCTTTCAAGCGGAAACATAGCCTCTCAAAAGCCAAGCCACTAGACAGCAGCAAACTGCCTGCTCTGGCAAGATGGGTCCTTGACGTAGCACTCCCCTCAGTTGGCTTAAAATGAATGGGCCCATCTACTGCTAGCTGAACCAGATCTGCAAACCACGGACGGTGTGGCTACTCCAGCACTACCAGGATCACTCGTCCATGATGCCGTTCGATACGATGCAACACCCGACCTAGTAGCGGCCACAGAGGAAAGACATATAGCAGAAGTCTTTCTGGCCACAGCTGAACTAGGGTGTCGATCCTTACAGAGCCAAACTCCCTTCAGTTGCTGTAAAACTTGGTCATCTTATTTTACTTTAACAGACTGCAGGTTTGCACCTCTACCATCTGCTAAAGACAGAGAAATACTGAGGGACTGAATGTGGCACCCTCGGATATGTAGCAGTGCCTCAAAGTTTTGTTCTCTGCCTCCATCTGCTGGTAAGGATGCATAAACCCACTGTTACCCGTCATGGATCTCTCTCTACAGCATGCCAATCCCGATGGACTGCCTTGCTCACGTCAGGTTCTGGAAGACGCGGCCGACAGCCGAACACCGCGGCTGAGATGCCTTGCCGCAGGTTCCCTTAGGCACATGTACACGCAGTAATGCTCCAATTAAAAGGCCCGCGGCAGGAATTCCTGGCGGCACATGGGTTGGACGTCATCAAGCTGCAAAACATACTAAAATATCAAATAGTAGAGCAAATTGTGTGTTGCGAAGGTTGAGTGGTCTGCAAACACTTTAGTAAAGTCCCAAAACTGAGAAGGTAATATTTATTTAAAGGAAAGAAAGGGTTTTCAATCCAAGTTGCAATAAGTGTGTGACCAACAAATTAAAGTGCAGCTCTGTCCCCCAACACGGGACCGTTTTTCACTGAAGCTGCATCGGGAGGAACAAATAAGCACATGTCTAAAAAGAAATCAAAATACAAATAGTTAAATGGTACAACTGGTTAATATAGGGCAAACTCCAAGGTAATGGTAAAACAGCAGAGGAAGCAAAGGGTTCTACATGGCCTGAATGAAAAACAGTTATAACAAACTATTCTGTGAGCAAATGAAAAGTAGTCAAAAATGACAACAATGAAAGAGGAATCGTAAGCAAATATAGTATATACAATCAAGCATACTTTCTATATTAAGTTGGATTACAGGGCGGTGTTATTATTTCCAGGTAAAAGTAGGCAATAGGAAGAGGTAGAGTGAAGAAATGGGTAAAATAAAAAAATATTTAAAAATAAAAAGACAGAAATGGTCCGTGGTACGTACAGGGAATTGTATTTTGATTTCTTTTTAGACATGTGCTTATTTGTTCCTCCCGGAGACAGACAAATACTGAAGGGCTGCAGGGTAGGCTCTGTCCTGATATAGGATACCCTTTTCAGTTTTAGTCTATCTCCATCTGCTGGGACAGGAGGCTCAACCCACGGTCTGGACTGATCCAGGTACGTACAGGGAATAAATATTACCTTCTCATTTTTGGGACTTTGCTAGAGTGTTTGCAGACCGCTCAACCTCTGGTGACCATGTGGATTCACATGAACTGTGGCTACCATGTAGCCAAGAAACACCAGGAGGGAGCAAGTTGAGGAAATAGGAAAATAGGTTCCTACCTGCTAATTTTCGTTCCTGTAATACCTCAGATCAGTCCAGACTCCTGGGTTTTGTATCTCTGCAAGCAGATGGAGTTGTTTTCAATGACTGAAATTTTGTTCTAAATCTAAGAGGTAACCAGTGAGCTAATATGATCAGTTTTTGTACAATAATCTGGAGGAATTTCCTGTGTAGAGGGTAAATCATATATGCAGCTGAAGTCCAGGGAGCATAACCAGTTTTCCATATCTAAGTGTGCTTAGTGAGTTCATCTTGAACTTTTCTCAGCACAAACATTTATTCAAATCTCTCAGATCCAAAATCAGTCTTACTTCTCTGGAATTAAGTAGCATCTGGAGAAGAAGCTCTTGTTGGTTTTAAGCTCCAGGACCTGTCTTTATTGAAGGTGGTGTTGTGTTGTTGATCCAGGAAGCAGCTAAAAATGGGATGGTCTAATGGGATCTTAGAGAAATGAAGGCAATATCCTTAGTATATTATCTTTAATGCCCATTTGTTGTGCATTATCAAATACTAATCCTTCCTGAAAAACACCAGACTCCCCTCTATTAGGAGAAAAGGCTGAGTAATTCATCAAAAGCTCTCCTCCCTCAAAAAAGAATTGGATGCCTTTGGCTGAACAGCTGACTGATTCTTTGGCTATCTTTTCTCCCTCTGATGCTACTGCTTTTGCTGCCTTTGCCTTGGAAATTGACTGCATCCCTTCTCTGGTAGAAACATTGCCTTCTCTATAGGAAGGGCTGCTTCCTTGGCAAAGTGAGTTGCCCCGCCATGGTAGATGAGAGAATCTGGAGCAGTGTTTTTTGGTTTTTGTTTTTTTTAAATAAGATCCACTATCTCCTTGATTTTATCAGCAAAGAGAGTCTCCCCTGGGCAGAGCACATTCACTAGCCTGTCATGCACGTCTTCACGTAGACCTGATGCTCTGAGCCATGCCAACTTCCTTGCCCAAATGGCCACAGAGAATGTATGGACTGAGATGTTGAAAGCCTCCTATGCCACTCTGATTAGATTCTTTCTACAATCCCTGGCCTTTAACAGAAAAATACACATCTATTGGAAAGCATGGAAGAAACACGGCTGAGGCATGCTGAGCAGGAATTGCTGCAAGTGTTCAATGAAACTGAAGAATTTCCTGGAAAACTCTAGAAAAGAATATTCAACAAGGCGCCATTGGGATGACATCACCCAGTTGTATGATGTGCAAACTGCTTGACCTCAGAGAAGGATCATTTAGTTAGTGAGGAGTGGATCGCCTCGTCAGAGCAGAGTATTGCCTACCTGGGCCAGGCCAGAGTACATCCGTCCCATTGATTTATAATCCAGTCCCTCTGAGCAGTTCACCACTATCACATACATTCCCAGGGCCTTGCCCAGATCCTTCACAGTCTCTGTCTTGCCAGTGCCAGCAGGGCCCTTGGGCGAGCCTCCTCGATGAAGGTGCAGGGCTGTGGTCAGGGTCATATAGCACCTACAAAGGAGGTGGGATTGTCAGCATCTAGTTGAGGAAAAGGAAACAGCCAGGTCACAGTGGGAGAAAACAGCTAGTGCAATACCATACTATACCTATCAGTGAGAGGGGTGATGACAAGGCGCCCTGAGTTCCCCAAGTACTCATAACCATATTGGAACTGGGTGTTAGTCTGGCGGATAATACAGTCATCAACATCCTATGGAGAAAAGGAAAAGAGCAAGGTAGAGAGTACAAACTTCTGAGAATGTTATTAGAGATACATTTCTAAAGGCTCTACATAGGATTCCAATTTTATGTTTTTTTTTAACTCTGTTTCTATTTCATATACAATGAGTTTATGTTTTTTGGGATGAAGTATTAATAGCTTGTCCCCAATTTTTATGTAAACCAACGTGAAGTGTACATGATATGCTCGGTATATTAAAAAAAATGCCTAAATAAATAAATAAATAAATAACTTCTGGGGAGCCAGCCTGCCTTAGACAAAACTCTTTCTTAGCTCTTCAGTTACTGCAGCTTCTGAAGCTTCTGTTTCCCTTTCACAATCTTATTGAGTAACTAAGTGGAATTGCCCTGTATTACATTATCCTCATTTCCACCCCTCTAGAAGCAGCTGTTGCTATGGATGAAATCTACAAATCTAAACTACACAGAGCACAGGCCACAGTCTCTTGCAGGAAGCCTGGAAGCCTGCAGCCCTACCTTGTCCCAGTACAGACGGAGCTGGCTCAGCCACTCAAAGGCAGAGACATCCATGCAGTTGCTCTTCAGCATCCTGTCCAACACATCGCGGGCATGCACTTCCACTGTCACCAGTGCCACGATCTTCAGTCGCATAATTTTGGTCAGGTTGCCTCGAATGGATTCTGAGTATTTGTTTAACATGGACACCTGAGAGAAGAGAACATGGAAGGTGAAATTATTACTTACCTACTCATTTCATTTACTTCTGCACACCAGTCAGGAACATATGGGTACATTCCACTCATCCAACATTTGGAGGCTGTTGGTCCTTTTTTTTACATCACCTCCGAATATGACATCATTAGAATCCTACATGCCAGTAAGCTGGCAGAGCTACTTGAAAAAACAAAGAATATCACTCCTTAACAATTTAAAAATATTAAATCTTATAAACAGAAATCAAACATTTTTAACAACTTTGTAGCAATTTCTAAACATAACATTTTCTTTTCTTTCTTTTTTTTTTACATTTCTTGGGTGCAGAAGGAAAGGAAATTAGCAGGTAAGTAATAATTTCACCTTCCCTGTCCTTCTGTCCACAAGTCAAGAACATGTGGGATGTTTCAAAGCCCCATATATTACGGGTGAGTTGATTGAATAGTTGCTTTTAGAACCAAAGCATCAAATGATGCTCCTTATTTAGCAAGAAATCCAATCTGCAATGTTTTATAAATGGATTTAAGTTTGTCCAAGTGGCAGCTCTACAAATATCTGTTGGTTTAACTGCACCTACTTCTGTCCATGATGTCGCTTGCGCTCTAGTAATGTGCTATTAAACCTGAAGGAACTTCTTTTTCGTGCAGTAGATAACCTGAAGAGATAGTTTCTTTAATCCACCTTGCTATAGGTCCTTTAGAAGCAGCCACTCCCTTCTTATTACCTCCAAATAAAATAAATAATTTGTCTGTGGTTCTAAAACTTTTGGTAACACATAAGTATTGACAGAGACATCTATTAAGATCTAGCAAATAAAGTGCCTGTAAGGAACCCTTACAGTTGCTCTTAGAGAATAAAGGCAAGACTATTCTCTGGCTTAGATAAAAAGTGGAGACTACCTTTGGTAAAAAGGAGGGTACTGGTCTTAAAATTACCGAATGTTTTGTGAACTGTATGCGGATGATTTTGGGGTTTTTTTTCATGTGCATCTCTCATGCTCAGAAACAGTTGACCTAGTAAACTTGTGTGTACCTACTATCATGCGATGGCTATTTTTCAATAAGCTGTTGTTAAATCTATTGAAAACTCAATATCTGTTGATCCAGCGCCCTCTGTCAAAGATCCTTCATGACTCTATTGCGACTGGCAACATTTCATTCTCATTGAACTCCTGTATTCATAATCTGGGTGTCTTAATAGACCCTTCTTTATCCTTTCGTCCATTTGTTAATAGAATTAGGGCAGGATTCTTCAAGCTTTGTTTGCTTTGTGGCCTTAAACACTTGCTAGAGAAAGCAGATTGCCAAATAGTGGTACAAGCTTCCATTCTTCTTCTAGTAGACTACTGCAATTCTACTCTCCTTGGTCTTCCAGCAGTAACTCTTAGACCTCTCCAATTATTGTTAAATGCTGCGACGCAACTCATCTCCAGCATTAACAAGCTTGAGCATAACACCCCAGTGCTCTTCAAGTTACACTGGCTTCCGATTGTGGAACGCATTAAATATAAGATTGCAACCATCACCTTCAATCTTATCTCCTCTGATGCTTCACCCTGGAGCAACGATCTACTACAACTTTATTGTCCACCTCTTCAGCTTCGCTCCGCACGAGGCCTGTTATACATGCCCTCACCTTTGCAGGCCAGACTTAATGTTAACCGAAATTGTGCTTTCTCTGTGCCGCCCCAGTTAGCTGGAATTCTTTTCCCCAAAGCTGTACATATGGCAGACAGCATTAAGGCCTTTAAGACTCTGTTACAAAATGGTGATTTAAACAAGCGTTTTATTAATTCTGCAGAAGGTTCCTGTGTGTTTTAGTTTTTTTGTCGCTGTGAATTCTGATTTTGGTGTGTATTTATTGAAATGCTATGATTGTTTCTATGCACATCGCCCAGGATATGGGCGATTAATAAATTCAAATAAAAGATAAAAAAAGGATTTAAAAAAATTGATAAAGAAAGTGAGAAAAGGAGGCCTACAGGAAAGAGACTCTCTCTGAAACTCTTCTGACAATGTTATTGCAACTAAGAAGACTGTTTTTAAAGTGAGATCCTTAAGAGTTGCTTGGATTAAGAGTTCAAAAAGAGGCTGTAGGATTAGAAATATGTCATCACCACCTGGAAGGCAGCATTATCCAGGATTCTCCACCAAATCCTCCAAAAGTTATCCGGGCCTCCAGGTTCAACATCTGAATCATCTTCTCTTTTTTTTTTTTTTAATTTATTGTTTATTAGTTTTTATTAATTAACATAGAGTTTCAAATTTTTTACAACATATTCATCCATCTAAACTTTCAAAAAAAATATATATATATCATACTCTAACAATATAATCTAAACAGATTTGTTCTAATGTAGAAGATTCAAGAAGTCCAGTCAAATCTGCCCCTAAATATAGGGGAACATTTGGTTCCATATGTGAGGTTTCAGTTGTTCTTGATACAAAATAGATCTTTGAAATAGGTGGTATGGCTTCACTTGGAAAAGAAAGGACATCCATCATATATTTTTTAAACTGATCTCATAATGATACCAGTTTCATAGAAGGAAAATTTAATATCCTGAGGTTTAAATATTTCTGAGAATTTTCCAGGAATGCCAATTTTTTCAAAGTATTTGCCTCACTTTGTATTAATTTTACTTGGATATCTTGAATTTTAGTTACATTTAATTCGATTTCTTTGATTTTCTTCTCATGAGTATCCAACACTGGTTTGATTTCATTATCCTTTTGTTGTAAATTGGTTACAGCCACTGTTAGAGTTGTAATTGCCTTCTCCAAGGCAACTAGGGCATTCCAGACAATGTCTAAAGTAATTTCTTGCGGTCTTGTTAACTTGAGACTGAGATCTGGGCTTACCTCTTGACTCCGACAGACCTCCGAAATTCTCAGAATTTCGTCCACCGGTTCCTCTCCCCCACCGATAGCAATCATGGCGGTGCTCTCGTCCACCGGACTCTGCACAGTGGATCCCCGCTGTTCTCTCTGCTCTCCTCGAGAGTCAGCGCACGCCACCACTCCAACGGCTCCCAGCCCGGAAACAGCCGCTGCCGCCTGCTCTCCTGCTAGCCCCGTCAGCCGCCGGGTCCAGGCCTGTTCCGAACTCACATCGTGGGTAGGGGGAGAGGGAGTATCAGGCGCCCCAGGGCTTAATGATGTCGATATGTCCAATGGCGTCTGGGTGCGCTCCTCACCCGACGCCTCCGCGGACCTCCTCTCTGGGGTTGAAGTGGTTACCGCGTTGAAAAAGCCCTCTATCGTTGGTTGAAGGGGATTTGGTGAGGCGGCGACTGCGGATCCCAGCCTCACTCTCCCCTTCCTCTTTGTGTGAGGCATTCTATTTCAAGAAAGAAAATTTCAAGATCGAGGAGCTACCCTCAATGCGTCCTCTCCTTAGAACGCCCCTGAATCATCTTCTCTATCTGAATCACTATCCTTCTTCGACTTACTCTTACCTTCCACCCGTCTATTCATTTTCTTTCTGTCTTCTTTACCCTTACCACTCCCATTATCAGCCAGCTGCACAGCACAGACTTTGCTCTGCAGTTAGATAAGATCCCTCTCAGGTTTGCCCTGCTCTTCCTTGTACTGCTTACAATAATGTGTAATGTGGGCGCTCCTCTCAGCCCACGACTTTCCCTCCATTCCTACCAAATTCTCCAAACATTTTCTTACTGTGACTGGTAAACTATTCTTGAGTGCTTGGTAAAATATGGGGAGCATCCCGGGGTCATCATAACTTTTCTTTGTCTTGACCATTCTTCCTGCACGCAGGCTGCACTGCTCAGGGTTGTTAGCTATCGATGCAGGCGCGATTTTTCTACTTTTGGCAGGCACCGGGAGTTCCGATGGTCCCTCCCGGCCCGAGACGCAGACTGAACACAGACCGTGGAGATTCAGCCGCGCGGGAGCCGCTCCACATGCACGGCACGCCACCCTCCTCACCATCGCGTTGCCAGAGCAAAATTTAAAAAATCTCCGCGTGAAAACAAAAATCGAGACTCCCCAAAGAAAAGAACCCAAAAACCGCACCGGGAAAGGGGGGGGGGGCGTCCTCCTCACTGCTCCCCCACCTGCTTCTCCTTGGTCAGTTCTTTTTTTTTTTTTTTAAACAAACTTAAAACAGCCTCACTCTAGCTTTCAGCAACTAACACTGAAGAGAGCTGTCCAGCTCAGTTCAGCAAGTTAAGCAAAATGAGAGGAAAGTGAGGAAAGAGCCAAAAACCCAGCCACCTAAGTGACTTCGTGAAGGGTGGTACAATTTTTCTGTCGTTTGGTGAGCTTGACCCCTGACGAAGGAATGATATTCGAAACCTGGCCATGTTGGGGATAAGGAATCGCTACCGAATTATTGGACAAGTGCTTCAGAATCTTCTATGACACATTTGGCACCTCAGGGGTATAGGACAGAGTCCGTGAAGTCTTTTTCTGTCTCCATCTGCTGGAGGGGAGGCAAAACCCAGCTGTCCTGGACTGATCCGGGTACGTACAGGGAATACATATTTTGTGTGTATTTGAACACATAGTATATATTGCACCGCGCTATTGAAGGATGTAGTCCAAACATAAAATTAGCATTGCATTTTTTTCACGGTTCTTATATTTTATTTAAAAAAGTTTTGGGGAGTTTCACATAAAAAAATAGGAGGATGGTGGTTAGTTAATGATTAAAATATCAAATGGTAACTGGGATGGTACCTTTATGTCTGATATGAAACTACCACTTCCCCCATTAAAAATTAATCTTGGGAGATTTTTTGTCTATTTGCAAATCAAAATTAATAGAATAATGGTTGATTGATTGAAGGATTTTTGTGATTTTCTTGCTTACTTAGCAGATAAAGCTTTGCCAAGACTTTAGTTCCCTTAAAGCTGGCTTCTGGAGAGTCCCACTCCCCTCAAAATCAGTTGCCCCAACGAGCCCTTCCTGCCCTCCACACACGCCGCACGCCCTATTGAGCCGTGATCTCACCAAGCCACAGGCCCTACGCTCGGAATCGCGCACCATGAGGGGAAGGGGAAAAATAACAGAGACGACTAAACACCAAAAAACTAAGGCCAAAAGACATCCCCCCCGAATCGGGCCGACACATAACCCACCGTCTGGACTGATCCTGGTACGTACAGGGAAACCTGTCCTGCTTTTTTTTTTTTTTTTCAAACAGCTATTTCCATAGCTGGACCTACACATTGGAACTCCCTACCCGCTAACCTACGGCTGGAAACATGTCCATCCAAATTCCGAGCTAACCTCAAGACCTGGCTATTCAAACAAGCGTACCCCCAATAACTTCAACTCCGCTTCCCTCTACTCCTGACATGCCAGCTCTTTGAAGTACCTTGTACATATCTCTGTTACAACCTATGTTAGAAACTGGTCTGTGATTGTAGTTGCAATCACAGTTACAATTTTTTCTATTGTGATGGTGGTTGCAATTTAATTACAACTACAATTACTGTTGAATATTTATTGCCTCTGTAATCACTTAGTTGTTGATGTTGTTGTTTGGTTCTCTTATTTCCCTAGCTAAGTTTACTGTTCCTATTTATCCTACGTATCCCCTTCCCCTGTTCAATGTATTTTACTCCTTGCTGTTACAATGTAAACCAATATGATGTTGCCACGAATATCAGTATAGATAAGTTTATAAATAAATAAAGCAAATGTTGCTTACCTGATGTAACAGGTGTTCTCACAGGACAGCAGGATGTTAGTCCTCACAAATGGGTGACATCGAGGATGGAGCCCTGTACGGAAAACTTTTCTGTCAAAGTTTCAACAAGCTTTGACTGACACTGGCACACTGGGTGCACTGAGCATGCCCAGCCTGCAATTATCCTGTGAGCCACAGGTGTCTCCCTCAGTCTCGTCTTATAGCTAAAAAGCGCAAGCGAAACTAAAATAAAAGTATACAGACCCAAATCCGCGGGGTGGCGGGCGGGTTTCGTGAGGACTAACATCCTGCTGTCCTGTGAGAACACCTGTTACATCAGGTAAGCAACATTTGCTTTCTCACAGGACAAGCAGGATGGTAGTCCTCACAAATGGGTGAGTACCGAGCTGAGGATGCCCGGGAATGCACCAGATACACCGCAGATGCGCAAAGGCGTAACGACTGAGGTGGAAATGGGAACGGAGGGCATCCGCAACACCATAATGGGTTCGTGGAAGGATGTTGGGTAGTGAATTGAAAAAAGTAAGAGTAGGCGGACTGGCCAAACATGGAGCATGCCGGCTAGTCAAATGTAAGCAATAATAGGCTGCGAAGGTATGGAGAGGACTCCAGGCTGCAACCTGATAAAAAAGTACAAGCAGCAGTAACCAAAGGGAAGCTGTTAAGGCTAAGACGGACACAACAGTATGTGGATACCCACAGTGTTGTAGTGAAATGTCTGCTTGTTGGTAGGAAAGGAAATATAGACCACTTAATCAGAAGGATTAGGTCTGTGTGGCCACTGGAAGTAGCAGCTTGACCCTTGCATGAAGGAAAGAGTCAAGTGGAATTCACATGGAATGCAGTGCAATGTAGATAGAATGTAAGCGCAGCATTACTGTCCAGGAATGTGGAAAACCCAGTCTCTCCCTAGGGCGAGAGAGAGAGGTTAGGAAAAATTAATAGAGTATTTCCTGAGGAAAGAATATACAACATCTACCTGAAAAGGATAGAAAGTTGAATGCGTAGAACTACTCAGTGGCAGAGGAACGGAGTCAGGTGAGTATGGAAAGAGTGCATAACTCACGGACCCTGCTGGCAGGAATGACATTAAGAGGGAAAGAAGTTCCCTTGCCAAACTGTGGAAGAGAGGAATGGAAAGGCTCAAACGTAGAATGTATGAGACTTATAAGGAGAATATATATGTTCATTCCGTGATTAGAGAAATAGAGGCGGCTTGATCAGTGGATAATCCATGGTAAGCCGACTCAGAGAGGATTACCGAAAACGGGAACCCAACTCCCAAAACGATACACCTCCTAAGAGAAAGGTGTATCTATGTGGAGGATGTCTGGAGAACAGAATCCGAGGGAGTAAGAAAAAATGGTGGAAAAGTAAAAGGGGTAATACCTCTTTTTTTTTTTTTTTTTAGCGTCAGGAGGTAAAGCCTGCCATATTAAACGGCAAGATTTATGTTTAGAAGGTTTTGTGACGCTACCAGAACCTAAGAACATCAGTAAGTCTATGATTTGGGACTGACTGGTGAGAGAATAAAAGGTTACTGATATGATGGATTGAGAAGTATGGGAAAGCATACTGATCTCAGTCAGGGAGTGGGGAAAAGAATACTGAACCCCATCCCAGTTCAACATTAGAAGAATGCTGGCTACGAGAGGCAGCAGAAGAGATATATTGAAGAGGCCTTTGATGGAAGAAAAGGCATCTAAGGGAACGCATAGGAAACATGTGCAGGGAGCAGAACCTGTGCATCTTATGGAATGATGCAGACGCCGAGGAAAGTTTAGTTAAACTCAGCGTTAAAAGATTTGCCCTGTACACATGTAATTGAGACCATTCGAGAGGATAGAACCTACGTGGAGAAGGTCTGATAGAGCGTTCATTAAATCTCTTAGATATGTGGCCCAAGGACGCATGAAGTGAACAAGGGCCAAGGGTAGAGCTGCGCAGCTGTCTAGCAGAGCAGCTAAGAGGTAATGCGTGCTTATGAGTTGGAAAGCACATTGTCCCTATGCTGTCTGTCTGTATGCACAAAGAATTGTTGCAAAAGCAGTATTGGAAGGCATAAGGGCATAACTCATGGGTGCAACGTCCAGGAAGTTTATGAGAAACTATGCTGGAGTGCAATAGATGCATAATGGGTTGACAGCTTTCAGGAGAAACTTTATAACCCTAAGGAATTGCGAGCATGAGTCGAAGGAGACTAGGTCCTAGTCCGAACTGGGATAAGAATCAGGGACGAAAGCAATGAAACCACTTAGGTCCATTGAGTATAGAATGTCACTGAATATAACCCATAGCAGTTTTGAATTATGAGAAAAATGCATAGTGGGAAGAAACCCCATAGCCCAACCATGAAAAGTTGAAAGGCTGAGGTTATGGAAAATATGCGCAGGGACATATAACAATGTATCAGAATGTCTGTGCGCATGCTGGACAAGAGGGTCTTAAGACTGTGGTGTCCAGAAGTGTTACAGAAGGGATTTATGGCAGTGACAGTAATCCCAGTTAGTAAATGTATAGTGAGTCCTGAAAAAAGTGAGAGCTCCTTGCATGTACTGAAAGTGGTTAGCAGTAGTCTATGCAAGGAAAGTGAATGATGTTACACTCCGCAGAGAAAACAGCATTCACCAACAGTGATGCAAGAGACAGTTCACTTACCGAAGCTGGTGCCAGCGGCAGAGCTTGGGGTTGTAATGTTGACTCACCATAAAGCACATAGAAACATTAAAATAATGTACTTACTGCAGTATGGAGTGATGGTAACCAAAGATACCATTGTACCTGTGACGTCTAAAGAAAGTTGGATTTTCTTAGGTCCAGGGTGTGCGGAGAGTAACTATTTTCTGTTAAAAGAAAGAATAGTGCAATTAAAACTCCCCAACCCCCCTCCCTTCTCCCCTCTGCACTTCGTAGCGCCTGGGGGAGTGTACCGGGACTTTGGTACAAGGTGGGGTGGCCGCTCTGATATCTGACCAGATGGGAGACCAGGAGGTGTCCCAATGGAGGATATCATGTAGGCTCCTGCAGGTGTGTGAGCGGTAAGTGGTACCCGCATTTCTGTATGCTGTACAAGGAGACACTGAGACCTGTGGCCAGGCCTCAAGGTGGACTTGTACATGGGGCAATGGTTGCTGAATCTCATGTTTAGCAGATCAGCCAATGCAGCTGGACCTTGGTTGGGAGGGAACCAAGAGTCAGAGCATTGGTCGGCACAGGGACTTGTTACTGACAAGAGAAGAAGCCCTGCTGCAATCCCAAGAAGATAGAGGGGTTCTCCTGATATTGTGGCTAACATAGCTAACATAGCGATATGTGACACTAATACAGTTCTAAAATGCACATGACCCAGAACTTTTCGAACCACGGTCCGAATGGGAGAACACAACTCTATGGGAATGCCGCCGAAGCGGGTACTTACCATCCGACGTGGATCGCCGCAAGACGAGCCGGTGAAGATTGTTGACTCCGACGGTCTCCGGAGTCCTCGAGGGTAAGGCCGGGGACGTAAACGTCCATCTCGCTCTGAAACCCGGTATGGTGGCACAGGTACAGAGGAGACAGGCCAGGCGTGAGTGGCGTTTAGACTGCTAAGTGTAACAGATGGCCATAGTCCCACACCACTTGACGGTGGGGCACGCCAGGAACAGAGGAGCCCTAACGGAACTCATGTTCCCTTCCCTCGTCCCAGCGGCTCGATGTGTCGTGACGCCAATGCAGAAGCTGTCGGACCTGGATCCGGAAGTTCTGGATCACCAAGGACTGCCAAAACTGTAGGAACAGTGCTGATGGCAGTGGTGATGTCGCTCTGCCCGAGCGTTGTCCAGCCTGGAGAAGGATGGCACCGATGTGCTGGATGGAGTCAGCGGCGGACGATCACGATGTCGGCGATGATGGGTGCCACGGTGCTCGGCCCGGTCTTTCCCCAGCGCCGAGATGGAAGCCCTCGTCGTCCTGGAAGGCGATCGATGACGAACTGTCAGCACGCCTGCTCTGCTCCTGACACAATGGAGTGTCTTAAGCTAATACGGGGCTTAAAAAAGAACCCAAAGCGTGGAGCAATGTGAGGAGGCGAGGGTATTATGTGGCGGTGCTATGTCGGTATTGACGATATTGAAGGCAACCTAAGGGGCTTCGAGGATATCATCAAAATGGGTATGAAAAATCGTCGATGACTGGCCAGGAGAATGATGACAGTGACGGGCACTGACAGCAGTGGCATAGGTATCTTTGAAACGATGTGGAATCGAATAATCGAAAAACATTGCCGTTATTGAAAAAGATACCGGCATCGACTGAGTCGAAGTCGAATCAATAGGGCGTCAAGGACACCGAAGGAAAACGGAGGTGTCGAGGGCATCGATGCATGGAGGCGGGCATTTATGCCGTTTGTGGCATGGCCACGGGCATCAACTATAGGGCCACAGACGTTGACGGTATCGATTTGGACAGACTCAGATTTCCAAGTGTACATGGCATCGGTGCCCCAGACACGTGTGTCGGTGGCATCGATATGGACACGTATGGAATCGATGGCATGGATCTCCCAGTCGATGAATTCCATCCCGGCATCAACGCCAGTCCTGGAATCGGCATGGGCATCGATGCCAGCCATAAGGCTGGCATTGGCATCAACGCCCATCCACGGAATCGAGCCGGCATGGATACCCACCGATGGGACCCACCTGGGCATCGAATTTCACCAATGGGAGCAGCCTGGCATCGACTGCCCTCGATGGATGCATTCTAACATAGATGCCCATGGATGAAACACCTGGGCATCGGTGTCCATCGATGCAAAAGGACCTGGCACCAATGCCATCGACGGACGGCCATCCGGCACCAATGCCATCGACGGACAAGCCATCCGGCACCGATGTCCATCGATGGGGACCATCCGGCACCGATGTCCACCAATGGGGACCATCCGGCATCGATGCCCACCGATGAATCGATATGGCACCGATGCCCACCGATGGAAAAGGGCTGGACATGGGTGGGGAGGATGGGGCATCGATGGCATCCCCAAAAGGGGGGGTGGCATCGATGAAGTGACCCTGGGATCGTTAAAAAGTGTCTCGGGCAGCGGTGGTGGCGACCCGAGTATGCATGGCAGTGACTAACAGCGTGTGCATCAATGGCATGCATCCGGGTAGGGACGGCACCGAGGAAGCCCAAGGAAAAAAACAGTGCGTAGGAGGAAAAAGCCTGGTAGCACTGAAAAGCAAAAAACATGGATAAAGGCATCAGGGCACCGTGGGGGGAGGGGCGCTGATGACATATAAAAGCCCAGGGCGGTTTAGGAGGGTCCCGGTGTAGCGATAGGGTATCGACTGCGTGAGGGTACCAGGGAACGAAGGACTTGAAGCTACAGAGGTCCTAAAGTTAAGGAAAAAATCCCTACCCCACTAGCATAAGCAAGCAGAGTGTCACAGAGATACTCACAAGCTGTTTAAAGCTAACTGAAAAATGGGGGAAGGGAAGGCTTCAGTCAGTTAACAGCCTTAAGATAGTGACAGAAACCGACCGAAAAATAAGAATTAGTACTCACCGAGCGTCGTAAAAACGTACGCGGAGGGAGACCTGTGCAGGGAAAAGTGTTTTTTGAAGTGAAAAGTTAAGTGTTTCCATGAGGTAATTAGTTAAAAAATCCTCACAGAGCTCCAACCGCTATGCTTACTGCAGAGCGGAAAAAAGAAGACTGAGGGAGACACCTGTGGCTCACAGGATAATTGCAGGCTGGGCATGCTCAGTGCACCCAGTGTGCCAGTGTCAGTCAAAGCTTGTTGAAACTTTGACAGAAAAGTTTTCCGTACAGGGCTCCATCCTCGATGTCACCCATTTGTGAGGACTACCATCCTGCTTGTCCTGTGAGAAATAACTTTATCCCAAACAAAGGAACTGGACCCAAAATATAGGATGTCACAGAACCCGAAGGTAAGAAATAAAAAAAACCAACCCAGTGAGCCTGCAGCCACCAAAGCGACCTTGTGAGGAGAGGGATCTGGACAACCAGATGTACACCCTCCGGGTGCACAGACGGGCACACAAAATGGTGACAATCCCCGACCCATCCACCTCAACCGGATGGGGTAGGACCTATCAGGCCAAAATAGAAATCCCCGGGAGGAAGGCTCAAAAGAATACAGTCCTAGAAAAAAGGGTAGAACTGCAGGGTATCACAGTCTCTGCCATCTGCTGGAGACAGAGAAATACTGAGGAACTGCAGGTGGTACTGGGGCTTATAAGGCAGTGTCAGTAAAACTTTCTCTGTCTCCATCTGCTGGTTTGGATGCATAAACCCAGGAGTCTGGACTGATCCAGGTACGTACAGGGAAGGAGGCTTACTAATCCCCACTGTTCTCCCAGAAAAATAATATGCCTGGTATATTTCTAGATACAATCATCCTAGATCTTCCAGTCAGTTTCACAATCTAGTACTCAAAAATCCGTTATCTAGGGCTACAGAGGACATTGTTAACTTCCAAAAGAAGCTGAAGAGTATAATTTTTCAAGCAGCATACCCTGGCTCCGAATACTAGTAACAATGCTAATGCTAGTAGCTATATTGTTATCTAAGTTTTAATATACGTTTGTATTTTATTTTATTGTAATTTATGTAAGGAAGATTTACTTTGTAATCTGCCCAGCACGAGTTTAA
The DNA here is from genome assembly GCF_901001135.1 of Rhinatrema bivittatum. NCBI lineage: Eukaryota > Metazoa > Chordata > Amphibia > Gymnophiona > Rhinatrematidae > Rhinatrema > Rhinatrema bivittatum. The sequence continues at coordinate 17,240,732 of NC_042630.1, forward strand.
TATATGCAGAATATAAGCATTTATAAATAAATAAATAGACTAGAATAGAATAGGGCCTGATTACATTGGAGCTTGTGCCCTATGCCAAGAAGAAGGGAGACCCAGAGCAGATCGCAGTGAGAACCAAAATGTGTTTAGCATAACCCCTTCCTTCCCTCCAAAGGACTCACCTGTTTCTTTTTCATGGTTTTGAGAACCTTCTTGTCACCTCTCTCCTTGGCATTAATCAGGGACTTAGTCACATCAGTGGTCCACTGAATCTGGCTGGAAGTGATCAACATCTGAAAGGGGCCATAAGTAGGAGTGGAAGAAGGACAGGATGACAAAGTCAACTTTATAAGGGAGTCTGGAGGTAATGAACAATGGATTAAAAATCATAATCTGCTTATAACACTCACTGGACAAAACACACAATGAGATTTCTATAGTACTTCAGTAAATAGGTGGCCAAATTTAGAGGCATTAATGCAGCTGCACAAATAGCTGCCTTAAACCTAACAGCACAACAGTAAATGAATGTTTACCCATGTAAAAATATGGTTTGACTATTAGCCCCTGCCGCCTTTACTATGGATCAAAGAGGATGGACTCAGGTTAGGGGATGGATGATATCCACATGCGTATTTTAATGTGAATACTTGCTTCAAAGCAGGAGCAAAATATACAGGTATTCCCCTACCAGCCTGCAATTCTCAAAGGGAGTTTCCTTTGAAAATCAACTTGCAGGCCCGCAGCTACAAAGTATAATAATTGTCCTCTGAATGCACAAATGTACCCCCCACCATGCAGATCCTATTAACCAAACTTGCCTGTCCAGCCCACTCCTTCACCCACTTGTCTCTCTTGCTGGACAGTTTCCTTAGTGCCAGGCGGCAGTTCTTCAGAAGTTCCTTCAATGTCCAGCGCATGGCCCTTTCCACATCACATAGCCAGGCCTGTGAGGCAGAGATGGGAGACCATGAGGTATTTCCAAATTATGACCGGATAAGTAATTATCTGGCTATAAATTAGTCAGATAAAGGGGTGTTTCAGGGGTGTTCCAGGGAGGGCCTGAGATATCCAGCTAACTTAGCCAAATATCGGGTATTTACAGCTAAGTTGGTCAGATAATTTGAGACCTGCTTCTGAACAGGTCTAAAATTATCCAGCCTTGTGTGGCCGGATAATGTGCTACTTAACTGAGTATCTTTAAAACATACAGTGGCTTGCAAAAGCATTCAACCCCTAAAAAGCAGATTTGTGTGGATTACAAATGCCACTTACACAGATTGTTCCAGACAGTATGTTTATTGCAAGCCAGTATGCTCGTAAAGTAAATTTCCAAAGTCACAATTCATTATTTCTCTGCATTTTTTGTAAAATAAAATTAAAAACTGAAAAAATGCTGCTTGCACAAGTATTCAACCCCTGTGCTATGGAAGTTCTAAGTTTACACAAATGAAAGATATTGTTCTAACAATTGGCATACAATTGGCCTCTACCTGTGAATCATTAAAAAAGGTCAGCTTTTCTGGATAAAAGACCACTTAACTCCAGCACTGTGGGTCAGACTGGGAATCTGAAGGAAAGCGGTGAAAATCTGGGTATGTTCAGGAAATTAAAAATAAAGTTACAGGCATACACAAGATAGGAGAAGGCTACAAAATAATATCCAAGTGCTTGGATATCCCAGTGAGCACTGTTGGATCAATTGTGAGGAAATGGAAGTTGATTCATATCACTCAGACACTGCTTAGACAAGGCCGTCCCTCAAAACAACGTCTGAGCCAAAAGGAAAATCATGGGTAACATCACAAGCCACACCCATGGATCCAATCTGGGAATCTTTCAAGCTTTTAAATTTATGACGGGAATAAAATGATAAATGCTTGAAGGAACTGGTCAGTGGCTGGGGGACTGATAACTTTTTCTGCCATGGGCGAGAAGCAAGCAGGCTTACCTCTACTGGTCCCTCGAGCAGCACGGGATGTGTAAACTCTACATATTCGCCATCAGCAGAGAACATTCCCGCTGCTTCCTGTTTGGTACCAAGCGCCATCTAAGCAAAACCAAGGACAGAGAAGGATCAGGAGGCTGCCTCCATTGCACAATTCTCTTCCTGTCACTATCTGAGTGAGACTTTAGGGTAATTCCCCCAGAGATGATGTTCCCCCTATACTCCGGGAACTACACTGGATACCTGTCGCTCAGCGGGTTGGTTTTGACTTTTAGAAAGTTCACAATGAGTCTCAGTCAGTGGGATGTTTAGTGATTCCTACTATATGCCAGATTAACCATGCTAGGGCCTGGGCTCATGTTTTTTCTTGTGTGGTTCCAAAGATTTGGAACAAATTACCTGCTGGATTATGCCAAGTAATTGATTTAAAGCAATTACCTGATAATTTCCTTTCCTTGAGTCCAGACAGATCAGTCCAGATACTTGGGTTTATGCCTCCCAACAGATTAACAGGCTTGTTGACATCACTCTCCATAGGCTCCCATGCTGACCACAACCTGCCAGTATTCTATGTAACAAGCTAAGATAACAATTTGTAATACACTTAACCTTTCCCTCACCCACTATGCAAAAACCAGAGGGCTTCCAAGGACGCACAGAAAACAAGAAACGAAACAAATATATCATGTATTTCTTGATACAGCTTATTATTTTAATATCCATCACCCTGACTAGCACAAACAAGCAGTTATTCTGGAAATGAATTGGCAGAACAGGAAGGGACCTAGACTGGTAAGGCTATACTCAAAGAAAGGAAATTATCAGATAAGAATTAATTTCTCCTTCCTTTTCATCTAGCCAGACCAGTCTAGATGGAAGGATGATACCCAAGCTATCCCTCTACTGGGTGGGAAAACGCCAAGTCTGCTCATAAGACTTCCAAACCAAAGGAAGCTTCTTCCCTGGCTCAAAGATCATGCTCCAAAGAAATATGCAAGCAAAACCAAGTCGCTGCTCTGCAGATCACTAAGTTCTACCCGTACCCTGGTAGAAAACACCCTCCATATCTTGGGACACAGCAATCCCTTGGATATTTAAGACTCTCTTATCACTTCCTTAACTCACAAGCTATCAAAGCCTTCTAAACTGCTCTGCCCTTTCTAGAATCACTGAACAGAACAAAGTGATGCTCCAAGCTTCTGAAACCATTAGTGACCTGTAAATATACCACAGAAGAATTTTCTTAACATCCAAATGACGAAGTTGAGCATACTCTTCTCTACATAATCCCTTTGAAAGGAAGGGAGACATATGTTAATTTTGAGGCTCTTCTTTTATCAGGAAATGTAGATACGCCACCATCAGATTTAGTGTTAAAAATTCTCCTTGCCGTATTGCTACTATAACCAATTTCAGAGTCTCCATCCTGAAGCGGAATACCTTCAGAGCCTTGTCAATCGGTTCCAAAATAGAGCGATAGGTACTCTCCTTCTTAAGTGCCCTGAAGTAAATTAAGTACTGACACTGATCCCCTGAGAAGACAGGACTATAGAAATATAGAAATGACAGCAGAAAAGGACCAAACGGTCCATCCAGTCTGGCCAGCAAGTTTATGATAGCATCTACAACACCATACAGGTCACCCCCATAATGGTAGCATCTGCTGCGCCATATAGGACACCCCCATTCTTAGTTTCCCAAACCATCAAAGTCAGGGCCCTTGTTAGTTGCTATCTGAGTCCAATTCCCCATTACCTCTTACCACTGAAGCAGAAAGCAATGTTGGAATTGCATCTAAAGTATCAGGCTTATTGGTTAAGGGTAGTAACAGCCACATCAGCAAGTTACCCCCATGCGTATTTGTTTTCCCAGATCATAAAATTCAATGTCCTTATTGGTTGCTGTGTGAATCTAATTCCCCTGCCGTTAAAGCAGAGAGCAATAATGGAGTTGCATCAACATTATGAAGGATTATTAGTTAAGGGCAGTAACTGCCACACCAGCAAGTTACCCCCATGCATGCTTTTCTTCATTTCCATCCTTTAGCCTTTAGGGATCTAAAGTGTTTATTCCAAGTCCTTTTGAAATCTTTCACCATTTTTGCCTTCACCACCTCCTCCGGGAAGGGCATTCCAGGCATCCTCCACCCTCTCCATGAAATAATATTTCCTGACATTGGTTCTGAGTCGTCCTCCCTGGAGTTTCATTATGTGACCCTTAGTTCTACTGATTTCTTTACAATGGAGAAGGTTTGTTGATTGTGCATCATTGAAACCTTTCAGGTATCTGAAGGTCTGTATCATATCTCCCCTGCACCTCCTCTCCTTCAGGGTGTACATATTTAGGACCTTCAACTTCTCCTCATAAGTCATTTGATGGAGACCCCCCCCACCATTTTTATCGCCCTTCTCTGGACTGCCTCCCATCCTGTCTCTGTCCCTTTTGAGATACGGTCTCCAAAACTGAACACAATACTCCAGGTTAGGCCTCACCAAGGACCTGTACAAGGGGATTATCGCCTCCTTTTTCTTATGGTTATTCCTCTCTCTATGCAGCCCAGCATTCTTCTGGCTTTAGCTGTCACCTTGTCACACTGCTTTGCAGCCTTCAGATCGCTAGACACTATCACCCCAAGGTCCCTCTCTTGCTCCATGCACAACAGCATTTCACACTCACCCCCCCCCCCCCCACCCACCCATCACATATAGCTCTTTTGGATTACCATACCCCAGATACATGACTCTGTTCTTCTTGGCACTGAATCCCAGCTACCATATCTTCAAGTTTCCTTAAATCACATCTCATTCTCTCTACTCCTTCCTGCATGTCCACTCTGTTGCAGATCTTAGACAAATTTTATTTAACTTCTATCCCTTCCATAATGTCGCTCACAAAGATATTGAACAGGACCTGTCCCAACATCAATACTTGTGGGACTCTGCTTAACACTGTTCTCTCTGCAGAGTAGGTTCCATTTACCAGTTTGTAATCCATGCCACCACTTCGGTGCTCACTCCCAAGCTTCTCATTTTATCCACAAGCCGCCCTCGGCTGCCTCCCATTCTAAAATCTTTTTTTTTCTCAGACTGCTGAATTTGCATCTCTACCATCTGCTGGAGACAAAGAAATACTGAGGGACTGCAGGTGGCAGACCAGGTTATATGGCAGTATCAGTAAAACTTTCTCTATCTCCACCTGCTGAAAAGGAGGCAAAACCCAGGAGTCTGGACTTAGCTGTGTATGAACAGGAAAGGAAAATTGGTTCTTACCTGCTAATTTTCGTTCCTGTAGTACCACGGATCAGTCCAGGACAGCTGGGTTTTGCTTCCCTTCCAGCAGATGGAGACAGAAAAAGACTTTGCGGAATCTGTCCTATACCCCTGAGGTGCCAGCTAGTGTCTGACAGTATTACACTGTACTCAAGCAGAAATTACATAAACCTTAATGGCAACCAGAACAACCTCCCTCCGAAGAGCAGAGGAGATGAAAATAACCAGAAACTCCATGAAAAAACGAAACATGCCCAAGACCTTTCCCTGAAAGAGGGGGGCATTCAGTAAAAGTTGCAGAAACATTGATCAGCCATCGGCCGAGCGGACTCTCCATTTTCCCCCCGGGCGGGCGTCTGGACTGATCCGTGGAACTACAGGAACGAAAATTAGCAGGTAAGAACCAATTTTCCTTTCCCTGTACGTACCCGGATCAGTCCAGGACAGCTGGGATGTACCACAGCTTTCCTAACCAGGGTGGGACTGAGAGAGTCCCGCTCGGAGTACACTGGCTCCAAAAGAACCGGGCTCTGGAGCTCGGACATCTAATCGGTAATGTCTGGCAAAGGTATGCGGAGACTTCCAGGTAGCCACCCTACAAATTTCTTGTGGTGAGACCTGCTGACATTCAGCCCAAGAAGCCACCTGTGACCGAGTAGAATGAGCCTTAAGACCAGATGGAATCGGGTGACCCTAAACCAGGGAAGCCGACACTATAGCCTCGTTCAACCAGCGTGAGATGGTGGCCCTGGAAGCCTTCTGCCCTTTCCTGGGTCCACTCCACAACACGAAAAGGTGATCAGAGAGCCGGAAACTGTACGTCACCTCCAAGTAACGCAACAACATTCTCTTCACATCCAACCTCCGCAAATCTCTAGACTCTGGAGATGAAGAATCTACACCTGAGAAGGAAGGGAGCTCCAAGGACTGGTTCAAATGAAAGGAGGATATGACCTTAGGAAGAAAGGAGGGAACTGTTCTCAAGGAAACTCCTGCCTCAGAAATCCTCAAGAAAGGTTCCCTGCATGATAAGGCCTGTAACTCGGAAACCCGCCTCGCGGAAGAAATAGCCACCAGAAAAACCGTCTTCAAAGTCAGATCTTTCAGAGTCACTCGTTTCAATGGCTCAAAGGGGGCATTACAAAGTGCTCTCAGCACCAAATTCAACTTCCAAGAGGGACAAGGGCTCCAGACCAGAGGACAGAGATGCTTAACTCCTCGAAAGAAACGAGCCACGTCCAGATGAGAGGCTAGCGCAACCCCCTGCACCTTTCCTCGAAAACAGCCAAGGGCCGCCACCTGCACCCGCAAAGAATCGAATGCCAAACCCTTAGCTAAGCCTGCCTGTAAAAAATCCAGGATTTCCGGAATTGACGCCCTGGACAGCTGTACTTGGTTGTCGATACACCATGACTCAAACACTCCCCAAACTCTTAACATATGCCATAGAAGTAGAAGTTTTGCGGGAACGTAAAAGCGTGGTCACCACCGCACTCGAGTAACCCTTACTCCTCAACCTACGCCTTTCATAAGCCATGCCGCTAGACAAAAGCGATCTGCCTCTGTGAAATAAACGGGAACCTGATGCAATAGAGTCGGAGACGGACGAAACCTCAGCGGACCGTCCACTGCCAGCTTCAAGAGGTCCGCAAACCACGGGCACCTCAGCCACTCTGGAGCCACAAGAATCACCCTGCCTGCGTGCACCTCTATGCAGCGTAGCACCTTTCCGACCAATGGCCATGGTGGGAAAACATACAACAGGATGTTGTTTGGCCAGGGGAGGACCAGTGCGTCTACCCCTTCTGCACCCGATTTCCGCCGCTGGCTGAAGAACCAGGGAGCCTTGGCATTGCTGTACATTGCCATCAGATCCATGGCCGGCCTGGACCACCATTCGCACAGAAGTTGAAAGGCATCGGAGAGTTCCCACTCCCCCCAGATCCAACTAGTGGCGGCTGAGAAAATCCGCCTGGACATTGTCCACACCAGCAATATGCGAGGCCGCTATCCGGTAAAGATGCTTCTCTGCCCAGTGGATCAAGAGCTGAGCCTTCGCTGCCACTGGAAGGCTCCTGGTGCCGCCCTGACGATTGATGTAGGCCACCGTCATCGCATTGTCAGAGAGCACCCTCACTGACCTGCCCTCCACCATCGGGAGGAGGGCTTGGAGCACTAACCAAACTGCTCTGGTTTCCAAGCGATTGATCGACCAGGAGGCCTCCGTTCTGGTCCATTGGCCCTGGACCGCCGTATCTCGAAAGACCGCTCCCCACCCAGAAAGCCTGGCATCCGTGGTCACCACGATCCAACAGGTAATCTCCAAATCACCTCCTGTCACAAATTGTGTGGCGAAAGCCACCACAGAAGACTGGAACGCACCACGTCTGTCAGGGGCAGGATGAGATAGAAACGCTGCGAGAAGGGATTCCATCGAGCTAGCAATGCTGATTGAATAGGACGCATATGCGCAAAGGCCCATGGTACGAGATCGATCGTCGAAGCCATTGAGCCCAGGACCTACAAGTAATCCCAGTACCTGGGTCGAGCTAGAGAGCTCAATGATTCCACCTGCGACGTGAGCTTGGAAATTCTCTCTTCGGTCAGAAAAACTTTCCCCAAGGCTGTATCAAATCGAGCCCCCAGGAACTCCAAAGTTTGGGAGGGAATCAAATGACTCTTTTTGGGGTTGATCACCCATCCCAATGAGTCCAACATCCTGAGCACTCGCGTCACCGCTGCTCTGCAGAGGCTTTCTGACTTTGCCCGAATCAGCCAATCATCCAGATAGGGATGCACCAATATCCCTTCCCATCGCAAGGCGGCCGCGACTATAACCATCACCTTGGTGAGCACCCTGGGTGCTGTCGCAAGCCCGAACGGGAGAGCGCAGAACTGAAAATGGCGTTCGAGGATCACAAACCGCAGATACTTCTGATGGTCCGAATGTATCGGTATGTACAGATACGCTTCCGTCAGGTCCAGTGACACCAAGAACTCTCCCTTGTGCACTGACGCTATGACAGAGCGAAGAGTTTCCATTCGAAAGCGAGGTACTTTCAAGGCGCGATTCACCCGCTTCAAATCGAGGATGGGACAGAAGGTGCCTTCCTTCTTTGGTACCATAAAGTAGATGGAGTAGCGCCCTCGCCTTAGCTGCCCTTCGGGCACTGGAACTATGGCTCCCAGATCCTGCAAGTGCTGTAGAGTGCCTCGCACTGCCTGGCGTTTTAGGCGGTACGTGCAAGGGGAACTATATAATGCTCCTTGATCGGCCAAGCAAAATCTAAAGCTTAGCCGTGTTCTATGATGCTTAGGACCCACTGGTCGGAGGTCAACTTGGTCCATGCCTCCAGGAAAAGGGTCAACCTTCCCCCTATCCTTGGAATCGAAGGGTGAACCGGCCTTACTTCATTGTGTGGTCTTGGAGCCCCCATGGGACTGCTTAGCACCTTCTCTGGCTGGTTGGCGGCCCCGAAAGGACTGGTTCCAAGAATTTTGGCGGCCGGTACCCTGGCGAAATGATGGACTGGCAGATTGTGAGGAGTGGAAAAGCAAATGTTGCTTACCTGATGTAACAGGTGTTCTCACAGGACAGCAGGATGTTAGTCCTCACAAATGGGTGACATCGAGGATGGAGCCCTGTACGGAAAACTTTTCTGTCAAAGTTTCAACAAGCTTTGACTGACACTGGCACACTGGGTGCACTGAGCATGCCCAGCCTGCAATTATCCCTGTGAGCCACAGGTGTCTCCCTCAGTCTCGTCTTATAGCTAAAAAGCGCAAGCGAAACTAAAATAAAAGTATACAGACCCAACTCCGCGGGGTGGCGGGCGGGTTTCGTGAGGACTAACATCCTGCTGTCCTGTGAGAACACCTGTTACATCAGGTAAGCAACATTTGCTTTCTCACAGGACAAGCAGGATGGTAGTCCTCACAAATGGGTGAGTACCGAGCTGAGGATGCCCGGGAATGCACCAGATACACCGCAGATGCGCAAAGGCGTAACGACTGAGGTGGAAATGGGAACGGAGGGCATCCGCAACACCATAATGGGTTCGTGGAAGGATGTTGGGTAGTGAATTGAAAAAAATAAGAGTAGGCGGACTGGCCAAACATGGAGCATGCCGGCTAGTCAAATGTAAGCAATAATAGGCTGCGAAGGTATGGAGAGGACTCCAGGCTGCAACCTGATAAAAAAGTACAAGCAGCAGTAACCAAAGGGAAGCTGTTAAGGCTAAGACGGACACAACAGTATGTGGATACCCACAGTGTTGTAGTGAAATGTCTGCTTGTTGGTAGGAAAGGAAATATAGACCACTTAATCAGAAGGATTAGGTCTGTGTGGCCACTGGAAGTAGCAGCTTGACCCTTGCATGAAGGAAAGAGTCAAGTGGAATTCACATGGAATGCAGTGCAATGTAGATAGAATGTAAGCGCAGCATTACTGTCCAGGAATGTGGAAAACCCAGTCTCTCCCTAGGGCGAGAGAGAGAGGTTAGGAAAAATTAATAGAGTATTTCCTGAGGAAAGGAGATACAACATCTACCTGAAAAGGATAGAAAGTTGAATGCGTAGAACTACTCAGTGGCAGAGGAACGGAGTCAGGTGAGTATGGAAAGAGTGCATAACTCACGGACCCTGCTGGCAGGAATGACATTAAGAGGGAAAGAAGTTCCCTTGCCAAACTGTGGAAGAGAGGAATGGAAAGGCTCAAACGTAGAATGTATGAGACTTATAAGGAGAATATATATGTTCATTCCGTGATTAGAGAAATAGAGGCGGCTTGATCAGTGGATAATCCATGGTAAGCCGACTCAGAGAGGATTACCGAAAACGGGAACCCAACTCCCAAAACGATACACCTCCTAAGAGAAAGGTGTATCTATGTGGAGGATGTCTGGAGAACAGAATCCGAGGGAGTAAGAAAAAATGGTGGAAAAGTAAAAGGGGTAATACCTCTTTTTTTTTTTTTTTTTTTTTTTTTTTTTAGCGTCAGGAGGTAAAGCCTGCCATATTAAACGGCAAGATTTATGTTTAGAAGGTTTTGTGACGCTACCAGAACCTAAGAACATCAGTAAGTCTATGATTTGGGACTGACTGGTGAGGGAATAAAAGGTTACTGATATGATGGATTGAGAAGTATGGGAAGCATACTGATCTCAGTCAGGGAGTGGGGAAAAGAATACTGAACCCCCATCCCAGTTCAACATTAGAAGAATGCTGGCTACGAGAGGCAGCAGAAGAGATATATTGAAGAGGCCTTTGATGGAAGAAAAGGCATCTAAGGGAACGCATAGGAAACATGTGTAGGGAGCAGAACCTGTGCATCGTATGGAATGATGCAGACGCAGAGGAAAGTTTAGTTAAACTCAGCGTTAAAAGATTTGCCCTGTACACATGTAATTGAGACCATTCGAGAGGATAGAACCTACGTGGAGAAGGTCAGATAGAGCGTTCATTAAATCTCTTAGATATGTGGCCCAAGGACGCATGAAGTGAACAAGGGCCAAGGGTAGAGCTGCGCAGCTGTCTAGCAGAGCAGCTAAGAGGTTGTGCGTGCTTATGAGTTGGAAAGCACATTGTCCCTATGCTGTCTGTCTGTATGCACAAAGAATTGTTGCAAAAGCAGTATTGGAAGGCATAAGGGCATAACTCATGGGTGCAACGTCCAGGACGTTTATGAGAAACTATGCTGGAGTGCAATAGATGCATAATGGGTTGACAGCTTTCAGGAGAAACTTTATAACCCTAAGGAATTGCGAGCATGAGTCGAAGGAGACTAGGTCCTAGTTCGAACTGGGATAAGAATCAGGGACGAAAGCAATGAAACCACTTAGGTCCATTGAGTATAGAATGTCACTGAATATAACCCATAGCAGTTTTGAATTATGAGAAAAATGCATAGTGGGAAAGAAACCCCATAGCCCAACCATGAAAAGTTGAAAGGCTGAGGTTATGGAAAATATGCGCAGGGACATATAACAATGTATCAGAATGTCTGTGCGCATGCTGGACAAGAGGGTCTTAAGACTGTGGTGTCCAGAAGTGTTACAGAAGGGATTTATGGCAGTGACAGTAATCCCAGTTAGTAAATGTATAGTGAGTCCTGAAAAAAGTGAGAGCTCCTTGCATGTACTGAAAGTGGTTAGCAGTAGTCTATGCAAGGAAAGTGAATGATGTTACACTCCGCAGAGAAAACAGCATTCACCAACAGTGATGCAAGAGACAGTTCACTTACCGAAGCTGGTGCCAGCGGCAGAGCTTGGGGTTGTAATGTTGACTCACCATAAAGCACATAGAAACATTAAAATAATGTACTTACTGCAGTATGGAGTGATGGTAACCAAAGATACCATTGTACCTGTGACGTCTAAAGAAAGTTGGATTTTCTTAGGTCCAGGATGTGCGGAGAGTAACTATTTTCTGTTAAAAGAAAGAATAGTGCAATTAAAACTCCCCAACCCCCCTCCCTTCTCCCCTCTGCACTTCGTAGCGCCTGGGGGAGTGTACCGGGACTTTGGTACAAGGTGGGGTGGCCGCTCTGATATCTGACCAGATGGGAGACCAGGAGGTGTCCCAATGGAGGATATCATGTAGGCTCCTGCAGGTGTGTGAGCGGTAAGTGGTACCCGCATTTCTGTATGCTGTACAAGGAGACACTGAGACCTGTGGCCAGGCCTCAAGGTGGACTTGTACATGGGGCAATGGTTGCTGAATCTCATGTTTAGCAGATCAGCCAATGCAGCTGGACCTTGGTTGGGAGGGAACCAAGAGTCAGAGCATTGGTCGGCACAGGGACTTGTTACTGACAAGAGAAGAAGCCCTGCTGCAATCCCAAGAAGATAGAGGGGTTCTCCTGATATTGTGGCTAACATAGCTAACATAGTGATATGTGACACTAATACAGTTCTAAAAGGCACATGACCCAGAACTTTTCGAACCACGGTCCGAATGGGAGAACACAACTCTATGGGAATGCCGCCGAAGCGGGGTACTTACCATCCGACGTGGATCGCCGCAAGACGAGCCGGTGAAGATTGTTGACCCCGACGGTCTCCGGAGTCCTCGAGGGTAAGGCCGGGGACGTAAACGTCCATCTCGCTCTGAAACCTGGTATGGTGGCACAGGTACAGAGGAGACAGGCCAGGCGTGAGTGGCGTTTAGACTGCTAATGTAACAGATGGCCATAGTCCCACACCACTTGACGGTGGGGCACGCCAGGAACAGAGGAGCCCTAACGGAACTCATGTTCCCTTCCCTCGTCACAGCGGCTCGATGTGTCGTGACGCCAATGCAGAAGCTGTCGGACCTGGATCCGGAAGTTCTGGATCACCAAGGACTGCCAAAACTGTAGGAACAGTGCTGATGGCAGTGGTGATGTCGCTCTGGCCCGAGCGTTGTCCAGCCTGGAGAAGGATGGCACCGATGTGCTGGATGGCGTCAGCGGCGGACGATCACGATGTCGGCGATGATGGGTGCCACGGTGCTCGGCCCGGTCTTTCCCCAGCGCCGAGATGGAAGCCCTCGTCGTCCTGGAAGGCGATCGATGACGAACTGTCAGCACGCCTGCTCTGACACAATGGAGTGTCTTAAGCTAATACGGGGCTTAAAAAAGAACCCAAAGCGTGGAGCAATGTGAGGAGGCGAGGGTATTATGTGGCGGTGCTATGTCGGTATTGACGATATTGAAGGCAACCTAAGGGGCTTCGAGGATATCATCAAAATGGGTATGAAAAATTGTCGATGACTGGCCAGGAGAATGATGACAGTGACGGGCACTGACAGCAGTGGCATAGATATCTTTGAAACGATGTGGAATCGAATAATCGAAAAACATTGCCGTTATTGAAAAAGATACCGGCATCGACTGAGTCGAAGTCGAATCAATAGGGCGTCAAGGACACCGAAGGAAAACGGAGGTGTCGAGGGCATCGATGCATGGAGGCGGGCATTTATGCCGTTTGTGGCATGGCCACGGGCATCAACTATAGGGCCACAGACGTTGACGGTATCGATTTGGACAGACTCAGATTTCCAAGTGTACATGGCATCGGTGCCCCAGACACGTGTGTCGGTGGCATCGATATGGACACGTATGGAATCGATGGCATGGATCTCCCAGTCGATGAATTCCATCCCGGCATCAACGCCAGTCCTGGAATCGGCATGGGCATCGATGCCAGCCATAAGGCTGGCATTGGCATCAACGCCCATCCACGGAATCGAGCCGGCATGGATACCCACCGATGGGACCCACCTGGGCATCGAATTTCACCGATGGGAGCAGCCTGGCATCGACTGCCCTCGATGGATGCATTCTAACATAGATGCCCATGGATGAAACACCTGGGCATCGGTGTCCATCGATGCAAAAGGACCCGGCACCGATGCCATCGACGGACGGCCATCCGGCACCAATGCCATCGACGGACAAGCCATCCGGCACCGATGTCCACCGATGGGGACCATCCGGCATCGATGCCCACCGACGAATCGATGTGGCACCGATGCCCACCGATGGAAAAGGGCTGGACATCGGTGGGGAGGATGGGGCATCGATGGCATCCCAAAAGGGGGGGTGGCATCGATGAAGTGACCCTGGGATCGTTAAAAAGTGTCTCGGGCAGCGGTGGCGGCGACCCGAGTATGCATGGCAGTGACTAACAGCGTGTGCGTCAATGGCATGCATCCGGGTAGGGACGGCACCGAGGAAGCCCAAGGAAAAAAACAGTGCGTAGGAGGAAAAAGCCTGGTAGCACTGAAAAGCAAAAAACATGGATAAAGGCATCAGGGGCACCGTGGGGGGAGGGGCGCTGATGACATATAAAAGCCCAGGGCGGTTTAGGAGGGTCCCGGTGTAGCGATAGGGTATCGACTGCGTGAGGGTACCAGGGAACGAAGGACTTGAAGCTACAGAAGTCCTAAAGTTAAGGAAAAAATCCCTACCCCACTAGCATAAGCAAGCAGAGTGTCACAGAGATACTCGCAAGCTGTTTAAAGCTAACTGAAAAATGGGGGAAGGGAAGGCTTCAGTCAGTTAACAGCCTTAAGATAGTGACAGGAACCGACCGAAAAATAAGAATTAGTACTCACCGAGCGTCGTAAAAACGTACGCGGAGGGAGACCTGTGCAGGGAAAAGCTCCAACCGCTATGCTGACTGCAGAGCGGAAAAAAGAAGACTGAGGGAGACACCTGTGGCTCACAGGGATAATTGCAGGCTGGGCATGCTCAGTGCACCCAGTGTCAGTCAAAGCTTGTTGAAACTTTGACAGAAAAGTTTTCCGTACAGGGCTCCATCCTCGATGTCACCCATTTGTGAGGACTACCATCCTGCTTGTCCTGTGAGAATGACTATTTCCCCGAAATCTTGCCCGCTGAGGAAAGGAACTCCTGGATCTAGGCCAATCCTCTGGCAACCTGTGGACCTTGTTCTCTCCCAGAGACTTTATCATGTCCTCCAATTGTTGCTCAAAGAGTAGCTTCTCCTTGAATGGCAAAGAACTCAGCTGTGCTTTAGATGACACATCCGCTGACCAGTTTATGAGCCAGAGGAGCCTGCGGGCGGAAACCGCTGTGACCATTGTCCTGCCCGAAGTTTGCAGAAGATCATACAGGGCATCCGCGCTATACGCCACCGCTGCCTCCAGACGGCTAGCATGCAGCAGCGCCGCCGCATCCGAGAGGGAAGCCTCATCCCGCCAATCCTGAATCCAACCGAGACAAGCTCGCTGCGCAAAACTGGTGCACCTAGCAGCTCGGACTCCAAGGGCCAACACCTCAAAAATCTTCTTTAGCTGCAGCTCCAGCTTATGGTCCTGCAAATCCTTCAGCGCAGTGGCCCCCGTGACAGGAATGGTGGTCTTCTTTGTGACCGCGGCATCCACCTTGGGAACCTTGAGTAGATCCAAAACCTCCTCCAGAAGCGGACACAATTTGTCCATAGCTCTTCCCACTTTCAAGCCAAGGTCTAGAATGTACCACTCCTTAAACAAGAGATCCATGACTGACATATGAAACAGAAAAGTTTGAGCTGGACCCCGGAGGCCCACTATGACTGGATCCATAGCTCCAAACCTGGAATCCTCAGAAGGAACCTTAATACTGAGCTCCTCTAGAATGACTGGTATCAGCGGCCCCAGTTCATCCCTCCGGAACAGGCATACCGCCTTTGGATCATCGCCCTCCACCCCTGGAACACCATCTGGCTTGACCAGCTGAAGGTGAAGATCCGGATCCGCATCCTGCCCCTCTCCCAGAGCTGGTGGGGGAGACTGATCCTCAGCTGATGTGTCAGTCTGAGAAGTATCCGCCTGACGGGACCGAGACCGGAGCGGGCGCTTTTGCTTGGGATCATCTCCGCCCCCGGACGCTAGGCTTTGCACCTCCACCATATGCTGGAGACAGAAAAATACTGGCAGACACTAAGTGGCACCTCAGGGGTATAGGACACAGTCCGCAAAGTCGTTTTTCTGTCTCTATCTGCTGGAGGGGAGGCAAAACCCAGCTATCCTGGACTAATCCGGGTACGTACAGGGAACATGCCATTATAGGATGAATCAAAGAGGACATTGGGTCCTTACTGGTGGCAGCAGGGGCAGAAAGGGGAAGGAAATCTGCATTGCAAGGGGTAGATGCATATGCATATAACTGATCCCTTCTAGCTTTGATGTCCCCAGTGCCACCTTACATATTACATGAACCAGCAGAACACTGTTTCAGATATTCAGGGAAGGGATGCTTGCCTTTTGGATCTTCAAAGACTTGATGTTGTCGAAACATTTCTTAAGATGGGGCTGCACTGCTTCAGGATTGCGCGACTGGCCCAGGATCTCCAGCAGGTCATCATTGGACAGGAAGTAGAAGCGGGGGAAGATGTGGCGCTTGGTCTCCAGGTACATGTCCAAGGACTTCTGGATGCCCTCCAAAACGTTATTCATGGCTCCCAACTTTTCCAGGAGACCTTAGAGTGGGCATGGAATGTTAAAATCAACTGCAAACCTGCATCCAGGCATTATCAATTAAATATTAATAGTAGTAATATTTCGCATTTTTAGAGTGCCTATCCAATTTTAGCTCAAAACAATTTACAACAGCTTTTTTCAGGAATGTTAAATCCCTGTACCAAACAGCTTACAATTAAGTGAATTCCTGAGAAAATGAAAGATAAAGCAAGGTTGCTTACCTTAACAGGTGTCTCTGTAATGTACATAACTTTAGTAAGACAATGCTCAATATCTGTGCTCATTAAAGGAAAATTAGTTTCTTACCTGATAATTTTCGTTCCTGTAGTACCAAGGATCAGTCCAGGACACCTGGGTTGTGACTCCGCACCAGTAGGTGGAGACAGAGCAAAACTTGTGGGCGGAGCCATATATAAGCCCCTGTGCCAGTCACAGCCCCTCAGTCATACATAATGTCAAAGTAGCCATGCAACCAAGTAACAAAACTGGCTAGAAAATGCACTTCTAACTTTAAACTAACACCAAACTCCTACTTGAACCCGGATTCCCCAACCGGGAGAGCTAAACAAGCTAACAGCAAAACTAAGAAAACATGATGAGCGGACTCTCCGTTACTGTAGCGAAGCCCTGCGGGCGGGATCCTGGACTGATCCTTGGTACTACAGGAACGAAAATTATCAGGTAAGAAACTAATTTTCCTTTCCCTGTACGTACCAGGATCAGTCCAGGACACCTGGGATGTACCAGAGCCAACTTACCGAGGGTGGGAAGCAGAGAGTCCCGCTCGGAGAACCCTCTCTCCAAAACCCCCGGAATCGTGAGCCCGGACATCCAACCGGTAATGCCGGATAAAGGTATGCAACGACTTCCAGGTAGCCACCCTGCAAATCTCTTGAGGCTACACCTGAGAAGCTTCCGCTCAAGACGCAGCTGGAGAGCGAGTCGAGGGAGCCCGAAAGACCCATGGGAAGTGATTTTTCCCCCGCACCAAGTACGCCGAACCAATGGCCTCCTTGAGCCAAGTGGCAAGCGTCGTGCGGGACGCTGCAACTCCTTTCTTTGAACCAGATAACAAAACAAAGAGAAGAGCCGTGACCCGAAATGGATAATTGACCTCCAGACAGCGAAGGGGGGATCTCCGCACGTCAAGCTTCCGTAAATCCCTCGCTTCTGGATCAGAGGGTTCCCCGACCGCAAAAGCGGATAGCTCAATTGAAAAACATGGAAAGCCGACACCACTTTCGGCAGGAAGGAAGGAACCGTCCGCAAAAAAACTCCGGAATCGGAAATACACAAGAAGGGTTCCCTACAGGACAAAGCCCATAACTCCGAAACACGCCGTGCCGAAGCAATCGCCACCAAGAACACCGTCTTCAACGTGAGATCCTGAATAGTTAAGCGTTTCAAGGGTTCAAACAGCGCCGCGCATAAAGCGGAGAGAACGGAATGGAGGTTCCAAGCTGGACAGGGGAGACGCAATGGAGGACGAAGGTGCTTAGCTCCCCGAAGGAAACGGGAGATATCCGGGTGAAGATCCAGGAAAGTACCACGGACCTTACCTCGCAAACAACCAATCGCCGCCACTTGGACCCGTAGGGAACTACAAGCCAGACCTTACCTTGGCAAAAAACTGCTTGGAGGAACGCCAGAAGCCGCAGTAGGGACCACCCCACGCTGCACGCACCATTCCTCCAATCCACCCAGACACGGACATAAGCCAGGGACGTCGCCTGTGTCCTGGAACGTAGCAACGTGGCTACCACCGCAGCTGAGTAACCTTTTCTCTTCAGCCGATTCCTCTCAAAACCATGCCGCGAGGCAGAAGTGATCCGCAGTCTCCAAACAGACGGAGCCCTGATGGAGTAGACCCGCCATCCCCTGGAGCTGAAGGGGTGCCGCCACTGTGAGCTGGATGAGGTCTGCGAACCACTGCCGGCGCGGCAACTCCGGTGCCACCGGGAGCACGATGGCCGAGTGCAACTCTATGCGCCGCAGAATCTTGCCGTTCATCGGCCACGGGAGAAAACACGTACAGCAGAACATCCGTCGGCCCGGGAAGCGCCAACGCATCGACGCCTTCCGCCCCCTTTTCTCGACTTCGACCGAAACATCGCGGAGCCTTCGCGTTGTGCCACGTGTCCATCAGATCCATGTGGGGCACTCCCCACTTCTCGCAAATGAGAGGCAACGCTTCGTCCGCCAGTTCCCACTCACCGGGATCCAGGCGATGCCGGCTGAGAAAATCCGCCTGAACGTTGCCGACTCCTGCACTGTGAGAGGCTGCCATGTGGCCGAGATGGAGTCCTGACAGACCATTAAGCGCTGAGCCTCCTCCGCCACCTGTGGGCTCCTTGTCCCGCCTTGGCGGTTGATGTAGGTCACGGTGGTCGCGTTGTCCGACAACATTCGGACCGCCTTTCCCCGCACTACCGGTAGGAAGGCTTGCAGAGCCCAACGGACCGCTCTGGTCTCTAGTCTGTTGATAGACCACTGGGCTAGCGACACTGACCATAGGCCTTGGATCGAGCTCCCTAGGCAGACCGCTCCCCGACCGGAGAGGCTGGCATCCGCGGTCACCACCGTCCAATTGGGCACCAGAAGAGACACTCCAGAGGACAGATGACTGGAATCCAGCCACGAGAGCAGGCTGGACCTCGCGAGTCCCCCTAGTGGAAGCGGTAAGTGGAACTCCTCGGAAACCGGCGCCCAGCAAGATAGTAAGGACGATGGTAAAAGGCCGCAGATGAGCGAACGCCCAGGAAACCAGCGCAGGCGTGAATCTTGCCGTTCAGAAGCCATATAACCCCGGACCGCAAGGCAGTCGCAGACAAGAAGCGCCGTACTTGAGCTGGCAGCTCGTATCTCCAATCGTGTGACAGGAACACCTAGCCCTGCAACGTGTCGACAACGGCTCCCAGAAATTGACTCTTGTTGAAGTTGACCACCCATCCTAGGGACTGCCAAGGTATAAGACCCTGGCCCACTGACAACAGACATTGATCCTCGGGCTTCGCCCGAATCCACCAATCGTCCAGGGACGGATAGACCAGATCATACTGGCGCAGCCACGCCACCACCGCGACCATCACCTTCGTGAACGTGCGGGGGCCGTCGCGAGACCAACCAGGAGCGCTTGTAACTGGCAGTGCCATCCTAAAAACGCAGAACCTGATGAGGAACAGGAACGACGGCTGAATGCCTATGTGATGATACGCCTTCGTGAAATCCAGGGAGGCCAGAAAACTCGCCGGGCCGCCCCGCAGCAATTACCGACCGAACCGACTCCATTTTGAAGTGAGAAACGCGAAGGCATCGCGAAGGCATCAGTTCACTCTACCAAGATCCAGAATAGATCTGCCGTACCGCCTCTCTTGGGGACGACGAAGTAAATGGAGTAACGGCCCCTACCGTGCGGTTGACCGGAACGGAGGAGGCAGCCGAGTCTGATCACGCGGAGGACCCACTAGTCTGACGATACACCGGCCCATCTCTCTACAACTGAAATCAACCGCGCTTGCCGGGGCTCCCTTGTTTCCCCCGAAAGGACTGCTGCTGCCATGGCGGGGTCCGGGAGGAAGAAGACCTATACGACTGACCAGGAGACTTTGGAGAACGCGACGTCCTGGGATCACGAAAGCGGGACCTGGTCGAAAATGAAAACCGCACCCTGAATTTATCCTCGAGCCTCAGGAATCAGTCGATCTCCGGCAAGAGAGAGAGCTTACCCATAGCGTTCGTGACCTGGAGGTGCAAAGCCGGAGTATCCTATTCTCGATAGAGCAGGGATGACACAGACAGGTGAAAAGGAATGAAGCCCAGCCGAGACTACCCCCAGCGGGGTGGGATGACCAACCCCTCCAGGATGGTGGGAATCAAGGGCCAGCTCCTTCCTGATGAAGAGGTGGATAGAGCTCGAGTAATCCCCTTCTGAAGGCTGTGCCTGCCCAGCCGTCCACTGCGGCGGCGTGCCATCCCCCTCAGCCCCCCTCGGAGGCGGGGAGGGCGCCTTGGAAATCTCCGGACCAGAAGATTCAAACGTCGACATCTCCCTCAGCCCCCTTCGGAGGAGGGGAGGACACCTAGGAAATTACCGGATCCGACGAGGCAGAGGTAGGGACCGTGCCCAAACCAGGCGGTATGGCCCGCAACGGGCGTTTGGCTATGAATCGCCCCACCGCGAACTGCGGCCGAGTACGCGTCCGGTCCTAACTTGATTGGCCTCTCAGGCTCTCCGCCTGGCCAGAAGGTCGCTTGTGGGCACTGCAGCCTTAAAGGGCCTATGCCTGGCCAAAAGAAAAACCAGGGACAAAGAGTCCCTCAGAGATCGTGGCGTGTCTCCCCCGGTCCTCCCCCTCCACCGCCTCCAATGGCAAAACAGACCGCGGAGCCGGCGACTGGGGGGGGGGGGAACGGAAATGAGGGAACAAACCCCTGGGGCCTGCCGCGCTTGGTGTCGCGCTCGACGCCGCACCAAGATGGCCGACTTTCCCGCCAAATTTCGCGTGAAAAGTCTGTGTAGAATTTTTTTTTTTTTTTAAATCTTTGCCCGCGGCAGGCAGAAAACTGCTTGGGGAAGGCCACCGGACGGTCCCCGCGACCAAGTACGCCGCAAGAGCGAAATGCCGCCGCCGAACAAGCACCCCCTGAAGCAAGGCCAACGATACTGCGCCCCTCGTTGCGCAGCCTGAGGAGAGCCGAGCTCGCTAGAGGCGCGTGGGCGCGAAAACGTCCGAAAAATGAGGACCCCGAAACGAGGAGTTCCCATCCACGCTAGCCTCATCCGAGGACTCAGCCCCCCCGGGGGACTCCCCTCGAAGGCCTCCGCTAAGGAGACAACGCGGGAGGCATGCCGGGATTCCCTACCGGTTCGCGCACAAGTTCGCGAGCTGACCCCAAGATGGCCGCCGCTCCCGCGCTGAGCGGGAAGGGGTCAGCCGGCATGACTGGAGCGGCGAAAACGCGCGACTGCGAATGTGCCGACCGGGATCGGCTCCCCCTGTCTGTCCCGGACGGTCCCTCCCGCCCGGGATGCAAACGGAGCAAATCCCCTCACGCGGGAGCTGCGCGCGCGCCGAGCCGCAAGCACGGCCAACCGTTCCCCGTTCCCCTCGGCCTCCATGCGGTCGCGGCGGAACGGACGGCGCACTAACAAGACAGAAACTAAAATAATCAATTCCTACCGCCGAAAACACTCCCCGCGCCTCGCCGAACCGAGAAAACTCCCCCACCGGCAAAGAAACGGAGAGCCGCACAAGAAAAATAAAAGTACAATTTTTTTTTTTATTTTTTTTTTATACGCAAACCTGACGCTGTCCAGGGTCCTGGGTCTCCTGCTTCTGTTGGGGGTGAGTGAACCGGGCTCCCCGGTGTCACCCCCACGCTGCTGCCAGTGGTAGGCCGGGTCCTCGACCCTCAGCAGCGGCCTCAACCAGGGGGGGATAGTCCCCTCAGAACCTTCCCACCCCCCTGGGAGGCAGGACGGACAGCTTCTTCATGTCTCTTCTCACCTTCAAATCCTTTTCTTTCTTTGTTTGTTTTTTTTTTGTTTTTTTGTTTTTTTTGTTTTTTTTTTTTTAAATAACCAAAACCGATAAACTGAAACCAATAAAACCACCATGACCCTGACTAACCAACTATCAGTCCTCAGGCCACTCAGAGGCTGTGACTAGACCTGCACCACCTACTGGAGACAGAGTAAGACTGAGGGGCTGTGACTGGCACAGGGGCTTATATATGGCTCCGCCCACAAGTTTTGCTCTGTCTCCACCTACTGGTGCGGAGTCACAACCCAGGTGTCCTGGACTGATCCTGGTACGTACAGGGAACTAAAGTTTAGCCCTTCCCCTGGAACACCTCCAGCACAGCTTCTCTTTATCTGGATAAATATCGTGCTTATGAGTTGTGAACACAAAATATGTCTGCTCGGCGGGGGAAAAAAATTCTCCAAAGTTGGAAACAGGATGCTGGGCTTGATGGACCCTTGGTCTGACCCAGTATGGCATTTTCTTATGTTCTTATGTTCTTAAGTTTTGCCGAACAAAGCCTTTGAATACTGACCACAAAGTGACTTTCCTCAAGATCACAAGGCATGTTAGTGGAAGAAAAGAGATTGGAAACCTGCTTTCCTTGATTCACAGCCCATTGCTCTAACCACTAGGCTACCCTACCCTAAAGTGTTCTAAGGGAGATGAAAGGAAGGTCTCAAAGTGTGTTGGTAGCATAGATCGGTCAGATTCATATCCACACCTCTGCCACTCACAGAATTATAACATGACACCCTTCCTGTATCCAAGTCTTTTCCTCAAAGCACCTGCATGTCTTCCCTTCCTCATTCTTGTAAGTTCTTTAAAACAAGACCTGGCTGCACATGTGTAACATTTATTAGTCATTCAGAGAGCAATTTCTAAAGCCATGTACAGGATAAATAGCAATCTACCCAAATAAATTGGTCTGTCTGAATATTGACCTCCTTAGAGCAGCTAAAAAGTACAAATAAGGTTCTCAAGGTGGGCCTGATTAACATATCTCAGCTTATTTCATGCAGTGCTCTAAGTCTATGACAATGGTAATTCCAGTGTGCACAAGGTGTACCTGGGTGATGTGTGCCCCGCAAGGCATTGTTGTCCTTTGCCAGCCTCTCCATGATGCCCTTCCAGCTTTCATTAATCTCATCAAACTCAGCAGACTCCTGTGGCAGCTGTTTACGGATGTCTTCCCCCAGGAAAATGTTCTGCAGCCAAACAAGAAAGAAGCAGGTATAGTCAAGGTCATTCTCCAAATGTGAATCTCCATGGGTGGCGAGGTCTCTGCCTTCCTGCTTTATCTATGGTGGGGAGGATAGGTTATTATGCCCTATGCGTGCCAATAGCGTGAAAGCAAAAGTGCATGCCCTGGAAGGGGCTTTGTTGGTGATAAGTTTAGAGTCATGCAAATCTTAAAAGGGGGGGGGGGGTGGGGAGTGTGTAATATCCCTTCAAGTGGCCCAAGATCCACACAACTGCAGCTCCTACACTGGCCACTACAACAAACTAAGTTTTTCATTAGCTTTTGTGGTTTCAGTGGATTATCTACTAATAGGTGGATCTCTGAAGACTAAAAGGAGATGATGGGACTGCTATTTTTATGCCAGAAATCCCACTGTTATTTCTTTGGGGCATTATATCAAAGAAAAAGTTGTTTTTTTCTTGGTTTTTCATCTTTTTGTTTGTCTGTGTTTGACTTTTTGTCCTGGAGTTCAATTTAAGTGTTTTATGTATGGCATTTCTGTATATGTGCTATTTTAATGATATGGAATTGCGTTAATTATATTATTTGTATTACACTATAGCTATTTTGTATTGACAATTGTAATAAAAAAGGAAAATTGGTTCTTACCTGCTAATTTTTGTTCCTGTAGTACCACGCATCAATCCCCTCTCCTGGGTTTTGCCTCTCCTCCAGCAGATGGAGACAGAGAAGTTTTTGACTGACTCTGATCTATACTCTGAGGTGCCACCTACAGTCCGTCAGTATTACACTGTACCCAAGTGTAAAGAATAAACCATAATAAACACTTAACAATTTTGCCTCTTAATGAGCAAAGGGAAGAGAAACCTGTAACGCATATAACGAACCCTGCCCATACTATTATCCTAAAAGGGGAGCAGAAACCTACACAAACTCTTCAAAACAAAACTGCAGAGTAATCAATAATGACCAACTGAACAGACTCTCCGTTTCCCCAACTCTAAAATGGGCAGGACTCTGGACTGTTCCGTGGTACTACAGGGACGAAAATTAGCAAGAACCAATTTTCCTTTCCCTGTACATACCTGGATCAATCCAGTCTCCTGGGATGTACCAAAGCTTCCCTACACAGGGTGGGACCTTGAAAGTCCCGCTCGGAGCACACTTTCTCCAAAACCCCCAGAATCAGGGGCCTGGCAAAGGTGTGCAAAGACTTCCAAGTAACCGCTCGACAAATTTCCTGTGGCGAAACTTGTTGGCACTCTGCCCACGAAGCTGCTTGTGACCGGGTAGAATGAGCTCGAAGACTGACCGGAACCAGACGACCCTGAACAATATACGTAGAGGCAATAGCCTTCTTCAATCAGCGTCTGATAGTGGCCCTAGAGGCCTTGTGACCCCTCTTGGGGCCACTCCACAGCACAAAAAGATGGTCCGACAAGCAGAAGCTGTTCGTAACCTCCACGTAACGCAATAGAACACACCTCACGTCCAACCTTCGTAAATCTCTAGACCCAGGATTAGAAGGATCCAAGTCTGGAAAGGAAGGGCTCCCTACAAGATAGGGCCTGAAGTTCCGACAACCGCCAAGCTGAAGAAATAGCCATGAGGAAGACAACCTTCAAGGTACGATCCTTTAAATGTCGCCCGCTTTAAAGGCTCAAATGGCGAGGTACACAGGGCCCTAAGTACCAAATTCAAGCTCCACGAGGGACAAGGACTTCTCACCGGAGGGCGCAAATGTTTCCCCCCTCCCCCCGGCAGAAAACGCACCACATCCGGATGTACTGCCAAGGCCACTCCCCGTACTTTTCCATGGAAGCAATCTAGGGCTGCTACCTGGACACTCAGAGAGGAAACTAAATGACAAACCCTTAATCAGGCCCACTTGAAGAAAGCTAAAACATCCCCAATCGAAGCCCGGGTAGGCTCCACCTTGTGATCCACGCACCAGGACTCAAAAGCCCCCACACCCTGGCGTAAGCCAAGGAGGTAGAGGTTTTTCGAGATTGTAAAAGGGTAGCAATCATTGCATCCGAATAACCCTACTCTTCAATCTCCACCTTTCAAAAGCCATGCTGCTAGACAAAAGCAATCTGCCCCTTCCAAACAAACTGGTGCAGGAGATCCGATGACAGGTGAAACCTTAGAGGACCATCCACTGCTAGGTTGACCAGATCCACAAACCACGGACACAGTGGCCATTCCGTCGCCACCAGAAGCACTTCACCCGGATGAGCTTCTACACAACGCACACCTTGCCGACTAATGGCCAAGGCGGAAACACATCAACAGGACATTCCTCGGCCACAGGAGGACTAGAGCATCTACTCCCTCCGCTCCTGGTTCCCGGCGTCGACTGAAGAACCTTTGGCATTGCGGAATGTCGCCATCAAGTCCACGCTCGACCTGGTCCACCTGTCGCATATGAGGCGAAAGGCGGAGAGCTCCCACTCCCCGGGATCCAGCTGGTGGTGGCTGAGGAAATCGGCTTGAACTTTGTCTACACCAGCAACATGAGAGGCCGCTATTCTGGTCCAAAGTTAATTTGGCCCACTCCTCGAGAAATGGAGGAGTGAACCAGCCTCACCTCATTGTGAGGACTTGGCCCCTCCAGCACTCTGGGCAGCCCCATCTTGGACGAGGCGCCAACCCCGAAAGGACTGGTTCCAAGAATGCTGCCGGCCCGAGCCCTGACGAGAAGAGGAGCCGGATGATCTGGAAGCCCGAAACCTCCGATTTTATCGGAATCGAGAGCGATGGGGAAAGGAGCCCCTCACCTTGGGCTTCTCCTCTGGCAGTTTATGGACTTTGTTCTCCCCAGAGATTTAATCATGTCTTCTAAATCCTTTCCAAAAAGCAATTTTCCCTTAAATGGCAAAGAACCCAGTTGAGCCTTAGAAGAAACATCCGCAGACCAGTTTCTCAGCCAGAGGAATCTGCATGGAGTGCGAGGAAGATCGTATAGCGTGTCTGCACTGTAAGCCTCCGCAGCCTCCAGCCACCCAGCCTGAATAGCCTCGCCTTCGAGAGGGACACTGCACCCAGCGAAGACTTGCTCTCAACACAAAACTGCTACACATAGCAGCATGCACCCCCAGAACCGAAACCTCAAAGATCTTCTTAAGCTGCAACTCTAGCTTTCGATTCTGGATATCCTTAAGGGCTGTCGACACCGCCACATCCACCTTGGGAACCTTGAGGAGATCCAGAGTCTCTTCTGGCAGGGGGTACAACTTATCCATAGCCCGAATGACCTTCAAACCTAAGTCTGGAGTGTCCCATTCCCGAAACAATGTCAGTAACTGACAGATGAAAAGGGAAGGATTGAGTCGGACCATGGAGACCCACCATGACTGGATCCACAGCTCCAAGCTGAGAGCTCCTGGGGGGCCTCAATCCCCACTTCTTCCAGAACTATGGGAATAAGTGGACCCAGCTCATCCTTGCGGAACAAATACGCCACCTTCGGGTCATCCCCCTCAACCATTGGAGTTCCTGCCTGCTGTTGAGCTTGATTCTGGTCGCCCAGATCCAGATCTGCCCCAAGGATCCTGTGGCCACAGCTCTTCCGTCCCCGAAGCCTCCAACGATGAGTCCCTCGTGGGCTGGGACTCAGTTCTGAAGGGACGCCTGGAATTCACGACCCCCTCTTCCACCGGGAATCTTGGCCTCTTGGGGGCCAAGACGCCCTCCTTGCCAGGAGCTGAGGGAGCTGAGGGCACTGCGGTAAGCCTTAAATGAGGACCCCTTATAGAATGCCATCTAGCTGCCTTCCTGGCTTTAAAAGCCTTATGAAGGAGCAAGAAGAACTCAGAGGAGAACGAGGAGGAGGAGCCCGAAGTCCTCCCGGGACCCTCCTCCGAAGAAAGCGCCGAATTGGCATGAAATCCACCCCCCATAGAGGCACCTGGCTGGAAAGACAAGGGAGGAGGGGAATTCCCCTCCCCATCGCAGTTCGCTCCTGCGCCCTGAAGGCCGCCAAAATGGCATCTGTTCCTGCGCTCACTGGGAACGGGTCTGGTGAGGACTGACATGCCCAAATGAGCCTCCCAGGCTCTCGGTGCCCACTGAAATCACCGCCGGCAGAAGCCCCCAAGATGCTTGCCCCCCAGGGAGGCACCCGGAGCATAAGCTATCACGCGAAAGACACACACAAGCATTACAGACGCCAGAGAAAACTAGCACGGTGGGAGAAGGACAGCAGTGACAGAACGGCAGTGCTGGGGGAACGGAGAAGGCTTGGTAGGGAATTGCAGCTCCTACCTGCAAACAGAAGCTCTTCCCTTAGTTTTAAACTTTTTTTCTTTTTTTTTTTTAAACCTGAAGGCTCACAAAAAAATGAAGAATCCTTGTTCTGCCCCCCCGGAGGGTGAGTGAGCCAGGCTCCCCAGTATCACCTCTGGCTGCTGCTGAAAGGGCAAGTCTACAGGGCCCCTGACCCTCTGCTCCACTGCCTCAACTACCAGGGGGGATGGTCTCACCAGGACCTGACAACCCCTTGGGGAGGCTCTAATATCTTCACTCTTTCTCTTCTCCTGTATCTTTCTATAATTCTTTTACTCTCTTTTATTTTATTTTTTTACTTCTATCACAGACTGTAGGATTTTGCACCTCCACCATCTGCTGGAGACAGAGAAATACTGATGGACTGTAGGTGGCATCTCGAGGTATAGGGCAATGTCAGTCAAAAACATCTCTGTCTCCATCTGCTGGAGTGGAGGCAAAACCCAGAAGTCTGGACTGATCTGGGTATGTACAGGGAATTTGTAGTTAAATGGATAAATGCAATATTTGAAACATTTTTTTCTAATGAGGTTTTTCTACTTTTACTGTTCTAAGTGAGTCTGTTTTGGTTATTTACCAACAGATCAGTAAAGCTTTTCTTTTCTGTCTCTGTCTGCTGATAGAAGAGAAAAACCCACTCACCTGAATTTATCTGGGGAACAATTGCTGCGCACACACATGCTTTCACTCTCACACACATGCTCTGTTAATTCGTCTTCTTAAATTAACAATCCAGGCAGTCTTTAGTGAAAGAAAAATAAACTTTATTCACAGGAGGAGTAAAGAAGCTGGAGTTCTCTCATTTATACCTACACTCGCTTTCTCTCACACACACATGCACTCTCAATATCTTACACACACACACGCTCACTCTTACACACACACACACACATGCGTGCGCACTCTCACTTACACATACACACACTCACTCCTCATTCATTGTTTCCTCCCTCTTGATGCAAGCAGCAGTAGCCCCCATAGCCGATGAAATGATTTCAGGCCATGAGAAACAATCTAGCTCTGGTGTTGGGCTCCTTCCTGCAGAGAAGGCCGCACTGCTCCTTCTCCTAAGGCCCCACCAGCCATGCTGCCGATTCCCCGGGGGGCGCTGTATTGCTCTCGATGACACTGGTGGTGCTATGGCACCCTTTGTTAGTGACACCTGTGGCCAAAGCCATATTGGTATATTTATTTATTTATAACTTTTTTTATACTGAGGTTCAGGTAACAGACTTACTAATCACTTCGGTTTACATTCCAACATCAAATGTAGTATAGGCTGCTATGGCTCTGCCCAATTGTGTGGTATATTGGACTGCTTATCCATGGAGAAATGCAAAACTAGACAACTTCAGCCGAGCCAACTATATCTTCTCTCTTGGGTTAGGAACAGCATCAGGTTGCTAAGCAGATAAAGGGTGTCCTCCTTCCCTAGTTGGGACACCTTTCCCTCAGGACAGCTCTTCTATGACATTCACGCTCACTAGGGTGCTCACCTCAAGGTACATCCACTGTCGCTGCACAGTCAGTATCATCTCAATGACCTCCAGGATGAGGGAGAGGCAGCGCTCCCAGTAATCTACCTCATGTTCAAAGGCCTTCACAAACTGCGAGGCCTTCATAGTGGATAGGGTGACCTGGTTATCCTCCAGTGCTTGGAATACCTCTTCAGTACCCCTACATCAAGAAAACAAAGGAGGGAGTGTCAGTAGAACATAAGAACATAAGAACATGCCATGCTGGGTCAGACCAAGGGTCCATCAAGCCCAGCATCCTGTTTCCAATAGAGGCCAAACCAGGCCACAAGGACCTGGCAATTATCCAAACACTAAGAAGATCCCATGCTACTGATGCAATTAATCTCTAATCACTAACCAACCTCTTTCCCTTTGTGAAAATATTCTCCAACACCCACTGTACAAGGGAAACCTTTGTTCGGTGGTTTGTGTGGTGGCTATGTTGAAGGACAACCACTTTGTAAGTGTCCATTTTTATAGCCCCATATATTGCTCTTTATTATTTACTCTTTATATCTGTTTTTTCATTTTTATCCTTGTTTTGTTTATTATTTCACATCCCCCTTTTTGGCGTTGCTCACTTTAAGGTAACAGAATAAACGTGAAAAAAACATCTGAAAACTGTGAACCCGGTAAGGACGCAGCAGATTGTTCTCCCGCAGTCCCTGAAGCAGGCAATGTCTTGCCGAAACATGGCCAATGTCGGGCAGGCGGATCCGAACCCATGAGAAGCAATAAGGGCGGTAGCCTAGATAAGTACACGACGTAAAAAATGTTGGCTGGGTCGGATAAGAAGCCAAAAAGGGGGATGTGAAATAAACAAAAAAAGGATAAAAATGAAAAACCAGATATAAAGAGTGAATAATAAAGAGCAATATATGGGGCTATAAAAAGGGACAATTACAAAGTGGTTGTCCTTCAACATAGCCACCGCACAAAACCACCGAACAAGGGTTTCCCTTGTACAGTGGGTGTTGGAGAAACTGATGCAATTAATAGCAGTGGCTATTCCCTAAGTAAACTTGATTAATAGCCGTTAATGGACTTCTCCTCCAAGAACTTATCCAAACCTTTTTTGAACACAGCTACACTAACTGCAATAACCACATCCTCTGGCAACAAATTCCAGAGCTTTATTGAGCGTTGAGTGAAAAAGAATTTTCTCCGATTAGTCTTAAATGTGCTACTTGCTAACTTCATGGAATGCCCCCAGTCCTTCTATTATTCGAAAGTGAAGTAACCGAGTCACATCTACTCGTTCAAGACCTCTCATGTTCTTAAAGTCCTCTATCATATCCCCCCTCAGCCGTCTCTTCTCCAAGCTGAACAGCCCTAACCTCTTCAGCCTTTCCTCATAGGGGAGCTGTTCCATCCCCTTTATCATTTTGGTTGCCCTTCTCTGTACCTTCTCCATCGCAACTATATCTTTTTTGAGATGCGGCGACCAGAATTGTACACAGTATTCAAGGTGTGGTCTCACCATGGAGCGATATAGAGGCATTATAACATTTTCTGTTTTATTAACCATTCCCTTCCTAATAATTCCTAACATTGTTTGCTTTTTTGACTGCTGCAGCACACTGAGCAGATGATTTTAAAGTATTATCCACTATGATGCCTAGATCTTTTTCCTGGGTGGTAGCTCCTAATATGGAACCTAACATCGTGTAACTACAGCAAGGGTTACTTTTCCCTATATATATACATAATGATGGATAACTGCGAAGAACTGCCGAAGTCTACCCGACCTTATCCAACTTTTCGAATTCTGGATTGTTGTTGTATATATTTGAACCTCGTATAAATTTCCTCCACTTAATTAGTATCACCTTACTTTGTGTAAATATCTCCCCTTTTCCCCCCTCAAAACTCTCTGATTACAATGAACATGTACCCTAAAGTTGTACATAGTCTCTTCTGTTCTTAACTTTTATTTTTTACCTCAATCTGTAGTGTCCTTTATCCTTGTATGGGACAATGTCCAAAGTTACAGTTTCCCAAATCTTTGCAATGGCTTCCAAGCTCTATCAAAAAGAGATCCATAAAAAAAGTAAGTGAAAAGAAGCTGAAAATGGAGATATCTGAAAATTGGTTCTTACCTGCTAATTTTCGTTCCTGTAATACCACAGATCAGTCCAGAGAAGTGGGTTGTGTATCCCTACCAGCAGGTGGAGTCAGAGAGCACAACTTTGGGCACTGCCATATATACGAGAGTGCCACCTGCAGTCCCTCATTATTGTACTGAACCCAAGCCCATATTAATAGAACAAATGACCGAAGTGGGTTGAAACCAAACAAACTTACAGCCTACTGAAAAATAACTGAAACCGAACCAACATGAATGAAATTGCTCCATCGAGAATATCTACAAAAAGGAGTTTTGTGAAAAACACAGCAATCGCAACTGCATATCCAACCAGTCTTTCGGAATCTGAACCAAGGGGTGGGCCTCTGGACTGATCTGTGGTATTCCTGAACATACCCAGATCAGTCCAGAAAAGTGGGAGTACCCAAGCCACTCTAAACTGGGTGGGAACCCAAAAGACCCGCACGCAGAACACTTGCACTGAAGGAGGACTCCTCTGGAGCATTAACGTCGAGGCGATAATGCTTAGTGAAAGTGTGCAGGGATGACCATACCGCCATCCTACAGATTTCCTAATGCGAGAGAAGCTGACACTCTGCCCAGGACGTAGCCTGGGCCCGGGTGGAATGAGCTCTGAGACCCAAAGGTACTTGACACCCTCAGGCTATGTAGGATGAACAGATAGCTTCTTTAATCCAACGGGAGATAGTTGCCTTTGATGCCTTGTCTTCCTTTTTTGGACCACCGAAGAGAAGGAACAAATGATCAGTACGCCGGAAATCATTGGTAACCTCGAGATAGTGCAACAAAGCAAGTCGTATGTCCAAAAAATGAAGCTCCTTCTCCTGAGAGGAAAGCTGCGATCCTCACGGAAATCCCAGAAGTTCCACTGTCTGGTTGACGTGAAAAGCCGAGACAACCTTAGGGATGAAGGAAGGAACCGTGCGCAAGGACCCCCGTTCGTCATAAATCCTCAGAAAGGGGTCGCGACACAACAACGCTTGTAACTCCGAAATCCGACGAGCCAAACAAATGGCCACCAAAAATACCATCTTCAACGTGAGGTCTTTAAGCGAAGCCGTACAGAGAGGCTCAGAGGGGGCTCCACAAAGCACCCGAAGTACCAGATTCAAACTCCAATCCGGGCACACCGCAAGGACAGGACGACACAAATGCTTGACTCCCTTGAGAAATCGAACAATATCTGGGTGAGCTGAAGCTGAAAGGGGAAGAACAGAGGCCGGGATACACGCTGCCGAAGGTAAAAATATGTGCAGTGACCGCACAGCCACGCGGTCTCTAGGCTGTGCGGGGGAAGGGCCGTAAAGCAAAAAGTGCGCGCTGCCGGCAGCATGAGGAGAAACAGCAGGCCAGCCTGCCCCAACCCCGCCGTGCTGTCACTCGCGCCGAGCCACACCGACAGCGAGGTCGATGAATAAGCACTCACCCCCTCCGTCCTGAAACCACCCGGAGCCCCAGAGGCTGAGGGAATCCGAAAGGAAGAAGCTGTCACATTCCCCGGCCAACCACAAGGATGGCCCCCTGGTACAGACTCCTTACCTCAGCCGGAGTAAAACCGAAAGCAGAAAGTAAACTTTTTATTTTATTTTTTTTTTTAAATAAAACTTTATGGAGTCCACTTGTGCAGGGATCGAGGGAGCAGCTTCAGAGCAGCCTCGGGGTGAAAAACCAGGAGCCCCTGGCCTTCAGACCCCAAGTGGGAGTGGGCGAGACACAGACAGGGGTGTCTAACCCCCCGGACGCCCGGCTACAACTGAGGGATGGCCCACGAAGGTGCCTAACACCTCAGGATGCAAGCCTGACGGAAAAATCGAGAAAAAAATCTAGCTAAACTTTAAAAAAAACCTAAGACTGCAGGTGCATCTCTACCATCTGCTGGGGTCAGAGAAATACTGAGGGACTGCAGGTGGCACTCTCGTATATATGGCAATGCCCAAAGTTTTGTTCTCTGACTGCACCTGCTTGTAGGGATACACAACCCACTTCTGTGGACTGATCTGGGTATGTTCAGGAACATAAAATCTTTAACACCCCATACACATTTTCATTACCTAATCTCATGACTGCCTCCATTCCTTAACCTACAAATTATTGATAGTGATTTAATATGATTTGACAGTAAATTGTTCTGTTGCATCTGTTCATTTAAATTTATTGTAATCCACCTTGAGACTAACTTTAGGAAAAGGCAGAATATCAAATGTTCATAATAAATAAATATTAGAGCATCACACAGCTTCAAGGTTTCTGTCCCCCAAGAGTATCTACATCTGAGAACTGATTTGCTTAAGGTCACACAGTAAGATTGGGATATCACAGTGAGCTTAAAACCTAGCTCTACAGATGTTACAAGCCTGTAGAGCTAACAAGGAAGTTTCACTACAACCCTGGACAGAGCCAGGATTCTTCTGCAGGGATGCCTTCTTCAAGTTACCATCATTGCTGGAATTACAAGGTTCTGTCTAGGTTCTCATTCTCCTTCCTCGGTGCTCTCAGAAGCTATACCACCTTATTGCATTTTCATGCTCTACCTGTTCTATGTTGAGCTCTTTGCTGGCCGCAGCTGATATATCATTGATCTTCGCTGCATGCTGGTCCAGCCCTAGCTCCACAATTTTTTCCAGAGTAAAGTCATCAGAAGTCTGGTCAAACAGTCTCTGAATTTCATTTTTTACCTCGTTCCAGTGTCTAAGAAGAGACAAGCACAAGACCACGTCAAGAAGAAGGACTTGGGGAAGGAGAGAATTATTTCTAGCCTTGTGCCCAGGCAAAGTAATAAGAAGAAACAAATAAACAGAAGAGATGTTCTGCTATCTCAGGTAAAGGGATATTGGCTAGGCACCAAGGCATTCAACATCTGTCACGCAATAAGCCATATCCATAGCTGCTATTCTCTGGTGTTCAAGAGCCATATGGGAAAATGTGGTTCTTACCTGCTAATTTTCTTTCCTCGAGTTCCACAGACCAGTCCAGACATATGGGTTTCTCTCTCCTACCAACAGATGAAGACAGAGAAGAAAAACTTTGCGGCACTCTTGGTACTTAAGCTATTGTGCCACCTGCAATCTCTGGGTAACTATCTAACAAAGCAAACATAACTATCCCCTCACTTCCCACGAGCAGGGGGATTTGATGAAAACACCACAACTTCAACTTCAAATCCCTTCTCTAAGAAGGATTAAATATCAGGAACAAAAATGAACAAACAATATCTTATCGCCAAAATGTACATCAGAAAGAGGTCTTCAGAATCCAAGGGCGAGACTCTGGACTGGTCTATGGGATTCAATGAAAGAAAATCTGGTATGAACCAAATTTTCCCTTCCTTATTGTCCCCCAGACCTGTCCAGATGCATGGGATGTACCCGCGTCTTGCTAAACTGAGCGAGAATCTGCAAAACCCACTCAAAACACCTCCGAACCAAGCACACTCCGCGCACTCTACCACGAAGGCAACTTAGGGCCACTACCTGAACCCTCAGAGATGATTTAAAGGTTAAACCTTTAACCAGTCCATCCTGTAAGAAGGCTAAGACATCACTCACAGGGGCACAGGTGGAGTCCATCCTGTGCTCCACACACCAAGACTCGAAAACACCCCACACCCTGATGTATGCCAGGGAAGTAGAGGTTTTCCTGGACTGTAATAGAGTAGCAACCACAGCATCTGAATAACCCTTACTCTTTAGTAGCTCCCTCTCAAAAGCCAGGCCACTAGACAAAGCAATCTGCCCCTGGGTACATACAGGGAACTTTTTTTTTTTTTTTTTTTTTAACCACAAGCAATCCCCAGTGAAATGCATGGCCACCATCTGCTGGAGATGGAGAATACTGGCAGGCTGATGTCGGGGCAGGGCTATATGCCAGCGACGTCAGCAAGTCAGCTTTACTTCGACTCCATCTGCTGGTAGGAGTGCATAACCCACTGGTTGGATTGGCCTGCCTGAGTGCAGAGGAAACTCCTGCTGCCCTGCTTCGAGCTACTCTGAACACTGTCTTGCAATGTGCTTTGCTTTTTTTTTAAGTTTAAAGAAACAATGCCTCAAAAAGAACAACTAAAAGGAAAGGAAAAATAGTACTTCCCTGAAGAAAATCTGTTCCATGACGCAGCCTGGAGCTGAACCAGTGGAGTGGGAGAGGACAGAGTATGAGGATCTAGCTCCATGGGCTATTACACCCTCCAGGATAACCAGGCTGAAGCTAAAGAATGGCCACTGACCTCCTGCTCACCCCTACACCACCAGGGGAACAGTCTGAAACTGGACCCAACATCCCTGGGAGCAATTTCTTCAGACTATAAAATCCAACCACAGGTTAGTCACCTCTACTACCTGCTGGAGACAGAGAATACTGCGGGACTGCAGGTAGCACCAAGAATGCAGCCAAGCTTTTCTTCTCTGTCTCCATCTTCTGGTAGGGGAGAAAAACCCATGTGTCTGGACTGCTCTGAGGAACGATAAAAAAATGACTCTTGAACCTCAGACTACCACCAAAGGGCCCTGAAGAAGCTGACTCCGAGGCATGACCTCTCAAAGGTAAATGAAAGTCAGCCGGCGATTGCTCTCAGTCAATAAGAAACAATAACATTCCCCAAGCTTAAGCAATAGTGTCTCTCACCTCTCTCTCAAGGCTGGGCTCCTCAAGTCCGAAATAAGGGGTAAGGTCTTCTTAAACTGTTCCAGCTTGCTCTTGGAATTTTCCACCACTTCCCAGTTCTTGTCCTTTCATTGGAATAAAAGGTGAAATTATTAATTACCTGATCATTTCTTTTCCTTGACTTCTGCACACCAGTCAGGAAGTAGTAGGAATTGCTACAGGAAATTGACTTCCGAAGAAAAAGACAGGCAGATCAAAGTTGAGCTACTTATGAAGTGAAGGAGCTAAGGTCAGCTGTTTAAGTTATGCTCAAAAGCTGCTATGCTGACAGAAATGTATGAGACAAACAATTGTCAGCTTCTGTCTCAATCGACTGTCAGAAGGATGAGGAGTCGAGAGTGGCTCGCTACTCTGCATGAGATCCGATCCGCAGGTGCATGGCCAGGAGTTAAGTCAGTAACCCAGCAGCAGCATAAAGGCTGTTTTAGTTCAAAAAAGAAAAAAGTGGCTATAAAATTAGGCTGAAATAAGAAAATTGGTTCTTACCTGCTAATTTTCGTTCCTGTAGTACCAACGGATCAGTCCAGTGAGGCTTTTCTCTATCGCCATCTGCTGGCAGGGATGAATAAACCCAGGAGTCTGGACTGATCCGGGTACGTACAGGGAAAGTAAAAGTCTTAAGGAGTGTGCTGACCAATCATCCTATGGAGGCAGAGAACCCTGGCATGTAGGATTCTAATGATGTCATAGGTTAAAAAAATAAAATTAAAAAAAAGACCAACTCTGCCTCCAAATACTGGATGAGAGGAATATACTCGTGTTCTTGACTGGTGGGCAAAAGGACAAGGAAATGACTTATTAGACATTCCCTAAGCAGAGGCGTTGTGACAATTCATGTACTCATATAGAACTGCTTGGAATTTTCTATTTTAAGTTATAAGGGAAGATTACATTTTCATTGTGTCTTCTTTTGTAACGCTTAATGGCAGAGCTGGCTGCATCATCCCAACATGTCATAGCTTTAACCACCTTCAGTACACCGGTCAGCCAAGGGTGGTGCTGGTTTTCTAAGCTGCAACAGACTGCCCTGGTAATGATCTCACTGCACAATGCATCCTATGATGCTGCTAGTACAAGCCCTACCTTGAGCTCACGACCCAGCCTATTAAGCTTCTTGAAAAGTGTTTGGGCAACATTTTCCATGACATCCGTCTGCAGAGAGAGGAAGCGGCCAGGCTTCCATTCTTCCCAGTGCTGCTCCCATTCTTTGGTGGCATCCCAAACCTGCTGGATGGAATCCAGGTCCTGCAAGGATGAGGGCAAGGGGGTAGAACACATAACAATGCTCGCTCAAAAGTAGAAAGGGACAGTACTTAATCCTATAGGTGTTTTGTTTTTTTTAATGGTGCTAAGCAAGACACATGGTTTCCATTCCAGGCTTGGGCTCCTGTTCCTCAGGCTCTGCACTACCAAAAAGATGGTCCATCTTTCTGTCTGCCAGTTCCCCCCCCCCCCCTTTTTTTTTTTTAAACTGGAATTTTTTTTCTCCTGCTATGGCCATGTTTGTAATGTTTTCATATCCCTGATGAAGTCAGATGTACAGATTCTCAATCTCAGTCTATAGAAAGAAATACCCTCAGCTCATGACGCACCTTTTCCAGTGCAGCCAGTTCTTTGGAAAACGGCTGCTCAATTTTGAAGATACCCAGGCCGGATCGAATGGTGTTCTCTTCTTCCTTCATGTCACTCAGCATTGTGCGTACATTAGCTATCTGCTCCAGAGCGACCATACAGCCCACTGAGCTGCTGAAAGGGCCTAAGGAAAAGGCAGTACCATGAAACCCTGCAGAACCCTGACAGCAGCAACTGTTTCTGAGGTTATACAATAGGAAAAATATGCTAGAATTATCAATGATTGCACTACTATTATTTCTCCTCCATACAATTAACATTCGTAAAGTAGAAAGACCAAGTAAGCCCCATACAGAAAGGGAAGGGTCTCGGGAAGGCAATGGAGGTAGCTGATAGACCTGTGGTTACTACATAGAGGAAAATTGGTTCTTAACTGCTAATTTTCATTCTTGAAGTACCACAAATCAGTCTAGACAAGAGGGTTTTGCATCCCTACCAGCAGATGAAGGCAGAGAACTTTGAGGCACTTTGAGTGTACTACCTGTAGTTCCTCAGTATTGACCTATACCCAAGCCAAACTATAGTGAAAAACTCATCTATCCCCTGTCTTCCCAGGGCAAAGGGCAAATGTCAAACAAAGTTGAAGCGCCCTAAACTGGAGCCCCACGACAATCCCAACAACTGGGTTGGCACCAGATGACTCTTAACCAAGTTTATCACCCAACCGAGCAACTATAACATCTCCATCACCCAGCATACCGCGTGGCAACATTCCCCTTTGGATTTCGCTCGAATGAGCCAATCATCCAGATAAGGGTGGACAAGAATCCCCTCCTTTCTCAGGGTCGTCACTACCACAATCATTACTTTCATGAACATGGATGGAGCCATCACCAACCCAAAGGGAAGGGCTCAAAACTGGAAATGCTGCCCCAGCACCATGAACCGCAAAAACTTCTGGTGTTCCAGCAGAACAGTAATATGCAGAGAAGCTTCGGTCAAGTCTGAAGCTACCAGAAACTCTCTGGACCGCTGCAATTACCGTGCACAACATCTCCATTCAAAAACGCAGCTCTCACAGTGCCCTGTTGACTTTCTGGAGATCCATAATGGGCCGGAACATATCCTCTTTCTTGGAAACCATGAAATAGATCAAGTACTTTCCCTTGCCCACTTT
Source organism: Rhinatrema bivittatum (assembly GCF_901001135.1). Lineage (NCBI taxonomy): Eukaryota > Metazoa > Chordata > Amphibia > Gymnophiona > Rhinatrematidae > Rhinatrema > Rhinatrema bivittatum. The sequence goes on from NC_042630.1 coordinate 17,278,944, forward strand.
CCTGTGGAGGAACAGGTACAATGGCATCTAGCCTTAGTAGGTGGGGCAGTGTATCCCGTATCACCTCTTGCTTGGTTCGAGATATACAGTGGGACATCATGAAAGCTTCCCTGATCGGACAAGAATATTCTAATGCATAACTGTTTCTTATCACCTCTAGGACCCACTGGTCTGATGAGATCCTGGTCCACTCTTCGTAGAAAAGGGACAACATCCCTCCTATTGCATCCACTGAAGATTGAACCTGCCTGAATTCATTGTGAAGCCTCTCCTCCTCCGGTCCCCTGACCGGCACCATCCCTGGAAGTCTTAAGTGAACACCGAAAGGACTGCTGCTGACCTGAGGCCTGCTTTTGCCCCAAACCCCAGGCACTCTTGCCAGCCCGAAAACGTCTGAAATCCCGAAAGCGGGAGCATGGCGGAAAGATCTTCTTGACAGCCTTCTTGTCCTCTAGCAACTTATTTCCCAAGATGTTTCATCAACTGCTTCAGGTCCTCTCCAAATAGCAGCTTTCCCTTGAAAGGAAGATTACAGAGCTGTGACTTAGACCACACATCCGCCAACCAAATACATAACCAGAGTAATCTCCTAGCAGCTACCACAGAGACCATATTCCTGGCTGATGTCCAGACTAAGTCACATAGTGTATCTATCACTTAAGCCACCCCAGCCTCTAGCTGGGCTGCCTGCTTGGGATCCACTGTCAGATTCCTCCGCTTGTGCCTTCTGCACCCAGCACAAACAGGCCCTCTGCATTGGGCTACTGCAAATCGCCACCTGGAGAATTAAGGCCAAAACTTCAATCCTCTTCAACTGAATTTCCAGCTTGCAGTCCTGCACATCTTTCAGCGCAGCCGCCCCCGCCACTGGGATAGTGGTCTTCTTCATGACCAAGACCGCTACATCTACCTTACACAGCCTCATCAGTTCCAAGGTCGCCTCCATCGGCAGATACAACTTCGCCATCGCCCTACTGACCTTCAAGCCAGCTTCCAGTGTATCCCACTCCTGGTTTACCAGCTTTTTCACCTTCTTCGGCAATGGGAAAGCCCTTCTAACCGGTTCAAAGGGAGAAACACACAGCACCCGAAGAGCCAAGGGAGAAACACACAGCACCAAGAGCCAAATTCAGATTCCATGCTGGACAAATCTCCAAGACCGAAGGATGAAGATGTTTTGCCCCCTTGAGGAAACGAACCACATCCGGGTGAGATGCCAAAGGTCTTCCCTGAATCCTACCTCGAAGGGACCCTAAAGCTGCCACCTGAACCCAAAGGGAATTATAGGCCAAACCCTTAGCCAAGCCGTTTTGCAAAAAGGCCAGAATCTGCGGAATGTCCACTTTCAAAGGCTGTACCCTATTCCGCAAACACCATGACTCAATCACTCTCCACATTCGGACATAAGTCAACGATGTGTTAGACTTCCTTGCCTGAAGCAAAATTGCAATCACAGGCTCTGAATAACCCTTCAAGAGGAGCCACCACCCCTCAAAAGTGAAGCCGCTAGACAAAAGAGATCCTCCCAGTCTGAAAATATAGGCCCCTGTTACAACAACCCTGACAGATGGGCCAAGTGAGCGGGACCATCCACTGCTAGATGAAAAAGGTCCACAAACCACAGCCGGCGCAGTCACTCAGGTGTTACCAGAATCACAATGCCTGGATGAAGCTTGATGCGCCGCAGCACTCGACCTAGGAGAGTCCACTCTGGAAACACTTACAGCAGCAGATGTGTCAGACATAGTTGAATGAGAGCATCTATGCCCTCCGATCCAACCTCCCCATTCTGCAACTGAAAAACTGATCCATCTTTCTCATTTCCTGAAGTCAACATAAGGTCCATTGCTGGTCTGTCCCACCTGGCCTGAATCAAGGAGAAGGCCTCCGCCAACAATTCCTTCTCCACCCGATCAGCCAACTCATCTGAAGTGTCTTCTTCTACCGTGGCCCATCAGATATGAAAATTGGTTCTTATCTGATAATTTTCGTTCCTGTAATACCACAGATCAGTCCAGAGAAGTGTGTTGTGTATCCCTACCAGCAGGTGGAGTCAGAGAGCAAAGAACTTTGAGCACTACCATATATAGAAGAGTGCCAACTGTCGTTCCTCAGTATTGACCTGTACCCAAGCCCATACAACTAAGGAACACATGCAAACAGAACTAAAGAACAAAGGGTAGAAACAAACTAAAACTAACTTCCACTTTGCCCCATGAACACATAAACCGAACAAACTTCAAAGAACTGTTCCATCAAATTTATCTGCAAAAGGAGCATCGTGAAAAAAGAAAGAAACATAGCAAAGTCTAGCCAGACAGTCTTTCGGTAACTGGGTGGATCTCTGGACTGATCTGTGGTATTACAGGAACGAAAATTAGCAAGTGAGAACCGATTTTCATTTCCTGAACATACCCAGATCAGTCCAGAGAAGTGGAATGTACCCAAGCCACCCTTCACTGGGCAGGAACCCGAAAGACCCGCACGCAGAACACTCTCACCGAAGGAGGATTCATCAAAAGCCTTAACGTCCAATCGATAATGCTTAGTGACAGTGTGAAGCGAGGACCACACAGCCGCCCTACAGATTTCCTGAGGCGACAGCAACTGACATTCTGCCCAGGAAGTAGCCTGGGCCCTGGTGGAAAGAGCTCTGAGACCCAAAGGCACTTGGCGTCCGCGAGCTATGTATGACGAACAAATGGCCTCTTTAATCCAACGAGAGATGGATGCCTTAGATGCTTTGTCCCCCTTCTTAGGACCACCAAATAGAATGAACAAATGATCGGAACGTCGAAAATCTTTGGTAACTTCCAGGTACCTCAATAAAATGCGTCGTACATCCAAACAATGAAGGTCCCTGTCTTGAGAGGACTCCCGAGACCACTGAGGAAACCCCGGAAGCTCCACAGTCTGATTAACATGAAAGGACAATACCACCTTCGGAACGAAGGATGGAACCGTGCACAATGACACCCTATTTTCATAGATCCAAAGAAAGGGATTACGACACGACAATGCCTGTAACTCTGAAAAACGGCACGCCAAGCAAATGGCCACTAAAAAGACCGTTTTCAACGTCAGATCCTTCAGCGAAACTCTTCGGATAGGCTCGAAAGGAGGACCACAAAGTACCTGAAGCACTAGGTTCAAACTCCAATCAGGACACACAGAATGGACTGGAGACCGCAAATGTTTAACTCCCTTGAGAATCCTAGCAATATCCGGGTGCACGGCCAGCGAACAACCATTAAACTTTACAATCAAAGCACCCAGAGCCGCCACCTGAACACGAAGAGAATTAAATGCTAAACCCTTAGAGAGCCCCTGTTGTAGAAACTCCAGGACCAGAGGGACGTCCACAGCTAAGGGATCGCAAGAATGCTGATGGCACCATGATTCAAACAGCTTCCAGACTCTAACATAGGCTATAGAGGTGGCTGGATGTCTCGCCTGCAGGAGCGTGGAAATGACCTGTTTGGAATAACCCTTCAAGCGTAAACGTCGCATCTCAAAAGCCAAGCCGTGAGAGAGAAGTGATCCTCTCGATCCGAAAATATGGACCCTGTCGAAGCAAATGCGGCAGATGAGCTAGCTGCAAGGTGCCCTCTAGAGCCAAGTGAACCAGATCCACGAACCATGGGCAACCAACACTACCCTGCCTGGATGAAGTTCTATGTGATGGAGAAGCTGACCGATGAGGGGCCAAGGTGGAAACACATAAAGTAAAATTCCAGTGGGCCAGGGGCCAACCATAGCATTGAGACCCACCAAGCCGTGCTCCCGTCGACGGCTGAAGAAGCAATCTGTCTTCACATTCATCCGCATTGCTTTCAGATCCAACCGTGGAATGCCCCACCTGGCGCAAATTAGATTCCAGGCTTCGGGAGACAGCTCCCATTCTCCTGGATCGAGTTGTTGCCTGCTGAGAAAGTCTGCCTGCTGAGAAAGTCCGCCTGCACGTTCTCCACTCCCGTAACATGAGAGGTGGCAATTCCTCCAAGGTGCCGTTCCGCCCAGGCGAACAGGAGTCGCGCCTCGAGCACAACCGCGGGACTTCTTGTTCCGCCCTTCCGGTTGATGTAAGCCACAGCCGTCGCATTGTCGGAGATTACTCTTACCATTTTGCCCCGTATCTCGTTTAGAAATGCTTGCAGGGAGAGCCAAACTGCTCTTGTCTCGAGTCAATTCATTGACCAGGAGCTCTCTGTCGGTGACCAGAGACCTTGAGCGGATTTGTCTGCACACACTGCTCCCCAAACAGACAGGCTGGCATCAGAGGAGATTATCAGCCAATTCGGAGGATCCAAACCCACACCCCGTTCCAAATTGTCATGCGATAGCCAACACGACAGACTGACTGGAAGCAGTGGCACTGGTAGGTCAAACTGTTCTGACACCGGCCTCCATCGAGACAAAAGTGCATGTTGTAAAGGTCGTGAGCGAACGCCCACGGTACCAGGTCTAGAGTGGAAGCCATGGAACACAGGATCTGCAGATGATTCCAGACTGTGGGACTCTTCCTCTGAAAAAGAGAATGGATCTGACCTTGTAACTTTGTCATTCGGTCCACAGCCAGAAAAAAACTTTGCTGCACAAGGTATCGAACACTGCTCCCAAATAAATCAGTTCTTGGATGGGTTCCAAGTGACTCTACGGCACATTGATGAGCCACCCGAACGACTGTAAGGTGACCATCACCATGCGAACCGATCTTTCGCAGTCCTCTCGAGACTCTGCGCAAATAAGCCAGTCATCCAGGTAAAGATGGAATAAAATCCCATCCTTGTGAAGGAAAGCCCAAGGAGCTGTTGCGAGGCCAAATGGAAGGGCTTAAAATTGGAAGTGCTGACCCAAGACCTTGAAGCGTAGAAACCGCTGGTGGCTTAGTAGGATGGGAATGTGAAGATATGCCTCTGTGAGATCTAGGAACGCTAGAAACTCCCCTTTTGCGTGCAGTCGCCATTACCGTCCTCAGAGTTTCCATCCGGAAATGAGGGATCCATAGACAAAGGTTCAACTTCTGCAAGTCGAGGATGGGACGAAACATGCCCACCTTCTTGGGAATCACAAAGTAAACCGCGTAACGTCCGCGTCCCTGCTGCGCTTCTGGAACTTGGACAATTGCTTGAAGCTCGAGAACACATTGTAGAGTTACCCGAACCGAGTTCCCGTTTGCTGCTTGAGTTCACGCGTGATTCCACAAACACCTCCCGAACCAGCCACGAAAACTCTAGAGCAAAGCTGTCTCTGATCACCTCTAGAACCCAACTGTCTGAGGTAATCCTTTCCCATTCTGTGTAAAAGTTTGATAAACTGCCACCGACAGTTTCGACAACTGAATGGACGCGGTGGACGTTTGAAGAGAAATGGCCGTTGCAGTGAAAAAAAGCACGCGCCGCCAGAGACGCGAGAAAATCAAGCCGGCAGGCCAAATTAAAAACAGCTGAGCCTGCAAACATGTCGGCAAAAGGGCCTTGTAATACAGCTTACCTTCTTCCCTCAGAGGCAACCCGGAGCCCGGGGAGCTGAGGGGAAACACCGACCAACTCCCTGAACGGCCATTGAAGCCCTCCCTGCCCCGACTTCTTACCTTCAGAAAAGAAATGCAGCCGCTAGACCTTTTCCTTTTTTTTTTTATTTTTTTAAACTTTATGGAGCCTCATGCAGGGAAAGTCGAGGGAGCAGATGAAGTGGCTTCAGTGGGGGAAAAACTAGGAGCCCCCAATCTTCCCCCACTGAGCCGCAGCGGGCGAAACCTAGGCAGGGGTGTCCAACCCCCCCGGACACCCGGCTTCCACTGAGGGATGGTCCAAAAAGGTGCCTAACACCTCAGGAAGCGCTGTCAGAAAAAGAAAAAAATCACTAACAAAAATCAAAACACAATGACTAAAAACTAACTAAGACAGGAGGAGTGCATCTCTACCAACTGCTGGAGTCAGAGAAATACTGAAGGATGGCAGTTGGGACTCTTCTATACATATAGAAACATAGAAACATAGAAATGACGGCAGAAGAAGACCAAATGGCCCATCCAGTCTGCCCAGCAAGCTTCACACATTTTTTCTCTCATACTTATCTGTTTCTCTTAGCTCTTGGTTCTATTTCCCTTCCACCCCCAGTTTTAATGTAGAGAGCAGTGATGGAGCTGCATCCAAGTGAAATATCTAGCTTGATTAGTTCGGGGTAGTAGCCGCCGCAATAAGCAAGCTACACCCATGCTTATTTGTTTTACCCAGCCTATGTTATCCAGCCCTTATTGGTTGTTTTTCTTCTCCCCTGCCGTTGAAGCAGGGAGCAGTGTTCAAAGTTCTTTGCTGACTCCACCTGCTGGTAGGGATACACAACCCACTTCTCTGGACTGATCTGGGTATGTTCAGGAACCAAGGCCCGCAGGATCCCTTTGGACTCCGTATGCCCCCGATCCCTTCTTAGCTTACTGGGATTTCCTGGGCAAAGGCCTCTTGGTCCCTGCTCCCTTCCTGGCCAGATAGGCCTTATGGAGCAGAAGGACAAAATCCACAGAAAAAGTTTCTGGATCCAACAAAGAAAGGTCCGGGTCCGCGTCCCCCTGTGCTTCCTCCCTTCCCCTGCTGCCAGCAGGGTCCTGATCCACGGGAAATAGCATGGGAGGGGAGTTCCAAGGCTCTGCCACAGCAGCCTGACTCCCAGCATGTGCTGTCAAAATGGCCCACCCTCTGACCCACCCCCGAGCTTCAAGAACCGGCCCAGCTGATCTTGTGTTCCTGCCCACCCCACCCCCCCCCCCCCCCCCCCCCCGGAGGTCCCAGCCCCTTCTCCCCTATCCCCCCAAGACGCATTTCCTGCAAAACGCAGTCTAATCAAGGTGAGCCTGTTTCGAACCGCAGCTGTAACAAACTTGGTTATGCTGCGTGGGAGGCGGCATGCTGGCATGATCGGGGCTAAAAATAGCCCCTGCCGACATGAGGAGAAAATGGCACTATACTGTGCTGAAAAAAGTCCCCAGGCCCAACAAAGAAATGAATTTGCCCCCCCCCAGCCAGAGAAATCCAGCAGCTCAACTGCTTCAGCCCTGCTCCTGTTCTTCCTATGAACAATTTTTTTTTTTCAAGAAACTTAAAACACTCACTCACATACAGGGCCAGGCAAGGGAAGAAAGTTCAAATATTTCCATGCTTCCGAAGGAGACTGAGCGCTCAGGGTGCTAGGGACCAAGAGGGTGTGAGGGAACCAGGACCCCTGGCTTTCACATCCCCCCCCCCCCCCCAATGCCAAGGGCTGAACCAGAACAGGGTTCTCCAACCCCCCACTTGCCCTGCTCTACCTGAGGGATGGCCCACGAAGTAACCTCAGGGAGCCGAAATCTCCTTAAAATTTTCTTTTCTTTCTTTTTTAACTGCAGGTTTTCACCTCTACCATCTGCTGGAGACAGAGAAATACTGAAAGACTGCAAGTGGCACTCTTGGTTATATAGCAGTGCCTGAAAGTTTTGTTCTTTGGCTCCATCTACTGGTAGGGATGCATAAGCTCACTTGTCTGGACTGATCTCGGGTACAAACAGGAATTCCTGATTTTCATTCCATGGATCATCAATACCTGCAAACTAGAGAGGTAAATTCTGGCCAAGTAAAAGAGGCAAATGACTTATCAGGGCTATGACTTCAAATCTGTACTAAATCATCAGGTTTCATTTACAGAGGGATACTATCCCAACACTGTCTATTCAGACCAGCATGAGAATTTCTTGGAGGTATCCTACCCAAGAACTGGCCAGGCCTGATCTTTTTCAGCTCCTGAGTCACAAGCACTACAGCTGCTAGTGTATCCTAGTACCTTTGGAGGCAAAACTATGCAGAATGTTGTGAGCTTTTTTCTTAAACTCCTCAGAGGATTGAATCAGGCCCGTCTTGAACTTCTCCTTATGCTTCTTCAGCATGATATCACTGTCAATGAGGCTTTGCTGGAAGGAGATCCAGACAGTGTTCAATGCTTCTAGCATGTGCTGCACCTGCACAAAGGGAAAAGGAATGCAGGGAGAGTGAAAGCGGGCCATTAGGAACTCTGCCCCAGAAACCTCACCTGAACTGCCCTGACCTGCACTCTCTCAAGTGCTTAATCAACCCACAAACCACAGAGCTGGGTAGTTGCTGGCTGTTAATGCCCTGTCTAAAGCTGGGGGCAAGGGGCTAATTCCAGAAAGGGGATTAACAGGCATTAGTTGTCCAGTTCAGAGCAGATCAATGCTATTCTAAGCCAGAGCAGAGAAAGGGGATCACGGTCTCATGCACCTGTGAACAACACTCACGCTCTCCTGCATGGTGACCTCGTACTTCTCCAAGATGCTGAACTGCTCATGGATGGGAGGTATCTGGTTCTCAAGCCGAGGCAGCTCATTCTGCAGCATCTCATAAAGTTGCAGGCTCTGTCCCAGTTCCTCCAGTGTCTGTGGGGGTTTGTTCACCCTAAGAGGTAGAGAAGACATCAAAGCCTGCTAGGGAGGAACTGGCTAGCACAGCAACTATCAGCCTGCAGGCCCTTCTCTAAGGTGCAGGCCAGTAACCCAACAGCAGCACTCATCTAGCATTCCCATTACATTTAGTAAAGAGAAGGTTTATTGGTCATGGTAATATAGTGAATTCTCATTATCTCCAGCACTATTTCTGTGAACAAGCTTCAGGAGAATGAAGATGAAGGGAAAACAGAAAAAAAGAACAAGCAGAGACAGCAAGACAGAAAGCAAAGTTGCTAACCTGTAACAGGTGTTCTCCATGGACAGCAACAAACAGCCACACAAGATGGCTAACATCATCTGATAGCACAGAGTTGGGTTCTTTTTCTCTCATAGCTCAGAAATTTCAACTTTGCCTTCTGAGCATGCACAGGACTTCCCACACTAGCACCCCCACCTCACACATTTCTGTTTCAGTCTGTGCTGGAACAGTTGGGGAGTTGAAATTTCTCAGCTGTGGTCAGACCATGAAGAGGGGGCCCTCCAAAGCCTTTCTGTTCCATAGAAAAGAAAAGAAATTGTTTCTCTGGAAGTAGGATACTCCACAAATGGGACTGAAGGTGGGAAGAGCTATGGCTAAGCTCTATTCCCTGCCGGAGGCTGATATTTCGGTCTGCGTGGTTATGAAGAAAATCACCTGGGTGGAGCATTCGGCCACTCTGGAGGTTGCTCAGGATTGGTAGTTGTTGATCCACCTAAAAAGGATTTTCAAGGTTTCGACTTTGGGCATGTGGGACTGGCTGCGGTGGGTGCAGAGCTTGGAGGCAAAAGGACAGGTTTCCTTGGTCTCCACTAGGCAAGTGGCACGTCTGGAGGCAGCCATGGCTTATGTGGAGTATGCGCCCCATGATCTGTTTTGGATGTCAGCGGCGATTATGGTGTCAGTGGTATCGGCTAGACATTTTCTTGGTTACACAATTTGTCAACGGATGTCTGGTCCAAGTCCCAGCTCAGTGATCTTCTCTTTAATGGGAGGTTAGTGTGTAGCTAGGATCTGGAGCAATTAGTAAACATTTTTGGGGAGTCCAAAGGGCTAAAGTTGCCTGAAGATAAGCCGAAGAGAGGGTATCACTCCAACAGGAGAGCTTTCTCATCGCAGATGCGTAATTCCACCCAGAATAATTCTAGTCAAGGAGCCGGAGGCAGCAAGGCCGCACAATGAAGGATCTTGCTGGTCCACTCTTCTCAAAAAAAAAAAAAAAAGGGTGGTCAGAGGGAGATTGGCCTTTTCTTATGAGGAGTGGACCAAGGTCTTTGGACCAATGGGTACTGGATGTGATAAGAGGCGGCTTCACCAAAGATTTTGCTTGTCTGGTTCAAGAAGACTCATACGTTTCCCTTGCACGTCATGAGTAAAGAGAGTCACCATGCACACCATACTAGAAGCATTTACAGCATCTGGAACCGATGAGGATTGTGCCTCTGGAGGAATGGGGGGAAAGCAGATTTTCACTCAATTTCAGAGTGTCAAAGAAAGAAGATACATTACAGCCCATTCTGGATCTGAAGAAGATCAGTGTGGCATTCTGGGTATCTCGTTATTTCATGGAAAGATTGAAATTAGTAAGAGCAGCGGTTTGCAAAAAGGATTTTCTGATATCAGACTGACAGAGGCTTCTCAGGACATTGGAAATCTCTGCAATTGGCCCTAGGTGAGCATTTTTAGTTCCAGGAGTCTTGGTGACTGCTCCTTGAACCTTCACCAAGGTGATGGTGGTGGTAGCCATGGTGCTAGCAGCGGCCCTGCAAAGAGAAAGGTTTTTGGTACAGCTCCTCAAAGCAAAGTCAGGAGACATCATTCCATGCTGCTGGTGATGCAGACGTTGCGGTCTCTAGGCTGGGTGGTGAACCTGGCATAGAGCAGCCTTATTCCCTTCCAATCCCTGCAGTCTCAGTGGGCAAGGTTCAATACCAGGTTGGGAATAGTGTTCCTTATAGCGAAGATGGCAACAAAGTTGTAGGCTCAGGTCCATCGTCTACTGTAGCTTTGGAACCCAAAGTGTGAGATTTGCAAGTCCTGGGCACTATAGCTTCTGCTTTGGATTTAGTTCCATAGGCATTCGCACACATACAGTCTTTCCTAAATTCAACCTCTGAGGAATTTCAGCTCCCGACAATGCTTCAAGGACCTGGCTTCAAGCCAGGTCCAATCCTTTATGCTGATTTTCTTGGGCCAAGTTAGAGTGAGGAGTGGAGTAGGGGATCCCGGATAGGGAGTTGTGACCACCGACGCCAACCTGACAAAGACAGACGGCTCAGGGTCAGTGGTCATCCATACAAGCATTATGGTCTATCATTCATGCGGTTTGAGTTTTGTAAGACAATGCAGCAACAGTGGGATCAGCGGCTGTTTGAGCAGAAACGTACTTGGCGGCACTGGCAGCATCAATGAACAATCTCAGCCTGTAGCAGTTGGACCTGGGAAAATGGGAATTATTGCCAGAAGCAATGGAACTAATTCAGGCCATGCAGGATCTCATGCTGAAAAGCAAGAATGCCAAGGCAAGCAGCCGAGAGTGCAGCTCAGAAGACATCTAAGTGTTGGTACTTCTGTGGCCAGTGAGAGTTCTGTTATATACTAGTGGTGACAGAGGGGCTGCCTTGATACAAGTTTGAGGACTTGGTAAATCTCGCAGTCGGTGATCCTCTGAAATCAGGTCATCTTCAAAGACTGATCCGGTAGGGTCCAATCTTTTCAGATCGGACGGATCTAGCGTTCCTAGATCTCACAGAGGCATATCTTCACATTCCCATCCTACTAAGCCACCAGCGGTTTCTACGCTTCAAGGTCTTGGGTCAGCACTTCCAATTTTAAGCCCTTCCATTTGGCCTCGCAACAGCTCCTCGGACATTCACCAAAGTGATGGTGGTAGTAGCAGCTTTCCTTCACAAGGATGGGATTTTATTCCATCTTTACCTGGACGACTGGCTTATTCGCGCAGAGTCTCGAGAGGACTGCGAAAGATCGGTTCGCATGGTGATGGTCACCTTACAGTCATTCGGGTGGCTCATCAATGTGCCGTAGAGTCACTTGGAACCCACCCAATTTTTGTCTTGTGGCTTGACTTTTGATAGGAAGTGGTTGCGATTGAAGGGGGTACTCAGAAGCAGTTATTACTGCTTTACTTCAGACCAGACGATGGTTCACTTCCTGGGCTTATGTTAGGGTGTGGAAGGCATTTGAGGTCTGATATATTGAAGAAGGGCTTGACCCAAGCCCTGTGTCAGTCCTCAAAATTGGGCCTTTCTGTAGAAAGGGCTTGTGAAGGGAGTGGCATATAACTCTCTTTGTATTGAGATGGACTGAACCTAGAAGATGTGGTAGGCCTGATTGACAAACTGAAGAGTAGTAAATCACCTGGACCGGATGGTATACACCCCAGAGTTCTGAAGGAACTAAAAAATGAAATTTCAGACCTATTAGTAAAAATTTGTAACTTATCATTAAAATCATCCATTGTACCTGAAGACTGGAGGATAGCTAATGTAACCCCAATATTTAAAAAGGGCTCCAGGGGCGATCCGGGAAACCTGACTTCAGTGCCAGGAAAAATAGTGGAAAGTGTTCTAAACATCAAAATCACAGAACATATAGAAAGACATGGTTTAATGGAACAAAGTCAGCATGGCTTTACCCAGGGCAAGTCTTGCCTCACAAATCTGCTTCACTTTTTTGAAGGAGTTAATAAACATGTGGATAAAGGTGAACCGGTAGATATAGTATACTTGGATTTTCAGAAGGCGTTTGACAAAGTTCCTCATGAGAGGCTTCTAGGAAAAGTAAAAAGTCATGGGATAGGTGTCGATGTCCTTTCGTGGATTGCAAACTGGCTAAAAGACAGGAAACAGAGAGTAGGATTAAATGGGCAATTTTCTCAGTGGAAGGGAGTGGACAGTGGAGTGCCTCAGGGATCTGTATTGGGACCCTTACTGTTCAATATATTTATAAATGATCTGGAAAGAAATACGACGAGTGAGATAATCAAATTTGCAGATGACACAAAATTGTTCAGAGTAGTTAAATCACAAGCAGATTGTGATAAATTGCAGGAAGACCTTGTGAGACTGGAAAATTGGGCATCCAAATGGCAGATGAAATTTAATGTGGATAAGTGCAAGGTGATGCATATAGGGAAAAATAACCCATGCTATAATTACACGATGTTGGGTTCCATATTAGGTGCTACAACCCAAGAAAGAGATCTAGGTGTCATAGTGGATAACACATTGAAATCGTCGGTTCAGTGTGCTGCGGCAGTCAAAAAAGCAAACAGAATGTTGGGAATTATTAGAAAAGGAATGATGAATAAAACGGAAAATGTCATAATGCCTCTGTATCGCTCCATGGTGAGACCGCACCTTGAATACTGTGTACAATTCTGGTCGCCGCATCTCAAAAAAGATATAATTGCGATGGAGAAGGTACAGAGAAGGGCTACCAAAATGATAAGGGGAATGGAACAACTCCCCTATGAGGAAAGTGTTCAACAGGCATGGAAGAGGTTAGGGCTGTTCAGCTTGGAGAAGAGACGGCTGAGGGGGGATATGATAGAGGTCTTTAAAATAATGAGAGGTCTTGAACGAATAGATGTGAATCAGTTATTTACTCTCTCAGATCATAGGACAACTAGGGGACACTCCATGAAGTTAGCAAGCAGCTCACTTAGAACAAATCAAAGAAATTTCTTTTTCACTCAGCGCATAGTTAAACTCTGGAATTCATTGCCAGGGGATGTGGTTTCAGCAGTTAGTGTTACTGGGTTTAAAAAAGGTTTGGATAAGTTCCTAGAGGTTAAATCCATAAACTTCTATTATGGTAATTAATAAGCAATAACAGCTTGTGATCTATCTAATGTTTGGGTACATGCCAGGTACATGTGACTTGGATTGGCCACTGTTGGAAACAGAATACTAGGCTTGATGGACCCTTGGTCTGTCCCAGTATGGCATTTCTTATGTTCTTATGTCCATAGACAAAGAGACAGACAGCAAAGACAGGAGATAATGAAGACAGAAAGAGGAAAGAGATAGAGGATAGAGGAAAAGGGAAAGAATGATAGAAAGGTAAAAAAGATAGAAAGAGAAGCAAAAACAAAAAGTTACAGAGTGAGTGAGAGAGAGAGAGAGGAAGAGAGAAAACAATAAGAGAACAAGAGAAAGTATGAAACCAAGAACAGAGAAAAAGGGAGCGGGGGCTGGAGGAGACCTTGCAGCATTGTCCTGGAGATAGTTGGTCAGCTCCCATAGTTTATTGCTGGCCATTTCGCTGAGCAGGGTGGTAAATTTATTCTGCCATTCATTGCAGTGCTGCACCAGGGAAAACTTCAGGTGCGAGCAGTCCAAGAGTACAAACTGGATGTTCAGCACTGTCTCTTCCTTCTGCACGTTGTTAGCCACCTCTGAATATCTGAAAGCCAAGCAAAGACATAATAAGGAGCAGGAGTGGTGGAGGAGGCTTATGCAGAGGGGAGGGGCATCTCAGACACTGGCCTTTGCCTGGCGTAACATACACTGCAGCATAGTAATGACGATAGAAAAGGACCAAATGGTCCACCCGGGCTACCCAGCAAGCTTCTTATGGTAGTAACTACCACTCCATGCAGGATACACCCATGTTACTTTTAAGGGTAGTAACTGCCGCCCTGTGCAGTCATCCCCAAGTCTTATGATAAATCATAAAAAATTACTACTAGCAACATTTTTACTGGGGTGATGAGCCTTTTGGACAATTCACAGTGCTGCTTGAGGTGCTTTGCTTATGGACTTGGCCGTACATAGAAGCAGTCTTGTGCTTTTTCTCCTATTTCTGCATATCAGTACTCCAGGCTGTAAAAGTCAGGGCCCTGTGATGGTTGTCATCTGAATTCAATTCCTAATCCCCCCTGCATGAAGTGAACAGTGACGTTGCAGTTGCATCAAAGCATCAAGGCTTACTGGTTAAGAATAGTAATATCCAGGTCTTGTGTTAAGGAAAGCATGAGTGAGGAAGCAGAGAGAGGCAAGGCTGCAGAAAGACCGTGATCCCTTACCGAGCGATGTCAGCATCAAAAGAGGAGACAGCTGGGTTGAGGCGCTGATAACGCCGGATGAAGGAATCTTTGCTGACCTCCCAGATCTCACGATAGGAGTCCCAGGTCTTCAGGTAGTTCTGCAGGTGGGTGGCATTGGCAGACATGCCACTGCTGATCTGTAACTGGATTTTTCTAATCTCTTCATCACGCTCTGGGTGGGAAGGAAAGTACTGTAAGTTACCCAGCTAGGAGACCTCCAAGAAACCCAGTGATGCTGGTGGATCAGTAAAGGAAAATTGGTTCTTACCTGCTAATTATCATTCCTGTAGTACCACGGATCAGTCCAGACTCATGGGTTTGCAGTCCTGCCCACAGATGGACACAGTTAAATTTTTACCAACACTGTACTTAACAGAATGTGCCTCCTGCAGTGCCTTAGTATTGACCTGTACACTTGGCACTAAAAATCCTAAATGCAAACTCTCCCAACAAGCATGGGAGGAGTTGGGGGGTAAAGAAGAAGCTGCAGCCTAATGGAAACTTGGAAAATTATATAAGTAAACAGCTCTGAAAACCCCAACAAATGAAAATTGGTTCTTACCTGCAAATTTTCGTTCCTGTAATACCACAGATCAGTCCAGAGAAGTGGGTTGTGTATCCCTACCAGCAGGTGGAGTCAGAGAGCAAAGAACTTTGGGCACTGCCATATATAGAAGAGTGCCAACTGCCGTTCCTCAGTATTGACCTGTACCCAAGCCCACACAAACAGAACTAAGGAACACATGCAATCAGAACTAAGGAACAAAGGGTAGAAACCAACTAAAACTAACTTCCACTTTGCCCCATGAACACATAAACCGAACAAACTTCAAAGAACTGTTCCATCAAATTTATCTGCAAAAGGAGCATCGTGAAAAAAGAAAGAAACATAGCAAAGTCTAGCAAGACAGTCTTTCGGTAACTGAAGAAAAGGGGTGGGCCTCTGGACTGATCTGTGATATTACAGAAATGAAAATTAGCAGGTACGAACCAATTTTCATTTCTGAACATACCCAGATCAGTCCAGAGAAGTGGGATGTACCCAAGCCACCCTACACTGGGTGGGAACCCGAAAGACCTGCATGCAGGACACTCTCACCGAAGGACGATTCATCAGAAGCCTTAACGTCCAATCGATAATGCTTAGTGAAAGTATGAAGCGAGGACCACACAGCCACCCTACAGATTTCCTGAAGCGACAGCAACTGACATTTTGCCCAGGAAGTAGCCTAGGCCCTGGTAGAATGAGCTCTGAGACCCAAAGGCACTTGGCATCTGCGGGCTATGTATGACGAACAAATGGCCTCTTTAATCCAACGAGAGATGGATGCCTTAGACACTTTGTCCCCCTTCTTAGGACCACCAAATAGAATTAACAAATGATCGGAATGTCGAAAATCATTGGTAACTTTTAGGTACCTCAATAAAATGCGCTGTATGTCCAAAAGATAAAGGTCCCTGCCCTGAGAGGACTCCCGAGACCACTGAGGAAACCCTGGAAGCTCCACAGTCTGATTGACGTGAAAGGACGATACCACCTTCGGAATGAAGGACGGAACCGTGCACAATGACACCCTATCCTCGTAAATCCAAAGAAAGGGGTCACGACACGACAATGCCTGTAACTCTGAAATCCGACGTCAGATCCTTCAGCGAAGCTCTTCAGATAGGCTCGAAAGGAGGACCACAAAGTAATCCTCCCGATCCGAAAATATGGGACCCTGTCGAAGCAAACGCGGCAGATGAGCAAGCTGCAAGGGACCCTTTAGAGCCAAGCAAACCAGATTCGCGAACCACGGGCGACATGGACACTCTGGTGCCACCAACACCACCCTGCCTGGGTAAAGTTCTATGCGACGGAGTAGCCGACGAGGGGCCAAGGCGGAAACACAAAGTAGAATTCCGGTGGGCCAAGGACACACCATAGCGTCGAGACCCACCGAGCCATGCTCCCGTCGACGGCTGAAGAAGTGATCTGTCTTTGCATTCGTCCACGATGCCATCAGATCCAACTGCGGAACTCCCCACCTGGCGCAAATTAGATTCCAGGCTTCGGGAGACAGCTCCCATTCTCCTGGATCGATTTCTTGCCTGCTGAGAAAGTCCGCCTGCACGTTCTCCACCCCTGCAATATGAGAGGCGGCAATTCTCCCGTGGTGCCATTCCGCCCAGGCGAACAGGAGCCGCGCCTCAAGCACGACCGCAGGACTTCTTGTTGCGCCATGCTGGTTGATGTAAGCCACTGACGTCGCATTGTTGAACAATACTCTTACCATTTTGCTCCGTATCTCGGGTAGGAAAGCTTGTAGGGCGAGCCGAACCACTCTTGTCTTGAGTCGATTGATAGACCAGGAGCTCTCCGTCGGTGACCAGAGACCTTGAGCGGATTTGTCTGCACACACCGCTCCCCAACTGGACAGGCTGGCATCGGTGGAGATTATTAGCCAATTCGGAGGATCCAAATCCACACCCCATTCCACATTGACGTGCAATAGCCATCACGACAGACTGACTCTGGAAGCAGCGGCATTGGTAGGTGGAACTGTTCCGACACCGGACTCCATCGAGACAAAAGTGCACATTGTAAAGGTCATAAGTGAACGCCCTCGGTACCAGGTCCAGAGTGTAAGCCATGGAACCCAGGACCTGCACATGATGCCAGACTGTGGGACTCTTCCTCTGAAGAAGAGAATGGATCTGACCTTGTAACTTTGTCACTCGGTCCGCAGCCAGAAAAACTTTGCCACGCAAGGTATCGAACAGTGCTCCCAAATAAATCAGTTCTTGGTTGGGTTCCAAGTGACTCTTTTGCACATTGATGACCCACCCGAGCGACTGCAAGGTGACATCACCATGCGAACCGATCTCTCACAGTCCTCCCGAGACTTCACGTGAATAAGCCATTCATCCAGGTAAGGATGGACTAAAATTCCCTCCTTGTGAAGGAAAGCCGCTACTACCACCATCACTTTGGTGAACGTCCGAGGAGCTGTTGCGAGGTCAAATGGAAGGGCTTGAAATTGGAAGTGCTGACCCAAGACCTTGAAGCATAGAAACCGCTGGTGGCTTAGTCGGATGGGAATGTGAAGATATGCCTCCGTGAGATCTAGGGATGCTAGAAACTCCTCTTTTCGTATGGCTGCCATTACCATCCTCAGAGTTTCCATCCGGAAACGAGGGATCCGTAGACAACGGTTCACCATCTGCAAGTCGAGGATGGAACGAAACGTGCCCACCTTCTTGGCAATCACAAAGTAAACCGAGTAATATCCGCATCCCTGCTGCACTTCCGGAACTGGGACAATCGCTCGAAGCTCGAGAATACGTTGTAGAGTTACTCGAACCGCGTCTCATTTGCTGCTTGAGTTCACGAGTGATTCCACAAAAACCTCTCGAACCGGCCGCGAAAACTCTAGAGCATAGCCGTCTCTGATCACTTCTAGAACCCAACTGTCTGAGGTAATCCTTTCCCATACCCCGTAAAAGTTGGATAATCTGCCACAAGCTTCGACGATGGAATGGGTGCTCGTGGCTTCATTAGGAGGGTTTACTGGTTCCTGTACCGAGGTGTCCAGAGTCCCTACTAGAACAACGAAGTCCTCGAAAGGACTGCTGGCATCCCTAATTTTGCTTAGGACCAGAAGGCGTGGAATATCTGCCGATCGAAAACGGCGAGAATCCCAAAAGCGAGACCGAGGGGGAAAACCTTCTTAGAAGATCTCCTATCTTTTGGTAACTTATTGCCCTTGGATTCCCCGAGCAGCTTAACCAAGATCTTCCCCGAACAGAAGCTTGCCCTTAAAGGGTAGATTACAAAGTTGGGACTTTGAGGACAAATCCGTAGTCCCAATTCCTCCGCCACAGGAGTCGCCATGCTGCTACCACGGATACCATACTCCAAGCAGAGGTCTGTACCAGATCATAAAGCGCATCTGCAACATATGCGACGCCCGCTTCCAACCGGGCTGACTGCAATGCACCAGCCCCACCTGACCCGGAACTGGAAGCAGTCTCCTGAACCCAGCAGAGGCACGCCCTCTGCATAAGGCTAGCGCAAACTGCCGCTCGAAAGCCCAAAGCAGCCACTTCAAAAACACGCTTTAACTGGATCTCCAGTTTGCGGTCCTGCATATCCTTTAAAGCGGCAGCTCCAGCTACCAGGATAGTGGTTTTCTTAGTGACCGCCGAAACAGCCGTGTCCACTTTCGGAATCTTCAGAAGATCTAAAACATCAGACGACAGGGGATAAAGCTTTGCCATAGCCCTGCCTACTTTCAGCCCGGAATCTGGAGCATTTCAGCCCGGAATCTGGAGCGTCCCACTCACAGGTTACCAGTATGCGGACCTTCTTAGGCAATGGGAAGGAAGATGTGGGACCTCGAATTCCATTGAGAACTGGATTAACACCTTCATTATCAGATTCTTCCCAAGAAACCTTCAGGCCCAAAACATCCAAAACCTGAGGAATAAGGGACCGCAGTTCTTCCTGTTTAAAAAGGCAAACCACGCTGGGATCATCTCCCTCAGCGGGCGGGATATCATCACCATCCAGGTCATCGGTATCAACGTCGCCCGTATCAGGAATTGGGTCTGGATCTGCATTCATGTCAGCATCCAGGGCTAAAGGTGACCCTGACCCCAGAACTGGATATTGTGACCCTCGGGGGATGTCATTCCTCGGACGAGGCTGTTGCAGAGGTTCTGCGACGCGACACTTTTTTGCCGGAGGTTCCGTCCTGTCAAGAGGCTGTCTGGGTCTTCTAAGCGCCAAATGCTTCCTGGCCAGGAAGGCTTGGTGCATCAGAAGAATGAATTCTGGGGAAAAGCCCTCCGGGACCCCATCCCCCTGCAGGGAATTGTCTGGAGGTGAATCGCCAGCCCCCAAATCAAGCTCCTGTCCCATAGGAGCTAAAACAGGAGGAGAATCCTCCTCATGCGATTCTCGGCGCGATGAACCCCTCCCCCCCTCAGGAGGGGGCGGACGGTCCCGACGAGCCCTCCATCCCGGAGGAGCAGGCAGAACAAAGATTAGCCGAATCGCACGGCAGGTCACCAATTTAGTGCGGGGGCTCATGGAAAAAAAAAAAAAGCACAGCTACGCGGTGGAAGTTTGAGGAGAAAAGGCCATTGCAGTGAAAAAAGTGCGCACCGCTGGAGACACGAGAAAACCAATCCGGCAGGCCTAATTAAAAACAGCTGAGCCTGCAAACGCAACGAAACGCGCCAGTAAACTGGCCTTGTAGTACAGCTTACCCTCTTCCCTCAGAGGCAACCCGGAGCCCCAGGAGCTGAGGGGAAACGCCGACCAACTCCCTGAACGACCACTGAGGCCCCTCCCTACCCCGACTCCTTACCTTCAGAACAAGAAATGCAGCCGCTAGACTTTTTCTTTTTTTTAAAACTTTATGGAACCTCATTCAGGGAAAGTTGAGGAAGCAGATGAAGTGTCTTCGGTGGGAAAAAAAAACTAGGATCCCCCAGCCTTCACCCACTGAGCCGCAGCGGACGAAACCTAGGCAGGGATGTCCAACCCCCCAGATGCCCGGCTTCCACTGATGGATGACCCACAAAGGTGCCTAACAGCTCAGGAAGCGCTGTCAGAAAAAGAAAAAAATCACTATCTAGCAAAAAACAAAACACACTGACTAAAAACTAACTAAGACTGCAGGAGTGCATCTCTACCACCTGCTGGAGTCAGAGAAATACTGAGGAATGGCAGTTGGCACTCTTCTATATATGGCAGTGCCCAAAGTTCTTTGCTCTCTGACTCTACCTGCTGGTAGAGATACACAACCCACTTCTCTGGACTGATCTGGGTATGATCAGGAACTCTGCATTATATAGTACATACCAGTACGAGCGGCCTCCTCCTACTGATGGGGGGCTCTGGACTGATCTGTGGTACTACAGGAAAGGAAAATTGGTTACCTGCTAATTTTCATTCCTGTAATACATCAATCATTCCAGACCAGTGGGTTGTGTTTCACGTCTGATGTCGCACCCACCTGGAGCCCCGGCTGCCAACCCTCATGCCCCAGACACTGACTGGTCTCCTCCTCGGGCTGCAATACCCACTGTTCCAGCCGGGCCCTGATTAAGTCCAGAGGCCTATTTGAGGAACTTCTTAGGTTCTGATGAAATCACTTTTTTTTTTTATTTAAAAAATAAAAACTTTACCCAACCTCAGCAGGACCAGAGGAAACCAGGAACAGCTTCGGAGGCAGAGGGAACCAGAAGCCTCTGGTTATCAGGCCCTCCAGCAGGATGCAGGCGAAACACTGTCAGGAGTATCTAACACCCCCTCCCCGGACGCCTGGCTCCACTGAAGGGATGCAGGTTTGCATCTCTACCATCTACTGGAGTCAGAGAGATAAGGTTTTGTTCTCTGACTCCATCTGCTGCTAGGGATACACAACCCACTGATCTGGAATGATCCGAGTATGTACAGAAACAAAAATTAGCAGGTAAAAACTAGTTTTCCTTTCCTGTTCGTACCCAGATCAGTCCGGACTCCTGAGATGTACCCAAGCTCCCCTAACTGGGTGGGACCTGGAAGTCCCGCTCGCAGAACACACTCCTCAAAGCACATGGAAGCCAGAGCCGGGACATCCAAGAGATAATATCTGGCAAAAGTGTGTAGCAAGTTCCAAATAGCCACCATGCCAATCTCCTGTGGAGACACCACTTGTAATTCAGCCCAAGAGGTCACCCTAGAGCACATCGAGTGAGCCCTTAAGCCCTCAGGAACAAGACTACCCTGAGATATATAAATCAACTCCATCACCTCCTTAAGCTACCGCAATGGAAGCATTAAAAGCCTTACACTCCTCCTTTGGACCACTCCACAGAACAAAAAGATCAATAGTGATTTTCATATACCCCAAGAAAGTACGCCTTACAACCAAGAGCTTAAATTCTCTCACGTGAGGTATCCAAATCCAGAAAGGCTGAAAGTTCCACAGTCTGACTAAGATGGAACGCCAAAACCACCGCTGGTAGAAAGGAAGGCAACATGCGTAATGACACTCCAAATCCCAAATCTGCAAAAAAAGAAAATCTCTCAACACAATAAAGCCTGGAGCAACCAGAAAAAACACCTTAAAAGTCAAGACCTTCAAAGCTGCCCCCATTAGTGGTTCAAACGGAGCCACATACATCCCTGTAAGCACTAGATTAAGATTCCAAGACAGACAGATCTTTCGCACCGGAGGATACAAATTTGTAGCCCCCGAAGAAATCGTATAACATCTGGATTTGTGGACAGAAGATATCTCTGCACCTCACCCTGGAGACAGTTAAAGGCCAGACCCTTGACCAAGCCCTCTTGTAGAAAGGCCAAAGATTTCAACACTGCAGTCAAAGTAGGCTGCACTCCATTGACTGCACAGTTGTCTTTGAAGACCCCCAAATCTTCACATACGCCAAGGATGTGGAAGGTCGCCTGGCCAGCAATAAAGTGGTAATAAGTCCCTCGGAATATCCCTTCCACCCAGCCATCTCCTCTCAAAAGCCAGGGCGCAAAACAGAAGTGGGCCGCCTGATCTGAAAATATTGAACCCTGGTGAAGATTTGACAGATGGGCGACCCCAGCGGTCCGTCTATGGCCATTCTGACCAGAACTGTGAACCATGAACAACAGGCCACTCTGGAGCCATCAAATCATGCTGTCTGGATATTTCGCTATACAGAAGAATGTCTTGAGTCCATGGTAGAACTACAGCATCGATGCCTTTTGCCCTGTGTCCTCTCAGACGGCTGTAAAAACAAGATGCCTTGGCGTTCTGCCTGATCACCATCGTGTCCATATAAGGCACAGAACACAAACATCATGTGGTTCAGTAATGGACATTGTGCAGGGGCACTCTGGACATTTTCTGAAACCCATCGCATAGCGAAAAAAGGGGCTGCGAAACAGTTGGTGGCCTGCGATGACAAGGTAGCAGGAACTGACCGGAGACGGTGGAAAATTACTCACTGAGCATCAAGGCAAACTGCAGTGCGGAAAAAAAAGAGACTGAAGGGAGACCCCTGTGGCTACAGGGATTATGGCATGCTGGGCATGCTCAGGGTGCCAGTCAAAGGTTCTAGAAACTTTGACAGAAGTTCTCCGTGACAGGGCTCAGTCTGATGACGTCACCCACATGTGAGGACTACCATCCTGCTTGTCCTGGGAGAAACCCATGTTCTGTGGATGAGACACATTGCCGCCTCTGACAGCTCACTCTCCACGTGGTCTAATTTTCTTCAACTGTGAAAAACTACCTGAACATTGTCCACCCCAGCGATCTGAGACGCCGCTATCTTCTCCAAGTGCTGTTCTGCCCAAAGAATCAATTCCTGGGCCTCTTGCATCACTGCCCAACTCTTGATTACTCCCTGGCTGTTGAGATATGCTGCCATCCTTGCATTGCCCAATAGGAACCGCACGAGACGACTGCGTAGCTGAGGCAGAAAGGCAAGCAAAACATCTCGCATTGCTCTCGTCTCTAAGCAATTGACAGACCACGAAGCCTCCTGCTTTGACCAATGGCCCTGCGCCAATGATTTTGACTCACTGCTCCCCAACTGGCATCAGTGGTGAGAGTAACACCCAATCCGGAACTTCCAATTCCACATCATGCTCCAGATTGGCCCGAATAAGCCACCATGAAAGACTGTTACTGCTTTCCCCCTCGACAAGAAGGGAGAGATGGAACTCCTCTAATAATGGATTCCAGTGGGAGAGAAGAGCCCGCTGAAGAGGCCGCATATACACGAACACTCAATGCACTAGCTCCAACATCGATGCCATTGTACCTAGGACCTGTAAAGTAGTCCCAGACCTTGGGTATCAAAATTTAACAGGTGTCAAACTTGTCCTTGCCACTTCAACAACCTCACTTCCATGAGAAGCACTCTCCCCTCCAACATGTTGAACTGAGTTCCAGAAATTCCAGTGTCTTGAAACATGGTTCTTTGCTCAATGCACCACCCAGCCCAGAGACATCAACCACATCAGTACTTTCTGAACCGACTGCCAACAGAGGTCCTCCAATTTCTGAGAAACAGTTTGGTTAGCCTGGTATCGAAGTGGGATGCTTGGTACACCAGCAACTGGGGCAAACCCTGGTTGTTCATGCCAGATTTCCCCCACAACCCCTGCATGATGAGAGGAACAGCCTGCTGACCATGCACTAATTTTTCCTCCGTCCGCTCGAAGTTTCTTTTTTTTCCTTTTTCAAGATACCTGAATATCTAAATCCTCTCTTCTTTCTCAATGAAGGCACCAGAAGCATCTAACAGATGAATATGACAATATATATATGTTATGCAGAGCATTGTTCCGAATAGAATTCTTTCTAATTGTTCAGATTGTTCAGTTGTTCAACTGTTTTGTTCTTGTTACTTGCTTGATCTCTGGGAATTTTTTTATCTGCTTTGAAAGTACTTTATACTGAAGGGAGCAGAGGAGGTTCTATCCTATTATGGGATGACGTTTCAGTTCTAGTCTGTCTCCATCTGCTGAGCAGGATGCACAACCCAAGGTCTGGACTGATCCGTGGTACTACAGGAACAAAAATTAGCAGGTAAGAACCAATTTTACTTTCTGTCTCCATCTGCTGGCAGGGATGCAAAACCCAGGAGTCTGGACTGATCTGGGTACAAACAGGAACAAGTGCTGTTCCCTCTGAGTCCTTACACTAAACTAACGCTCCGGTATGGTATTAGGAGACATTATTCTCTCTTGAGCCAGTGCTGACCCACTGCTTATCATGGTGTGATGGGGCACTCTTCCCACTACCCACGCACTGACCCAATCCTCCATGAAGTTAGCATGGGGCACATTTAAAACTAATCGGAGAAAGTTCTTTTTTACTCAACGCACAATTAAACTCTGGAATTTGTTGCCAGAGAATGTGGTTAGTGCAGTTAGTATAGCTGTGCAGTTAGTATAGCTGTGTTTAAAAAAGGATTGGATAAGTTCTTGGAGGAGAAGTCCATTACCTGCTATTAAGTTCACCTAGAGAATAGCCACTGCCATTAGCAATGGTTACATGGAATAGACTTAGTTTTTGGGTACTTGCCAGGTTCTTATGGCCTAGATTGGCCACTGTTGGAAACAGGATGCTGGGCTTGATGGACCCTTGGTCTGACCCAGTATGGCATTTTCTTATGTTCTTATGTTCTTATGATACCTGTGATATGTGCATACGTCTTACCCACAATACAGTTGATGGGGTCACGAATAGACGCTCTCTTGTTGAGGATTTCAGGTAAACGGCGGAAACTGGAGATAGTAGTGATGATATGGCTGCAAATGCTGTTCACAATATGATTTAGTTTGGCCAGAGTTGGGGAAAACTCCACCTGAGAAGGGGCAAAAGGAGTTTGAAAAATAAAACTCTCTCGGTCCACCACTCAAATGGCTCCAATCTAGTAGTAGGTCTGATAAAATGCTGCATGTCACCAGAACCTCAACATATGATTCTAGCCTTATTCTGCCATTTAATTATTGCATATTTCAAAATGGCTCTGTTCTTGCCTGCCCTGCCTCTGCATGTGCTTGAAGATGGGGTTACCTGCGCTGTGCTGCCTGGGAAGTCATTCTGCAGAACCACCATGACTCTGAAGAGGGGGTTCGGGGAGCTCTTGCTGTCTCCATTTATGGCCTTGGAGAGCAGCTGCAGGGACCACTTCACATTAAGTCGGAAGGCATCCTCCACCATCCTGTCCATCTTCTCTACATAATTCAACCAGTGTTCCTGGACCTACACAAGCAAGATAGCACAATACTCATGTATGACTTGGCATTGAGAGTTCTACTGAAGAGTACAATGGAGCTATATTCTGCCATGCTGTGACTTAGGTATAGATCTGGTCAATGATGCCAGGCACACACCACTACCCAGTATTGCTTCTAACTAGCAACAGACAACAAAACAATTTGAAAGCAAGTCGAGACATTCCTGGCTCATCACATTAACTGAAGTCCTCTAGGGCAGAGATTGGAGGGGACTAATACCCACCTCCGGCCCATCAGCACGGAAGACCTCGTAGGTGCGCTTTAGGATGCTGCTGATCTCCTCATGAAGTTTCATCAGCTTCTGACAGACATGGTTACGGTGCATTTCTTGGTCTTCCTCGAACTCCAGGTCCTTGTACACACGCTTGCTGTCAATGTGCACCAGCAGCAAAGCACTGATCTCCTGTGCCCGCCGAGCAATCGTCAAATTCGCCATCTTGTATTCATCTACAATTGACTGGACCTGAAATGCAGAGCACATAATGCCTATCAATAAAACTACAGGATAACAATGAATCCTCAGTGTGAGAAAGCAAAGTTACTTACCTATAGCAGGTGTTCTCCGTAGACAGCAGAACAAACAGCCACACAAGATAGGTGATGTCATCCAGTGGCACCATGTCAGTACTCTTCTCTTCTAGCCCAGAAAGTTTTTTCTCCTTCTGGGCATGTGCAGATGTTCCCGCACTGACGTCCCCACTCAGCTGAGATCAACTTCCCAGGGAGGAGGAAGGGATTGTGTGGCTGTTTGTTCTGCTGTCCACGGAGAATACCTAATACAGGTAAGCAACTTTGCTCTCTCCATGAACAAACCAAACAAACCACCACATAAGATGGGACTCCCTAGCTGACGGTTGCTTTTTTTTTTTTTTTTTGTAACCCATGTCCTTACTACGGAAAGTTAAGTATTTTAATTTAATTTAAAATATTACAGAGTACAGATCATCCAAAATTAGTGTCTGCTCGAGATTCTTGGTCCAGTGATGATCAAAAGTGGATACTGAAGTCCATGTTGCTGCCTTGCATATATACCATAAGGAAGTCAGATGCGCTATCATGGCAAATTCACTCAACTAAAGGAAAATTGGTTCTTACCTGCTAATTTTCGTTCCTGTAGTACCATGGATCAGTCCAGATCAGTTCATCCATGCCAGCAGATGGAGACAGAGAAAGTTAAACTGACACTCTACATATACCCTGGTGCCATCTGCAGTTAAGAACATGAGAAATTGCCATACTGGGTCAGACCAAGGGTCCATCAAGCCCAGCATCCTGTTTCCAACAGTGGCCAATCCAGGCCATAAGAACATGGCAAGTACCCAAACACAAAGAAGAACCCATGTACTGATGCAATTAATAGCAGAGGCCATTCTCTGTCTCCAGCAGATGGTGGCTGGTGCATAAACCTGCAGTTTGTTTAGTCTGCCCAGTATTCTTTTTCTCTAACTTTTTTTCTTTGAGCCTTCCTCCCAGGGATCAGGTTTCCTAGTAAGGGATCCTTACCCGGTTTGGTTGAGGCAGACTGGCTGGGGGTCGGTGACCCTTTTGAACGCCCTTGTCCAAGGTTAGCCGTGGGATGCAAATCTGGTGGTCCAGATCTCTCCCCTTCACGAGGTCACTTTGGTGGCTTTCCTTTGGCTCAGTTTACTGCTCTCACTTTGGCCTTTCCCTCTCCTTTTCTTAGTTTTTTGCTAAATTGAGTTGGACAGCTCTCTTCAGTGTTAGGCGCAGGGAACTGTTGTGAGGCCGATGAAAGTTTGTTTTATGGATTTAAAAAAAAAAGAAAGCAGTAACGGTGAGCAACATGAAATACTACTGGAGTCAATTGCAATTAATGTTTAAAAACATGTTAAAATAAAGTTGTATTATCTGTGTACTTTGTATAGACAACAAGTTGCAAAATATTTTATATTTCTACACTGCCTTTTCAATTTTAGTTCAAGGTAGTTTATAACATTTTTCAGGTATGATAAGTCCCTTCCAAAGTGGGTACTGAGGCAAAAGAAAATTAGGTTCTTACCTTTGATAATTTTCGTTCCTGTAGTACCACGGATCAGTCCAGACTCCTGGGTTTGGCCCCCCCCTAGCAGATGGAGACAGAAGTTTACAAACAAAAACTCCGCCTATATCTAGGCTGGTACCACCTACAGTCCGGCAGTATTACTTAATGTCAGAGCAGGAAAATCACAAATCAAACTGGCTAACGAACCTTCTAACCAGGACCAACAACACCAGTCCAACAGAATCCTCATTACCGGTTCTCAACGCCCAACTGGAAAAACGAACCCGAGATACCAATAACATACAGAAAAGGAGCAAAATATCAAACAGACAGCAGCACGTACACTATGGCCTCTCCCGATAGTAGCACTTATCCGGGTGGGACTCTGAAATGATCCGTGGTACTACAGGAACAAAAATTATCAAAGGTAAGAACCTAATTTTCTTTTCCCCGTACCCGGATCAGTCCAGACTCCTGGGATGTACCCAAGCGCACTTCACCTGGGATGGGATCCAGAGAGGCCTGCTCTAAGCACACCTTCTCCAAAACCTCCCGCACCGGGAGCCTTGACATCCAAACGGTAGTGCCGGGAAAAAGTATGCAAAGATTTCCACATGGCCGCCCTGCAAATCTCTTCCGCCGAAATATGTTGACATTCCGCCCAAGAAGTGGCCTGAGAGCGAGTAGAATGGGCACGCAGCCCCAAGGGCAGGGACCGACCCTGCAACATATATGCTGAATCGATAGCCTCTTTCAACCATCGCGCAATGGAAGTCTTGGACGCCGCACTGCCCCTTCGAGGACCACTCCAGAGCACGAACAGATGATCGGAAACCCGAAACGCATTAGTTACCTCCAGATAACGTAACAGGACGCGCCGCACATCCAATTTACAGAGGTCCTTAGCCAAAGGATCCGAATCATCGAGTTGCAAGAACGACGGTAACTCAACCGACTGGTTGACATGGAAAGAAGAAACCAGCTTGGGTAAGAAGGATGGAACCGTACGCAAGGATACCCCTGACTCCGATATCCTCAAAAAGGGTTCCCTGCCCGACAAAGCTTGAAGCTCGGAAATCCGACGCACCGAAACAATGGCCACTAAGAACACTACCTTCAGTGTCAAATCCTTCAAGGTGGTTTTGCGAATAGGCTAGAACGGAGCGCCACACAAGGCCCGAAGAACAAGATTCAAATTCCAGGACGGACAAGGCTGACGAATCTGAGGCCGCAGATGTTTCGCCCCTCGCAGGAAACGTGCTACATCAGGATGAGCCGCCACTGGTTTCCCCTGAATCAAACCACGTAAGGAATCCAGTGCCGCCACCTGAACCTGCAAGGAACTACATGAAAGACCCTTAGACAAACCGTCCTGCAGGAACAGAAGGATATCCGGCACAGTCGCTCGCTTAGGAACCACGTCCCAGTCCAGACACCACGATTCAAACAACTTCCAGACTGTAACATAAGATAAGGAAGTAGACGTCTTCCGGGAGCGTAATAGAGTAGCGTCCACCGGTTCCGCGTAGCCCTTAGATCTCAGCCTTTGCCTCTCAAAAGTCAGGCTGCTAGACAAAAGCGATCGACCTGGTCGAAACACATGGGTCCTTGGTGCAGAAGGTCCGGAACATACGGGAAACGGAGAGGCTCCTCTACCGCCAGGTTCAGGAGGTCTGCGAACCACGGGCGCCGAGGCCACTCGGGTGCCACCAGAACAACGTCCGCCAAGTGTGCCTCGATCCGCCGCAACACCTTTCCTATGAGTGGCCACGGAGGAAACACATAGAGTAGTACGTCCGTCGGCTATGGAAGAGCCATATCATCTACTCCCTCTGCTGCCGTCTCCTGCCTTCGAGCAAAAAACCGAGGCGCTTTCGCATTGCGGAAGGTTGCCATCAAATCGATTGCAGGTGTGCCCCACCGAGCACAAATGAGCCGGAAGGCATCCTCCGCTAGCTCCCACTCTCCTTGATCCTGAACATTGTCTACCCCGGCTATGTGGGAGGCCGCGAGACAACCGAGATGACGCTCCGCCCAGGCGAACATGAGACGAGCTTCGGATGCTACAGCCTGACTCTTGGTTCCCCCTTGTCGGTTAATGTACGCCACCGTGGTCGTGTTGTTGGACAACACTCTGACTGCCCTGCCGCGAATGAGTGGTAGGAACTCCAGAAGAGCCAGCCGAACCGCTCTGGTTTCCAGACGATTTATGGACCACGATGCTTCCTGAGGCGACCACTGCCCCTGTATTGAACGCCGTAAGCACACCGCTCCCCAGCCGAGCAGACTGGCATCCGTGGTAATGACTGTCCAAGATGGGATCTCTAAAGGAACCCCGCGACTCAAGTTGGCCGGACACAACCACCAATCCAAGCTGTCCCTGGCTGCCAGAGTCAGGGGCAGGGGCAGATGAAATTCTTCCGAGACCGGGTTCCATCGGGAGAGCAACACTGACTTTAAGGGCCGCATATGAGCGAACGCCCAAGGTACCAATTCCAGTGTTGACGTCTTGGACCCCAACACCTGCAAATAGTCCCAGACAATGGGCACCTACTTGGATAACAATCTGCGAACGCGCACTTGCAATGTGAACATTCGGTCTTGTGTAAGAGAAACCGTTCCCTGACGCGTGTCGAACAACGCTCCCAAAAACTCCAGGGACTGCGACGGCATCAACTGACTCTTGGAGACACTGACTATCCAACCGAGCTTGTCCAACAATTGGAGAACCCGCTGGATCGCTGCTCGGCAGAGCGTCTCCGACTTGGCACGGATTAGCCAATCATCCAAATACGGGTGCACCAACAGACCTTCCCTCCAGAGGTGCGCTGCCACCTCTGGCCACAGTGCCACCTCTGGCCACAGTGCCACGTTCGAGGCACTGTGGCCAGACCGAACGGGAGTGCCTGGAATTGAAAATGCTGCCCCAGCACTGCAAACCGAAGGAACTGTTGATGCTCTGCCTGAATGCCGATGTGGAGATACGCCTCCGTGAGGTCCAGGGAGGCCAAAAACTCCCCCGGACGCACAGACGCGATCACCGACCGTAAAGTTTCCATTCGAAACCGAGGAACCCGCAGACATTTGTTGATCCCCTTCAGGTCCAGGATGGGCTGAAACGTTCCTTCCTTCTTTGGTACTTCGAAGTAAATGGAATACCGGCCCCTGCGAAGTTCGTTGACAGGAATGGGAACGATTGCGCCGAGCTCCCTGAGATGATCTAGTGTGGCCCGTATCGCCCATCGCTTCACTGAGAACCCGCAAGGGGATACCAGAAAAAACGGAAACGGCCGATGTAAAAAATCTAACTCGTAACCGTGTCTTATCACATCTAGGACCCACTGGTCCAACGTGATCCTGGTCCATTCCTCGTAAAAACGGCCGAGGCGCCCCCCCAATTCTGGGAACAGAGGAATGGACCGGCCACCCATCATTGCGCAGGTTTGCCCCCCTGCACAGGCTGACCGGTGCCCGCATGACCGAAATGGCGCCCGCGAAAGGACTGCGAATAAGATTGTTGACGCTGTGCACTGTGACGAAAAGAAGAAACAGATCTCCGGGAGCCTCGAGGCCGGCGACTACGGCGAAAACGCGACCTGGAAGGGCCAGCCCCCCGAGACCGCGGCCTGTCCTCCGGTAATCGGTGAACCTTATTCTCCCCCAGGGATTCAATCAAATCTTCCAATTCTTTACCAAACAACAGTCTTCCTTTGAAGGGCAAGGAACCTAGCCATGCTTTAAAAGTCACGTCCGCCGACCAATGTCGTAACCACAACAGCCTCTGCGCAGCCACCGCCGAAACCATCGTCCTGGCCGAAGTGCGACATCCGCACTATAAGTGATCACCGCCTCCAAGTGACTCGCTTGGCGTGCTTCTTCCGGCGACAAAGACTCATTGGCCAAGAGCTGCTGTGCCCAGCGGAGACCTGCCCAAAGGGAAAAATTACTACAAATCGCCGCACGAATTCCCAATGCGGAGACTTCGAAGATCTTTTTCAGCTGCACCTCCAGCTTCCTGTCTTGCAAATCCTTAAGAGCAGTACCTCCGGTGACCGGAATGGTGGTTTTCTTTGTGACCGCCGCTACTGCCGAATCTATCTTCGGCATGCGCAGCATGTCCAGGGCGTCCTCTGGTAAGGGATAGAGTTTATCCATTGCCTTCGCCACCTCCAACCCCAAATCTGGAGTGTCCCATTCCTTAAACAGCAAATCCGAGGCAGAAAAATGCAAAGGGAAGGCTGAAGGAGGCCCCCGGAGACCCAAAACGACCGGATCCGTTACTCTGAGCCGGGACTCCTCCTGCGGCACCTGGATCCCTAATTCTCCCAGAATTTCCGGGATAAGAGGTCCCAGCTCCTCCTTCCAAAACAAACGGATCACCTTGGTCTCCGTCCCCATCAACCCCCCTCAGGGGCTGGGACGGAAGCTCTGTATCCCCGGATGGGTCCTCTGGCTCATCCGTGTCCGTGGTCGATTCCAGCTCCCCCCTGGGAACCGAGGACCGGAGTGGTCGAGCCCTACTCTGGCCCTCCGACCCCGGACCTGGCTTGGACCTTTTCTCCGCCCGAGGCCCCGAATCCGGAGTGGAGGTCTCCCATGCCCTCTTCTTGGTCTGTCTACGGGCCTTGAAGGCCTTATGCATAAGCAGAACAAACGCAGACCCAAAGGACGAGTCCAAGTCCGAGGCCTCTTCTTCCTCCCCCTCAGAGGGATGTGGAGAGAAAGCCCCCATGGCAGAAGCGCGACTGTCCCCCTTGGGACCCCCCTGCTGCAGGGATAACCTCGGCGGAGGGTCGTCCTCCCCCTCACACGCCGGCAACACGCCTGCCGCGGCTTCCCTCGGACCTAAAATGGCCGCCGAAAATGCCGGCGAAGAAAACAAAATGGCGCCCGGACCTGGCGTCCCCGAAGCCGGCCCCGCACTAATCGCCGGCCTGCTGACCTCGGGACCGGCGCGTACCTGCCTGCTGCCCCGGGACCCTGCCGGCGTCGCGGACCCCCCCTCCCCGCCAGTAATGGCGGGGAGGGGGGGTCCCTTGACAGGCTGTCCCTTGACAGCCGCTTGGCCACGGACATGCAGGCCTGACATGCAGCTCTCCGCGGCATCGCGGCCCCGATGAGGAAAAAAGGGTGGACACAGTACAAAAAAGAAAAGATCTCCCCGGTGACGGCGGTCCTCTACCTCCCCCCTCACAGGAACAGGACAGGAGAGACGAGGCACAGACAACCGAAGAAAAAAAACAGGCAGTACTTTTTTTTTTTTCTTTCTTAAACACACAGACACAGTTACTGGTAAATCAGGGTCCAGCTGGGGGGAGGGAACCGGGCACCTCGATGTCACCCCCAGCCCTGATAGACGCTGACAGTGGAGCTCCCCCACGTAACAGCGGCCTCAACCAGAGGGGATGGTCCCCTCAGGACCTCACTACCCTCTGGGAGGCAGGCTCGGTGACCAGCAGGCAAGCCTCTGCGGTCCGAACCCCAATCCATCGGCTTCCTACTCTCAAACTGCTTTCTCTTCCTTTTTTTTTTTTTTTTTACACACTAACTACCACCTAAATCTAGGCCTCAGCACAGACTGTAGGTTTGGCACCCTCTCCACCTGCTAGGAGACAGAAGAATACTGGCACCAGCCTAGATATAGGCGGAGTTTTTGTTTGTAAACTTCTGTCTCCATCTGCTAGAGGGGAGGCCAAACCCAGGAGTCTGGACTGATCCAGGTACGTACAGGGAATGGGGAATAAAATAAAGGAAAATTGGTTCTTACCTGCTAAGTTTCCTTCCTGTAGTACCACGGATCAGTCCAGACTGCTGGGTTTTGCTTCCCTTCCAGCAGAGGAAGACAGAGAGAAAAAACTTGAAGAGCACCCCCTCTTAACCTGGTGTGCCACCTGCATCATTACTAAAGCAGAACACATTAACATATGGATCAAGCAAAGGACAAGAAGAAACCCAACAAAAGTAACCATAAACTTGAAAAAACTGAGCACAGGATAAGGAGACACCTGTAGCCTTCTTCAGAGCTTGGAACAATCAGAGTGGACGCTGAAGAAAGCAACTGGGTTCCATAAGGATGCCCTCTTAGAAAGGTTTGCAAACTATGGCAAAAATAATATCCACCCAGAAAAAGGATGCCAAATCCATCGGGGCCGACTACAGTGCTCTCCAGTGGCCCCGCCACTCCCCTAGGGAATCAGGGGAAAAAAGGAGAGAGCACCTGTCACTGTCCAGCGCATCATCTCCTGCTCTCCCTTTCACCAATCTATTTGGCAAAGGGGATGCCTGCACAGCAGCTAAAATCTTTGTTGGCCCAATCTCCTTGAGCCACCAACCAACAAAGGGCTGGGCAAAGAGAGAGTAATGGCTGAATTGCCCTTATTTGGCCAGCTGCAGCATGACAGACCTCTCAGTCTCTCTAAACTCCGGCGCCATTATCTTTCTAAGAAGGACTGGATCCTGACCAGCGGTCTCCTGGAAAAACACCACTGACGCACTAGTGCATGCACTGCCATACCCATGCAAGTACACATGTAATAAATGTCCATGGTCTTGTGTACATACCTGTGCGCATGGATCCAGGATACGGGCTTACTGTGCACATGGCAAACAAACTCCAACCGTGGCCTTACTGCGTGTCTCAGCAGATTATCCTTTCCTCACATAGCTGACATACATGTCTACCGATTGAACAAACAGCATCGCTGGTTCGCCACACTGCCCTAGCCAACCCAGAGAATGATTGGAAGTGTAGCAGGGGGGATTAGTGCTGGTGGGGAGAGGAAACGGCCTGCTAGGGGATAAAGAATCCCTTTTTTTTTTTAAACCTGATCTCAGATCTCCACTGACTGAAATCAGAACCTGGCTGGGGGCTATGGGGGAAGAGGGCACAAGCCTTCACCGCTGAGTTACTCCATTCTTATTTTGAGCCTAAACCTGGCAACAGCTCAGTCTCAAACTCTTAACTGAGGGAGAGCCCCCAGATTGGGTTCACTGCAGGAGTTCAAATCTGTTTCATCTACTTCTTTTATTTATTTATTTTTTTAATAAGCAATCGCCACTACGGAGATGCATGTCCTCCACCTGCAGGAAATGGAGAATACTAGTAGGCTGAGGTTGGGGCAGGGCTATATGTCGATGACATCAGCAAATCAGTTGTCTCCGTCTTCATCTGCTGGTAGGTGTGCATAACCCACTGATGTGGATTGGCCTGCCTGAGTGCAGAGGAATCTTCTATAGGTTGTTTTTTGTTTTTTAGGAACCAGCTGACACAAGAGAACACTCAACCTTTCGCGAAGACAATGCCAGCACAGGAACATCCACACATGCCCTGAAGAGGAAGAAGAACTTTCTGGACTAGAAGAGCATAGACATGGTGCTATCAGATGACATCACCCATATGGCAGTTTCTTTGGCTTGTCCACAGAGAATAGTGAATTCTCAGAGTGAGATAAGAGAGGGGAAAGGTCTTTAAAAGGTTGTGACTGAGAATTGAGGAAGCAAGGTTTACAGTATTCTTACCTTACTGGAGAATTGCCGGCATTCAGCAATGAATTCCTTACATTTTCCCTTGGAAGACCAATGAAGCTTGGTCAGACCTGGTTGGATCTTCTTGTCTAGGAAGCGAATGCGCTCCCGGAACAAGCTCCTCTCCTCCGTAGCCAGCACTGAAATGATTCTATGAAGACAGGGCAACGAAAACCAGTTAAAGACGGTCCTGTGACTCCAAGCACTCAGTGTATAGTGTTCAAGGACATCTGCCTTTTCCTCAAGCTGGAATCAATGTATTATTAAAGGTGAATTGCACCTACTTCAAGCTAAAATCAGTGTGTTTCGTTAAAGACAAAGAAAAATTGGTTCTTACCTGCTAATTTTCGTTCCTGTAATACCACAGATCAGTCCA
This sequence comes from Rhinatrema bivittatum, assembly GCF_901001135.1. Classification (NCBI taxonomy): domain Eukaryota; kingdom Metazoa; phylum Chordata; class Amphibia; order Gymnophiona; family Rhinatrematidae; genus Rhinatrema; species Rhinatrema bivittatum. The sequence continues at coordinate 17,314,170 of NC_042630.1, forward strand.
GACAAGTGGGTTTATTCATCCCTACCAGCAGATGGAGGCAGAGGACAAAACTTTGGGCACTTGCTACATATCTGAGAGCACCACCTGCAGTCCCTCAGTATTGATCTGTACCCAAGTCAAGATAATTTAACAATAGGGCGGACCAAGCCCCTGGGATGGATACCTCTGAACTGGATAACCACCAACCACAGTCAACAGAGAAACTCTAGAATATGTTAGCAAATTCAACATAGCTTTGAAAACCATCTTCGTGTGAGCTTAAAGGCCCAGCAGCAGAACCAGCAGTCTTTCGGCTCAGATCCCAAGAGTAGGCCTCTGAACTGATCTGTGGTAGTACAGGAACGAAAATTAGCAGGTAAGAACCAATTTTCCTTTCCTGAACATATCCAGATCAGTCCAGGACAGCTGGGATGCACCAAAGCCCCCCTATACCAGGCGGGAACCCAAAAGACCCAGTCTCAGCACACTCTCACCAAAGGGGGCCACCTCTGGGGCATGTACATCCAAATGGTAATGCTTGGTGAAAGTGTGAAGCGAGGACCAAACTGCGGCCCAACATATCTCCTGAGGAGACACTAGTTGACACTCGGCCCATGACGCCGCCTGAGCATGAGTGGAATGAGCTTTAAGCCCCACCAGCATTGTGCAGCCCTTAGAAACATAAGCCGAGTAAATCGTTTCTTTCAACCAGAGAGCTAAGGAAGTTTTAGATGCCTTCTCTCCCTTTTTGGGTCCCCCGAATAGCACAAAAAGACGATCAGATCGACGGAAAAAGTTGGTGATCTTCAAATAATGCAACAGGGCGCGTCGCACATCCAAAAGATGGAGAGCCCATCCCATAGAGGAATCCCGGGACCAGTCCGGAAATCTTGGTAACTCCACCGTCTGGTTCACATGAAAAGGCAGAAACCCACTTTAGGGAGAAAGGAAACCGTGTCATATGATGTCCGCAGGAAAGGATCACGGCAGGAAATAGACTGCAACTCCAAGATCCATCTAGCCAAGAAAATTGCTACCAAAAAGACAGTGTTCAAGGTGAGAATCTTTAATGATGCTCGAGCCAAAGATTCAAAGGGTTCCTCACAGAGAACTTGTAATACCAAGTTAAGATTCCATCCGGACACACCTTCCGTAGAGGGAGACGCAGATGCTTAGCTCCTCTTCCCGGCTTCCCTATCCAGAAAAGCCTCATGGAGCAAAAGACAAATTCGGGCGAAAAGCCCCTCTGGTCCCCTGAGAGCCCTTTCAGGCTGTCGGGATCCAGCCCAGATGCCCCCTCCACACGCTGATAGACTGCAGGGAATAAAGGAGGGGATCTCCGGAGCCCGGGGATTGAGCCCCCTTTCCCAACTCCCCCATCCACGGGGGAAAGACCACAGGCCTGAGACCCTCCCGTGGTCCCGCTGACCGTGAAGACCTCCATTTTGTGGGCTTGGCTGAAGCACCCTCCCCCCCCCCTGAACACTCCGTGCAAAGGGAGAGGGGGTTGAGATAGGCGGACCAGATTCCGCAGGCATGGCAGGCCTCCACTAGCGACCTATCAGTCATCCTGCCTAAAAAAAACATGCGCTGGATTCGCGAGGGGGGAGGGGGCGCACCACACGGCTGCCGCAGAGCAGGAGCTAGAGGGCGCACCGCCGCCAAGTTCCCGCCGGTGTGAATCAGAAGCGCTGAGGCCGCGGGAAACGCACGCAGGCACAGCTGTGAAAGACACACAAGAAGGGAAACTTTCCCCCAGCTGGGGGCACCCTCCTGAGGTGGCAAAAGCCAATCTCCCCCCCCCCCCCCCGCACAGCCCGGATCCTCCAGGGCCCACCCTCGACGATCCCGCCAAGCAGGCCGCCTGAGACACAGCCCAGGCTCTTAGCCTGAGCTGCCGCTGCTGCTGAGTCTCCTAGCTTTCCCTTTCTTTTTTTTTTTTTTTAAAAGGAACCCCAGCAGCAACACAGGAAAGAAAAAGAGCCCCAAAGGGAGATACTTCCCTGAATCCAAGGGGCAGGAGGAGGAGGACATCAGGACCCACTGAGGGAACCAGTCCCCTGACTATCAGTGGTCCCGCAGTTGCAGGCTAAAATCTGCCAGGGATATCCAACCCCCCTGTTCGCCCGGCTAAACCCGAGGGATGGCCCACAACAGGAACTGGAACCTCGGGGAGCAGAAATCTTCCAAACACCAGATCAGTCAAGACTGCAGGTTTGCACCTCTACCATCTGCCGGAGGCAGAAAAATACTGAGGGACTGCAGGTGGCACTCTCAGATATATAGCAGTGCCCAAAGTTTTGTCCTCTGTCTCATCTGCTGGTAGGGATGAATAAATCCACTTGTCTGGACTGATCTGGGTATGTTTATTTTATTTATTTATTTAATATTTATTTAATATCTTTTAATATACCGATGCTCAAGATAAAATATCTTATCGTACCTGTTTACATCAAACAAGGGAAAACCAACGATATAGGATCAGAAAGTTACATGAAACAGGTTGATGAATTCAGGACAACTATAAAAGATTGAGATAGCTTAACATAGCTCTACTGTAGGTTCGATAACAAGCAGAGATTAAATAGTAACTAGGTGAACGTTTACGTAGGTAATCAACAAACTAACAAACAACCAATTTTAGATCCCTTAGTAGGTGATCAAATAATCAACAGTTTTTAAGGGGTAGTGCTGTCTGTGCAGGGCAACGGATAAATGGGGAGGGGTTGAGGCTTAAAGGAAAGGGGGTAGTAGGGATAGGAGGCAGCGGGTAAATGTTCAGGAACTAGTCCCTTTTCTCACGAATGGACAAGAGATAGACCCTCTCACCTGTTATAGTCCCTGACCAGCAACAGTACGTTCTCTCTCAAGACCCGCAGATCTTCCTTCCGCCGGTAGATCTCAATCACAAAGTGTGGGATCTCAAAGAGCAGCCTCTCCCAGTAATGAATTTCTGCTAACATTTTCAGTAAGGTCCTGGCAAAGGAAAATGCAGGTAGGAGATGATATAGAGTTCCCTCATGGGCCCCTTTCCACTTCCACCTGTGCTCCCTGACTGAGTAGCATCCGATCCAGCCCCACTTGGTGTTGCATCGATAGGAAAGGAATGGTGCTGGCTACTTCCTTTCATCACCCTAATCATCCCCATCACCGCTATGACTACCAGTGAACCTTCCATGCCCTAACTGGTCATCGGTAGAAGCAGGAATGAGAAGCTTTCCTTTTCTAGTGGCTATAATGAGACTCTCTGCTCACCCCTGTGACTCCAGCCTAGCCCCATCACTTACTTATTGAAGTTGACATCCAACATGCCACTTTTTATAGGGTTGCGCATGATGAGTGGGATGTCCAACAGCCTCATTGCATCCTTGTCCACTGTCTGGGTCCATTCTGTGAAGAGCTTCCTAACCAGCTCATCCAGCACCAGCGCCAGCCGCTGGTAGTTCTCCACACTTTCATCTCCCGAACCAATGCGGGGCAGGAAGTATGTAAATGATAGACTCTAGGATGGGGAAGAGGAGAAAAAAATAGGGGCAGGCTAGTCTGTTTTCTTTCATGATGACTATTCCCTCAAGGTGCCAAACTGGACCTCCAGGAGGGGAAGCAGCTGGCCTCAGGCCCACAGAATGCTGGGGGTTTCAGTTCAGCATGCCACAGCAGGATCATAAATCCCACAAAGTTTTAGAGGGGTAGTCATTTTATCAGAATACCAACAGCCCTAATTCACAGTGTCCTGGTGTGTTTGTAGGCTTTTGGCCATCCTGATGGAGAAGATCCAGCAAGGAAAGAGAAAAAAAATATATAGCTTAATAGGTAAAAGTAACTAAAAAGCATGGGGAATGTACATTATACACCCAGGGTCCAAACTCCAGTGCTACAGTTCTGGATTTGGCAGGACCATGGGTGGCCAGTCCCTTAAGTATTTTAAATGCCTGCTCTCTTTAAGCACTGGAATACACACTCAGAAGAACATTTTTCAATAAAATGCAGTTTCCTCAGGGAAAGACACCAATGTCTAACCCTGCTGACCTTCCTTCCTGCTTTAAGAGCACAGACCAGGGTCCACTGTCCAGGGCACCACAATTCTTTCCCACTGTAACCTACCCTCAGGTGAATGCTTAGCTCAACCAAGGTGTAAGACCCCTTTCCAGCCACTTCGGTGTATTGAAAAACAGATTTCCTTTAGGCCAACTGCGAAGAGACTTGCAGCAGCAGCAGTCCTCCCACTGAACTTACCTCTATAGGTCTTTCGATGCGGCGGCGCATGGCACGCACCCAGTGCCCCTGCCCAGCAAAGCGGCATATGTGGTGAGGCATGCGGGGCTGCTTCCTGCTCAGCTCCTTATTGACTTGTGCGAGCTCATCATTTAAGAAATTGTAGACAGACACAGTTTTCTTATCAAATGTGCGCTTGATAGCCTAGAAAGCAGGGGAAAATCATTCAATTTTCTTAAAGTCAGCCCTTTTAAAATCTAGGATCTTTGTTCTAGTAAAGTTTGGTTCTAATCCAGTGTTCACTATCTTCTGATGAGTTTGACACCTTATTTGGCTCTGATGGAGTGCCAGGTGAATGGCTGCCTGACATATTCTAAAAAGAGTAGGGTGATCACCAGGTTGTCCCCTACCATAACCTCAGTGATTTGTGATTTGTCAGCACCAGGTCCAGTGTTGCTCCTCAACATGTAAACAGTACATAAATATGTAAAATAATATATAAAGAGTTTAAAAAAAAGAAGGAAAAAAAAAAAAAGAGTGAAGTAGTAAGCACCTCTCGTGTTGCCAAGTGGTGAAAGACATCCAGGAGCTCCACGCCATGCTCCATGTCCTCCACAGTCTCAAATGCAGATGTTATCAGGTTCTGCATCATCACCTCTAGGTCCTTAACACCGGCCCGGAACCTGCAGACAAAGTTTCATCATGGCACCTCCAAGACTGGTGAGGGCTACACTTCCACCTCTCAAAGCTCTCAATGCCCTATCAAAACTCAACATTAAAGGAAATTTATTTTATTTATTTAAAAGATTTATATACCGCAAAATTGGGCAGAGACCTGACCGGCTAAGCGGTTTACAAAAATAAAAACATACATAATTAAAAAGTGAACAATATGAACAGAACATACACTTCATAAGCACTATAAAACATATAATATTACTCTTCAAGACACTAAGAACATATAGCAGTCAATTTCGTAATATTGCTATCAAGGCTATTAACACTTATGATAGAGATTTGTTAAGTGATATTATAAGCTACGGTAAAAAGATAAGTTTTTAAAGCCTTTTTGAATTCTTTAATATTTGCCATTAAGCGAATTTCTTCAGGATTAGCATTCCAGAGGGTCGGGCCGGCAACTGAAATAGCGCGTTAATGTGTCAATTCTAAGTGTGCTAGTTTTACTGATGGTATTTCTAGCGTGTATTTGTCCATTGAGCGTAATTGCCTTGTGGGTTTGTAGATTCTTAGAAGATCACAAAGCCATACTGAGTTGGAGTTATGTAATAGATTATGTATTATTGTTAGAATTTTATAAGTAATGTGGTAAGATATTGGTAGCCAATGTAAATGTTGCAAAACCGTGGTAATGTGTTCTCTAAGTGGAATATTATACAGTTCACGAGCAGTGGCATTTTGAACAAGTTGTAAGGGGTGTGTGGTGGATTTCGGCAGACCTAGATATAAAGTGTTGCAATAGTCTAGACTTGTTAAGATGAGGGATTGGGTCACAGTGCGGAAATCAGAAGGTAATAGAAGTGGTTTTAAATTTTTTGTTAACATATGGAGCTTAAAAAAAAGGAAAATTAGTGCTTACCTGATAATTTTCGTTCCTGTAGTACTTTTTTTTTTTTTTTTTTACTAAGGCTGATATATTGTTTGTCATAAAGAGTCTGGCATCTATTATAGTCCCTAAATTTTTTGCATGTGATTTTATTGCAATTTCTTGCCCTTCAAATGTAAATGTGGCAGGTGGTTGAAATATAGAATCCGGTACTACTGATAGAAATATTAATTCTGTTTTTGCAGTATTCAATTTTAGTCTATTATGTGATAACCAAGTTTTTATTACTGTTAAGTATAAATAAAGTAGTGAGAAGGTTTTTTTTTTCCCAAGAGTCAGTGAAAGGGACAATGAATTGAATGTCATCTGCATATATTTTAAATGACAAATTCAGGCCTGTTAAGAGATGACACAAAGGTAACAGGTAAATATTGAAAAGTAGTGGTGATAATGAAGACCCCTGTGGGACATCAGATTTAGTGGTGTACCATTCTGATTTTGAATTACCGACAGTGATTCTTTGTGAATGTTCTGAAATAAATGAATAAATAAGCATGATGTGCTTCACAAATGTCGGTAAATAAAAGTTAATAAATAAATAAATAAATAAATAAATAAATAAATAAAAGATCTGAACCTTTTTTTTTTTTTTTTACTGTTCCATCGATTGCTATTTGTTCAAGGTTAAGCAGTAGGATATCATGATTCAAAGTGTCAAAAGCTGCTGATATATCGAGAAATACCATAACATATTCCATATTTGAGTCAAAACCTCTAATAATTATATCAAATAAGGAAATCAGTAGGGATTCTGTACTGTGTCCTTTTTGGAAACCGTGTTGATTTACCTGCTATTTTTCGTTCCTAAAATGCCACAGATCAATCCAGACTCCTGGGTTTTGCCTCCCTGCCAGCAGATGGAGACAGAGAAGAAAAGCTTAACTGACACTACTACTTAATCTAGTGTGCCATCTGCAGTCCCTCAGTATGACCTGTACCCAAGCCAAGATGAGGATAACTATAATAACTGAGATCTTCAACCCGCTCAACAAGTGGGAGGAAGGCAAAGCCTCTACTGAAAACTTTTTCCAACAACACGAAGTAGAACATAATTCAACCAAAGAAACCACTCTGCATCATTTACATACTCTCGCTCCGAAGTCCAGATCTCGGACATCCAAATGATAATTTTATTTATTTATTTATTTGGAGTTTATTATATACCGATAGCCGTTTGCACATCGTATTGGTTTACATATAATTAATAACTTGTGGGCGTAGCCCTTACAACGAACAGTAAAAAGAATGTGGAAAACAAATATACAAGAGATATATGTGTAATTAATAGATCTATGCAACAATATACAAGGGATATATATGTATATAATAACAGGGAGTATAAAAGAGGGTTTCTTAGACAACTATAATAATAAATATATCTTAAGGAGAACAATTATGGTGTAGGGGTCATGATACTAGCAAAACAATAACCTTAAACTATACAAAGTTGTCATGAGAAAGTGTAAAAACAGCGGTGTTGAGCTAAGTAGGTCAGAGATTCAAAGGGTGGGTCGGGGAGAAAACAGCATAACGGAGGTAAAAGGGTGTGGGAGAGAAAAGGAGGGTGAGGGAAAATACAAAGGAGGGCGTACAAAGGGGTAGGAGAGAGGAGTGGGTCATGAGTTACAAGGAGGTGGCCATGGGGTTAAGGGAGTAGCAGAAAACGCTAAGGGTGGTGAGAGTCAGATGCATGGGTTATCCTATCGATATCCTGTTGTAGGGTAATGTAATGACTGGCGAAAGTGTGTAAAGACTTCCAAGTAGCCGCCTGACAGATTTCCTGTGGAAAGACCAAGTCGAGTGAGCCCTTAGACTCTCTGGTACCGGACAACCTCTACAAATGTAAGCCAAACCAATCGTGTTGTTTAGCAACCGCTCAATAGTAGCCTTGGACGCTTTGCCCTCCCTTCCTTGGTCTATTCCAAAGCACAAAAAGATGATCTGATCTCCAGAAACCATTAGACATTTTGAGATACCTCAAACAATGCCTGCCTCACATCAAACACCTGAAACTCCCTCGGCTTGTGGCACTGAAGAATCCAAATTAGGAAAAGCAGGAAGTTCCACTGTTTGACTAAGATGAAAAGCTGAAACCACCTTTGGCAGAAATAGGGACACTGTTTGCAATGACACCCCATTCTCCATAAACTGCAGAAAGGGATCTCCACAAGACAATGCCTGAAGCTCTGAAATTCTTCTGGCTGAACAAATCTATCTTAAGCATCTCCTCTCAAAAGCAAATCCGCCTGATCAGAAAATATTGAACCCAGACATAAACTCGGAAAGTGACCAAACCTTAATGGCCCATCCCCTGCTAAGTTTACTAGGTCCGTTAACCACAGCCAACATGGCCACTCTAAAGCCACTAGAATCACTTCACCCAGATGCCTGCTGAGGAAATCCGCTTGCACGTTGTCCACCACAGCTATGTGAGACTCTGCCAGAACTGCTAGGTGCTGTCCTTGCATTGCCCGATAGAACTCACACTGCCCCACCCTGTAACCACGGCAGAAAGGAAACCAAAGTTAAGCACACCACTCTCATCCTTAACTGATAGACAGACCATGATGCCTCCTCCAACCAACCATCAGCTTTGTGCGGTCTGTCCCTGACAAATCGCTCTCCAACAGGCTAGGCTGGGGTTGGTGATCACTGTCATCTAATTCTGGATTTCCATCCCTCATTCCAAATTGACCACAAAAGACTGAACCTGGAATCCACCATGAGGGGAAAGAGAACTTGAAACTCCTCTGATAACAAGTTCCAATGGAAGAGGAGTGCTCTCTGAAGGGGCCACATATGCGTGAAGACCCAGGGGACTAATTCTAGCATCAATGCCATAGAACCCAGGACCTGCAAATAATCCCAAACTCTGGGCACTTTGAGTCGCAACAGGCGGCCAACCTAATACTGCAGCTTCACTCCCTCTCCTCCGTGAGAAACACATTGCCAACCCAGATGTTAAATTGAGTCCCCAGATACTGAAAGGATTGGGACGGCATTAGATGGCTCTTTGCTAAGTTCACCACCCAGGTTAGAGCCCTCAATCTCTCTAAGACCCGCTGTACTGCTAGCTGACAGAGATCCGCCGACTTTGCCTGAATGAGGCAGTCATCCAGATATGGGTGTACCAGCACTCCTTTCTTCCTAAGGGCTGCCAGTACCATCACCATGACGTTTGTGAATTTCCGCGTTGCTGTCGCTAACCCAAAAGGAAGGATGCAGAACTGAAAATGGTCTCCAAGCATAATAAATCTCAAAAATGTCTAATGCTCCTGCCTGACTGGGATATGTATATATGCCTCTGTGAGGCAAGGAAATCTCCCTTAACAAATTGCTGCTATGACTGAACACAGGGTTTCCAAAATGTGGTACCATAAGGGCTGAACATTGTACCAAAATCGGTCTGAACATACCTTCCTTTTTCGGGACCACGAAATAGGAAAATTGGTTCTTACCTGCTAATTTTTGTTCCTGTAATACCACAGATCAGTCCAGACCAGTGGGTTATTCATCCCTTCCAGGAGATGGAGTCAGAGAACCAAACTTTGAGGCACTGCTACCTAACTGAAAGTGCCACCTGCAAGACCCTCAGTAATGACCTGTACCCAAGCCAAGATACTTTAGAAACCCCTTCACACAGACATAGGGAACTAGAGGTTGGATACCCCTGAACTATAAACCTTGTTCTTAAAGAACCAAACAAGACAAGGAAGTGAATCCCGTAACTGCCCTCTAAGAAAAAAATTCTTCATTAAACAGAAAAATTCTGTACTAAGCAGCAAAACTTGGCAGAAAATCAATCTTTCGGCATCAAACGGGAGGGCCTCTGGACTGATCTGTGGTATTACAGGAACGAAAATTAGCAGGTAAGAACCTATTTTCCTTTCCTGAATATACCCAGATCAGTTCAGACCAGAGGAATGTACCCAAGCACCCCTAAACCAGGCGGACCCCCAAAAGACCTGCGCGGACACTCTCCCCGAAGGACAGCACATCCTGCACCCTGACATCCAGACGATAATGCCTGGTAAAGATATGAATTGAGGACCACACTGCTGCCTACAAATCCCCTGTGGCAACAGAAGTTGACACTCAGCCCAGGAAGCAGCCTGCGCCCTAGTGGAATGCGCCCAGAAACCGACATGAATTTGTCGGTCCTTACAAATGTAAGCTAAACAAATGGCTTCCCTAAGCCAACGAGATATGGTAGCCTTAGAGGCTTTGTCCCCTTTCTTCAGTCCACTGAATAGGACAAACAGATGATCTGAGAGATGAAAAGCCGAATACCTAAATAGTGTCTGCCACACATCCAGAAGATGTAATTCTCTATCCTGAGGAGAATCTTTTGACCACTCTGGAAAACCCAGAAGATCTACCATCTGATTAACATGAAAGGCAGACACTAACTTAGGAGCAAAGGAAGGCACTGCTCTCAATGAGATTCCATTCCTGGAAATCCACAAAAAACGGATTCCTACATGACAGAGCCTGAAGTTCCAAAATCCTTTGAGTTGAACAAATAGCTACCAAAAAGACCACTTTCAGAGTCAAATCCTTCAGGTTAGCCCTTCTCAAGGGTTCAAAGGGGGGTCCACAAAAGACACGAAGTATTAGGTTGAGACTCCAATCCAGGCAGATCTTTCACACCGGAGGACTTAACAGCTTAGCCCCTTTGAGAAACTTTACCACATCTGGATGAACAGACAGACTTCTACTCTGAAACCTGCCTCTAAGTGCACCCAAGGCAGCCACCTGCACACGAAGCGAGATGTAAGCCAAACCCTTGGACAACCCCTGCTGCAGGAAATCCAGCACATGTGACACCTCCACCGCCAGAGGATCTAGACGACGCTGAAGACACCAAACTTCAAACAGTTTCCAGACCCTAATAAACGCCATAGAGGTCACCGGTCTTCTGGATTGAAAAGAGTGGAGATAACCTGTTCAGAGTACCCTTCAATTGAAGTATCCACCTCTCAAAAGTGATTTTCCCGATCCGAAAATATGGAACCCTGACGCAACAGGTCTGGAAGATGAGTCAGACAGAGGATCTTCCACCACAAGTCGCACCGGATCTGCGAACCACAGTCTCCGTGGCCACTCCGGTGCCACTAAAACCACAGTCCCGGGATGTGATTCTATGCGCCTGAGGATTTGACCCATGAGGGGCTAAGGAGGAAAGAAGTACAGAAGAATTCCCGTCGGCCAAGGGCACACCAGAGCATCGAGGCCCACCAAACCGAGTACCTTTCGGCGACTGAAGAATCTCTCCATCTTGGAGTTGAAGAGAGTCGCCATAAGATGCAACTGGGGAGTGCCCCACCTTGTACAGATGTGGTTCCATGCCTTCGGGGGCAACTCCCACTCCCCAGGATCCAATTGCTGCCTGCTGAGAAAGTCCGCCTGCACGTTATCTACTCCCGCTACATGCGATGTGGCTAGGCCTTCGAGATGACACTCCGCCCAGGCAAATAATCTCTGGGCCTCCAACGCCACTGCATGACTCTTCGTGCCGACCTGCCGATTGTGGACCAGGGGCAGAAAAACCTCCAGGGCTCGACGGACCGCCCTTGTCCCTAGGCAATTGATAGACCAGAACTTCTCTGGTCACCACAGACTTTGCGCCGACTTGCCCAAGCACATCACTCCCCAGTCGGAGAGGTTTGCATCCATGGAGACCACTACCCAAGTCCGGAGGCTCCAGATCCATCCCCTTCTCTAAATTGGGACGAGACAGCCACCATGAGAGACTGGACCTGGGCTCCCGAAGCAGAGGCAAGGGAAGATGAAACTCCTCCGAGAAGGGGACTCCACCTGAACAACAGCACACGTTGCAGTGGTCTCATGTGCGCAAACACCCATGGGACCAAGTCCAACATGGATGCCATGGACCTCAGTACCTGTAAATAATCCCACACTTTGGGCACCTCCAGATGAAGAAGACACTTGACCTGAGAGTACAACTTCGACACCCGGTCTGCTGCCAGGAAACCCTGCCTCGCTGAGTGTCGAAGTGGGCCCCTAAGTAAACCAGTGACTGAGTCGGCTCCAACTGACTCTTCTGCACATTGATAACCCAACCGAGAGACTGTAAGGTGGACATCACTCTTCAGATGGACTTCTCGCATTCCTCCTGGACTTTGCTGGAACCAACCAATCGTCCAGATACGGGTGGACCAAAATTTCCTCCCAGTGAAGAGCCGCAGCCACCACCACCATCACATAAGAACATAAGAACATAAGAAAATGCCATACTGGGTCAGACCAAGGGTCCATCAAGCCCAGCACCCTGTTTCCAACAGTGGCCAATCCAGGCCATAAGAACCTGGCAAGTACCCAAAAACTAAGCCTATTCCATGTAACCATTGCTAATGGCAGTGGCTATTCTCTAAGTGAACTTAATAGCAGGTAATGGACTTCACCTTGGTGAATGTGTGGGGCACCGTCACCACACCAAACAGGAGGGCTCTGAACTGAAAATGTTGACTCAACATTTAGTTTTTGGCGCCATGTCTCCCGATCGTACACCACGGCGCTCCCCCACGAGGCCTCCCGCATGGCAACACACGCTGGACTCAGGCCCACCAAGCCGCCATCGGTAATGGATGCAATCCCCACCGGGGAGTTCCCAGGAACACCAAGTCCAGTTGGCCCCACCAACGCACAGGACTACACAAGGAACGAGGCACTGTGGTTCTCTCACGGCACTAGCATCGCAATCGACCACGAACCCCAGGAGCCCCGGGTTAACAGCCAGTCGACTGCTGCTCAGTCCTGCACCTTCCAGCCCTGGCTGTCAGCTCCCGCTGACTAGGCCCTCCCTGCCGAAGTTCCTGCTAAGCTCTACTCTTTTGCTTCTTGTACGCTACTGTTTTTTTTAAACAAGGAACTTAAAGAAACTTTATTAAATGGGTATTTCCCTGTCCAGAGGATGAAGGGCAAGAGGCTGCCTCGGAGGGTCAATGGAGCCAGGACCCCTGGCTATCCAGACTGTCTGGTACATTGTTGGGAAACCCAGTCAGGGGTATCCAACCTCCCGATGGCTCAGCTCCACCTGAGGGATGGCCCGCAAAGATGTCTAACACCTCAGGGAGCGTCCAAGATCTGGAACCTAAAACTACGTAACAACTGTTGATTCTAAAAAAACTCTTTCCTTTTTTTTTTTTTTTTTTAAACTAACAACCTAGAGGTGCAGCTCTACCATCTGCTAGAGTCAGAGAAATACAGAGGTCTTGCGGGTGGCAATGCCTCAAAGTTTTGTTCTTTGACTCTATCTGCTGGAAGGGATGAATAACTCACTGGTCTGGAGTGATCTGGGTATGTTCAAGAACAATGGAATACTGACCTTTTCCCTGTTCTTCCCAGGGAACCAGTACTATCGCTCTGAATTGTCACAATCAGTCTACCATGTCGCGAACCACTACCTGTTAGGCCCAAGGAGGGCAAGAGGAGACGAAGGCTTCCCGCACCGGGTGAGCAAATTCTAATATGTAAGCTTTTACTACTTCCAAAACCCTTTGGTCTGTGGTGATTCTGTGGTGATTCTAGTCCACTCCTCATAAAGACAGCCGGAAGAGAAGAGTGGATAGGCTTCACTTCATTGTGACCAGGGGTACCTCGGCTCGGTTTCTGCCCACCTCGAAAGGCCTGGGTCCTTCCTGAGCTTTGCCTCTGTACTGCAGAAGGGCCTGTGGTCAATACTAGCTGAGAGTTTGACAAAACATCTGCAGACTAGTTTCTTAACCATAGCAGTCCCCTGTAGGGAAATGCACATCCATCATCTGCTGGAAACGGACAATACTGGTGGGCTGATATTGGTGCAGGGATGTCAGCTTTGCTCCGTCTCCATCTGCTGATAGAGGTGCATAACCCACTGGTTTGGATTAACCTGTCTGATTGCAGAGAAATGGAAGTTTTCTTGGTCACCTCCGAGACCGAAGTGTCTATCTTCGGAAGCATCAAAAGCTCGGTGAGTCCTCCAGTAACATGTACAAGTTTGCCGCTGCCCTTCCAACTTTTAGACCGGTCTCAGGGGTGTCCCACTCTGACGACCAGCTCTTTACAGACTTGTAGAAGGGAAAAGCCGTAGCAGGACCTCTCAAATCTTCCATGACAGAGTCCACTCCTTCCCGGTCAGACGCCTCCTGAGGACGTTTGATGCCCAGTTCTTTAAGCAAACGTGGAATCAAGGGCCACAACTCTTCACTGTGAAACAGACGGACCACCTTAGGATTATCAACTTCGGTCATTGACACCTCCTCCATCTGCTTCTGAAATGTCCTGAGGGGACTCCGCCCCCAGAGACCCATCCAGTGGCCCATCCTTGCCTTTAGATTCCTCTGACTTCTCCATGGGGGTTGCCTTGCTGTCCAACCAAACTGAGCACTCACTGGATGTTTTGGGGGGTTTTTTGTGCCCCTCCCCCCCCCCCGGACTATCCTTTTCAGTTTGGAGCACCTTGGGGAGCTCAGAGTGGGGAACTGTTTCCCAGCCACTTCCTTCCATGTCAGTAATTCATGTGTCTGAAAAGCACAAACTCCATTGGGAAAGCCTCCTCTGAGAGTCTCCTCCCGAGAGTTCCTCAACTCCCTCTGAGTCCTCTTAGGCACTCTCTCAATCAGGTTCGGCAGAGGATAAAGAAGGAGAAGAGGCAGGCCCACTTTAACAACAAAAAAGAAAAACAAAGGGATACTTCCCTGTCGCTGCCATCCAGAGCTACCAGAGAGCCAAGTGTGAGTAGCAGGGGGAACAAAAAGGGAACTAGAATACTGGCTATCCTCTCCCACTATAGAGTTTGGAGCAGATAAGGGTCACCAGTCCTGCTCACCCACTCAGCCTGGGGGATGGTCCTTCCCAAAATCTAACACCTCAGGGAGTACAATTCCAATTGAAAAGTATCTCTCTTTTTTTTTGTTTTTGTTTTTATTTTACTTCAAATTGTAGGTTTTACACCTTTACCATCTGCTGGAGACAGATAAATACTGAAGGTTAAGAGCAGTGTCAGTAAAGCTTTTTTTTTTGTCGCCATCTGCTGGCAGGGAGGCAAAAACCAGGAATCTAGACTGATCTAGTGGGTATGAACAGAAACAGAAGCAATAGATCCCGGTACTGAGATGTGCAACAAACTGTGCTGAAATCACAGGAAAGTGAATCGGCCTCCAGCTTCTCTCTCTGTACCAGGATCGGTCTAGAAAGAGACCAGCTGGTTGATCTGCTAATGCAATTGGTCTGGAATTCCCCTGCCAGGAGTGTCCTGTGACACTGAGATGCTAGGATGGTAAGATACTGGTGGAGGCTGGCATCCTTTACCTGTTATAATCATCATGCCATGATGTGTTCTTGACATCCAGGATACTTTTTTTCACGAGTTTGAGGATCTGTAAATTTTTATGGAAGGTCTCTTCTATCTCCAGGAGGTTCTGCGTGATCTGGGGTCCACGTTGGCCCAGAAAGCATGGCAGTGCAGTCTTCTCCCCATCCTCCCATCGTCCAAAGTGCTCCTGGCACTCACACACCTGTGAGCATTCACAAACACAATGCTAGATTAGGCCTTCTCTCTTCAGTCTGCAAGTAGACTGCCTTCATACATTCTTTTCTTTGAGAAACTGGTGTGTGAGAGGCCTAAACTTCATACAGCACACACATCCTACCTCAAGGAGGTCTCTGCAGCGCTGTATAAAGGCATCCGCCTGGGCAAAAATACTGGTCTCATCCAGGACCCAACCTTTCTCAGAAAACCTGTCAGTACAAAGAATAGCTAATCATATTAACAAGTATTATTATTCTTAGAGTGCACATAGTATGAAGTCCCAATTTTTGGAAATTAGCAATCTAAATTTGAGCTCAAGATCTGGTGGTCTGCTGAAAATCACATGGTGTGATGAAGACAGTAGCTCTTGGTCAAATAAAAGGGCTCCCTTTTTCTAAGTAAAGACAGTTGCCAGGACTACAGTTAATGGGTCTCACCTTTGATGGATACGTGCTGCTCGTATATACTGCTCCTTCCACGCCAGACAGCATGCAATGCAGTCCTGCAAGACCTCCTGGCTGGAGTGCACAAAGCCATCAAAAATCCTATCCAGGGATATCTCCCGGCAGCACAGACGGATCAACTCGTTGCTAATCTACAAGCAGCAAAGACAGACCCCCTTCAGTAAAAGCCCAGGATGACAATAAATCCTTAGTGTGAGAAAAGAGTGTGGAATCCCTTTCAGTAAAATCTACAGCATAACAGTATGAGGAAAATTGTGGAATCACTTTCAATAAATTAACAGAACAACAGTATAAGAAAAGATCACATGGAGTCTGTATAAATAGGGAAACAGTGCTGGGCTTACCTTGCGGAAGAGGGCTGTGAGTCTCTCTCTAGTGTTGTAATATGGTGAGTTGACCCAGATGACACGAACCAAACTGAGAATGTGGGACAGTTTGCTAGCAATCACCTTTGCTTTCAGTGTAGCTAGCTCCTCAAAGGGACCTTTCAGGATGGACAAGAAGGTGAGGTTGGACTGAGCCTGGAGGGACCCATCCTAACAGCAAACCAAAGTGAGGAAAAATGTTTACCAGTGGACACAGCACGAGACACTGCATGATGCATTCCATAGGGAAGATTCACAGAAGATAGCAAGGAAAGAGTGATACACTGCATTCTATGGGCAAACATACTGAGGTGGCATCAAAGAACTTCAAAGTAAGTTTATCACTAGTTAACACCACAGACATCGACGTGGAGTTAACTAGTTGGGCAAACAGCTCTCCTGACATCATGCACATTGATCCTGGCCTGAGGCACATGCTGCTTACAGCCTGAGAAAAGGGCAGATCTCCTTTAATATCACATACATTCATCGAGGTCAATATTCAAAGGGTTTATCCAGCTAATTTTTGGGATCAACCAGGCCAAATCCAAGGTTTGAAGATTTCTCCCTGCTCCCTGAATAATTTTTGTGTGGGCAAAATCTAACCAGGTACAAAGAGGCAGTGATGGGGGTATTCCTGAGGTACAATTTCAGTTCCAGATAAAGTTAGCCAGGTAAGTCTGTTTTGATAAGTACCTGTCCTAAAGTTATTTGAATAACTTTAACTGGGTATATTCAGCGGAAAATGTATGCGGGTTAGTGCCACTGAAAATTCAGTTAAGTCATCCAGGTAACTTTACCCAGATAACTTTCAGACTCATTGGCTTACGCACTATGGACTTCAATGACTGTACACTGCACACGCACACACTGATAGAAAAATAATGGTGGGCAGTTCTCCTTTAACTCGTCTGCCTAATCTACCTGTATCTGATTGGAAAGCTTTTTGAAGGGTGCAACATAGGAAGATTTGGAGAGCTGCAGCAGATACTCGATCTGCTTCACACCGTGCTTGTCCAGTTGCTTGCTGATCCCCGACAGATCACTGCAGCGGTCCCTCCAGAACTCAATCTCCTCCAAGGGCCCAGAGCTCTCTCCGGTCTCCACAGTTTCTTGCGCACTCAGCACCTCTTTAATCTGCCGTGTCCAATGCACCATGGCAGCTAGAGCAGGGAACAAAGATATCCCATCAGATCTCCCATGGCGGAGAGATTTGCTACAATTACAAAAAGCCAAGTGCTCTTTAGTCAATCAAGACAGTTGCATCTGCTGACCATTCTGTGCATCACCTTTCTGCCTTCTAAGGCAAGTAATTTAGTCAGGAGCCCTCTGGCCAGCTATATTCAGTTATGCTTAAAAGTTTACATACCCCTGGCAGAAACTGTAGGATGTGTAGCATTTTAAGGAAACATGCGCGATCAGACAAAACTCATCTTATTTTTAATGTGGTTCAAATTAAAACTATTATGCATCAGAAAATACCACAATCATTAAACAAACCATAGCAAAAAGGGAAATAATAAAATGGTCCTGTTCAAAATTTGCATACCCTTGAATATTTGGGCTGATAATATACACTCAAGCTGACATACACAGGTTGAGAGGGTAGTGAAAGGTAGGTATCCACACCTGTGCTTTGTTTGATTGTAATTAGTGTCTGTGTATAAATAGTCAATGAGTTTCTTAGCTCTTGAGAAACCTTTGTGCATTTCATCCAGGGTTGCACTAACTTTAGTGGTTACTGAAGCATGGGGAAAGCAAAAGAACTGTCAAAGGATCTACGAGCAAAAGTAGTTCAACTTTGTATATCATTTTCCTGATTTATAAAGATATCCAAAGATTTGAAAATGCCAGCCAGTACTGTTCAAACTCTGATCAAGAAGTGGAAAATTATGGGTTCTGTTAACACGAAGGTAGACCAAGAAAGATTTCAGTCACAACTGCCTGGAAAATTTGTTGGGATGCCAAGAAAAACCTAAAAGCAGCTTCTACTGAAATACAGGCTTCTCTGAAACAAAGTGGTGAGGGTGTTCCAGCATGCACAATAAGGAGATACTTGAACAAAAATGGGTTGCATGGTAGACTTGCCAAAAAATAAAAGCCATTGCTGCACTAATGCAACAAACCAGCCTGCTTAAAATATGCCAAACAGCACCTAGAGAAGCCTCAAAACTTCTGGCACAAAATTATTTGGAGTGATGAGACCAAAATTGAACTTTATGGTCCCAATCATAAATGCTATGAAGAAAAGCACACCATTCTGAAGCATGAAGGTGGATACCTGCTGTTTTGGGAGTATGTGAGCTACAGCAGCACAGGGAGAATTTAGTCAAAATTGATGGCAGGATGGAGGAAGTGACATCATTGGCTGTAATGGCTGCCTAAGTCCGAGGCTCCCGACCTAATTTAATAGAACCCCCTCACATCGAGCGCGGAAGACACACTGGCATTATGATTTTAGCTGCTGCGTTCAGGCAATTGGCAGTAGGATGGCTTCCCACAAAAAGAAAGTTGACTTAAAGCAATTTTCTTTCACAAGTGCTTCCTCGATTGAAGTGCTGGGAGCTAATGGCAGTGCAGAGGAAGATCATGTGACAACGGAGGTAGGCCAAAATCCGGGGTGACGGCACAGGAGATGGTGTGCCAACCAGAGCATAATTTCAGGGGTGGTTTAGAGCCCTTCAAAGTGATATGGCCAGCCTTAAAAAAGAAATTGGTGACTTGGTGGAGGAAATATGAAGCAAAATAGCAGATTTGGAGAGACGTGTTGAGGAATCTGAGCTGTGCCTAGATGACCAGGCCTCAGAGCTGGCGAGATGACAGGTTGCACAAAATAAGCTACTACAAACAAATGAGGACTTAGCTGCACGTATTGAGGATATGGAGAACTGGTCTCACAGACAGAAACTAAGGTGTTCCAGAAGGGTGACTACCATTGGTGACTACCATCAGTTGGTCTCCAGCATATGCACAATGGTTCTGAGTCTTGCTGGCAGAGGTACCTGTAATAAAGCTGGAAAGGGCACACAGGGCACTGGGACAAATGCATAATCTCCCAAGAGACATTATCGCTTTTTTCCATAGTTTTTCTCAAAAAAAGAGAATTGCTGTGGCAGCAAGGAAATCAGGGCCATTGATGTGGAGGAGCCACAAGTTTGAAATATATCAGGATTTGGCGATTTATACTATTCGCAAGAGGAGAGATTTTTGAGACATTGTGGCACAGTTGCAAAGTAATAATATCAGATACAAGTGCCGGCAGCTGTGGAAATATTAAAAGTAGCAGGTATGGATAGTCCATCTTCCAATACCACTGTGAGAGCATCAGAAAGTGGGAAGATGCGAGGTGAAACTCCAAGGTGGCAGCGAGTAGAAAAGGGAGGCAGAAGGCTGTGGAGGTACTCTGATGGACTGAACTCATCCAAGGAAGAACCGGTGTGAGGCACCCAGATTTCTTCCAGTTTTAGGACAGTTTTTGGTTTACTTGCCTCCAAGGACTGTGTGGAACTGGCTATAACGTGTCTGAAGTTCTTTTTAATTTAGCAGGGGAAAGAGGAGAAATTCTTTTGATTTTCTGTGCATGTTTGGTAGGGTCGGGGATTGGATGAGGTGGTGATATTGTATGATGGCTTCATTCCTCCAAGAGGGGTCCACAGAGAAGGGAAGTGGATGTGTTTTGAGTGGGGATGGGAGGAAGGGAGAGGTGGAGAAAGGGAAGGGGGTGCGGGGTGCGGGGTACACTGTGGCTTTTGGTATGGTTTTATATTGGGTTGGAGGGCTGTGAATAAGTATGCAGGGCTGAGTGCTGTCCTATCATACAGTGTTGGTATGGGGGGTAGCATTTAGATATGGAGGGTAGGGAAGTTATTGCTTAATGATGGGTGATTCAAAAGTATTATCTATTAATACTAAGGGGTTAAATTCACCAGTTAAGCGGAAACTATTGTACCAAGAAGCAATGGGTTCACAGGCCAATGTAATTTTTTTGTCAACAAACCCACTTAACCAAACGCAGGGATCATCTGCTGTGGGTTAAGTCCTTTCCTCAACAATACATGGCCATTAGCACCAATTAAAAAGAAATACTGTGGAGTGGGTATCTTATTTTCTCGCACTTCAGTAATGAATGTAAGGTCAGTTTTACGGGATGTGGAGGGCAGGTACATTTTAGTGAAGGCATCGGTGGATAACGAAAGGTTCACATTCCTCAATTTATATGCTCCAAACATGGATCAGGGTTCCTTCTTAGATAGTGCTTTCATTATCCTGGAGGGTTCCATCACAGTAAAGGGGGGGATTTCAATCTTACAAAATATCCATATCTTGATAATACTGGTTCAGGGCAGGGGGGGGTGGGGGCAAGAAACAGACAGGCACTTAAAAATTTGATTTCTGAACACGTATTAGTAGATATATGGAGACTAAGAAATCCCACCATGTGGAATTATACCTATTTTTCTCATATGCACTGGGCTTCTTTTTGATTGATAAATCTTTGGTTGATTATATAGACGAGACTGAAGTGGGTAACATAACTTGATCGGATCATGCTCCCTTCTGGTTAGACTTGAGAACAAAGAGTAGAAGAAAAGGTAAGAACTATTGGCGTTTAAATGACAGATTACGAGATAAAACGTTTACTGACTCTCCTATGGCTGATGTGCGAGAATATTTAGATTTTAATAGTTTCTTCGGGAACCATATGGGATTGTCTGAAAGCAGTAGTGCAGTGCAAGCTACCTTGGGCCACTTATCTCAAAAAAGAAAGGGCAGATAAAGGTTGCATATTGTGCAATTTAGAGCTAAACTAGAACTAAGCCACAAGAGGTCGCTGGTCCCACATAGGTTGGTGGAGCTAGAGGCAGCAAAGAGGGAGCTGCAGGCAAAATAGCATATCAGTTAGATATTTTGAAGCAAAAGGTATTTTGAACTTAGTAATAAAGCTGGATAACTACTAGCAAGGAAATTGAAGGAGAAGATTACACAAAATTTTATCACTAAGATCAAGGATAGCATGAGCAAATTCTTAAATGAATTGGGGTAAATTAGCAAAAGGTTTATAAGATGCTTTATGTCTCGAATAAAAATGTGAAGGAAGAGGACATTGAACAATATCTAAAGGGTACAGAACCGCCTAGCTTGCCAGAGGAGGCTAGAGGAATTTTGAATAGAGAAACGTCCCATAGCGAGGTGTACCAAGTCATTCAGGGACTAGAAATAGGGCTAGATGGGTTCACCGCCAAGTTTCATAAAATGTTTCTCCTTGTAATAATCCAGCCACTAGTGGACATGTTTAATTCTCTGAGGATGGCGGGGCGTAATTTCATCAGATGCTAACTTAGCTGGGATAACCATATTGACGAAAGGGGGAGGGATCCCACGTTACGTGGGTCCTACAGACCAATTTCTCTGATTAATATAAATTTGAAAATTTTAGCTAAAGTACTAAAAGTTAGATTAGGGATGGTGGCTTCTCTTCTTATTCACGGAGATCAATCAGAATTTGTTCCTGGGAGATTAACTTCAGATAACATTAGGTGAGTTTTGGAATCGATTTGGCAGGCACAGCAAGATAATGTACCAGCAGTATTGCTGGCAGTTGACGCGGAAAAAGCCTTCGATAGGGTTCATTGGCCGTTTCTATTTAAAGTATTAGAGAAATGCAGTTGGGAACAGACTTTATTGGGTGGATTCAGTGCTTATACAAGAATCCACGAGCTTGCATTAAGATCAATGGAGGTTATTCTGCCCCATTTGAGGTAAAAAGGGGTACCAGGCAGGGTGGCCCCTTGTCACCATTACTGTTTGCCATAAATTTAGAACCATTTGCAGAAAGGGTTAGATGCAATCCTCAGGTTCGGGGAGTTCAGGTGGGTGACCAAGATTATAAATTATCAATGTTCGTGGACGACTTTATGCTCCTGGTGACTAAGCCAGAAGCCTCGCTTGAAGCTTTGTAGGCAGAGATGAGAACTTTTGGGAAAGTGTCAGGGTTTAAGGTAAATGAGGACAAATCGGAGTTGCTGAATGTTTCGGTACCAGGGGAGAACTTTGTGGGTATGGGTGGAAAGCTTCCATTTAGAATAGCAAAGCACGGGTGAAATATTTGGGGGTAAAAATAGGACCCAGAGTAGATGAGCTGTTTGTGCTCAATTATGATCCTTAGTATCTGGCATACAAAATGATTTGGATAGATGGGACAGGACAGATTTTTCCTGGTTGGAGAAGGTGCTATCATTAAAATGTTGTGCCTCATTTTTATTATTTTTTCCAGACGTTACCAATGGCTGTGCCAGATAGATTCCTGAAAGTGTGGCAACGAAAACTGCTCAGGTTCATCTAGAGACGTAGGCCACCCAGGATTTCTAGATTCTCTTTCAAGAGAAGCTGGGGGGGGGGTGTATCAAACTAACTTTGGGTTTTTTGTTTGTTTGTTTTTTTGGCATCCCAGTTGAATGCTTTAATACACTGGCACAAGGAGGGGGAGCTTAAGCAGTCCAGACTAGGTAAGAACATAAGAACATAAGGTGCTGGGGATCCTCCATTGAAAGTTAGGGCTTGGCAAGGAGGGAGGCCTTTGTTTACTGGTCTTTCCCCTTTTTCTAGTTTGCTCTTGGGGGTCTGTCAAAAGTGGAGGGCAAGGTTGATGAGAGAGAAGCAGGCTTATCATTTAACGTCATTCCTCTTTAATAGGAATTTTGTTCCCGGGACTGAGCAGAAGGAGATGGAAAGGGAAGGGGGCTAACCAGACTGGAGCAGATATGGGATGGGCAGGGTCTGATACCATTTAATAAATTACAGCAAACTTATAAGAACATAAGAACATGCCATACTGGGTCAGACCAAGGGTCTATCAAGCCCAGCATCCTGTTTCCAACAGAGGCCAAACCAGGCCACAAGAACCTGGCAATTACCCAAACACTAAGAAGATCCCATGCTACTGATGCAATTAATAGCAGTGGCTATTCCCTAAGTAAACTTGATTAATAGCCGTTAATGGACTTCTCCTCCAAGAACTTATCCAAACCTTTTTTGAACCCAGCTACACTAACTGCACTAACCACATCCTCTGGCAACAAATTCCAGAGCTTTATTGTGCGTTCAGTGAAAAAGAATTTTCTCCAATTAGTCTTAAATGTGCTACTTGCTAACTTCATGGATTGCCCCTAGTCCTTCTATTATCCGAAAGTGTAAATAACCGAGTCACATCTATTCGTTCAAGACCTCTCATGATCTTAAAGACCTCTATCATATCCCCCCCTCAGCTGTCTCTTCTCCAAGCTGAACAGCCCTAACCTCTTCAGCCTTTCCTCATAGGGGAGCTGTTCCATCCCCTTTATCATTTTGGTTGCCCTTCTCTGTACCTTCTCCATCGAAAGTAAATCATTTTTGAGATGTGGCGACCAGAATTGTACACAGTATTCAAGGTGCGGTCTCACCATGGAGCGATACAGAGGCATTATGACATTTTCCGTTCTATTAACCATTCCCTTCCTAATAATTCCTAACATTCTGTTTGCTTTTTATCCTTTGTTGGAGATTGATCAATTTACTTATAATCAGCAAATTCACTTTTTCTGCACAGCAAAGCTTGGTAATGAGCTAAAAAAGAGCAAAATGCTCTGAACAGTCTGAATGGCTTAAATTCCAGTTTCCAGGCTTTATGCTTTGTTGAATATGGAATTAAAGGTGAAGATGGCATGTCAGATTGCCTGGGAGGCAGATCTGGGGGGGCATCTTGGAAGAGGGACAGTGGGATTGCTGTTTTATAGCCATTAGTAGAAGCTCGGTCTATGCATTAATAAAAGAAAATAAATATCTGAC
The DNA here is from genome assembly GCF_901001135.1 of Rhinatrema bivittatum. Classification (NCBI taxonomy): domain Eukaryota; kingdom Metazoa; phylum Chordata; class Amphibia; order Gymnophiona; family Rhinatrematidae; genus Rhinatrema; species Rhinatrema bivittatum. The sequence goes on from NC_042630.1 coordinate 17,338,173, forward strand.
ACCTGCTAGGTTGTGCAAAATGTTTAAAGTCTCAAGTGATAGATGCTGGAAGGGATGTGGAGCTCTAGGAACATTCTTTCACTTGTGGTGGGAGTGTCCAGAGATTGGGAAGTTATGGGATGAGGTGCTGAGATTTTTTAAGATTATGAGCGGGATTATAGTATCCAAGGACTCTAAAATGTGCCTATTGAATATATCAGCTGATGTGGGGAACAAGAGTCACCAAAGATTGATGCTACAGGTCGTCACAGTTGCACATTGTTAGATTGCTTATTGGTGGCGCAGGCAATTTGTTCCTTCAATGGCCGAAGTGTGCACCAGAATTTAGAGAGATTATATGGGGAAGCTAAACCATGAAAAATGATAGGATGGCTAAGTTTGAGAAAGTCTGGGATCCGTATATACAATGGAAGAATGCAGAGGTGATGTAATTGAGAGTGGGGTTTGGTTGGGCAGGGTGGGGGTATAGAGAATTCAACTATCGGGGAGGGAGGGATGAAATAAGAACCACAGGGTGATGTGTTAATGTTGTTCATGCTTTTCTGTTTTTGTTGACCTGAGGTCTAGATTTCTATTTATACTTGAATAAGTTGGTGTTTGGTTGATGTAATTTGACATCATCAATGGCTAATTGTAATATCTGTGTTATGGATATTACCTGTCAATAAAACTTTAATTATAAAGAAAAATTGATGGCAGGATGAATGCAGCATCTTATCAGAAATATTGGAAGAGAATTTGCATTCATCATTCAGGAAGCTGAACATGGAGCGCACTTGGACTTTCTAACATGATAATGATCCGAAACATAAGGCCAAAATATCTCATCACCATTGAGCCACTTTGGGGAGAACTCAAAGAAGAAATTGTTAATTTCTGTTACTTTACTTCTGTTACACCAATCTAGAACCTATGGGTTATATCTTCTCATCTAGCACACATGGAGACAGAGTTCTTTTATTTTTTTATGACATCAACTATATATGTCATATTTAGAACTAATTCAGCCAGTTTACTACTGTCAAAGCTAAAAAAAACTATAAAAACTAACAAGTACCAATACAAAATAAACTAAAAAACCTTTGCAAGACCTATCTTGCAGTGTCACAGCCTACCAATCTAAGCTTACTTTTTACTTAAAATTGTTCTTGAAGGAAGAAAAGTCAATCCCTCTTTGCAAAAACACAGAAATTAAGAAAATGCCTAAATCAGAAATGTTCTTCAACCTTTTTTATATATATATATATGAATGGAAAGGTTCTGGACTAGTATAGCAGAAGGAAAGAAAATTAACAGATAAGACATAGTTTCTCCTTCCTCTTCCTTCTGCTTGTTGCGTCCGTCAGTCTTTGATGGCTTCGCCCCGCCTACCTCTCTCTACTTGCGGCTCCTCCCGCTCACCTTGGACTGATGGCCGCCACGGCGTCTGCTTGCCGCTCTCTCCGGCGTCCCCGGACCGGCTTTGGTGCTGCCTCCTACCATTCTCCTTCAAGGTACCTCTAGGGCGTGTGCGCACACGCCGCCCTCATCTTTAACTTCACGTTGGCATGAACCTCAGGGGTGTCCCCCTGTTCTGACGTCACGACTCCAGGGTATATTTGCCTACAGTATTTGCTAGCTCATTGAGTTAGCAAAAGGATTCGTACGGATGGGATTCGCTCTCCGTTCCTAAGCTACTCTGCCGCTCCAGCTCTGTCTAGAACTCTTACTACACTTCGGGGTCGCTAACAGGGTACCTGCTCCTCGGGGGCCTCTCTGCTTCTTTCGGGTACTATCAGGAAACGGGTACTCGTTCCTCGAGGGCCCATGTTCCCTGTGTCACTGCCTGCAACCTCTACCCTTCTACTTGGAAGAACTAACTTACAGTCACCATCAGTGAGTACAGAAAACATCTCTCTACAGTACTGCTTTGCCGGAATCAGGTACTCGCTCCTCGAGGGCCTGCTCTCTGCTCCGGTGCCAGACCTCTCGTCTAGTGGAATCTCTGCTACTGCTAGTGAGTACACACACCACTGAGTGGGATCAGGTACTTGCTCCTCGAGGGCCTGCTCTCCCTGTCTCGGAGCTCTCCTAATTCTATTTGGGACTCTGAATGCTAATCTTTTTGTGTGCTCATAACTCTCAGTCTCTTTCCACTACAGCACTGCTCTACACTGTTCCAGCGTTCTGTGAGAGACGCGCCCAGCCGGGCTCCACAAACCTCTACTCACTACTGCCACCTCTGGTGGTTCCATGAACTGTTTAATAAAAGATTCAAATCTGCGTTTGTCTGCCGGAGTTTAGCCTGACACCATGATCCCTCATGGGACTGCCCCCCCGTGGGCGTGGTCAGCTGCCACAGTGTCCAAGGATCCACCCAAACACCATTAACCATAACACTGCTCCACCAGTCTCCAAACCTATGGGAAATTCCAAAGCCCATCTAAGGGTGGGTGGATGACAATCCCACCTTTAAGACTGACAAACCAAAAATGGTGTCTTGTATAGCGAGAAGATCCAACCTACAGTGCTTGCAAATGGCTCCAAAGAGGTCCATGTGGTTGCTTTACAAATCTCCACTGGACTTATTGCTAATCTTTTGGCCCACAATGAAGCCTGTACTCGTGCTGAATGAGCCTTAATCATTTTAAGTACATCTTTAACCACCTAGCAATCGAAGCCTTTGAAGCACATTCTCCCTTTCGTGATCCACAAAAGAGGATAAACAGCCTTTCAGATTTAGGAAAATCCTTAGTTCTCTCAAGGTAAGCTTTTAAATATCTCTTAACATCCAGAAACTTTAATGATTCTAAGTCTTCCTTACATTCCTTCTTGTTAAAGGTAGAAAGAAAAAGACATTACTGGTTCTTACCTGATAATTTTCGTTCCTGTATTACCACAGATCAGTCCAGACTCCTGGGTTGTGCCTCCCTTCCAGCAGATGGAGGCAGAGTGACAATCAGGCGGTAGTGGAGGTCATCAACAGGCACTCTGTGAAATGCCCAAAGGTTGAGATGTGTAGAGAAATAGTTTTGCATTGTTTACGATTTAATATGACCATCAGGGCACGGCATGTGCCCAGAGTAAGTAATGGGGTAGCTGACATGTTTTCAAGTGCTAAATGGGATTTTTGTCACATATAGGTATCGAATGCGAACACGGAGGCTACAACATTCCCGGAGTGCCTATGGAGTACTGGGACATGACCATCAGGGACCTGTTATGTGGAGTGTTAACCCCGACATGGGCTGCTTACTCTCGTGGATACGATCGTGAGCAGGCATTTTTAGGGCGGCTGGGTTGGGTGCCGGGACCTGTACCAGCTAACCTGATGGTTCAATATGTCATAAGGGCAAAGGAAGAAGGGTTGTCCAGAGAAGCAGTAACAAACCATTTTTCAGGAGTTGCCTTTTTTGCAAAAGTGCAGGGGCTGGGGGACCCAACCAGGGTCTTTATGGTGAAGAAGGTTGGGGCAAGAAAGCCCATCAAGCATGAGTTACTTATATGACTGTGGAATGTACTTCCAGCAGTGTGCAAATCTAATTTTGAGGTTCGCCTTTTTAGAGCTTTTTTCGAAGCAATGAGGGTGAGCAAGTTAATCACCAGATCCAAAGCCGATACTGGCCATAATGGCATGCTAATGCAAAATGTGCACATCAGAGATGGGGCAGTGTTTATCTTAATACATCGTTCCAAAATTGGCCAGAAGGGAAGGGGGGGCCATGATATGTTTGAGGCAGGTGGAATCTCAGGGGGCTTCACCTTCTGGTGCATGCTAGCAGTGTTCCACTGACCAGGGATCAGTTTACAGCAGTGCTAAAGGGGGCAATAGCTTACTCGGCCTGGACACGGGGTTAGTTTGGAACTCACTCATTCAGAATCAGCGCTGCAACTAGTGCTGCGAAGGCGAGTTTAAACAAGGGAATCATACAGAAAACAGGTAGACGGAATCTTCCACAGTTCATTTGTACATTAGAACAGCCCCGGATAGCAACTAACATTGCCATTAATTTGTGTTACAGGTGTGCACAACAGGTGAACGACCATCTGGATTGTGGGACACTCCTTCATTCATTGGGGAGTCAGAAAGACACGCGAAAGCCCATACAGGGCACATTTGGGACTGGCACCATGTGGGGTCTACATTGAATGGAATGGCCACCGTAGTTGCGGGAACACCTATTACCCTTGTTGCGTCAGCGCAGGGTGGCTTGCACCTAGCCGGAGGTTATCATCATTCACTTGGGTGGGAAAGATTTAGGCTAATTGGCCTGTAAGCAGCTACTGCAAATGATAAGGGACGATTTCAAGGCGTTATCTATTCTAGTCAAGGGCACCTGCTTGGTTTGGTCCGATGATATACCGCATATGAAATGGGGCAACCTTAAAGCTGTGGAATAGAGGGCACAGGAAGCTGAACAGACAAGCGGGTGCATGGGTCCAGAGATTAGGACGACGCCAGATTCAGCACGTGTGGGCCGCTATGCAATGCGGGGGTCTTTACAGATGTGATCTGATACATTTATCGGATATAGGTCAAGCTCATTCAACAATTCACTGCAAGAGGCGCATTTAAGACTAATTGGGGAAAACTATTTTTCACTCAACGCATAATTAAGCTCTGGAATTTGTTGCCAGAGGATGTGGTTAGTGCAGTTAGTGTAGCTGTGTTTAAAAAGGTTTGGGTAAGTTCTTGGAGGAGAAGTCCATTAACTGCTATTAATCAAGTGGACTTAGGGAATGGCCTCTGCTATTACTGGCATCAGTAACATGGGATCTTCTTGGTGTTTGGATACTTGCCAAGTTCTTGTGGCCTGCTTTGGCCTCTGTTGGAAACAGGATCCTGGGCTTGATGGACCCTTGGTCTGACCCAGCATGGCAATTTCTTATGTTCTTATCCCAAAGGGTTGCACTTCTCTCCACGGGAATGGTAGTCCTCCTGGCTACCTCTGTTACCATCGCATCTACTCTTGGTTGCTGAAAAAGTCAATCCAGCACCTTTGATGGCTTAGGATTCAGCCTATTAAAAACTCTTAGGTGCCTATAGCCAGCCTCAGGGGATTCCCACTCTGACATAATCATAGCTTTGATCTCCAACTACAGAGGAGGTAAAGGCTGTTTTGCGTATGCTTCTCAGGATTGGATCCCAACCTGGAGCCTCCCTAAATTTTTCTTCCTCAAGACGTAATGCAGAAGAAACCTGCAGAATTAATGCTAACATTTCTTCCTTATGGAATAACCTGATCTGTTCCTCTTCATCTTCTCCTAACTGGATCTCATCTTCTTCCAAAGATTCCAGTCCACTACCACCTCTCTCATCCCCAAATCTTAAATGTGGGACAATCCATATCCAGAAAGAGTGATTCAGCTTCCTCTGAATCAAATCTTTTTCTCTTTTGAGATTTTAAAACTTCAGCAGTTGAAATTTCACTCTGACCATGCTCTGCAATGCTGTCTCGTTGTCCTTGGAAAGCACGAAATGCCTGATGTAAGAACTTGAAAAAGTCAGGTGAAAAGGCACTAGCGCTGGTACTAAAGACTTCCTGTTTAGCGTCAAAGAAAATCCAACCCTGGTAGTAATTTGGGAGGTCCCCGACTTAACACCGGACCTGCCTTAATAACAATGCCCCGGGTGACTCAGTCAAGACGGCCATTGCGTCCAAGTCAGCTATTAGAACGGCTGCCGCTAAAGGCTCTCGAGAGGTTAAAGTTGCTCTGGGGGAAGGCTTTTGTTTAGCTGAAACCTCAACAGAAGGAATTTTCTTAGCAGTAAAAGAAAATTATTATTTACCTGCTAATTTTCGTTCCTGTAGTACCATGGATCAGTCCAGACAGTGGGTTATGTCCCCAATCCAGCAGATGGAGTCAGCACAAGCTTTGAGGGGGCGTATCCATATATACTACTACCCCCTCTGCAGGAGTTCAGTATCGAGTATATCAAAGCCCGAGTAGAAAAACCGAACCCCTTAACGGATCAAGTAGAAAAAGGAACCGGCAACGAAGCCGTGCAACTATAATAACTAGAACTGCAAAGATCCTACCAACGGGTAGGAAGCTTTATAAACACAGGAAGACAACCTACACAGTAAGACAACCTGTGGGGAACTGCGAGAAGCAGTAAAAGCTGAAGACGTTAGAAAGGACAGCCACAGAAAAGGAGCCGAGCAGGCAGAGAACCCAGACGCGGTGGGCGTCTGGACTGATCCATGGTACTACAGGAACGAAAATTAGCAGGTAAATAATAATTTTCTTTTCCCTGTACGTACCTGGATCAGTCCAGACAGTGGGATGTACCCAAGCTTCCCTAAATCGGGTGGGGTCCTGCGAGGCCTGCTCGGAGAACCTGCTCGCCAAAATGCCCAGAGACTGGAGAGGCGAGAGGTAGGCGATAGTGCCTCGAGAACGTATATAACGATTTCCAGGTGGCTGCGCAACAGATTTCTCGAGAAGAGACCGAGCGAGCCTCCGCCCAGGAGGCCGCCTGAGAACACGTAGAGTGCGCGACAATGCCGGGTGAGGGAGACCGCCCCACCCCAATGTAGGAAGCCGCAATGCCAGCCGTCAGCCATCCGGCAATCGTCGTCTTGGAGGCCCGGGACCCCTTCTTGGGCCAGCCCTAAGGACGAAGAGATGGTCAGACGTCCAGAAATCATTCGTAGCTGCCAGATAGAGACGCAGAGTGCGCTTGACATCCAAGAGTCGTAGAGACTTCGGCTCGGAAGACGAGAAGGACGGCAGTTCCACCGTCTGATTCACATGAAACGCAGACACCCCCTTCGGGAGAAATGATGGAATGGCGTGGAGGAAAACTCCAAAGTCGGAGAAACGCAGATAAGGTTCTCTACACGAGAGTGCCTACAGTTCCGATATGCGACGAGCGGAACAGATTGTCACCAGAAAACACTGTCTGAAGGGTGAGATCCTTAAGCGTTGCACTCCTCAGTGGCTCGAGGTTGAGACTCCAGGAGGGCCAAGGATCCCGCAACGGAGGCCGCAGGTGTGGGACACCCTTGAGGAAAAACGAACAATGTCCGGGGGCTGCCGCAGAGAGCCCCCATCGCGCAATAGCGAACCAAGGGCGGCCACCTGGACCCGTAGGGGATTATAGGCGAGCCCCTTGTCCACCCCCGCATGTCGGAATTGAAGGATGTAAGGAACAGAAGCCTTAGTTGGGCCCGTGTTCTGGCTGGAACACCACGCCTCGAACACCTTCCAGACTCGAACATAGGCTACCGACGTCGACGTCTTTCGCGCACTCAACAACGTGGACACTACTGCCTCCTGGTAGCCTCGGGGCCAGAGGCGGCGCCTCTCAAAAGCCAAGCTGCCAGGCAGAAGGATTCTGCCTGCTCGAAAAATACTGGACCCTGATGCAAGAGGCGGGAGAAACGTCCTAGTCGTATGGGTCCATCGAGGACCAGCTGTAGCAGGTCCGCAACCCAGGGACGCCTGGGCCATTCTGGTGCGACGAAAACCACAGCCCCCTGAAGAGCCTCTATTCTGCGGAGTGTTCTGCCCACCAGTGGCCACGATGGGAATGCGTAGAGAAGGAGATGGGGCGGCCCCGGGAGCACTAGGGCATCGACTCCCTCCGCACCTCGCTCTCTGCGGCGACTGAAGAAATTGGGAGCCTTGGCGTTTTGCGTGGACCCCATCAGATCCAGGTGGGGGGTCCCCCACCGATGGACAAGCAGTTGCATCGCATCATCGGATAGTGACCATTCCCCGGGATCCAGTAGTTGACGACCGAGGAAATCCGCCTAGAAGCCGCTCTGGCCACAGCATCAACATCGCTGCCTCGAGCGCGAGGGGCCTATATCAACCTCCTTGTCGGTTGATATAGGCCACGGTGGTTGCGTTGTCGGATAATATCCTGGCCTCCCGGTGCCGAGGAAGTGGCAGGAAGTGTCGTAGAGCCAGTCTGACCGCTCTGGTCTCCAGACGATTGATGGACCATTTCGACTCCACCTCGGACCACGTCCCCTGCGTGGAGCTGCGGTCGCACACGGTTCCCCAGCCGCCGAGACTGGCGTCGGTGGTAACTACCACCCAATTTGGGAGATCGAGGGACACGCCGCGAGCCAGATTCGCCGGATCCAACCACCAGCTCAGACTGTTCCTGGCCGCTTGCGGCAGAGGGGGAATCACCTGGTAGTCCTGCGAGAGCGGTTTGCAACAGGAGAGAAGAGCTCTCTGTAGAGGTAGGAGGCGCGCAAACGCCCAAGGGACCATGTCGATGGTGGAGCCCATCACCCCCAGGAGCTGAGACGGGTGTCGAAGGTCGCCCCCAAAAGTCCGAAGGTCGCCCCCAAAAGTCCAAGCACTGCGAGGGCACGAGGGAGCTCATGGAGAAAATTCACCACCCATTCCAGGGACTGCAGGAACTGTACTACCCTGGCCACCGCTGCCTGTCCGTGGCGGAAAGACTTCGCTCGAACGAGCCAATCGTCCAGATAAGGATGGACTAGAATGCCTTCCTTCCGAAGGGCAGCCGCCACCCCTACCGTGATCCTGGCAAAAGTGCGCGGAGCCGTCGCCAACCCGAACGGGAGGGCTATGAATTGGAAATGCTGGTCCAGAATCTTGACCCTGAGAGTACGCTGATGTTCCCGGTGGACGGGAATGTGCAGGTAGGCCTCCGTCAGATCCAAGGAGGCTAGGAACTCCGCCGCGATCACAGACCGCAGTGTTTCCATGCGGAACCGGACCACCCGGAGGGACTTGTTGGCCTCCTTGAGATCCAGGATGGGCCGGTAGGAACCGTCCTTCTTTGGCACCACAAAGTAAATTGAATAATGGCCCAAGTCCACCTCTCAGAAGGGCACGGGCGCAATAGCGCCTATCTCCTGACGCCTGTCCAGCCTTAACTGCACCGCCCATCGCTTGGGACCCGATCCGCAGGGGGAGAAGATGAACCGTCCCTGCGGAGCGCGGACAAACTCCAAAGCGTAGCCGCGTCCTATGGTGTCCAGGACCCACTGGTATGAGGCGATGTGCGCCCACTCCTTGTAGAACAACGCCAGCCGACTCCCAATTCTGGGAACGGCGGAGTGGGCGAGCCTGACAACATTGTGAGGACTTGGGAAAGGGAGGTCCCGTCCCGGGGGTGGAGCGGGCGGGCCGGCGCCCACGAAAGGAGCGCGACCAGGGCTGAGACCTGGGGGCGGAGGGCCAGGAGCCCGCCGGTCTGTAGTTCCTGTAGCGTCGTTGAGCCCTGGCTCTGGTCCGGGACGAAGAAAAAAACGCCCTAGAAGACCGGTATCTGTCCTCTGGCAGACGATGAACCGCCTTTCCCCCCAGGGACTTGATGATCTGATCCAAATCCTCCCCGAAGAGGAACTTACCCCTGACAGGCAGGGAGCCCCGACTTGACTTGGAGGACGTATCCGCCGCCCAGTTGCGAAGCCACAGCAAACATCTGGCCGCTACCACCGAAGCCATGGATCGTGCCAGCACCCGAAACAGGTCGTACGAGGCATCTACCCCGTACGACACCGCTGCTTCCAGCCTATCCGCCGGGGCGGCCTCCTCGGGAGGAAGGGCCTGGGAGGTGAGGAGTTGCTGCACCCAGAGGAGGCTTGCCCGCTGGGCAAGGGAACTGCACATCACTGCTCGCATACCCAGCGTGGAGACCTCGAAGACCCTTTTGAGTAAAACTTCCAACTTGCGATCGTGCGTATCCCGCAGGGCCGCGCCTCCCGTCACTGGGATCGTCGTCCTCTTCGTGACCGCCGACACCGCGGAGTCCACCTTTAGTGCCTAGATCCAGGAAACTTCCGGCAGTGGATACAACTTTTCCATGGGCCGTCCGACCTTCAAGTAAGCCTCCAGAGCGTCCCATTCCCTAGTGAGAAGCTGGAGGAAAGAGTCGAGGATGGGAAAGCCCGGGCCCTCGGCCGAGGAGCCGCCAGGACCGGATCCCCCTTCTTTGACGAGGTGACAACCGCAGGCGCTACAGGCGCGGGCGGATCCGGCGGCGGACCCAGATCCAGCTCCTGGATAATCAGCGGGATAAGGTCGTCTAGCTCTTCCGTCCGGAAGAGGCGAAGCGGGCGCGGGTCATTCCCTTCCGGCGTGGAGTCCGCCTGGTCCATGGCCGCAACATCAGGGTCAGAAGCCGCCGGGCCTGGCACCGCTCCCCCCGGCCCCGGGGGGGAGGTCGCGCCCGGACGGGGGTGGGGGCCCCCACGCCCGCCAAGACGGGGGGGGCCTGAGAAGCAGTCGCCATCCGAGGAGCCGTAGCCGGGGGAGGCCCCGCAGGTGCGTCCAGCCCCTGCAAATATGCCGCAGAATAAATTCCGGGGAAAACGCCGGCCTGCCCGAGGGGGCCCCGGACGAAGGAGAGGCCGTGGTACCCTGCCCCGGCGGACCCGGTTCCGGTACCAGGGTCGGTGGGAAGCCGTAACCGCATCCCTATCCTCCAGCGCTCCCTGAGTTCCCTCAGGGCGCTGTGTGTGTAAGATGGCCGCCGTTCCCGCCAGGAATGGGGGAGGGGCCGGCCTACGCTGCCCGGGCAAACTGGAAAGGAAGGCAAAATCGGCGAGGGACTGCGAGGTGCCCTCCTCCCGGGAAGGCACCGAGCGTCCCCGCAGGCTGAGCAGCGCGACGGCCGCGGCATCGGAAGCGCGTGGCAGCAGAAACGGCATCGAAAAACAGCCTCAATTAAGCCTTGAGCCTCGGGGGGGCCACGAGAGAGCGAAAAACGGCACCGCGGGGGGGCCCGGTCGGCCTGCACTGCCCGCCGGATGAATCTCCAAGTGCCGCGGGGGGGCCCTCCTGGCCGCACAACCCGCCGAAAACGTGCTCCCTGCCTGAAGAACGGCGCCGCGGGGGGGCCCGGTCGGCCTGCACTGCCCGCCGGATGAAGCTCCAAGTGCCGCGGGGGGGCCCTCCTGGCCGCACAACCCGCCGAAACCGTCCTCCCTGCCTGCCACAGCAGCCCCTAAGGAGCTGCAAAATGGCCGCCGGCAAGAAATTCAGCGCGGAGAGGCCGGCTCCACCGGCATCCGCGAGGCACCGGAGGTTGGAGAGCTGCAAAGGAAAAGAAACACAGCAAATCCAAAACTTACCCCGTCCAAAACGCAGCACAGGCAAGAGAGAGGACACAGAGGGTAAGAGAAAAACAGCTCTCTAAAAGAGAAACTTTTTTTTTTTTTTTTTAAATACAACAACTTGATCCAAAACAAGACAAGTAGGCAGAAGCCAAAGCGAAAATCAGAAAGAAAAACACAGGGAAAAACCTATAGCAATGGGAGAATCCCAGGATACCCTACTCGCATCTGCTGGAGTCAGAAGATACTGAACTCCTGCAGAGGGGGTAGTAGTATATATGGATACGCCCCCTCAAAGCTTGTGCTGACTCCATCTGCTGGATTGGGGACATAACCCACTGTCTGGACTGATCCAGGTACGTACAGGGAACAGTGGCCTTAGCCAATTCCAGAGAATTAGATTTACCGCAGCAAAACTGAGCACAGATTCCCTTCAGTTGAAGTGCGCTTAGCCCCACAAGCACCGCAGCGATGACTCTATTCAGACATCGCATCAGCTTAAATAGTTCTCAGCTGTAACAGAGCAAGCGGCTTACAAAGAGGTGAGTAAATACTTAAATTGCTTAAAAATCACCGACAAACGTAGACAGTAGGTCTCAACCTTGCCGAAAACAGGAAGGGAGCAGGCAAAACAAATTACTGTCATTAGGGCTTGCTTCACTGAAGGAGCAACATCCACAGGGGCATGGCCCAAATCTACAGCCTTAAATGCACTTAAACAATAGTAAGAGGGCTGAATATCAAAAAAAAATAAACTTTCAGCTCAGGAAGAGTTGAGTTCAAACGTCCATCCAGCGGCTGGAGGCAAAGACCACTGGCTGAATTAGTTCTCCATATGACATATATAGTTGGTGAAGTCTGCCTCCATGTGTGCTGAATGAGAGGATATAACCCATAGGTTCAGGACTGGAAGAGCAGAAAGAAAAGGAATGTGCAAGTTCATGCGAGACAACCAAAGAATTGACAGGGTCTGGAGGGTTTTTGCCAAGCGGGATGGGCAGCTTTACCCCATGAGAAAATAAAAGGTCTCATTCACAGCTATCGCAAAAGGGGGCAATACACAATATTAAGAACTAAGGGTGTGCCAACTTTTAAAAAGGACCATTTTATTATTTCCTTTATTGCTATGGTTTGTTTAACGATTGTGCTTTTCTGTGATGCATATGCATAATAGTTTAATTTGAAACACATTGAAAATATCAGACATGTTTTCTTACAATGCTACAAATCTTACAAATTCTGTCAGGGGTATGTAAACTTATGAGCACAACTATACTTTGCCTCTACTGATACCAGTCTATTTCCAGCTAGGCTGTTTGTTTTATTAATCTGTAAATTTCTCTCATTTCTCCTTTGATTGGCACTATTTATATATACTGTATATTTTAGTTCTGTAATATTGTCTTGTTTTATGAGAGCAGTGAGGTCTCTCTAGATGTCTGCCCAATGCATACATGAATGTCTTGGAAGTTAAACTTTGAGAAGAACCCCCACAAGACGTCTACGTACTGTAAGAGACACATTCAGGTTACTATTGCTGACGCCGGAGGAGCCTCTTACACTAGAATTCCTCCTAATCAAGATGACTCCATTCTGGCTAATTCATGTATACCATTTACGCAACTAAAAAAAAAAAACCCCACACACAAACCAAGTCCCTACCTCAACCCTCTTCCCCATGCAGACCAGATCTGTGTACGCCTATCCTGACACCATTGGCTGGACAAATATGGAGGGGGTATTCACTTGCTGTTTATCCGTCTGCTATACATGAACTCGTGAACTAGAAAGCAGGCAGCTAGATTCCACTCACTTTCCAGACGCTGCACCAGCTCCTTGTCCTTCACTGCTATCTCCGGCTGTACGTTCATGATCTCAATGGGGATGTAGAGAACGGTGTGACCCTCCAGCTTGTGACACGTGTCTGAGATAGCAAGAGGGGGAGAAGAAATTTTTTTTTAAATCTTGAGCCAATTAAAACAAGACAATGAAGTTATGTAGCAGATGACAGCAGATAAAGACCAATTGGCCCAACCATACTGCTAAGGATGTATCCCAGCTGCCAGCTACAGGATATGACTACATGAAAAACACTATTCTTTATCTAAGTCAAGATTTGTTGTCACAGGACCAGCGCCATCCCTGCCGAAGAGCCTTCACTGACAGAGAGACACCGGGAGCAGCGCAAGTCCCGAGACAAGCTCGCAGCCACACAGGGAGTAACTGAGCTCCTTGGGCATGTCGGCAGAAAAGAAACCGCGAACCACGCGGGAAGAAGCCGAATGAGGGAGGGACAGGGCAGAGACCCCTCCGGGAACCGCCAGCAAGAAAGAGAGAGGAGAAGAGACCCCTGAGCCGCCTCCCTGCACTGCCAACAAGATGAAAACTAAGGCAGAGAGAAAAAGAAGAAACTCCCAATTTTTTTTTTAAACAAACTTTAAACGCTGAAAAGGAAAGCAAAACAGCTTATCTGGAGCCTTGACTCAGGTTCTCTCTCTCTCCTCGAGCCCGGACGGGGAGGGAACTGGACCACCAGCTATCCAGCTCCGGTGTGGGGAAAATGGAGCAATTTGGGTCGCCAGCCCTACTACTAGGAGGGTGGTCCCAGCAGGACCTGCCAACCTCCTAGGAGGGAAAATCTCCTTAGACTTCTTTCCTAATATTTTATTTTTTTTATTTTTTTTTTTTTTTTAAAAGAGGTTCAGAACTGCAGGTTTTGACCTCCTCCATCTGCTGGAGACAGAGAAATACTTAGAGGTTGCAGGTGGTACACCAGGTTATATGCCAGGGGTGTACAAAATCTTATCTGTCTCTATCTGCTGGAAGGGAGGCAAAACCCAGCCGTCTGGACTGATCTGGGTACCTACAGGGAACTGGCTTGCTATGTCCTCGTGATAATACCCGGCCACCACCAACCTGCCAGCACAGACTTGATTGGCTTTTTGGGAATTGTAGCCTGCTGGTTTCCATCCAGCAGTCCTATCTATGGCCTGCAGTTTCACTATTTCATGCTTCCTTTTTTTCTTAGAATCTCTCCCCCCACCATTTCTACTCTTCCAGGGAGTGAAGGGTGGGTTGTTAGCAGTACTGCACCCTAACCTTCTTACCACTGTCCTCCATGTCCCAAGCATGCTTACATTTAGTTTTCATCACCCCTGCTTCTAGATTGTTTCAGGCATCTACTAACCTCTCAGTAAAGAAATATTTTTTTCATGTTTCCTATGAACTTTCCTATCTGCAACTTCAGATCATGACCACTTGACCTTGAAATTGTCTGTGTTCTTTATTGAAGCCTGTCAAACATTTGAATGTTTCTATTATATCTCCCCTTTCCTTCAAGCACATTTTGGAATGTCTTAAGCTTCTCTTTCAGGCCGATACAGTAAAGTGCACGGGAGAGCCAGCGCTCCGAGGCGAGCGTCCGCTCTCCCAACACGCGTCCAGGCTCCTCTCCTGGGCGCGCGATTCAGTATTCAAATGAGGGTCCGCGCTAATAAGGAGGCACTAGGGTCACTAGCGCATCCCTAGCGCCTTATTGGCAGAAGCGGCAGCTGTCAGCGTGTTTGACAGCCGATGCAGGAAAATTAGTTCTTACCTGTTAATTTTCATTCCTGTAGTACCACGGATCAGTCCAGACAGAGGGTTGAGCCTCCTGTCCAGCAGATGGAGACAGACTAAAATGTCCTTTTCTTGTTATCTTTATTCTTATCTGCTTTAACAATGGTTATACTGAAGGGCTTCAGGGTAGGCTCTGTCCTGATATAGGACACCCTTTCAGTTTTGGTCTGTCTCCATCTGCTGGACAGGAGGCTCAACCCATGGTCTGGACTGATCCGGGTACGTACAGGGAATGAATTTTACCGGCGTGGGTTGTTGAATCCGCCGACAGCCACGGGTTCGGAAAACAGACGCCGGCAAAATTGAGCGTCTGTTTTCCGACCCGCAGGCAGATTTTTTTTTTTTTTTTTTGGGGCCTCTGACTTAATATCGCTATGATATTAAGTCGAAGGGTGTACAGAAAAGCAGTTTTTTCTGCTTTTCTGTACACTTGCCTAGTACAGGCAGGAGTTACTTTCTGTATTGAGCATGACTAATAGGCCCATCAACATGCATTTGCATGTAATGTGTGCTATTAGTTTCGGGGGGGGGGGGGGGGTGGCTGCGCGTTTTCCATGCACTATTACCCTTTACTGTATAAGGGGTTATAATAGCACGTCAAAAACGCGTAGCCAAATGGGACTAACTGTGCGCTCAACCTGAGCGCAGCGTTCTGTATTGGCCTGTTTGTAAGGTTTGCGTTGCAGGCTTTGTATTTACTTTTGTAGCATTCCATCCTCTCAATGTCCTCATGATGATCCAGCCTACAAACTGAGCACGGTTTTCAAAGTGGGGTCTCGCTAGTGACCTATATGTAGAAGTTTTATTACCTGTTAATTTTCTTTCCATGAATCCTGCTACACTAGTCCAGACAAGTGGGTTATTCCCTCCTGCCAGCAGATGGAGGCAGAGCATGCAGTTTTCTTTGTGACATCATTACTATTTCTTAGGTGTGGTTCAGCTTAGAGAAAGCAACAAGAAAATAATGTGCGGCAATAACTTAAACTGAACAATACCACTTTAAGCCAAACTGTTAAGTTTTAATGGGTGCACACAACAATAGTGCACTGAATTTAAATATTAGCATATAGAATAAGTAGTTACACAAAGCCCCGACACGGCCGTGTTTCGCGTCAGGCTGCGTCAGGGGGAGGATTCCAAAAGTCTTGAACAGGCTGAAGCTGCGGCTCAAGGCACGGCAGGAACGTAGGTACATCAACAAAGCTTCGGGTCAGGAGGGATCCGGGTAAACCCTTTAAAGGAGTAAAGAGAACCTCGAAAAAATAAATGTCCGGGGATCACCGCGTCAGTAAATCAACATACAGAACCGGAACCGGGGGTCTCTCGGATATGTACAAAGTGCATACGCGGTCAGCAAACCATCAATTAAATTAGGCAGTAGCACCCGGCATCTTCAAAACAACAAAGACTTGTAAGGGAAAAACTTTGAAGACTCAGACAGATATTATCGCGGCGTCCCGAAGCTTTGTTGGTTTAAAGTGGTATTGTTCAGTTTAAGTTATTGCCGCACATTATTATCTTGTTGCTTTCTCTAAATGTGTGTGCCCTTTACACCTCTCTCCCTGTCAGCTTAGAGAAAACCACTATTCCTATGACAAAGCTCTGAACAGATGATAAACAAGAAAAACATTCAAAACTGGTTAAAAAAAAATGTTTTCAAGAAATCTGAGAGAGAAGATCCTCAAATCACACTATCTGTCCGCACCCTGAGAAAAAAATAGCAGGAAAATATATCAGAAGGATAGATAGTAGATAAAAGTCTGAGACAAGGAAAAAAATATTCCCCCATAGCAAATATGTTTTAACATAGTGACATAGTAAATAACAGCAGAAAAAGACCCCCGTGGTCTATCCAGCAAAATGTTTTCCTTCTTTCTTTTAGTGCAGTAACTGCCTTGTCGGGCATGTTACCCCCATGCCTTCTGTTAGAGGTAATAACTGCCACTCCATGCAGGTTACGAACTTTAGTCGTTAGGCATCCTCTGTATTTATCCCATGCCCTTTTGAATTTCATTACTGCTCATGTCTTCACCCCCTTTTCTGGGAGTACATTTCATGAATCCATCATCCTTTCCGTGAATTTCTTAACATTATTCCGGAGTCTACCTCCTTAGAGTTTCATATCATGACCCCTAGTTCTACAGCTTTCTTTCCATCACAAAAGGTTTGATTCTTGTATATCATTAATACCTTTCAGGCATTTAAAAGTCTGTATCATATCTCCCCTGTCTCTCCTCTCCTCCATATATTTAGGTCCTCACCATTTTGGTTGCCTTTCTCTGGACCGCTTTCTTTTTGTCTCTATCCTTATTGAGATATGGCCTCCAGAACTGAACACAGTACTCCAGGTGGGGCCTCACCAATGACCTATACAGAGGCATTATCACCTCCTTTTTCCTGCTGGTTATGTATCTCTTTATGCAGTTTAGGATTCCTCTAGATGTTGTCACCACCACCTCTTCACTCTTATTATGACCCAAGGTCCCAGGAGGATCCTAAACTGATATAGCAGGATTTAAGGAAAGAAAATTAATAGGTAATAAAATTTCTCTTTCCATTTCATCCTGCTACACCAGTTCACACAAGTGGGAAGTACCAAAGCCCAACTAATCTGAGAGGGAGGAAGTACTCTAAGAACATCAGCTCCATAGGCTGAGTCTTCCTTAGCAAGAACATCAGATCTGCAATGTTTAGCAAAAGAATGAAATTACCAAGCAGCCATCTTACAAATGTCCTCAGTCACTATAGCTGTCTCTGCCTAGGAAGAAGACTCGGCCCTAACACAATGAGCTTGAATATTCTCAGGAGCTAATACACTGTGAGCAAATATACTGAAGATATATTGTATCCTTGATCCACCTCACCAGAATTGCTTTAGAGGTCACTTCACACTTTCACGGCCCTCAGAACAAAACAATCTCTGTCCCACAGAAGGAAGTCATGATCGCCAAATATCTGATGAGAACCCAATGAACATCTAAAAATTTCAAAAGATTTGTTGCTGTTTTGACACTTTTTTTTTTTTTTTTTTTAAAGAAGGCAGGCAAAAAAATCGACTGAAATGAAACACCAACATTACCTTCAGTAGAAAGGAAGGGACAAGATGAAAAAACACTGATGCCACCAAGAAAACTACCTTTACGGTGAGATCTTACATAGTAGCCCTTCTAAGAGGCATGAATGGAGCCGCACACACACCCTTAAGGAACAAGTTAAGGCTCCACAAGGGACACAACTTCTGAACTGGAGGACACAAATGCTTTGCTCCCCGGAGAAAACGCACCACATCTGGATGTGCAGCTAGAGCCGCCACATGAACTCTGAGGGAGTTAAAGGCCAAACCCGTCACCAACCCTCTTTGCAAGAAAGTCAGAAGATGTGCTATGGATGCCCAAATAGGTTCAACTCCCTGCTCCGCGCACCAAGCCTCAGAAACTCTCCAGAACCTCATAAACGCCAAGGAGGTGGAAGTCTTTCTAGCTTGTAACAGAGTGGAAATGACATCCTCAGAATATCCTCTCTCCCTTAAGCGTTTCTTCTCAAAAGCCAAGCCTCAAGACAGAAGCAAGCCGCCTGATCTGAAAATATGGGATCTTGGTGCAGACGTTTTGGTAGATGAGCGAGCCTCAATGGCCTGTCCACTGCTAAATTGATCAGATCTGCAAAACATGGTTGCCGAGGCCACTCCACAGCCACTAGAATCAAGTCTCCTGGATGAATCTCTACAGACCACAATATTTTGCCACAAGCAGCCATGGCAGAAACACGTATAGGAGAATCTTCCGCGGACAAAGAAAAATCAAGGCATCGACTCCCTTCTGCTCCACATTCCCTTCTGCAACTGAAGAATTGCAGTGCCTTGGCATCTCGCTGAATTGCCATTAAGTCCATGTGGGGTCTGCCCAATCTGTAATGGATTAGACGCATTGCTTCCTCTGACAACTCCCATTCTCCAGGATCCAGCTGTTGTCAGCTGAGAAAATCTGCTTGCACATTGTCTATTCCGGCTATGTGAGAAGCTACTAGTAATGCCAAATGCTGCTCTGCCCAGCGAATCAACTCTTGGGCTTCCCAAGCCACCGCTCGACTTTTGGTACTACCCTGTCAGTTGATGTAAGTCACCATTGTCGCATTGTCTGACAAGACTCTCACTGGCCACCTGCGCAAAAGGGGTAGAAAGGCACACAGCCTGAACCACCCCACTCTTGTCTCTAAGCAATTGATAGACCACAATGCTTCCTCTGCCGACCACTGGCCCTGCGCTGACTGAGCTTGGCATACAGCTCCTCATCCGCAAAGACTGGCATCGGTGGTAACAACTATCCACTCCGGAATTTCCAAGTCCACTCTGCAACCCAACTGGTCCGGACCAAGCCACCATGAGAGACTGGACCTGGCCAGCTCCATAAGAGGAGGTGGAAGGTGAAACTGCTCTGACAACGGGTTCCACTGGGAGAGCAACGCAGACTACAGAGGTCTCATATGAGCAAACGCCCAAGGAACCAGTTCCAAAGTAGAAACCATGAAACCGAGAACTTGCAAGTAATCCCAGATCCTGGGCACCGCTTTCTCTAACAAACTGTGAATGTGCATCTGCAATTTACAAATGCATTCCTTGGTGAGAAACACCTTCCCCACCTTGGTATTGAAATGTGCCCCCAGAAACTCCAACACCTGAGAAGGGGAAAGATGACTCTTTGACAGATTTACTACCCAACCCAGGGATCTCAACCGCTGCAGCACCAACTCCACTATCTACCTGCACAGGACCTCTGACTTTGCTTGAATAAGCCAATCATCCAGATATGGGTGAACTAGGATACCCTCCTGCCTGAGCCACCACTGCCTCCACAACTTTGATAAAGGTCCTTAGAGTTGTCGCCAAACCGAATGGAAGGGTGAAAAATTGAAAACGCGTCCTTAGGATCATGAACCAGAGGAATAGCTGATGGTCCAGCTGGATTGCTATGTGCAAGTACGCCTTGGTCAAATCCAGGGAAGCCAAGAACTCTCCCTTGCACACCGCTGCAATAACAGAGCACAGTCTTCATCTGGAAACGAGGAACTTTGAGAGCCCTGTTTACTTTCTTTAGGTCCAAAATTGGGTGAATAGTTCCCTCCTTCTTTGGTACCATGAAATAAATGGAATATCGTCCCATCCCTTGTTTCTCTAGGGGGACGAGAACAATGATCTCCAGCATCTGTAAGTGGCTGATGGTTTCCTGCACCACCCGCCTTTTTGCCACAGAAGCACAAGGAGAGACCATGAATAAGTCCTTTAATGGACGGGCAAATTCTAAAGCGTAACCTTGCCTTATCACACTTAAGACCCACTGGTCGGAGAGATTCAAGACGGCGGACAGGTTGTGTGATGAGGAGGCTCCGTGTATGCTGAAAGTTTTTTGCTTGCAAATATAGAGAAATCGCTTGGAAGAGCTGGCTTACCTCTTCTTTATCCTGTATGGGATGAAAGTGAAAACCTAGGATGGTGTCTTTCCTTGTGCTCCCCCTGGGTCATCTGACATCGTTCGATTACATTTGGGACATTTCTTAAAACCTGTGAACTCAAAAAGAATTTTTCTACTCACCGGCCAATGAAGAGAGACCCCGATGTGGGAATGAGAAAAAGTGATATTTTAATCTGTTTTTTAGACAGAGTTGTGTGCAGCGCGGAAAAACGAAGACTGAAGGGAGACCCCTTTGACAGAAAGTTTTCCATGATAGGGCTCCGTCAGTGACGTCACCCATATGTGAGGACTAGCATCCTGCTTGATCTGGGATAAATACAGTGCCTGCAAGAACCCCAGGAGGCTGCAGAGTCGCCACTAAACCAACGTGTTATTGTGCGAGCTCGGTGGGGAGCAGCTGGGCGGAACCGGCAGAGCTTAGTCCAACTACGACCTTTGGACAGCCAGGCAGAGAAGGCTTACAAGAGCAAGCAGGAGGAAACCAGGAAAGAAAGATCGAGGTGGAAGATCTTGGAGACTTTCTACAATTCCCAGCTCTAATTCCTGTTCAAAAACTGGGTGAGATATCTTTAAACTCTATTTGGGACACCATTGCTGAAATGTGGAGCTTTATTTCACAGCAATTATCCCCTATTGTTCAAAATTACAAGGAGATAGAAAAAAAGTTTTGGTTTTGGAAAATAACACTATTGACTTAAGTCAACAGCTTACAGCTATTCGAGTTCAATCTAACTCGGTACAACAAACTCAGCAAGCCCTTGAAAAACAGAACACTGTTATGACATTAAAAACTGAGAGTTTGGAGAATACTATCAGAAACAGAAATATTAGAATAATACATTTCCCTAAAGTGCCATTAATCTCCCCCAGGGATATGTTTAAAAAATATCTGACTGAAATCTTGCAAGTTCCTGAAAACGCTGTACCACTGATTTAAAAAATGTATTATCTACCTCCATTCAGAAGGGAGACTGAGGGAGCACAAGCAGGAAACATGGAAGTTCTACAACCTACTCAGGAGACTTCAGTGGATATTAGTACATTGTTGGAAACATCTAACACTGAAATGGCAGTCCCTACAACATTAATTGTAACTCTGGTTCTTGAGCCGGATAGAGACTGGATAATGAGACTGTTCTTTAGACACAGAACAGAAACCTTTATGCAGTTAAAAGTAAAAATGTTCCCAGATGTGTCTAAATTAACCCAGAGAAAGCGTAAACAATTTTTGTTATTAAGATCACAAGTTCAGCAGGTTGGGGGAGTATTTTTTCTAAAATTTCCCTGTAAATGCTTGGTGAAATACCAAGGAAATTCCTTTATTTTATTTTTTTTAATCCCCACAGCTGACACAATTCCTAATTGGTAAAACTATACCAGCTAACCTTCCTGATAATCCTTAGTGCTGTAATTGTAAGCCAATAGTTCCAATATACATTTTGGCTAAAGCTCAACCTACTGTTATTGCTTCTATATTGTAATATTGATATATACTTATCCTTGAGTTGTGTATTTGAATCTCTCTCATATTGAGGACTTAAGCAGCATTGAGTATTTTTTTCTTTTACTATTTTTTCCTCCATTTTTCTTTCTCAATAGTATTGAGTTAGATATTGTGTAATACCAATATTAGATTGCAATCAAGTCTAATCTTGTCTGTATTTGTTTAAAAAGCATAAATAAATAAAAATTAAAAAAAAAAGACCCACTGGTCCGATGTAATCTTGGCCCACTCCTCGTAAAAAAAAAAACAAGAAAGAGTCAACCTACCCCCTAAGACCGGAACTGAGGACTGGGCCGGCCTCTCTTCATTGGGTGGACTTGGCTCCACCACCACCCTAGCTTGAGCCATCTCTGTTCGGCTTTCGACCTTGAAAGGACTGGTTCCAGGACTGCTGCCTCCCCGAGGTCTGTCTCCTATTAAAGCCTTACTCTGCCAAAAAACGCCTATTCCCTCTGAACCGAGAATGCAGAGGAAAGCATGCTTTCTCCCCTTTCGGTTTATCCT
Organism: Rhinatrema bivittatum; assembly: GCF_901001135.1. Lineage (NCBI taxonomy): Eukaryota > Metazoa > Chordata > Amphibia > Gymnophiona > Rhinatrematidae > Rhinatrema > Rhinatrema bivittatum. The sequence goes on from NC_042630.1 coordinate 17,360,297, forward strand.
CAGGCAATTTATGGCCTTTATTCTCTCCCAGATGTTTTATCAGCTCCTCCAAGTAGCACTCTTAACTGAGACTTGGTCAAAACATCTGTTCTACTGTAGAGTTCTACTGTACATCTGTTCTACTGTACAGTTGTTCTACTGTAAACCGGGGTGAAGGCTAACTGCTAAACCTCGATATATAAAAGCACCGAAATAAATAAATAAAAAAATCTGTTCCTTTGGAGGTTTTTTGGGTTTTTTTAAAACTAGTTTCCAGACTGCCGGATTTGCACCCCTATCATCTGCTGGAGAAAAGAAATACTGAGGGACTGCAAGTGGCACACCAGGTTATGTGGCACTGTCAGCAAAACTCTCTCTGTCTCCATCTGCAAAACCCAGGAGTCTGGACTGAACTGGGTACATACAGGGAATGTTGTTTACCTGCCAACCAGTCACAGTATCAAGCCCTGGGGTATCCCACTGGTCACTTTACCTCTCCAAAGTGGATTCTATTGACCACCACTCTGCAGCCTGCCATTCAACCAGCTCCTCACCCAGTTTATAACTTCCTGGCCTACTCCCATTCTGCCCAGCTTCCTTATTGTAAGTGGAACACTGTCAAAAGCCCAATATCTACCACACCTCCTGGATCCATCACTTTTGACACCTCACTAAAGAACTCAATCCAGTTTGTCTGATGGGAACCCATCGAGATCTATATTCAAAGGGATTTTTCCAGCTACATTTGAATTTAGCTAGACAAACCCCAAGTTTTGAATTTCCCTCCCTGTAGAACGGGTAAGTTTCAGTCAAGTAAGGGACTGCCCAGTAAAAGAAAGTGTGGGCGCATTCCAGGGGCAGGTTTGCAGATATTCAGTATTAGCCAGCTAAGAGAGCAGGTCTAAGCTCATCTGAATAACGTTGTGTCCCCACGTTTACCCAGGTAACTTGCCATTCACTGCCTCACTCAAAAGATTTTACGTTGTTTGGTGTCTTTTATCTTTAGTAGTGTCTCCATAGGATTTCCTTATTACTGAAGTTAGGTGAATGGGTCTGTTGTTACCTGCCTCCTACTTGTTCCCACTTATGTGTAGCAGGACCACATTTGCTCTCTTCCAGTCATTCACAACCTTCCTCATCAAAGACAAGATAAACAGCTGAAAGGGGAGCAATCAGTGCTTCCTTTAGCGCTTTTAGTATCCTGGCGTTTACACCTCCAGGTCCCATGGCCTTATCCACGCTCATCTGTGTAAGTGCTTCAAGTACTTCCTCCTCTATAATTTGGTGTGTAATCATTTCACATTTATCTGTGCTGTTTCCCCAGCTTAGATCCATAACCTTCCTCTTCTTCCATAAATACTGGTCCTCCTCAACACAAATCCCACTTTGTCCTTTTATTACTTCTCCCTTATATATTTATAGAAGAATTTATTGCTACCTTGTATCAATTGGGCAATTTTTTTTCTTCCATTTGGGGGTTTTGCTGTACTAATAACCCTGCCTACCTCCCTTTGTTTTTCCAGATAATTCTACCTGTCTTTCTCCATGTGTGTTTTTATTTTTGTATTTTTTGCCATCATCATTTCTGCTATCTCCTTGGAGAACTACATCAGTCTCTTTTCTTCTCTTGTTAACCTGCCTTATACAAAGATTTATTGCCTTTTCAGTGCTTCCTTTTATTGTCGACCAAAGTTTCTCAGTTCCCATTAGCTCTCAGAATCCAAGCAGGGCCTCCTCAACACTATCATTATCATTCATTCTCTTGAAGTCTTGCAGTTTAATGTTGGACCACACAATATAGTGTTCCCTTACTAATGTCAGCAACATTGTCTATCAGTACCAGATCCAGAAGCCACCCTTCGAGGGGGCTCTTCCTCCAGCTGCCAGAAAGTCACCCTCTGTAGGGCTTCCAGGACTTCTCCACTCCCAGCTGATGTTGCTGTAGGCAGACTCCAGTCCATGTCTAATAGACTGAATCACCTACACCTTTCCATGCCATCCTGGTGATGCCCCTTCCCATCTCCAACTCCACCCCCCTTTCTCTGTTCTGGAGGTTTGTGCACAGAATTTCTCTTAGGCAACACACTGTAATTTGGCTCCACACTGCTTCTCCTTTATTTCATAGTAATATAGTAAATTATGGCAGAAAAAGACTAAACAGTCCATCCAAGTCTGCCCAGTCATTCCCATCCACACTACTAAGGATATATCCCAGCTGCCATCTGTACAGCATGCCCATTTCTAAGATATTTTTATCGTCAATGGCTACTATTGCATTCTTAATATAAAAGGCTTCTCCTCCCCCTTTCCTCCATTCTGTCTCTTCTGGGAAGATTTATAGCCTATAATGACCACATTCCAATCTTGGTTTCCTGTTCGTACCCCAGATCAGTCCAGACAAGTGGGTTTATGCATCCCTACCAGCAGATGGAGGCAGAGAACAAATCTCTGAGGCACTGCTACATAACCAAGAGGGCCACCTGCAGTCCCTCAGTATTTCTCTGTCTCTCGGCAGATAGTAGAGGTACAAACCTGTAGTCTGAAGTTAAAAAAAAAGAAAAAGAGAGAGAAAATAATAAGGATATTTCTGCTCCCTGAGGTGTTAGGAACCTAACATCTCAGAGAGCCAAAATCTCCTTATAATTTTCTCTTCTTTTTTTTTGAGACTCCAGACTGCAGGTTTGTATCTCTACCATCTGCTGGAGACAGAAAAATACTGAGGGACTGCAGGTGGCACTCTCTGTTTATGTGGCAGTGCCTTAAAGTTTTGTTCCCTGCCTCCATCCGCTGGTAGGGATGCAAAACCTTCTTGTCGGGACTGATCTATGGTACTTCAGGAATGAAAATTAGCAGGTAAGAACCAATTTTCCTTTCTATTACACCAAGGCTCAGTGATTGTGTCTATATCCAAGTACACCTCTACCAAGATGGCCTCTAGATCTCTGTATGTAGGATGTCATTTGTGACACTGTTACCAAAATGTCCACTCCCATGGGAGGAGTGGCTTGAAGGGTATGGTCAGTAAGATTATTGGAAACGAGGGAAAGAGCAGCTGCTGCACCTGTGAGGGAAGCGAGGAAGCGGTGAAGGTGAGCCGAGAAGTTGTTCTTGATGCTCTCAGGCCAGGTAGTGTTGCCAAAGATCTGATGTACGTAGAGGCCATTCATGAGCCGCAGCAGGGCCTCAATGTGGCTGGCCCGCAGTGAGCTGAACTGCACAGTGTCCTCAAAGTTCTCCACGGTGATCTTGGCATTTTCCTTGCGTAAAAAGTACATCAGCTGCTCTACAGGCTATGGCAGGCAAAGAAAATGCAGTTATTCGGGCTGTGGATTTGTGTGGTTTTGTCTGTCTTTCAAGTCTCTACATAGTTGGTACAAACATGGATGATCATTTACATGACCCTTGTCTTAAAATGTTACTGAAAATACAAAAGTATAAAGATAAAACGTATTATCATCAGTAACATATAGAGGGCAACTTTCAAATTATGCACCGAAGTGTAAAGTCTGTGAGTGCTTTTTCCAACAAAAAAAGTGCTAGCTCCTCCGCCAACTCCACCCCCAGGAACATCTCCTCTCTATGCACAAAAGTGTTTGGGTACTGCACAATGGTCCCTTTTTTTTTTTTTGGGACTGTGCGAAAATGTTCCCGGGTGCAAAGTTTTAGAAGCAGTGCACAAATCTGTGCGCAGTGTTCTTTAACCTCTTTCAGGACATGAACATTTTTCGGTGTTGTCTGGTATTACATCCTTCTATATTTCCACGGACGTATATATTCGAGGAAGACTGCACAATACATTAGGCTGACTGACGAATTAATTCGGGGTGGATCGGAAAGGGGTTGAAGCACCATTCTGTTTTCCTTTTCGTGTGCGTGCTATGGTTTCCCGTGCTTGCTGGTTTCATGGTCCCTGTGCATGGGCACAGCTTACAGGGAACACTGACTGGCACAGAGAGGGTAAGGCAAGTTTCAAAAAGCCCATGTCACACTTAAAATTCTGTTTTACCCCCAGAAATGACTTTGAAAATTGCCCTCATATATCTGCATTAGCCAATAGAATTAACAATAAAGTCACAGTGACTGAGGATATCATAGCAGGGTCTAACGAATAGTGGGAGACCTGTTCTTATAATAGCAAGGATCAGCAGAAAGAGTGGGCAAGGATCAGCAGAAAGAGTGGGCAAGACGGGCACCCAGCTGAGGTGCCAGGTGAGCGAGATGATAGTGTACCATAGTGTCACTGTCAATACAGCAGTAGAAACAAGTTCCAGCAAAGCCGGCTGGCTGCATCATATGTGGTCCTCCCATCCCCTGGCTGCAACATTAGAAGGGACATTCCCCCTTCCGCTCAGCTGCAACCCTGGAGGGGCAACCTGTCATTTATCCTGGAAACTGCAGCCCAAGACCCCTCGTTCAGCACCCCCACCTACAGCCTACACTCACCTGTATGGGCATGCCAAGCTCCACTTTCAGTCCCGCATGAGGATCCATGTACACACAGAGAACATTTTGGCTCTCGTCCATCACAAACGCATCTAATATCTCATCATGCTCCTCGGTCCACATTTCTGCTCGCAGACCACTTAGGATTACTAGCTGCTTCAGATTAGGTTTCTGGAACCAAAACAAAAGTAAAGTAACGTTGCTTTAGTTCATCACTAATGTGGCAAAACGACATTTCACACAAATTAATACTCCTCTTCAAATGCTTCTATATCAGTCTGTTCCTTTAGCAACAACTAAGATGGCAGAGAGCTTTATCACATAAAGACACATCCCAGCGACACTGCAGCTACCTTCTGAAGCCACATGGATGATCTTGGCTTTACTCAAAGTTTCCACCCATGAGCATGGCCACTCTCTCAACCTAATTTTTCATTCCGCAAATATTAACCTAGACTCCAACACAACAACAGTGGATCCAATCTCCTGAGCAGACCACTACCTAGTCCAAGCCACCAATCCTATCCAAAAACAAATTTGTCTTACTCTCGCACTTAAACCACCCAACAAGAATTTATCCTCCAATACAAGTGAAAACTTAATAAAACTCCTCAACATATCAGAAACACAAACTATTTATTTATTTATTTATTTATTTAAGGCTTTTATATACCGACTTTCTTGATACAAATCAAATCAACTCTGTTTACATCGAACTGAGCGGTTAACCGTAACCAATTAACAAGAAACAAAATTAGATGAAGCATAAAGTTACATTATAACAAGGGCGCAAAAACTGGGGATAGGAAAATAAAGGGGGGAGAACACCCCCAAAGGTCCTTACTAGTGGAGTTCCACAAGGCTCTATTCTCTCCCCAGTTCTTTTCAACATTTACATTTGTCCAATTTGTGACTTCATTCAGTCCTTCAACATCAATTGCCACCTTTTCGTGCATGATATCCAGCTTTACATCAAAGTAGGACCTGACCAAGCCTTTGCAATTGCCAATCTCAACAACTGTCTTACTGCAGTTTCCCTTTGGCTCAATAACCATAAACTCAAACTAAACTCCTCCAGATTAGATCATACCTTGCTATCTCTACCTTCTCTGTCATGAACCCCACTTTATCCAAAGGAATCAGTACATAGCCTCAGGGTTCAACTTAACCAATATCTTACAATGGAATCCCACATCTCAAAGATAGTAAGAGCCTCCTTAATGAACCTACATCAGATCCACCATTTACGCAATTACCTTGACCAACACTACCTAGCCACTATAATTCATGCACTAATCGCCAGCCAAACTGACTGCTGTAACTCACTGCTGAATGGCATTTCTCAGTACAACATGAAACGCCTCAAACTCTTGCAAAATACTGCAGCTAATAGGGATCCCAAGCTGGAAGGTTGGAGCGTCGGCGCCCCCTGGGAGCAGTGTACCGCCTCTTCTAGTTTCCAATGTCGCAATCAACCTGACCCGGGGTAGCAGTCTCTCACTTGTCCTTGACAGAGGATCGGTCGATCCTCTCTACCCTCTGCGGTCACCTGCTGATCAGCAGCGGTGTAATGTGTAAGGCATGCAACAACAGTCGCATGGCGGCTCGCGAATGTCCATGATGAAAGCATCCCTCGTAGTGCGATGGATGCCGCAATTGCTCTGTCTTGGTGGCCTCGGCGCAGCATCAGAAGGCTTTATGTTTGCTGGAGCAAGACAGGATGCACTAGGACCCGGAGCCCGGGCACTTCATCTTGAAGGACGCCCCAGTTGGGAGTGCTAGACTCAGAGTGTACGCAGCGGTCACAGTAGGTTGGGTAGATTTGGGATCCAACGTGTGAAGTCGCTCTCTGTGTCTGCCTTAAGCGGCTCCGGGAGACGGTTGGCACAGTTATCACCTGAGAAAGACGGAGAGCTGAGATAACCCCAGGAAGGGCGAGGACTTGTTCATAGCGCTGCCCTGTCGCGAGATTTGAGGTAGGATGAAGCAGTGCATAAGCACCCATCATTCACTGACCCTCTTTCCTGAACTGAGGGCAACCCAGGCGGACTTCCCCCCGGCACGATGTCCCTGGTGACAGCTGTCAGACGATGCATATAGCAGAAACCTGGGTTGAGACAGGCTCAGGCTAGAGTTTCACGAGACCACTCTCCTTGACTGCTGGCGTAGCTGGAGGATCCTTCGGTAATCTGGAAATCAATGCTAGGTATGACACCTAAAGTTATTTGTCACCTTCAACTAGCGCAAAAATACGTGGTGTACATCCAGCAAGTGCAACTCCCTTACTTACAGGGCAGAAGGGTCCAAGTCCCTAAAAGAGGGTAGCTCTACTGTCAGGCTAAGATGAAAGGCAGAGACAACCTTTGGCAAGAAAGAAGGCATGGTACATAGCAACACCCCATCCTCCATAAACCGGTGGAAAGAATCCCAGCACGACAAAGCTTGAAGCCCCGAAATCCTCCTGGTGGAACAGATTGCCACCAGAAAGACCACCTTTAGCGTCAGATCTTTCAGGGTTGCCCTCCTTAAAGGCTCAAACGGTGGACCACAAAGAACCCAAAATACCAAGTTCAGATTCCATGAAGGGACCCTTCCCTGCACCAGAGGACACAAATGCTTCTTTTCCCGGAGAGAACGAATCATGCCTGGATGCAAAACTAAGGCCATTCCATGCACTTTATCCCTGAAACAGTCCAAGGCTGACACTTGAATTGAATGAGTCCCTTCACTAGGCCATTTTGCAAGAAAGCCAGTATGCAATAAAACAATGCTTAAAACGGCATAACACCCTCTCCAAGGCATCATGCCTCAAACACCCTCAATATCCTGACATAAGCCAAAGATGTGGATGGCCTACTAGCTTGAAGCATGGTAGTTATGACTTTCTCAGAGCATCCTTTCAAACATAAGCAGTTCCTCTCAAAAGCCAAGCTGTGAGACAGAAGCAATCCACCCGACCCAGAGGAAGCTGGGAAGATGCCAGAGTCTGAGTGGCCATCCACCGCCAGATTTATCAGATCCATGAAGCATGGCCAGCGCCGCCACTCCAGAACTACTAAAATCACCTTCCCTGGGTGAGCCTCGATGTATCTGAGTACTCTTCATTGGAGGGGCCAGGGAAGGAAGACTTACAACAGAATTCCTACCTGCCACCAGAGAACCAGTGAGTTGAGACAGCAGAGTTGCTTACCTGTAACAGGTGTTCGACTGAAGACCGCTAACCCTTCACGCTGAAGTGACTACCACCAAAAGTCTGAACTTCCAGGTCAGATCACAGGTGCGCAGTGGCTCAAAAGGAGCTTTCATCAGCTAAGACAACATCACAATGAGGTCCCAAGGCACAGCCGGAGGCCTTAGGGATGCCTCAGTTGAACCAGGCCCCACATGAAACGTACAACTATAGGCTATTCAGAGATAGGCGTACCATCTATACCATGATAGTATGAGCAAACTGCACTGAGAGAAACTCTGACAGAGTTGGTTTTTAAGCCAGCCTCCAATAGGGATAGAAAGTAGTCAAGCAGTTTTTCTGTTGGGCAGAACAAATCTAAGGCCTTCTGCTCACACCGCACAGAAAACTTCCTCCACTTCAGTTCGTAGGACTTTCTAGTGGAAGGCTTTCTGGAAGCCACCAGGACCCGAAACACATCCTCTGAAAGATCAAGTGGCTGCAGGATTAACCTCTCAACATCCAGGCTGTGAGCGACTGGGCCTGGAGGTTGGGGTGCCGCAGCCTGCCCTGATCTTGCATGATGAGATCCGGGGAAGTCCCCAGACTGATTGGTTTTTGGATGGACAACTCCTGTAGGAATGGTAACCAGACCTGTCTCGGCCAATGAGGGGCTATGAGAATCATAGTCCCCCTGTCCTCGCGAAGCTTCAAGACAGAGTCTTTGCCACCATGGGAATCGGAGGATTACCCCAATGGATTGCAGTCTGACTTGGAGAGAGCAGAACCAAGGCACCTTCTCCACTTCAGTCCATAGGACTTTCTAATGGAAGGCTTTCTGGAAGCTCTCATCCTCACTGTATACCACAGGAGATGGGGCCCTAGGTCGTCGGCTGACGTCCAGAGGTTCAGGCACAGATGGAACTGGACAGCGGACTACTGGCCTCTGTGTCTCCGCCGGCCTCGGCAGAGCTTCCTCCTCCTGGGAGCCAACAATGACCACCGTATCGGTAGGGGAAGGCCCCAGAGCCCCACCAGGCACCGGTGTCATCCTGGGAACAGATGCCAGCTGGGTCGGTAAGGCACAGATGAGCACATTTAGCTTCTCTAGAAGCAGTACAAGCATGAGTGGCTTCCAGTAGGGATGAAAAAACCTATGCATCTGGACTGATCTGGGGTATGAACAGGAACAAATGTTTGTAAATAAATAAATCTCACTCTCCTGAAATTCCCTAGAACTGAATAAAAGGTTTATAATCATAATAATTACAGTCCAATGGGTAGTAATAAGCCAGAAATGTATATGCAGTCAAGTCTGAGGCGCATGACCTGGAAGCACATTTCTGGTGGAAAACTTTCAAAGAGGGAAGAATGTCATCCAGTCAGACAAATCTGATTGACTTTTTTGATTGGGTGACTTAGGGAATTAGATAGAGGAAGAGCACTCGATGTCATCTACTTAGATTTCAGCAAAGCTTTAGATACAGTCCCGCACAGGAGGCTTGTGAATAAAATGAGAAGCTTAGGAGTGGGTGCCAAGATGGTAGCCTGGATTGCAAACTGGTTGACAGACAGAAGACAATGTGTGACAGTAAATGGAACTTACTTTGAAGAGAGAGTGGTGTTAAGCGGAGTGCCCCAAGGATCGGTGTTGGGGCTGGTCCTGTTCAATATCTTTGTGAGCGACATTGAGGACGGGACAGAAGGTAAGGTTTGTCTTTTTGCGGATGATACTAAGATCTGCAACAGAGTGGACACGCCGGAAGGAGTGGAGAGAATGAGACAGGATATAAGGAAGCTGGAAGAGTGGTCAAAGATATGGCAGCTGAGATTCAATCCAAAACAATTGATACTGAAAACCACAATAAATCCAGCATATTTATACCACCCTATGTGCAGTGGAAAAGTGAGTTTTTTTCTCTCATTAGTTTGACCTCATACATAGGCATTATAAAATGCTAAATAGCATGAAGGTAAGATGCCAAATTTTAATCATAGGTCAGATAATGAAACTTATTTTTGCTTCAGTGCTACAATGTGAAAGTTCATTTTTTAGTCAGCTTTTATGTATATATTTTTTAATTTTTCACTTAGCTTAATAGCTTGCTAGCGTGAAGAAACGCCGTGCTGCCAAGATGTACAAGGCTCATCTTATCTGCTGAGATTCAATGCCAGGAAGTGCAGAATAATGCATATGGAGTGTGGAAATCTGAAAGAACTATATTGGGGAGTGAAGGACTGATGTGCACTGAGCAGGAGAGAGACCTTGGGGTGATAGTGTCTAACGATCTGAAGTCGGCGAAACAATGAGACAAGGCGATAGCTAAAGCCAGAAGACTGCTGGGCTGCATAGAGAGAGGAATATCGAGTATTTATTTATTTATTTATTTAGAAACTTTTATATACCGGTATTAGTGGGGACATCATACCGGTTCACATAATAACTGCAAGCTTGGAAAGTACATTTCAACAGGGAGAGTAACTGGGCGCGGGGGTAACCAATAGGCAGTATGAAGGATAGAAAAACAAGGAAGTCATAACCAGAGAATAACAATTAACAATTTACAATTTACATTGAATATCTGCTTAATATAAGGAGAGGGCGGTCACCTGGAGGGGGGGGGCAGACTACGGAGGAGAAGGGAAAAGCTATTCTGTGTAGGCCTGGTTGAGTAAAAGAAAGGAAGTGATTATCCCCTTGTACAGGTCCTTGGTGAGGCCCTATCTGGAGTACTGTGTTCAGTTCTGGAGACCGTATCTCCAAAGGGACAGAGACAGGATGGAGGCAGTCCAGAGAAGGGTGACCAAAAAGGTGGATGGTCTTCATAAAATAATGACTTATGAGGAGAGATTGAAGAACCTAAATATGTACACCCTGGAGGAGAGGAGGAGCAGGGGTGATATGATACAGACTTTCAGATACTTGAAAGGTTTTAATAATCCATGGTCAACAAACCTTTTACGCTGGAAAAAAATCAGTAGAACTAGGGGTCACGATTTGAAACTCCAGGAAGAAAAACTCAGAATAAATGTCAGGAAGTATTTCTTCACGGAGAGGGTGGTGGATGCCTGGAATGCCCTTCCGAAGGAAGTGGTGAAGACTAAAACTGTGAAGGATTTCAAAGGGGCATGGGATAAACACTGTGGATCCATAAAGGCTAGAGGATGGGAATGAAGAGTAGAGCCATGGGGGTGGCTTGCTGGAATGTTGGCTACCACCTTGTAATTACTACCCTTATTCAAAAAGCCTTCGCACGGTTAACGCAACCCAAACATTGCTCTCTGCTTCAACGGCAAGGGGAAATGTGGAAAAGAGGATTTGCATTCAGATAACAACCAAAAAGGACTGAACTTCACAATCTGGGTAAACAAATAAGCGTGGGAGTAGCTTGCTTATCACGGCAGTTATTACCCTAAACCAATTAAGCCTGATACATCACTTTGAATACATATACAGCGTTGCTCTCTGCTTCTACGGCAGGGGAAAATGTGGAAAAGAGGATTTACATTCAGACAACATCCAACAAAGCATCAATCTGTGCAGTCTGGGCAAACAAGCATCAAGGTAACTTGCTGGATGCGGCGAATACTACCCTTAACCATAAGCCTTATGCTCACCTTTGATGCAACTCCAACATTGCTCTCTGCATCAATGAAAGGGGATGGCAGGAAATTTGGATCAAATAGTTACCAACAAGGTTGATGAAACAGATAAGTATGGGAAAATAAGTGTGGAAGCTTGCTGGGCAGACTGGATGAGCAGATTGGTCTTTTCTGCCGTCATTTCTATGTTATGTTAAATCCATTAAAACTGAATAAACGGAGGCAAAGGCAAATCAAGTGAGTCATCTGAGGTCATGCACAGTGGCACAGTTAGGGATTAGAAATTCCAAGATACAGAAATTCTTGAATTCTTTATTTATAAACTTTTATAACATATTCTGACAACAAATACACGTTACCAGAAAAAGGTCATTCAGCAATCATACTCTCTTATACAAAAATTAAAAAAAAAATTAAATGATAATAATTATAATAAACTATTAATCTATAATTAGGTAATGATTACAATTACAATGATTGCCTAGAGCGGAAAAAGAAATATTGATGACCCAGTTGCAACAGGAGCAATTCAATGTTAGTATTCAGATTTTTAAGCAATAAGGAAGCGTGAGACATTCATTTCTATAATATACTCCATTTAGTACTATGTAGTACTCACAACTTCATTTACTTACATTCAAATCAATAAATGACCTGAATTGTGCTGGTTCTTCTGACTTTCTGTTTTGTGCCCCAACCACTAGTTCCTCCCTGATCTCCTCTACCTACCAGATCTACGTATTCCTCCACCAGACTGGTTTCTGAGGATAGGGTCTCATCTGGCCAACTTTCAAGTTCTGTGCTTTTCAAGCGTGCTTTCTCGTCAACCCCTGGGAAAAGACAAGCCATAGATGCAATGAGATTGGGGACAGAGGGTAAAATTAGAACCTGGATCTGCAAGTGTCATAGCTCTGTCCTCATGCAGTGAGGCCAATATTCAAAAAGAGTATAACTGATAATTTAACCAATTAAATTTAGTTGGATAAGATACTCTGAATATTTGGTGGGATAAATGTCCCGCTGAATATCCCCAATTAAAGTGATCCAGCTACCTTTAGTCAAATAACTTTAAACCTAATCGGATATTTTTGAAAAGTGGTAGTTAGGTTTAGCTGGTTAAGTGCTGGGAATATTCAAAACTCAGCATTCAGCTGGCAACTTACATTTATTTAGCTAAATTCCATATCAGCCTCAGTAAGATTAATAATAATAATATCATAATTTTTTATTTATTTCCACTTTTCATGACTTCAAAGTGGATTGCATTCAGATATCATAGGTATTTCCCTACTCCCAGAGGGCTCACACTCTGTTTCTGTAGTAGCAGAGTGGAATTTGAACTTGGGTCTGCAGGTGTCACAATTTTTTGCTGTAGAAACCAATACTAACAGGACACACCTGAATTCACTGTTTGCAAAGGTTATTTACAGCCAGAATCACAGATATCTAATATAGGAAATGGGGCCATAGTCACTGTGAAAACATAGAGGGGTTTCAGATTAGTCACCTGCAAACTTGTAGGACACCTTTGGCACCCTGTACCTCCCAGTGCAACCTGAAGCATGATATGCCAGCAGGTAAAAACAAGTTTGCTTACCGTAAACGTTTCCGTAGATAGCAGGATGAATTAGCCATGCTGTCATGGGGATCTGCCAATCAGGTCCGGTAAGCGGAGCTTGATAAAGCAGAGGTTAGTTTTTTGTTACCTCTGCGGCTGCGCGTGGGTTCCCGCGCAGGAAGTACAGATTCTCCTCAGTCTGTGATTAAGCAGTAATGGATCGAAGAAGCATGGTGATTGCCAGGGAGGAGGGTGGGTCAGCATGGCTAATTCATCCTGCTATCTACGGAAACAACGTTTACGGTAAGCAAACTTGTTTTTTCCCGTCGATAGCAGGGCTGAATTATTTATTTATTTTATTTATTTATTTAAAATTTTTGTATACCGACATTCGTTAAGAAAACATCATATCGGTTTCCATGAAACATAAACTGGCCAAAGAGGCTTTACAATGAAACTGATGAGAGAATTAGCCATGCTGTCATGGGAGTCACAAGCTCCCAATCACGTTCAAATTTTTCTGTTCTGGGAACAGAGAGTGTGGCAATCACTTGGCATGAGCTGTTGCGGATTGTAGGACTGTTTGACCTAAACTTGCATCCGCTGAAGTTTGCTGATCTAAGCAGTAGTGCACAGTAAAGGTGTGTAAGGAAGTCCATGTAAGCCCTTTATTAAAACGCCCGACTCTGGCCGAGTTTCGCTCTTTTGCACAGAGCTGCCTCAGGGGCAATTCATTCAAGCAGGACTTGGAAAAGTCAATATCGTATTGATTATCAGCGCGGATGATTTCACTCCAAAGCAATTAGACTTTCACTTGTTCACGTAGCGATGCTGTGTAGTGTCAGCAATGAAATTGAATGCATTCGATATATATTAAATCCACATAACGAGCAGTCTTACAGCTGTAAGACTGCTCGCTGATAATCAATACGATATTGACTTTTCCAAGTCCTGCTTGAATGAATTGCCCCTGAGGCAGCTCTGTGCAAAAGAGCGAAACTCGGCCAGAGTCGGGCGTTTTAATAAAGGGCTTTCTTTTATCCGATTCTCATTGTCGTCACTGCTACACAGCTCACTGGATCGGTTACCGATTTGTTTTTTGAGGAAGTCCATGTAGCCGCCTTACAGATGTCTATAGGCTGTATGTTCTTGAGGTGTGCCCATGACGTTGTTAGAGCACGAACCTGATGTGCTTTGGGCTTTAACAAGAGAAGCTTATTTTGTTTGTTGTAGCAGAATTGAATGCATTGGACTATCCAGCTTGATATGGTGCGTTTCGAGACTGGTAGCCCCGGAGCCTTAGGATCAAAGGACAGAAATAGTTGCGATGGACGTGACGAAGAGGTCGTTCTATTTCTGTAGTATGCTAGCGCCCTTTTGCAGTCTAGGGTGTGAAGCAGCGTCTCTCTTGCAGTGGTATGGGGTTTTGGAAAAAACGTCGGTAGTTCTATATTTTGATTAAGGTGAAAGTGAGAAATGACTTTCGGTAAGAAGGATGGATGCGTTCTAAGCACTACCTTTTGGTGAAAGAATTGCAAGTATGGTTCATAATGTACCAGTGCCTGCAGTTCACTGACTCGTCTTGCTGAGGTGACTGCAACCAGAAATACCACCTTCCATGTTAGGTATTTTATATGCGCTGATTCCAACGGCTCAAAGGGGGGAAGCATCAGCTGTTCTAAGACTGTGTTGATATTCCAAGGAACTGCCGGTTTCGTAGTTGGAGGTCTAAGATGTAATAGCCCTTTTAGGAAACGGGCAAGAAGAGGATGAGCTGCTATAGTGCCCTGATTATATGGTCTGTGGTAGGCTGCGATAGCACTGAGGTGAACTCGAATAGAAGCCGTGGCTAAGCCTTGATCATATAGAGCAGTGGTTCTCAACCTTTTTTCTGTCGGGACACACCTGACAGATGGTTCTCACATGCGTGACACACTGACCCATGATCGTCACAGGGCTAGATGTAAATGTACAGTTTGCATCCACGGGAACCCCCCTGATCCACAATAATGGATGTAAAGCAGAATTATGACATTCCCCATTCAACTCATCTACAAAAAAGATATTCTGGTTCTGGTGTCATCTCAGTAACAGCAACTCAAACTCCTTCTACTTTCAGGCTCAATAGCCCTACTTATGAAAAGACAGCAGTTTACCACCAATGCATGTCCTCTTGAGAAAACGCAACAAATAAGACTGATAAAACACTTACATGCTAGTAAAATATCTCTGTAACAGACACAGAACCGACCTAACATACTCCCAGGATCTGTAGTAATGCACATAAACTAATCCGCACACAGTTACACCTGTATTATGGAATACACTCAAACAGGAGCAACCCTATCTATGAAAAGGCAACACTATAAATATTAAAATCAGGCCCTAAAAACCAATACACCTCTTATTAGGAAAACAGAACTAACAAGCAGCTATAGATCCCCACACAGAAATAATTGTAAAACTATACTAATAAGCAGAATAAATGTTTCACAACAACTATGAACAGAATAACATCCAACAATTAAAAACTCATAAAAACTATTAAAAATTCTCCAAACACCAATAAAATATTTCAAAAAAAGCAGACACATCACATAATATTAAATAATTAAAATGGCAGTCAATCAAGAAAAATAAACTTAAAAAGCCACCTTTACTTACCCCCTCCAGCAGCTGTCCTACTCCTCTTCCATGCAGGCTGTAGCACACACCAGAAGCAGCAGTAGTGGCTAAGCTCTATACTCATGGTCCTCTTCCTTAGGGCCCATGTCTCTCACACACACACACCATACCAGTCATGCCCCCATGACCAGTTTCTGTCTCTCACACACCAATCATCTCCCAGTCTTTGACAAACACACCAGTCACCTTCCTGAACAGTTTCTCTCATGCCATACACACACACACAGGCTTCCCACTCCCGTGTTCCACTTACAAATATGGGCTTCTCACTCTCATAATCACTTTCTCACATACACTCACCAGTCTCTCACTCCCATGCTTGTTCTCTCCACATGCACAGGCTTCTCATTCCCATAATCACTTTCTTTCTCTCACACATACACACACACCAGTCACCTGATCTCTCTCATGCATACACACACACAGGCTTCCCACTCCCATGTTCTCTTTCAGATATACAGGCTTCTCACTCCCGTGCTGTATCTCACACACTCCCATGCTCACTCTTCACATGCACAGGCTTCTTATTCCCATAATCACTTTCTTTCTCTCTCTCACATACACACAAACACACACCAGTCACTTGATCTCTCTCATGCATATACATACACACATAGGCTTCCCACTCTCATGTTCTCTTTCAGATTTACAGGCTTCTCACTCCCATGCTGTGTCTCACACACACACAGGTTTCTCACTCCCATGCCCACTCTTCACCTGCACAGGCTTTTCATTCCCATAATCACTTTCTCTCTCTCACACATACACACACACCCGTCACCTGATCTCTCTCATGCATACACACACACAGGCTTCCCACTCCCATGTTCTCTTTCAGATATACAGGCTTCTCACTCCCGTGCTGTATCTCACACACTCCCATGCTCACTCTTCACATGCACAGGCTTCTTATTCCCACATACACATACACACACACCCGTCACCTGATCTCTCTCATGCATGCATACACACACATACACAGGCTTCCCACTTCCATGTTCTGTCTTACATACACAGGCTTCTCCCTTCCATGCTGTGTCTCACACACACCCAGGTTCTCACTCCCATGCTCACTCTCTTCACATGCACAGGCTTCTCATTCCCATAATCACTTTCTCTGTTACACACACATACACACACACCAGTCTCTCTCTCTCATTTCCATGCTCGCTCTCCACGTGCACAGGCTTCTCATTCCCTGAATCACATTCTCTCTCTCACATTCACATACACACCAGTCACACCGTCACCTTACCAACCAGTCTCTCTCATATACATGCACACACACAGGCTTCCCACTCCCATGCTTTCTCACATACCCAGATTTCTCACTTCCATGCTTTTTCTCTCTCTCTCTCTCTCTCACACACACACAAACACACATCCCTGACTGTCTCACATACACATCAGTCATCTCCTTGAGCAGTCACTTTCATTGTCTCTCACATATACACATACATCAGCTCTCTGACCAGTTTCTCTCAATCACACACATACTCTCGATCAAATACATTCTCTCACTTACACACAGGCTCTCAATCACACACATTCTCTCACACACAGGCTGGCTGGCTGCTTCTCTCTCTTTCTGTCACTCACTTCCTCTCTCTCTCCCTCCCCCCCCCCAACGGTAGCTGCTCCTCCTCCTCCAGCCCCCGCAGGCCAATAAGGAAGAATTCCATCGATCGCGGGAGGCTCCTGCTGCTCTCTCCTCTCCCGATTACCGTCTGCTGCAATAGCTTGGGGGCCGATGCTGCAGCGGCCGCTGCTACTTCATCACGCGGCACGGCCTTTCTTCTTCCCACGCACCGCGTATCACTTCCTGGTCCGGGGGGGGGAATGCAGGCGCGGGAAGAAGAAAAGGCCAGCCGCGGATGCCACAGATTTTTTTTTTTTTTTGCACCGCTGCCGTTGCCGCTGGGCTTGAACGTGCTGATAGCCCGGCGGCAACGGCAGCGGTGCAAAAAAAAAAAAATCTGTGGCATCCGCGGCTGGCCTTTTCTTCTTCCCGCGCCTGCATCCCCCCCCACCCCGGACCCGGAACAGGAAGTGGTGCGCGGGAAGAAGAAAGGCCGTGCCGCGTGATAAACTAGCAGCGGCCGCTGCTAGTTTATCACGCGGCACGGCCTTTCTTCTTCCCGCGCCTGCATCCCCCCCCCACCCCGGACCCGGAACAGGAAGTGGTGCGCGGGAAGAAGAAAGGCCGTGCCGCGTGAGAAAGGCCGTGCCTGCTAGTTTATCACGCGGCACGGCCTTTCTTCTTCCCGCGCATCACTTCCTGTTCCGGGTCCGGGGGGGGGGGGATGCAGGCGCGGGAAGAAGAAAAGGGCAGCCGCGGATGCCACAGCTTTTTTTTTTTTTTTTTTGCACCGCTGCCGTTCCCGCTGGGCTTGAACGTGCTGATAGCCCGGCGGCAACGGCAGCAGGGAAGAACGAGCAGCGGGAGGGACCGGGAGCCACGCGACACACCTGCCGGTGCTTGGCGACACACTGGTGTGTCGCGACGCACCGGTTGAGAACCTCTGATATAGAGTATGGAGATAGTCCAACAACTGCTGTGGTGTACAATCTATGGGTGATATATGTTTGGATATACACCATGTGGTATACCTTCTCCACTTGTAATGGTAATTTCGTCGAGTGGAGGGTTTCCTTGATTCCAGCAGAATAAGTTGGGCATTGTGGGATACGTTTTGTTCTGTTAGTATCCACCTGTCAATCTCCACGCTGTTAAGTGGAGGGAGGAATGTAGCGGATGTAGAAGAGTTCCCTGTTCCTGCAACAGGAGATCCGGTCGATGTGGAAGTCGAATTGGGGTGTCGCTGGATAAGTGTAGGAGGTAACTGTACCATGGCTGTTGTGGCCAGGCCGGGGCGATGAGAATCAATTGGGCCTTGTCCGCTATGCATTTCTGAATTGTCCTGGTGATCAGGGGTATGGGAGGAAAGGCGTATAGCAGACCTGACGACCATGGGATGAGGAAGGCGTCCTGAGCCATTCGGAATTTGCTGGGACGTATGGAACAGAAACTGGGAAGTTGTGTGTTGCGTTCTGTCGCAAATAGGTCTATCGATGGCATCCCCCATCTGTTGAATATACGGAGCGCCACCTCCGAATTGAGGGACCATTCGTGGGGATGGAAAATGCGACTTAACCTGTCTGCTCTCGTGTTCGCGATACCGGGTAGGCAAGAGGCCTGTAGATGTATGCAATGTTGGTGTGCAAACTGGAAGATGACTAGTGTTTCCTTGCATAGGGTCCAAGAGCCCGATCCTCCTTGCTTGTTGATGTAGAACATCGCCACTTGATTGTCCGTGTAGACCATGACTCTGCGGCCCTTTAGAAATTGTTGAAAGGCTTGCAGAGCGTTGCGAATTGCTCGAAGTTCCAACAAGTTGATTTGCATCGTTTGTTCTGTTACGGACCACAGACCTTGTGTCTCGTGTATCTCTAGATGCGCCCCCCAGCCTTTCCGTGAGGCGTCCATAGTTAGGACTGAATTGTAAATGGGGGGTCGGAACAAGGCTCCTTTCGCAAGTGTGGACGGAAGGAGCCACCAAGCTATGTCCTTCCTCATTTCTGTGGTGAGGACAATTGGTTGTGTGAGGGGCTGAAAATGTTGCTTCCACTGTCGTTTGAGTCCCCACTGTAGTCGTCTCATGTGTAACTTGGTATTTGGAACTAGAAAATTGGCTGCTGCCATGTGCCCGAGAACGACTAGGACTTGTCTTGCTGACGTGGATGGTTTCGGCAGCAAGTTCTGCAAGAGTTGTCGCAGCTGTATTTGCCTGTCCTGTGGCAGATATGCTCTGGATTGAGTGGTATCCAGATACGCGCCTATGAATTGCAGCTGTTGTGTCGGTTGCAGGTGAGACTTCTGGAAGTTGACCACTAATCCCAATCGTTGCAAGCATTGTAGAATTTGACAGAGTTGACTCTGGAGCAGATCCTGGGTTGGAGCCACAATAAGCCAATCGTCTAGGTAAGGGAAGATTGTCATCCCTTGTTGTCTGAGGTGAGCCACCACCACTACCATGCACTTGGTGAATACTCTGGGTGCAGCTGATAGCCCAAAAGGGAGTACCCGTACTGGTAATGCTGGTGTTTGTAGCGAAAGCATAGGTACCGCCAAGAGGAAGGGTGGATTGGAATGTGGGTATATGCATCCTTCAGGTCGATGGAACACATCCAGTCGTTGGGCTGCAGTAGGGGTAGACTTGACTTCAGGGATACCATCTTGAATTTTTCCTTGATCAGGAATTTGTTGAGTTCCCGTAGATCTAAGATGGGTCTTAGTCCTCCCGATTTTTTGGGGATCAAGAAGTACGGGGAATAAAAACCTCGATTGTGGTTGTTCTTGGCTAGCAGTGCAATGGCCTTTTCCTGACATAGGTGCAAGATCTCCTGTTCGAGTTGTGGTTGATCCCGTGCAGTCCGTAAGGAGGGAAACTGGGGTAGTTGTGGTTTTGTTCGAAATTGAAGACGATACCCCTGACTCACAATGTCCAGCACCCATTGGTCTGATGTTATTTGTTTCCAAAACGCAAAACACGACTGGATTCTCCCTGATGTTGGTACATGGTGCGATGGTGGCTTCAGGCTCAAAAAGACTGGGTAGGCTTAGGGGCCGTCGACTGTTGGCTCTGTTGACGTTGGGTACGCGGCTTGCCTCTTCGAGGAAGATGTGATGATTGTTGGTGAGGTTGCTGCCTCTGATAAGTCGGGTACGTCTGAGAACGGTATCCCTGGTATGATCTGAAAGGTCGACGTCCATAGGACGATTTACGCAGGTATGGGTAGAACCGCTTAGAGGAATGGTAAGTTGATTGCGTTTGCAACGACTGTACCGCTAACGCCTCATCCTTGAGCTTACCAACTGTTTCCTGCAGCTTTGTGCCAAACAGGTTTTCCCCTGTACAGGGTAGATTAGCCAGTTTTTCATGGACATCTTCTCTGATGGAACTGGAACGGAGCCACACCGACCTGCGTGCTGCTATGGCTGTTGCGGAAGATCTTGAAGAGGTCTCCATGCCCTCATAGACGGAGCGGAGGAGGTGCCTAGAGCACTCTTCCATGTCATGCAGGGTTTGAGGCAATTGTTCTCCCGTGGTTGAAAGCAAGCCCTTTGTCGCTTGAATGCAGTCGTACATGTATTGCACCATGTAAAATTGGTGATGCATGATACGTGTGGTGAGCATTGCATTCTGGTAGATCTTTCGTCCCACCTCAATTAGGTATTTGTGGTCCTTATTTGGTGGATAAGTTGCATGTAGTTTCGGTTTTTTAAACCTTTGCATTGCGGACTCCACTACAACGGACTCATGTTGTAGTTGTGGAAATGCATAAGGTACCTCTTTTCTGATTCGGAATTTGATGTCCGATTTCCTTGACACTGCCTGTATTGTTTGTGGAGTCTCCCACGATTTCAAGAGTAGACGATGAAGAAAATCGTGGGGTGGAAGAGTCGTAGGCTCTCCGGGAACATCAAAGATTTTTAATAAACCCAGGGTTTCCGCTCTGGGGTCAGGCTCCTTTTGAATCTGTAAGTGGAGGATGTTCCCTATCTTCTCCAAAAACCTTGGATATGAAAGATCCTCAGGTGGGGAATAAGGTTCCTGTTGGCCTTCTGGTGTGTCTGAGGGAAACCCAGTTGATGAGGTGGGTGAGTCAGAGAGGGAGTCATAATGGTCCCGTGAATCGGAACGTGTAGGCGAATGTTGTGGATTCGGTTCCATAGGGGAGGAAGGTTTCTCGCCTGCCTCGTCTATCGGGGGCGAACCCCCCGGTTCTGGTTTTGACTCGGACGGATCTTTGCCTATGGCAAATGATGCTTCTATTGCTTCATAAAACCATGCCAGGGATTGTGATAATTGCCAAAAGGCATCTTTGGTAGCCTGAGGCATAGGCGGGTTAGTTGGTCTCTGATCGTGTTGATCTTTCAGAGGTCTAGAAGCATCCGCCGGTAGCTCCGAGGCACTGGTCGGCGATGGAGAAGCCTGAGACGACGTGAGGCAGATGGGCGAATCGTGATCACGTCGATGAGATCGTAATGACGACCTAGACGTGGAAGGACTGATGTCCGTAGTTTTGTGAGGTTTGAGAGCAGGATGACTGTGTGGTTCTTGGACCCGTTTCCGTTTGTGGTGCCGAGTATGGGACTCGTTTGGGCTATGGGTTCTCCTTGAACTGTGAGGAGAAGAACTGGATTTCCGGTGTCTAGAGTCGGTTGAAGTAGACTTCCCGCTATCCGGTTGTTTGCACTTGCGATTTTCCTCCTGTGTAACGGAAACCGTTGCTCCTGATAAGGAATATAACTCTGATCTCTTTCCTGTATGCACTGTCACAAATGACCCCGTTTTAGGCAGTAGTCCTTTGTGTGTACTTGATATTATCCTCCGTTTGGATGATTGCGGTGCTGATGGCACCAGCGCGGTGTTTCCTGCGTCGTATGATGCGGTGCTTCCGGCGCCGTATGACGCGGAGTTTCCGGCCCCGACTGGCGCAGCGCTTCCGGCCCAACGTGGTGTGGTGGTTTCGGCGCCGCATGGCGCGGTGGTTTCAGCGCCGCATGGCGCGATAAGTCCTGCGCCGTTTGGCCTGGTGGTTCCCGTGTCACAGGGCGCGGTTGTTCCGGCGTCACTGGACACTATGCTTTCTGCGGCATATGGGGCGGCGCTGACGGTTCCTTGTGGCGCGAAGATCTCTGCGCCGTGTGGTGCGGCGGTATCGGCGCCGCGTAGCACGCCCCCCTCTCCGGCGTCATTTTACACCCCACCTCGTACGGCTCAGATGACGGCGCCAACGTGCGCTGTTTGTGTTTGTGCATGCGGCGTGGTGATCTTCCCCGTCTCGAGTCCCGGCTGGAAGTCGAGTGACTGGAAGATCTGTTGTGGTCAGGGACTACAGAGCCCTGTTCCCCCTGTACCTGGATGTCTCTGGGTCTCGAGGTGTCTGAAGAAGCTCTCGGTGCTGAGTACTTTAATTTCTTCACCGGTCCCGGTGAAGAGTGGGCCTCCGACGGCTCCGAAGTGCTTAATAGCTCTCGCAAGCGGTAGGCTCTCTGCCGTTTGGCCCTCGGAGACATTTTGGAGCAATGTTCACAATTTGGAATGTCGTGGGTGCTACCGAGGCAACGGTAACACCGGTCATGACCGTCCGTGACCGACATTACTCGATTGCAGCGGCAGCGTTTAAACCCGAATTTCGACATGAAGAGAATGTTAGCTCCACGTGCGATCCCGCACGCGGAAGAAACAGACTGAGGAGAATCTGTACTTCCTGCGCGGGAACCCACGCGCAGCCGCAGAGGATACAAAAAACTAACCTCTGCTTTATCAAGCTCCGCCTCCCGGACCTGATTGACAGATCCCCATGACAGCATGGCTAATTCAGCCCTGCTATCGACGGGAAAATCCCTCAACAATATGTATACATTAAAACCTCCAGCAGCGCAAGGCAGCAGCATCCCATACCTGTCTCCAATTTTCGCTCGATTATTTCAAGGTCGCTTGCATCACTTCCCCCTGGGGTACTGCTTTCTCCTCGCTGAGAAAACATAGACTGGGAAGAAGTCTGGCTGAGCTGCACATCGCCAAAGCTGGAAGTATGCCTGACATCTTCCATTCCTTACACAGACCTTAAAATATAAGAAAGAAAGACAGGTTTAATAATGCAATAAAACAAAAGTTGCTTACCTGTAACAAGTATTCTCCAAGAACAGCAGGATATCAGAACTCACAAGTGGGTGACCCCAATGCATGGCGCCTGAGCTTCCAGAGCTTTCAGCATGCTTTGCTGAGCATAAATGCACCATCCGGCATCACAGCATTCATGCAAGGCCTCTTTCAATTCAATATAAGCCAATGCTTATCCCTGGGAGTGAGATACAAGAAATAGATCAACTACTGAGAGATCTAACGAGTACTTGTGACCTGGACTGGCCACTACCAGAATCAGAATGCTGGGTTTGATGGACTTGATCTGACCCAGCAAAGAACTTCTTATGTTCTTATAAAGATAAACCAACTCCTAGGGGAGGTAGTGATTTCTGCGAGGACTGATATCCTGATGTCTTTGAAAAACACCAGTTCTGTGCACACATCAGACATCCCTGCCTAATGCAGTGTTGGACTTTTACCTTAAACCAGTCAGTCGTCCTTCCAACATTCTTCCCTAGGCAACACGTCCACAAATGTGAACAAGCCTTGCATTGTTTGAATTGCAAAAGAATCTTAGCCTTTTACCTGGACTGGACTGAATCCCTTAGAAGGTCCACTCAGTTTTTTGTTTCTTTTGACCCAAACAGCCTGGCATTGCCAGAGCTAAATGCACACTGTCTGACTGGCTAACAGACTGCATCTCTTTCTGTTAGACCCAGGCAGGCGTGACTTTGGAAGGGCACGTAAAGGCTACTAATGTTAGATCCAAGTTGGCATCCATGGCCCATGTGAGATCAGCCTCCATGGAAGAGATTTCCAAGGCTGCAACATGGAGTTCTGTCCACATATTCACACCCCAATACTATTTGAATAAGGACTCTCGGTGTAACAGGTTTGCTCATTCTGTCCCAAGAGGTCTTTTTGAAGTTTAGAATCTAACTCTATACTCCCCTAGGGCCCGTTTTTATTATTTTTAGGTTGCCCTTAAGAAGAAAAATAATCCCCCATAAAAACAGCCTGTTGCCACTAAAAATATTGTTGCCAGTTATCACTGTTGCTGTTTGCTGTTGGTGCCTTCCCCCCTTTTTTTTCTTGAGGGCAACCACCTGTGAGGCCTGCATATCCTGCTTCTCCTCTGGGAAAGCACATGTACTCACCCTATTACTGAAAATCTTTGATTAGGGCGGATAAGTCACTAGACCTTGCTGTTCACTGTCTCTGTATGCCAAAGTGACTGCCACCAAAATAGAGTTTTCCAGATCAGGTACTTCAGTTCACAAGAGTCTAATGGCTCAAGGGAGCTTTCATTTAGTTGGGTCACAACTGCATGGAGATCCTAAGACACAGGAGGAGACTTGGTGGGAGGCTTCAATTGAAGCAAATCTTTCATGTACCTGACAACTAAAGGCTGTAGAGAGATGAGTTTACCTTCTACATGGTGGTAATAAGCAAGCACCAGTTGCACTGAGGTGAACCCTAACATACTCAGTCTTGACACTGGCCCCTAAGAAATGTGGAAGGTATTCAAGCAATTTGTGTGGGGAGCAGGAGAAATGATACAGGGACTTTTCCTCATATCAGAAGACAAACCTCCTCCACGGAAAGCTATACAACTTTCTAGTGGAATCTTTCATATAAGCCAGAAGAACCTAAAACATCATCAGGCAGATTCAGAGAATCCAAGGACCTGATGGTGGGATGGAATAACATTCCTTGATTCTGCGTGATGCGTGTGAGAAACAAATGTCCAGATTAGTTCTCTAAGGGATAACTCCTGAAGGAGGGGGTACCAAACCTACCTCAGTCAATAGGAGGCTATGAGAATCATAGTCCCCTGGTCACTGCTGGTTTTTATGAGAGTCTTTGCCACTAAAAGATTTAGAGGATACACTCACAGAAGACTCTTCCCCCAGTCCAAAGAAAAGGCATCCAAAGCTTGTTTGTCTTGCAATCCTCTCCTTGAGCAAAGCAGATGAACCTTCTTATTCAGAGAGCTTGCAAACAGATCCACCATGGGTGTTCCCTCTCATGGGATAATCAGCTTGCAATTCTCTGTCCAAAGACCATAGTGTGGTCCTAGGTACCAGCTCAATTTGTCTGCTAGGATATTCTTCTTGCTTGGCAGATACGTGGCTCTGAATGTCATCCACTGCAAGATCTCCAGTTCCACATTCTGGTTGCTTTCCAGTACAGGATGTACAAACCCGTTCCTCCCTGTTTGTTCAAGTAGAACATAGCTACTTGACTATCAGTCTGGACTAGGACAATTTTGTTGGCCAACTGATCTCTGAAAACCCAGAGAGCATTTAGGATCACCTTTGGCTCCAGGAAATTTGTTTGGCGACACTCTTCCTGAGCAGACCACAGGTCTTGGGTGTGCAGCCCCTCTACATTAGCACCTCAAACTAGGTTAGATGCGTCCGTGGTTAGGATATTCTGGGTAAAAGAAATATTGAAGAATATTCCTGTGGACAGATTTGATTGATCAAATCACCAGGACAGAAAGTTCTCAAGCTGCTGGGTGACTCAAACGCTGTCCCTTAGATACTGGGTAGTTTGTAGCCATTGGAATCATAGGGTCTATTGGGCCTATATAGGAAAATTGGTTCTTGCCAGCTAATTTTCGTTCCTGGAGTTCCACAGATCAAACCCATCCAAACGCATGGGTTTTTCATCCCTACCAGCAGATGAGACAGAGAAGAAAAGCTTTACTGACACTGTCACTTAAGATATGGCTCAGTCCCTCAATATGACCCATACCCAAGCCAAGTTGAGATTAAAATCAAATACTAACTTCATCCTCCCCTAGACCAAGCAGAAGGAAGGTGGAGCCCCCTAATTGGAACCCCATCTTCAAACATGGGGATTAAAACTTCCCCTAACCAGCAACAAATTCTTCACTATGTACATACAGAAAAAAGAGCGGTCTTTCCAGAGCAGGAGGGGTTTATGCCTGCAGGCTCACCACCATAGCCATTCTGAGAAACACCTTGCCTAGCCTGGCATCAAAACAGACCCCCAAATACTCCAGTGACTACGTTGGAACCAAGTTGCTCTTTGCAGGTTCACCACCCAGCCCAGAGTCCATAACCTCTACATGATCCATTGTACAGACTAAACCAGGGGTGCAACTTTGCCCAAATGAGCCAGTCATTCAGATAAGGGGTACACCAAGATGCTTTCCTACCACTACAATTAACTTGGTGAAGGTGCAAGGTGCCATTGCTAAACCAAACTGGGAGGGCGAAAAACTGAAAATGATCTCCCAATATCATGAACAATAAGAATTTCTGATGCTCTGCTTGAATGGTTATGTGCCAGGAATTCCCCTTTGCGGCCCGCCGCTTACACCAATCGTAGAGTTTCCAATCAAAACTATGGCACTTAGAGCTGCATTCACCTTCTTTAAATCTAGAATAGGTCTGTAAGATCTCTCCTTTTTTGAGCCACAAGATAAATTGAATACATTCCTTTTCCCTGCTTTCCCAAAGGAATGGGAACTATAGCCTCCAGGTACCTCAATCAATCTAACATGTCACGAATTGCCTCCCATTTGGAGCGGGATGCACAAGAGCAGAACATGTTTGCTTCTTGAACTTGTTGAATAAATTTTAAAGCATAGACATCTTATCACTTCCAGTACCCATTGGTCTGCTGTGATTTTGTTCTACTCTTTGTAAAAGAGGGCCAGCTGCCCCCGACCTCAAAGGAAGAGTGGACCAGACTCATTTCATTGCATGTGTTACATTTGACAGTGCGCAGGAGAGTCCTATGAGCCACTGCACTCACCCTCATTGCTGACCCACACTGCTAAGGATTTCCCGTCGCGGTGGAACGCTGCCATTGCTGCACACCGCCAACCACTGGTGATGTTGCCAGGCTACGGCCTTCCCATTGGTGCACATACGCACTCATATAATATGTGTGCAGTGGAGGAAAACCCAGAACGGCACCTCCAGATGATGTCAGCCTTCTGGCCTATGTAAGCCAAGGCCCCACAGAAGTCCCTTGCCTCAACAATGAGTCTCCTGCCTAGCAGTATGCTAGTTGCTTGCGTGTTCCTGGTTCCTGTTCTCCTGCATTCCTGAATCCAGGCTTGCCTCGTCCAGCCTAGTCTTCCAGTCTTGTCTTGTCCAGTGTCATCAGTGTGTCTTTGCCCTCCCTTGGCTTGCCTCTCTGGACCTTGACTTCTTGTTTGGACCTGCCGCCTAAGTCCTGCCAGCTGCCAGAACCCAAAGGCTCAAACTGCAGGAGAGGCAACTTGGGTAGTCAAAGCTCCAGACTGTCCTGTTACAGGGGGTATTCGCCAGTTGCCAGCCCAAAGGGCTCACACACCCGCTGCCCTTCACAGTGCTCTGTAGAGCATGCTAAAAGCTCTGGAAACCCTGAAGTCATCACACCAACACAGACTCCATCAGATGATGTCACCCACCTGTAAGAACTGCATATCCTGCCTGTCCTCGGAGAATTCTCTCTAGTCAGGACATTTGATAGCAGTTAAAGAAGACATCACTACCAACTACAATGGGTCTGTAAACTCTTTCGGATAGAAATCAGCAGCATTGGGTGGGGGATTTTTAATCTCAGTTCTATAGAACAGAGAGGCTTATAAAATGGTAAAATATATCTGTGTTACAGCTTATGTTTCTATGTGTGTGCATCCCCCTAATAACTTAGGAATGCCACCAAACTTTGTGTGCAGGTAGGTCTTTGAGGGGATATCTGACTTTTCCATTTTTCAAACATGATGAATGATTTGGAGGGGGGCGAGAGGGGGCCAAAGTTGGCAGTTTTCTCATACGAAACGTGTGTGACCCTCCCTTATAACTTTGAAATGGACAAACCTAGCTCTACCAAAATGTGTGCAAGAGTAAATCCTGGGTGGAAAATAATCAGACTTCTCTATTTTTCGAAGTTGGTAAATGATTCTGGGGAGACACAGGAGGTAGATAAAATGTGCATATCTCAAAAATGAAATACATTGTAGGAGTTGAATCTCGAATGTCACACCTTCTACTTGTTCATTATTTGTTCAGAGCTGGGTACACTGAAAGCATGATTATAAATATCAGTAATCGTACAAACATGAGCACATGTAGGCATTCACCAATATATTTTCACTAAGTCAAAGCCAAATCAAATACTGAAATAAAAAAAAAATAAAAAATGATTCTCTACTGCAGTACTCTTGTAGCCATATTGATCCAGCAGGAAGCTGGATTCCCCGCAGGCTGTCATATCTTATAAGAATAATCCAATGCTAATGTATAGAAACTTTCAAGATTAAGTTATCTGATGTAGAAACCTGTGTGATTTCAATCACAGCATCATCTCTGAATCATTTTTATCTTGGTCCTGGGTCTGCTCTTTTTATTCCATTTTCTACTAGTGGTTGTGCACTAAACTAGTGGGCATTTAGTGAGAGATCTCAACCCTGCCCTTTATGTCTGGAGGATGATGGCTGAAAGGGGAAAGCGTTAGCTTTGTAGATGTTTTATCTGTACCCGCTGTTCACAAGTGATTTGCTTCTCAAGTATTGGTACCTGCTTGTTTTGTAAAATAAAAATAAGAAGGTAGGCCTGTTTTTTTTTTTATAAACATCCTTTCAACAGGCATTTTTTTTTCAGCTGCTGCGATGTGGGATGGACGAAAAGCGACAGCTCATTTTTTGTTCATCAAGATGGAGATTCACGTACCACATTGTCAGCCGCCCCCACTGTGCCACTCCGCTAAGTACCAGGAATTCCAGCTGTGGAGCAGCTGGAGAACCGAGAATAGGATGAGAAAGAAGAATACCAAAGAAAACAAAATATGTACAAGAGCTCTCACCATGACAACTGTTACACAGTGTCCACTAAAGCTCTCTTGAGCAAATCCAATCTTGGTCTTGCCTGCAGAGCGTCTGGCACTCTCTATATCCATTCCGAGGATAAACATGTACTACGGATGGCTTTCCTGGGACAATCTCTGCTCATCTTATTGCAGAAGAGTGGTGCCTCACACAGGTTCTGGCTGAGGGCCACCTGTCTCGTGATCTTCTTGCAAAGCACCAATTTTACAGGATAACTAGATACCACTTGTATGATGACAGACATTGTCAACAGAATATGTGGATACTTCTGCAGTAAGAGATCAAGTAGGTCTTGCACAGGGAAATGTTCTTATACAATAAGAGAGACACCAAAGGTATAGTAAAAAGACAGACATCACCAACGGTATATCTTGTGCGGGACAGTGTTTTTATGGAATGATTACCTCCTTTTTATCTTCAGGAGTCCATGTAACTCTATTTCTCCCTCTTCCTTTTTTTTCATTAGTTGCTGAAGTCTGTGACCTGCTACTGTGCAGCCATAAACAGTATCACCAGGGCCTGTAACTGTACCAGGGAGCTAGTCTTCACCTGAAGGGTTGCACTACCCATCTCGCCATCATTAGACTTAGTACTGAAGTGAAGGGTGGGCTTCCTTTCACACTGGGCAACATGCAGACAAAATATCACTTTTTCTCTTTGCTTCCTTTCCTGCTTCAGTAGGAGTGGACACACTGCTGAGATTTGGTCTAGATCAGAAATTCCCAAACCTATCCTGGAGATCCCCTCAGCCACTCTAGTTTTCAGGATATGCACAATGAATATGCACCAGGGAAATAAGTATATATAGTAAGTTTCCGATAAATACAAATTTATTTCATGCATATTTATTGTGCATATCCTGAAAACCAGGCTGGCTGAGGCGTCCTAAGGACTGGTTTGGGAAGCTCTAGGTGTTATACAACAAGGTCACCATGTGAAAGTATTCAATAAGACTTAGTGAGAAAAATGTACTCTATTGAATTATTCTCTCTCTCCCTTAGAGCTCCAAACGGCACAACTTGCATAGGATAATATTTTAATGGAATAATATAATAAGACCCAGCCAATAACACATCTTGCACAGAGTCAGTGCTGAGCGTTGTTCACAGAGCCATAGCCAGGCAATATGGCGCCTATGGCCAAGGGAAAAAGTGTTGTGTAATAGGTGAGGACCTATTACACAACACATAATACAAGTTGGGAGACTCTACTAAATGTTTGTACAGCAATGCTTACGGCCAGTGCAAGGGTATTAGGCACCCTAGGAAAACCTTATAGCCTTGCAGCCTCATCACACCCTCCTCACACACAATTCAAAGTTATGAATTCATAACAGACTTTACATGAAAAAGGACATTCAAGATAAAAATATCACTTACAATATGCTGTGGTGCCAACCAGAAAACCCTGCAAAAAAGCAAGAGAGACCCTTGGAACTCATATATTAGGCCTACTGTAATGCATCTTGGGCATGACCCTCAGAGCACCACAAGAAAACAGAATTACAATGCAATAAACTTTCTATATCAAAACACCATTAACTACCAGCACTCAAACAGCAACAATTCTGCCTATGAACATTAACACTGCAAACAGGCCTAACACCAATACACCCTCTATTAGGAAAACAGAACAAGCCAAGCTGCTATAGATCCCTTTGTACAAACTACACGCTATTGGAACACCTCACTTCAGTCTCACATACAAACACAGAGAGACCCCCAAATACAGAATAAAGAGACCATAAAGTATAAATCGAAATGTACAGGCAAAAACTGAACTGAAAAACATAACAAGTCAAATTCTATATGTATTGCAACAATGGAGAAACAGAAGCATTACCATGCCTCATAAAATAAAATTAGTAAAACCATACCAATAAAAAGAATAAATCAAAACTAATGAATATAATAATATTCAATAATTAAAAACTTACATAATTTTCCAAACACCAATAAAATATTTCAAATAACACAACCACCACCCAATAATTAAAATTAATAAGGATTTCAAAAAAATCCCTGTTATCCATACCTGGGAACTTTTGATTTCCAGATGCCCCAAAATTGTCAAGGATTAGCAGGCAGAGAGGAAATAGGGTTAGTATCCTACACACATGCTCTCTCTCTCCCACATGCATATACACATACTCTCTCTCACTCTCCCACACACATGCTGTCTTCTCTCACTCTCCCTCCCCCACGAAGCAGCAGGCAGCAGCAGTCTCCTTCTTAATGCTCCCATGGCCAAGGGAACAACTTCCAGCCACGGGGGCTGACTTAGCTCTGACTTTGGGTTCCTTCCAGCAGGGCAAGGCAGAGCACACACCTCCTCCTCCTCTGAAGCAGTACAGTCCCGCCAAAATTGAAAAGGTGGTCGGCAGGGTCTTATAGTAAGTGGAAATTCCACAGCCCCTTTCTCACATTCATTCCCCCCCCCCCCCCACTCTCTCTCTCTCTCTCAAACATACATACACAGGACCTATCTCACCCACATAACCTCTCTCTTCCTCACTCACAGGCTTCTGGCTCTCACACACACACATGCTCTGGCTCTTATATGTATACACACATGCACAGGATCTCTGGCTCTCATATGCATACACAGAAGCATAAGCTCTCTGGCTCTCATACACCCATCCCCAGCAGTCTTGCTTATCAGCACCCAGTAGACTTGTTCCCCAGCTCCCTCTCCCTTCCTAGACCCCCAATCCCCAGCATTCTTGCTCCCAAGCCCCTTCTAAGATGCCCACTCCCCAGCACGCTTACTCCCAAGCCCCCTCTTCCCTCTCAGACCCCCAACTCCCCAGCGGTCTTGCTCCCCTCTCTTCTGAGACACCCCACTTGTCTTACTCCTCGGTCCCCTCTCCCCATCCAAATCCCACATTCCCCAGTAGTCTTGCTCTCCAGACCCCTCTCCCATCCCAGAAACCCCACTCTCTAGAAGTCTTGCTTTCCAGACACCTCTCCCATCCCAGAAGCCCAACTCCCCAGCAGTCATGCTCAACAGCCCCCTTCCCTCCCAGACCTCCACTTTCCCAGCAGCCTTATTCCCCAGCCCCCCTACTCCCCAGAAATATTGTTCCCCAGTCCCCTCCCAGTCCCCAGCAGTCTTGTTCCCCCTCCCACACCTTCTCACCCACAACCCCCTCACTCACCGCCGGTGACCAGTGCATGATTTCCTTAATGTTGCTCACCCTCGCAATCTCCTCACTCACCCTCCCTGCTCCCAAGGAATCAAAGGATCACAGCCTAGCAGCATGAGCTGCTTCCTCCATCCCCGCTGCCAGTGTCTGAATGTCATCAGGTGCCGACAGCCAAGTAGGAAAAAGCAGCCCACGTTGCAAGGCCGCAATCCTTCCGTTCTTCAGGAGCAGGGAGGGTGAGTGAGGGGATCACGGCAGCATTACGAGTATGAGAGCATTAAGGAAATCATGCACTGTCCCCACTGCCACCAATGAGGCTTCTCCAGTTGTCTGCACCCCTCCCCCCACCCCGTTCCGAAGACTATGAGCCACACTGCTTTTCCACTTACTGAGACGCCACATGGCAGCGCTATGGCACCTTTCGGTAGTGGCACCTATGGCCATGGCCATATTAGCCACAGGCATACTATGGCTCTGGTTAAATAACATAACCATATCAAAGGGAGTACTTATTGGGTAATACGCTCATATCATAGGGAGTGTTCGTCATGTATTTTTGTCTTGACTAGACTATAACCTCCACGAGCAGGTACTTTCATTTTCATGTATCTGTACAGCACTGCATATATCTAGCAGCATTTTAAAAATGATTAGTGCTAATTAGAGTGACATTTTCATGCACTGAGCTCCATCTCCCATAGTATGCCTTGCACAGGAATTGGAAACACTCGTATGTGACAAGTGGCATCTACACGAGAGCTTTCTAGAGCCCCAAAATATGGGGGAGGGGGGGGTCTTTCTTCCCGCCCCTGCAGGCCTGGAATAGGAAGTGGTGCGGTGTGGGGCTATGCGGGTGGAATGAAGAATGCCATCACCGCAGTAGGAACAAGCTGCAGCAATGGCCCGGAAGAGCAGGAGGCATGGAGCAGCATCGGCCGGCAAGGCTGAAGAAAGAAGGAGCAGGAAGCAGAGCATCCGCCAAAGAGAGAAGAGCAGGAGCCATGTCAGTCCCGCAGCTAATGAGACCTCTCCTCTTTCTCTGAGCCACGTAGGCTGAAGGAGGAGGTCGTTGGTGCCACTTGTGCTTCCAGGGAAAGAGGGAGAGGGGGAGTGTGTGTGTGTGAGAGGAAGTGTATAAGTATGGGTGAGGGAGGGTGTGTGAGTGAGCAGGGCTAATGCAAGGGTATAATATGCCCTAGGCGAACCTTACAGCTTTGCACCAACTCCTCCCCACATACACAACTAAAAATTATGCATTTACAATAAGATTTTACATGAAAATGTACAGTCTTCTGAGGTAAAAATATCACTTCCAAAAATATATATATATATTTTATGTGCATGCATAGCTGTGGTGCCAACAAGAAAACCCTGAAAAAAAATACTTGAACCCATATGGTATTAGGTCTATTGTAACATGTTGGGTGTAGGCTTGGCCCTCAGAAAGACATGGATAAACAATTACCATTACAATATACTAAACATTCCATACCAAAACAGTACTAACTGTCAGCAGTCAAACAGTAACAACCCTACCTATGAAAAGACAATACTGCAAATATTATAACTGGCCTTAAGACACAAATACACCTCCTATTAGGAAAACAGAACAAGCCAGGCTGTTATAGATTCCTACACAAAACTACACGCTAGCAGAATACTTCACCTTGGTCATACATGCAGAACACAGATAGAATCCTCACCAAATACAGAACAAAGAGACCATGAAGTATAAATAGAAACATGCAGTGAACTGGAAACTGCAACAAATCAGACTCTGTATGCAGTACAACAATGGAGGAAATACAAACCTTTCTTTCTCTCTCTTTCTCACCCACAGTACCCAAATGTAATCCACTTTGAAGTGGCAGGCAGAATATAAATCAAATAAACAAACATGCCCTTACAGTAATCCTCCTCACACTTTTCTATGAAGAATTAGAACATAACCTAAAAAATGCCATACTGTGTCAGACCAAGGGTATATCAAGCCCAGTATCCTGTTTTCAACAGTGACTAATCCAAGTCACAAGTACCTGGCAAGTACCCAAACATTATATAGATCACAAGCCACTATTGCTTATTAAGTTACTGTAATAGCAGTTTATGGATTTATCCTCAAGGAACTTATCCAAACCTTTTTTAAACCCAGTTACATTAACTGCTGTAACCACATCCCCTGGCAATGAATTCCAGAGCTTAACTATGCACTGAGTGAAAAAGAATTTTCTTCGATTTGTTTTAAATGAGCTATTTGCTAACTTCAGGGAGTGCCCCCTGGTCCTTCTATTATCTGAGATAGTAAATAACTGATTTACATTAGTTTGTTCAAGTTCTTTCATGATTTTGTTGAGTTTAGCACCATCAATTGTTTTGAAAAGTTGGCGGGGCATTCCTCTGTCCAGAACTAACCTGGCGCAAGCCTCCCCAGGTCCTCATGTTCTTGGCACCGGTGCAAGGATGTTCAGCCACCCTAGGCAGTGACATCACCCTACCTCATGAGCTCCCTCTCTCTCTGGTGATCTCACGGAGAGAGAGAGAGATTGCGCGGGCGCCACATGATGCCCTCACATCAACCACGGCGCCCTGCCCGCTTCCAGCACCCTAGGCAGCCACCTAGTAGTTCACCTAACACCTCCCACCGGCCCTGCTTGATGTCTGGTGCTCTCTCCTGGGGAAGAAGGTGTTAGTGGGTGAGATTTCCCACCCCTCACCCCAGAAAAACAAATGGGACTGTGAATAAGGCTGGCAATATGTACAAATATATACAAGTTTATTAGACTATGTAGTTATAGATATTTCTACATGACTATGTACATTGCTAACAGGATATCAAACAGCACACTTATTTACTTGTGTTATTAGTCTCAGGCTATGCAACTATACATATCTCTACAAGACAGGAAGAACATTTAATATTTAGCTATTTGGGGTTGTTGGTCCTCATAACATACCCCATATAGAATAAGAGAGTCCTCTTGCATTCCCACTTAATCAATTATTATTACACTCCCTATTTTATCCCAAGTCTCACACATGTGAAAAGATGCAATTGGGTTAGTGAGAATTGCTGTATTTAAACATCTGCTCCACTTCCACTCCACTGACAGGTCCATGCTCTCCTAGTGGACTTAACACTTCCTGGTCTGCTGCTTGGGATCTGCATCCTCCTGGGAGGAACCTGGGATCCACGCTCTCCTGGAGGACCCAACTCCACCCTCCAGTATGCTGTTTGGGGTTGGCGCCCTTCTGAAGAGACCCGACTGCTTCCTGATCTACACCTTTCTGGGGCACCCAACTCTGCCTCCTAGTTCACCATTGGGGTCCACATCCTCCTGGGGGACCCAATTCTACCTCCAGACCTGCCACTGAGAACTAGGTACCCAAGGCATCTGATTCCCCTTGACATTAAGAGTGAAACTCTGTTCGATAGGACTGTTTTTTCAGTACATTTCTCTCACAAATCCCTCTCTGTCAGAATTCTGTGCTTTAAGACATTTTCAGTCAAAGTTCTATACCTTGGGATTTTGCAAGTTATCAGCAGTAGTCAATGGGGCTGTGACATGCAAACCCCCTACCTGAATCTCTGACATCTATTCATGGCCATTTAAGTTTTTGGCCATTCAATAACCATTGGTAACTTTTTCAGTCTTGCCCTGGCTTGTTACATAGTAGCAGCATTGCCCCCTTTTTTTTCTGGGGTTCGTTTAACTGATAGCATGCTCTCTTTCTTCCCCCTTCCCTGGAGAGGGTTTCGTAAGTGATATTTTCACCTCAAAAGACTGGTTTTTGAATGCCCTTTTAACTGGGAGGGTAAGGAGGTGAGGGCTTGGGGGTGAATACATGGCTGTAAGGTTCAACTGTGGCACCTCAGAGCCTTGCAGCAGCCCTGCCTGTAGAGAGCGTGATTGACTTGCGTTGGCAAACGCTCCTATATGAGGAGGCACATAACGGGCACCGCCTCTAGGCAGCCTGGGTGGGGGAAAGTCCATCTTGCACAGGGGGGCTACTCTTTTGTACGCTAAGAACCACAGCTGGCATGTCTTGCACACGGCAGGCGACATCTCGAACACCGCATCCCGCGCAGGGCAACACGCAACAGCGCCAGGGAGCGACCTTACCCGTGTCTCCAAACAGGCGCGGCTTCTTCCTCGTATTTTATTTTGTTTCCCCCTCCTCCTTTAACTCGTTACAGTCGCGCTCTTTTTCTTAAACAAAGTCAAATATCAAACCAAACTCTTAAAGGGGCAGCGGGGAACCGGCGCTCTCCCCCGTCCTCAAACCACGCGCACAGCACCCGGCACGGCGAGCGAGAGGGACGCGTCTCCCCGGCAACGGTGCGAGAGCCGCCGTCGCCGAGCGCAGGCGCACGCGGCGCCTAGGTCGCGACGCCCGAATGGAGGGCGGTCCGAAGGCTCACGCACGCCGTCGGTCGCAAGAGGCGGTTGTAACCGTTGGAACGCTGCCGTGTTTGTTTGGTTTTTTTTTTTTTAAAGCCCAGTCTTACTCCAACCATTGCGGCGCTTTCACCCATGCTTCTCTCAACTTAATGTGGCGTGCCCACACCAAAGAGACAGGCTACTACAGTTTGGGGTTCCAGTTCTGTTTTAAGGCACACTAGGGCGATCCTTTGCAAAGCGGGGTGGGTCATAGCAGCTACAGGCCCAGATGTGTTCAAGGCTCACGACTGGCCAGGCCGGCTGCCCGCAGAGGCTCAACAGCCGCCTGCCTTGTCCTTCTGCCCACCAGTCAAGAACACGTGGGTGTGTGTTCCATCTCGTCCGTTAAAAAAATATGGGGGTTGGCAACCTTATCACGTGCTCTTTTCTAAATTCAGCACAAGAAAGAGCACAGGCGCAAGCTGGGCTGATGCAGGACTGATGCAAGGGTAGGATGAGGTGCCCCAGTTGCACCTTATAGCCAGGCATTGCCCCCTCCCCCCAGCCAGGGCCGGATAGTGGCCGTGGCAGCGCTCCTTTGAAGCTCCGCTGGCACGTGGTTCCAACAGAATTAACATGGTCATCAATGACGAAAGATATACTTGTGAATCGATTTGAAACACTAGAAGAAGGACGGAGCACAATCTGCACAGATGCATGCGTTCCAATACTTGTGCCTGCACGTGTGTATTGTGGGTGCACTGCTCCTTTTTTTTTTCTAAATGTTACAAAAATGTAAGTGCATCAGTCATCCTCATCCTTCACGGATCTCTTGTTAAAGGTCACTCACAGCTGGCTAAGGGACCCGGACACAGCCACTTATATACCTCCTTTGGTTTACAGTAGTGTACAGACTTAAAAATTGTGCTATCTTAAATTTGATGCTGAAAACGAAGTGACAATGATTCTTCTGAAAAAAAGTGAATTACAATTACAGTATAGTAAACTTTCCATACCAAAACAGCACTAACTACCAGCCTTCAAACAGTATCATCCCTACCTATGAAAAGGCAACACTGCAAACATTACAGTAGGCTCTAAAACACCAGTACACCCCCTATTAGAAAAACAGAACAAGCCAAGCTGCATACTAGCAGTCAACTCAGTCCTCAAGACACACCTAGCCAGTCAGGTTTTCAGGATATCCACAGTGAATATGCATGAGATAGTTCTGTATACCCGACTGGCTAAGTGTATCCTGAAGATTGGGTTAGCAGAATACCTCATCTTGGTCCCACTTGCAGAACACAGACAAACCCTCACCAAACACAGATTAAAGCGACCATAAAATATAAATGGAAACATGCAGACAAACTCACTTAAACTGCAACAAACCAGAGCTTCTATGCAGTACAACAATGGAAAAACAGAAACTTCATCATTCCACATAAAATATTAAACAAAATCAAGAAATATATGAACATAGTAAAGACAGAAGACAAAGACCAAATGGTCCATCCAGTCTGCCCAGCAAGCTGCTCATGGTAGTAACTGCCGCTCCATGCAGGTTACCCCCAAGCCTTATAATAAGGGTAGTAACAGCGGCTCCGTGCAGATTACCCCCATGCCTTCTGTTAAGGGTAGTAACAGCTGCTCCGTGCAGGTCACCTCCATGCCTTCTGATAAGGGTAGTAACTGCCACTCCATGCAGGTTCCCCCCATGCCTTCTGTTAAGGGTAGTAACTGCCAATCTATGCAGGTTACCCCCATGCCTTCTGTTAAGGGTAGTAACTGCCACTCCATGCAAGTTACCCCATGCCTTCTGATAAGGGTAGTAACTGCCACTCCATGCAGGTTACCCCCATGCCTTCTGATAAGGGTAGTAACTGCCAATCTATGCAGGTTACCCCCATGCCTTCTGTTAAGGGTAGTAACTGCCACTCCATGCAAGTTACCCCATGCCTTCTGATAAGGGTAGTAACTGCCACTCCATGCAAGTTACCCCATGCCTTCTGTTAAGGGTAGTAACTGCCAATCTATGCAGGTTACCCCCATGCCTTCTGTTAAGGGTAGTAACTGCCACTCCATGCAAGTTACCCCATGCCTTCTGATAAGGGTAGTAACTGCCACTCCATGCAAGTTACCCCATGCCTTCTGATAAGGGTAGTAACTGCCACTCCATGCAGGTTCCCCCCATGCCTTCTGATAAGGGTAGTAACTGCCACTCCATGCAGGTTACCCCCATGCCTTCTGATAAGGGTAGTAACTGCCAATCTATGCAGGTTACCCCCATGCCTTCTGTTAAGGGTAGTAACTGCCACTCCATGCAAGTTACCCCATGCCTTCTGATAAGGGTAGTAACTGCCACTCCATGCAAGTTACCCCATGCCGTCTGATAAGGGTAGTAACTGCCACTCCATGCAGGTTCCCCCCATGCCTTCTGATAAGGGTAGTAACTGCCACTCCATGCAGGTTACCCCCATGCCTTCTGATAAGGGTAGTAACTGCCACTCTATGCAGGTTACCCCATGCCTTCTGTTAAAGATAGTAACTGCCACTCCATGCAGATTACCCCCATGCCTGCTGTTAAGGGTAGTAACAGCTGCTCCGTGCAGGTTACCCCCATGCCTGCTGTTAAGGGTAGTAATAGCAGCTCTGTGCAGGTTACCCCCATGCCTTCTGTTAAAGGTAGTAACTGAAATTATGTACTCGGGGCACTGATGTTGGATTCGGGGCATGGACCCTGTGTGTCCAATGCTATCAACGAACCTAGTGGTCCTCCTCTAACAATCATTCCACTGTCACCCTCTCCACCTGATCCCCTCTCTCAACTTCCACCCTTTCCAGTCAATCTTTTCCTTCCTCTCAACTTCTGCCCCTTCCAGAGAACCTCTTCTCCTAACTTCAACCCCTCCAGCTGATTACCTCTTACTTCTCGCAGCTCCTCTGACCTCCTCAGCCCATCCCCCTCCTCTCTCTCACCCTCCCAGCTCTTTTCGTATTCCCCAACTGATCCTCTCTCATGCCCAAGCCCTTCTTATAACCCCCAACTGATCCTATAGCATTCCCTCCCTGCCACCCCATCTCCCATTCCCTCCTCACTCATACCCCCATCCCCTCTAATCTCCAGCCCCTTTCTTACATTCCCCAGTCGACCTTCAGTCATTCCATCTCTCTCATCCTTTGCAGGCAATCCCTCTCCTCCTGATCCAGCCCTCAAAATCCTCCTACATCTGATTCCCTCCCTTCAAACAACCTCTCCTCCAAACATCCCCTGGCAGGGTCAGCGGCAACATTTTTCTTTGGACCCTGGGCCAAGGATAGATGGCAACTGGTGGGAAGAGAAGGCAGGTTGAGGACAGAGGCGACATTTTTCTCTCAGGTAGGTTCAGTGGTGGGTGAGGAGAGAGGAACAGTAGTAATTCCACCGGCCCATGCAAACCAAGCCCTCCCTTCCCCACGTAAGCTGGTCCCGAGCCTGACCATGACCTGCAAGCAGCAACAGCATTTACTAGTGAAAGTCAGAAGAGGGCTTGTAAGCCGGTGCGAGCTCCCGAGCCCTGCAGCAACCCTGGCACCCCAGAAAGTCATGAAAGGGCAGGGTCTGGGAGTGCATGCTGACTTCCACTACTAATGCTGCTGATGCCCGAAGAGCGCTGCCGTTTGAAGCCCTTGTGACCCCAGGCTGAAGGTTCCGTGACCCCCATGTAGGGTCCCAACCCACAGTTTGGGAAGCCCTGCTCTGGGGGATCATATGGGGGAAGGGGGGGGGGGAATCTAGGAGGATGTCATGTATTTGGGAAGGGATGATGTGTATGGGGACTGAGGCCGTAGAGGATGGGTGCGGTGGAGAGGGAATCCCCTCATAGCAACACTGCAACTAGTGTCAGCCATAAAGACTTTGAAGCATGCATGTTAATTCTGGGCTTTTATTTGATGTGATGATGAGTTCATTTTAGCTGCAGTACCTCGCCTTGAGTGCTTGGAAAGGTGTGTCCTAAATCTGAGAAAAGAAAAATACATTCTAAATTTGAAATGAGAATTTTATTTGTAACCAAAATGTAAATCCTCCCAGAGCTTTTTGATTCATTATGGTTCTGGAGACTGCAAGAGGACCACATCAATTAACGTTTAGTTAAGCCCTTAGTATGAACCTGTAAACTGAATTAATTATTTATTTACTTACTTATTTATTTGCAAGTCTGTTCCGGTTCAGGCTCAAGAGATTCTTGCAAATAATGGTTTGGTCTCCACACAGAGGCAGGGAGCTTCTCTTTCACTAATATACCCCTCCCCCCCATTTCAGAGGATTAGTGGCTCAGGAATATTGCTTTATAAAAGCAGGGGTTTGGGGTTTTTGTTGGGTTTTTTTTTACAGAATCCTCGACTGCAAGGAACACCGCACAAGCAGTAACAAATCTCGTACTCAGAATTGTTTTTGCCAACAGATGTTAGTCATCCTCCAAGCGTTGCTAGGAACAGTGGCGTGTGCCCGCATCCCTGGTCCCTGTTAGAAAGCAGCGCCAAAATGCTATTAGCGGTGCCACCAACTCAGCTGCTCTTAGCATTTATGTAGGAGAGAGGGATGCGTACACACGGGAAACTCAGCAAGGGGGGGTGGAGGGAACACAAACCAGGACAGAGAGAGAAACACACACATAAAGAAAGGACCTAGGTATACAGACAGACACTAAAATCAAACACAGACACACATACAAAGAGAGAAAAGACGGCTACGTAGACAGACAGTGAGGGGCCCACACAAAAATCAAACAGGGCATAGAGGGACACAGACACACACACAAAGAGAGGGGAGACCAAGGTGAGTAGGCAGACAGTGACAGACATGCACATGTGGAGAGAAACACACAGAAAGGCAGAAGGCCAGCGTGAGACAGGACTGGGCGTCCTGAAGGCTTTTATTGAGAGGACCTTTGAAAAGTCAGGACTAGTGTTCACATCGTACAGGTGATCTCGCCAGATGGCCATCCTGAATCTTGGATTTTGCTTTGGATCTCATTACAAAATAATAATAATAATACAACCTCCAAATCAGGCTGGTGTTGTAAAATAAGCAACAAAGAGAGATGTGCTATCCAGGAAATAAAAGAGGATAAAGCTCCCACTGATAGCACATCATTAAGCAAATGACACACTAATTGTAATTACACTGCCTGGCATACAATTAAAGGCCCCAGAAAGATAGTGCAGGTATGGTGGAGAGAGAAAAGAAAATAGGTTCTTTTTCTCTTTTAATTAAAATTATGGTACAGTCGGGGACTGCAAATATCACCAAGGAAACTCCAGGCCAAATATTAGCCTCGCGCAAATGGTACGCTGGGAAAAAGCAGGGCAAAGTTTAGATTTATTATTTTGTTTAAAAAAAAAATGTCTAAATGACATTACTCAGCCACGAGTTCTCAATTTACTCTGCTCAGACCATTCCCTTATATCATTTGGCATAAAGGAGACAGCAGTCTTTGAATAATTGTACTCATAAGGAGCATTAGGCCAACTATTGATTTGGAGGTTTTTAATCGTAATTGGAATTTGGGGACCTGTCTATTTACTTAACGCTGAAGAATGAGCCAACGCATGGAACGCCGCGAGGGCCAGCGGCTTTTAACATGTTGGGCCCCCGCTCAGAACGGTGACGAGAAGGCGTTGCTTGCCGACCGCACGGGTGGGCTTCCCAGAGGACCCGGGCCGTTCAAAGGCGCTGGCTTAGAAAGGCAGAGAGAGAGAGGTCGGAGAACAAGACGGCGAAGCACAGCCAGGGCGGCGGTGTACGCATTTATGGAAAAGACTATAGGGAAAGCTGTTTGAAATGAAAACGGGATTACGTGACAGCTAAAATAAAAGAGTCGCTGGATGGTCCCCGTGATTGAACTCTTCTCTGCCGCTAAGAGCTTGATAACTAAGCCAGAAAGCTCCATTGACTCTCCCTAGTTGTAAACAGCCGGCAGAGTTATTTCCACAGTAAGGGCCTTGATTCTGCTTCCACGGGGAAAATGCTTGGCCCTAAAATTGTCAAGCTTCAGTCTTCTTTTTAATGAGGATAGTAAAAGAATTGTGGAATTAGGAGGAGGGAGGGAAGGAAGAGGGTGTGGAACGATGGTCTCCCTTCAGCCATGGCTCACTGAAAGAAACAATGTCTAGAACTGGAAAGCTTAAATCAACTTATTCTCGATTAGACCCAGGACCTTTGGTTATATCATTAAGGGCCTTAAGGACACCGCTTATGAGCTTATATAACACGTACAGGTGGATTTTAAAAGGCCCGCACGCGCCAAAACCAGGAGATCTGCGACTAAGTCAGGCTGGCGGCGCGCTGAGCGGATTTTAAAAGCTGCCCCAGGTCGCCCACATCTCCCGCTGCGCGCACATATGAAAAGTTCCCAAAAAAAAAAAAAAAAGGGCATGGTCTGGGCGGGGCACGGGCGTTCCTCCACGCCATCTTGAAATTTGCGCGCAGGCAGGCCCCGCGGACCGCTGCCGCCTAACTTTACTTCTGCCGTGGAGGACACGGAAGTAATAAAATAAAAACAAACAGATCCGCGGGGGTCTTAAGAGTCAGGGTTAACAGGGGAGAAGGGAGGCTATTAAACTAGGCGGGGCTTTGGGAGCCCTATCCCTAACCCGGGCGGACTGGGGACGAACTGGGAAAACTGGCAGCGGCATCGATGCCTTGCCTCTAATAAGACCTCCCCGCCTGCATGGCAGAAGTGGCATTCGTGCGCAGGGGCGCGCGTCCGCTTAAAAACTGCGCGTGCGCCGCGCTCCGGCTGCCTTATAACACTCGCGTATGTTATGAAATAGCCACGTGGGCCCGAGCGGCGGTCTTTGCGATTCACCTTAGAGTGACTAAGTCTCTAGCTGCAGCGTGCGTGCAATTCCAGTTGAAGGCGGCAATTGTTGCGAGAGAATCCCTCCCTTCCTCCAGAACAGATGCCTAATTTTCCACCTATTTCAACCTTGGCAACATTAGCAAGGATAGCTTGAAAAAGTGTGTGTGTTATTTTCAGTTAGATGTTTGTTTTTTTTTAAGAATTTCTAATAGCCCGCCTCCGAGTTGTTGGATCGAGTGCCGCTGTTCTTTCGTACTTTTAAGTTGGTTTTTTTTTAAAGCCATCACCTTGTCAGCTGATCTGAAAGCAGCGAAAGCAATGTGACAAGGTGATGGGGGCTAGGGCCTCACCCTCAAGTGCTGCGTTCAGTTCTGGAGCCCGTGTCCCAGAAAGGATAGAGACAGGACGGAGGCGGGTCCGGAGAAGGGTCCAGCGAAACGGTGCGCGGTCTGCACCAAAAGCCATATGAGATGAGACCGAAGGATCTTGATCCTGGAAGGGTATAAATGATGCACGGGAATCAATCCTTTTCCAATGGAAAGAAAGCTGTAGGACTGGGGGGGGTCACAATATGAAGTTACAAGGGGGGTAGACTCAGGGCCAACGTCAGGAAATATTTCTTCACGGAAAGGCCGAAATGCCCTCTCGGAAGAGATAGTGAAGGCGAGAGCTGTAATGGAATTCAGGGATAAGCGCAGAGGATCCTCCGTGGCGAAAGGAAGGTAACCCACACGGAGCGAAGGTGTGGACCAGCTCAGGATCTGAGACCCGCCGCGATGCGGTGGCTTGCGTTACCAGCAGTTGGGGATGTAATAGGATTCAGAATTCACGAAAAGGTGCTTTTCTTTACGTTGGGCTTCAGCTCTGGAACGAACTTCCTGTAGGAATATGTTCATTGACCGACATAAAAATATTT
This sequence comes from Rhinatrema bivittatum, assembly GCF_901001135.1. Lineage (NCBI taxonomy): Eukaryota > Metazoa > Chordata > Amphibia > Gymnophiona > Rhinatrematidae > Rhinatrema > Rhinatrema bivittatum. The sequence goes on from NC_042630.1 coordinate 17,404,531, forward strand.
AGGGAAATGGTTAAGGCTCACTATTTTAAGATGGCTTTTATAAATATTGTTTGACTTGTTGATTTGTATTGTTGAATTTTATTGTCTAAATAATTTTATGAATGATTTATTGTAATCCGCACTGAACTTGCCAGTGGAAGTTGCAGAATATAAAAAGTGTAAAAAAATAATAAAATAAATAAAATAAGGCATAGGGGTAACCCGCATGAAGCAGCAGTTACTGCCCTTAACAGCAGGCATGGGGGTAACCTGCACGGAGCAGTAGTTACTAACCTAAACAGCAGACATGGAGGTAACCTGCATGGAGCGGCAGTTACTGCTCTTAACAGAAGGGATGGAGGGTAACCTGCACGGGTTGGCAGTTACTGCCCATAACAGAAGGCGTGGGGGTAACCTGCATGGATCGGTAGTTATCGCCCTTAACAGCAGGCATGGGGGTAACCTGCATGGAGCGGCAGTTACTATCCTTATCAGAAGGCATGAGGGTAACCTGCATGGAGCGGCAGTTACTGCCCTTATCAGAAGGCATGGGGGTAACCTGCATGGAGCGGCAGTTACCACCCTTAACAGCTGGCATGGGAGTAACCTGCATGGAGCGGCAGTTACTGCCCTTATCAGAAGGCATGAGGGTAACCTGCACAGGTTGGCAGTTACTGCCCATAACAGAAGGCGTGGGGGTAACCTGCATGGAGCGGCAGTTACCACCCTTAACAGCAGGCATGGGGGTAACCTGCATGGAGTGGTAGTTACTACCCTTATCAGAAGGCATGAGGGTAACCTGCATGGAGCGGCAGTTACTGCCCTTATCAGAAGGCATGGGGGTAACCTGCATGGAGCAGCAGTTACCACCCTTAACAGCTGGCATGGAAGTAACCTGCATGGAGCGGCAGTTACTGCCCTTATCAGAAGGCATGAGGGTAACCTGCATGGAGCGGCATTTGCTACCCTTAACAGAACACATGGGGGTAACTTGCATGGAGCGGCAGTTTCCACCCTTAACAGCTGGTATGGGGGTAACCTGCATGGAGCGGCAGTTACTACCCTTATCAGAATAAAAATAAATAAATTAAAAGAATAACTAAGCTTGCTGGGCAGACTGGATGGACTACTTGGGTCGTCTTCTGCTGTCATTTACTATTTTACTATACTTACAACTAGCTGAGTCCTGTTCTAGTTGGCAGAACATTATGTCTGGTGTACCCCAAGGCTCTGGGCAGCCTTCTGTCTTGTTTAATATTTATATTCTCAAGGCATTGGGCCTAACCTAGTTCATGTATGCTGATGACATTCCATTTTGGTTTGTTTTTTTCGTACCTCTATGTCCTAGAAAAACATTTCTCTGAGTCAAACTTCCAAAAATTTATGAAAGAAAGCTACTAAATTGGTTCTTAAATGTGCCGAAATCCACAACCGTAACGGGTGGGAAAAGAGTTACTCCAAAATAATCTAATTTGTCTGACCTATGAAGTTTTTCAGGTGGTTCCTGGGAGTTTACCTAGACTGAAAGCTTACATTTAAGACCCAAATAAGTTGTAAAGATGGCATTTTACAAACTTAAAATGTTGCAACCTTTAAGAACAGTTCTGTCTCTAAGATCTTTTCAGGAGTGCCTTGCAGGCACTGCTCTGGGGAGAGCTCGATTATTGCAATGGCCAAAGAAACAAATTTGTGTGTTGCAACTCATACAAAATGCCGTTACAAGCTTCTGCGAGGATAAGGATAACAGAACATATAACTTCGGTGTTATGTGAACTTTACTGGTTGCCAATAAAGTGGAGGACTCAACTTCAAATCTTGGTTACATTCCATAAGCTCCCTTCTGGTGAAAAGCCAAGTTCTTGAGCTCATAAGATCAACTCGGATGTTCCTGAACGTACACGGAGGACACCTAGGTCAAGTTTGCTTTCAGTCCCTGCAACGCGCACTTGTAAGCTTCAGACAACGTGAGCACAAGCTTTTTGGTTTATAGGCCCTGGCTTATGGCTTGCCCTTCCGGCAGGATTACGAGGCGAAAAAGACCTTAACATACTTAGAAGGACGACAAAGGCTTTGCATTTCAGTAGAGGCATTTTACCGAAGCTCCATTATAATATATTAACTGATTTGAATGTATGCTAATTCTGTTTTACATTTGTGTGAGGTTTTGTGTGTTCGTGGTTTGTTTGTTTTTTTATGTGCCAATCGTCTGTTTTGTGTAGTTTTTATGAATGTATCTCATGTAATCCGCTCTAGATTTAAATAAATAAAATACAGTTGGGGGACTGAGAAAGGCAACCAGCACCGGGGCAAATATTAGACTCTCGCAAGTGGTCCACTGGATTGAGTGCGTTTCTAAACAAGGTCGAGAAGCCCACATCTTGGTGCGGGACTCTCTGATACAAAGTCACGGGCATGCGGTAAAAACGACACACACCCCCATCCCCCCACCCCCGGCGTTTGCAATCACAGGTCCCAAAGGCGCAGTTGAAAAGGTAACGAAGGGTCTGGGAAAGTCGGTAGAAACCAAGTGAAAAGAGGACTTCACAAGCATTGCTCGCCAAGGAACATGAACACCCCTCCCCACCCCCACCCCCGACATAGTCCATGTTTCAACCACAAGCCCGTGTCAGGGGAGATCGCAGCCCACGGAGGGGGATGACTTCGGTTCTGAATTTTTATGCTGCAAAACTCTGCTTTTGTTTTTGTTAGTTTGATTTCTATTCCACTTCTGGTGACACTTCAAAGCAGATTACATTCAGGTACTGTAGACGCATTTCCCTGTCCCCGGAGTGCTCACAGTCTAAGGGCCTGATTCATTACGGCTTTTCTCCTGTTCTGTGTCTACGGGAAAGTCGCTGAGCAAACGAGGCCCAGAGGCAATGGAGGGTGAAGCGACTCGCCCGAGGCCGCGCTGGGATTTGAACCCTGGCTTCCCTGGTTCTCAGCTCACTGCTTTAACCGCTAGGTTGCTCTTCCACGCCAGGTGGTTTCTGTGGCAGGCTTATGGGACTGGGGGGGGAGGGGGATTCTCATGACATTTCTTTTGCGATTCGTGGAGCACGAGGTTCGGGAAGAGCTGATTTTTGCCTCGCACAGACACCTTCCTGCACCATTGGCACTTTTTCAGCCACCTTGTAGATTTGATAGTTGCGGGCGAGAAATACTGAAATAAGCGCAATGCTAAACGTCGGGGCGCAGTTTCACTGCATGCCGGCGACTCGCCAAGGTATCTGATGCTCGATCTAACGCGGCAGGGAAAGGGCCCAGAGGCACAGACAGAGCCTGTCGCTTGGAGGAAAAGAGATGGCTTGGGTTGATGATGGGGGGGGGGGGGGGGGGGGGGGGGGGGAGGGGAGGGATCATCCTGGGAGCTCGCCTAGCGGCAGTGACATCATGTCCATTCCAAGAAGGCTTGGCCTGAGAACGCCACACTGTGAGGTCGCCGCCCTGTTTACGTACAGTCGCCGGGCGTCAGTTGGGTGCCTCAGACCGGGCACCAGGGGGCTCTGACTGTCCTCATCGGTGAGTAAAGCATCAGCTAGGCACGGGCAGAGGGCCAAGTGCGCTATACCCTTCTCACGGGGGCTACTGGGAACAAGGCGCGCGCCGTCTGCGTGTTTCAAGGTTATTTGAACACCGGCGCCTGTGGCAGAGCCAAGACCTGCTTGCTAGCACAGCACAAAATTCCCCTCGCACACAAGACTTACAGCGAAAAAAAGCTGAACTAGCACAAGTTTGCAACTTGTGAGCGGCAGCGCCAACCGTCAAGGCTTCAGCCCTTAGCTACTGAAAGCTGACATTCCCGTTCACGAGGTTTAAACGAGCTTAATGTAATTATTCCTCTGCATGTCTTACCATATGTCCAACATATGCCTGCGTGAACAGCTAAGGAAGCTGACTGAGCCGCCGGAAAGAGGGGGCTGCTGTGGTTTCTCTAAATTAATGATCCTCTCTCTTCCTCCCTCTGCCCCACTGACTGGTGGCTCTGCTCGCCCACCCCCCGCCTCCGTTACACAGCCCCGCGCTCCTTTGGCTGCCCTGCAGAGTGGGGCAGAGCACAGTCCTCCCCGGGGCAGTGCGCGCTGGCTGGGTGGGCAGTTTTGCAGAGTCGGAGATGGAGCAGGCCCTGATTTTCCCTGCTAAAGCTTGTCTCCCATTTTGCATCGTCATGGTGGGGGAGAAATGCTTGCCTTAGTAGGGGAAATGTCCCCCCCTTTTTCCCTCCCCCCCCCCCCCCCCCCCCAGTCACAGCCCTGGCCAGTCTCCAGCCCATTCTCTGAGAGCTTTAGGCTCCACCCACCTCGCATCACAAGTGGCTTTGCCCCCTCTCGGGAAACCGAACATTGCCATCTCACCCCAGGTCAGACAGATAGGCTGATCCATTCTGGTTCTGAGCCGTCGGGAAGAATGAATGAGAAAAGCAGAACTACAAATCCATGCATGCAACACCAGGGAAGGGTTTAAAACGTTTAGCGCCCATAGGCATTGCGTGGGTACAGGCAGGAGGGGGAGCCCCTGCCCCGGGTCATCCCTGGCCTGAAGGAAACTTTTCAGCCAGCGTTCAAAAGCAGCGAGCAAGAAGCAACTGCAGCACAGGGCCTGAGAGCCCCTGCATTCAGAGCCCCTGCAGCAGTCCCCCCCCCCCCCCCACACACAGGCTTCCCATTACCTGTGCACAGGGTGGGATGGATGCCATAGGACCCGCGAGCTTGGCTCATATGCCCTGCACTGACTTTTCTTTTTATTTACCACCGCGGTTGTTGGCTGACGGTCACGGCTTCCTATCAGTCGCAGGACTGGACAGAGGCATGGCGCCTTCAAAACTTGGCGCCACAGGTAGTCGCTTACGTGGCCGATACCAAAATATGGGCTTGGGCAAAACCAGGACTGGATCAGTCAGTTAAGTTGACCTGGAGTGAGGTGGAAACTCTAGGGTGGCCAAAAATAGAGCCAAGTCAACTTCGGCTATGGCTAAGCCAGTCCTGGTTTTACCCCATTACTTAGGAAATCAGAACTACATTTCCATGCATGCAACGGGGCAAATCCAGAACTGACTCTTACCTAGCTAGCCCAGTTCACTTGAAGCTATCCACCATGTGACTGTTCTCAGCCAATCAATAGTCAGAGAACGCTTGAAGCATGGAACTGCACTGAGAATAGCACTGCATTTCTATTCTAGGTCATGGCAGCCCATGTCCCCATAGCTCCTGGGTACCATCAGATGTTGAAGCCAGGGGCCAAGTACTTCAGCGGCCTGCAAGAATCAGTCTACAGCAACATCACAGCCTGCCGAGCCCTGGCCAGTTGCCTACGGACATGCTACGGCCCCTGCGGGTGTAGCAAACTGATCACCAACCACCTGGGCAAAGTCTTCTTCACCTCCGACGCCTCCACAGTCCTGAGGGAGCTGGAACTTGAGAACCCTGCAGCCAGGCTCCTGCGCATTGCAGCACAGTCCCAGGAGGAAGAGGTGGGCGACGGCACCAACCTTCTGGTCCTGCTGACCGGTGCCCTGCTGGAAAATGCCGAGGGGCTGCTGCGGGCAGGGCTCTCGGTGGCCGAGGTCACGATGGGCTACAAGCAGGCCTCAGAGAAGGCACTGGAGCACCTGAGGAGTCTATGCTGCTCCTCGCTGGAGGATCCCAGAGACATCGGACAGGTGGCCGTCGCCATACGAACAGCCATCGGTAGCAAGGCGGCAGGCTACGAAGACTTCCTGTCCAAGCTGGTGGCAGAGTGCTGCGTCTCAGCACTGCCTCAGGAGGGACAGTTTGACACGGACCATATCAGGGTCTGCAAAATCCCCGGAGGGGGTGTCCAAAACTCTTATGTATTGTCGGGCATGCTCTTCCAGCGGGAGACTGAAGGAAGCATCATAGTTGTGAACCAAGCTAGGATTGCCGTCTTCTCTTGTGCTTTCGGCCTAGCCAGCACCGAGACCAAAGGTACAGTGTTGCTCTACAGCTCCCTGGACATGATGAGCTTCAGCAGTGGCTTGGAACAACTCACAGAAAGGCACATCAGCTCTATTGCCAACAATGGCATCAATGTCGTTGTGGTGGCTGGCAAGGTAGAGGATTTGGCCCTCTATTATGCTGACCGATATAAGCTCATGGTGGTGAAGATGACCTCCAGACATGATATGCAAAGGCTCTGCAAGGCTGTGAGAGCTACCCCTCTGCTGAGCCTGGCCGTCCCGCTGCAGTCAGAGATCGGCAGCTGCGACCAAGTCTACCTGAGTGAAATTGGAGATGCCCCAGTGGTGGTCTTCAAGCAAGAGAAGGGCTGCTCACCAGTGTCCACCATTGTCCTCCGGGGAGCCACCAATGAGCTGCTCAGTAGCGTGGCAGAGGCCATCACAGATGCAGTCGGTGTCTACAAAACTCTGACTGCGGACAAGCGACTGGTGCCTGGAGCTGGGGCCGCTGAGACAGACCTGGGTTTGATGCTCCAAACCTTGGGGATGAAATCCCCCGGCATGGAGCAGTATGGCATCTTGGAGTATGCTCGGGCTCTGGAATCCATCCCCCGAGCCTTGGCTGAGAACGCAGGCCTCAACGCCAACCAGGTCATCGCCAAACTCAAGGCAGCCCACCATCTCCAGGTGCCCAATATTGGCGTGGGCAGCAAGGAAGTGGCAGGCGGGACAGTCGATGTGCTGAAAGCCGGGATCCTGGACCCATTCCTGGTCAAGCACTCAGCCATCAAGCTGGCTACTGGTGCGGCGGTAACTCTACTCAGTGTTAGTCAGATTGTGATGGCCAAGAAAAGTGGGGGACCCCGATTTAGGGGAGAGAACCCTAACTGGGATGCAGAACCCGACTACATTGACTGATCCCTGCCAAGGCACGGACATTTGCTGTGTTCCAGCACAGACCATCGGAAATAGCGACTCAGCCAGTGAGATACCTTCACCCCCTTTCACCCTCTCTCAGTTATGAATCCTAGCAGAAACATGCAGACAGCTTCCTTCTCTTCCACGTGACATCCACTTATCTCAATTATGAACCCTAGCAAGGGAGTAGGTGGATGCTTTTGTTATCCTGAGTGTGAGGCGCTCTTATCAGTATAAGATGTCACGGTTCAACAGCAGACACAGAGAAAAGAAAAGCATGCTTCCGGGATCGCTCTGAAAGGATGCCTCTCCCTCCAACAGGAATCCATTTGTGCTGTCCTAGTGCATCTCATCAAGGAGCTGGGAACCTCCACCGCCACCACAGCCTCGTACCACACAGAGGAAAGCGGAATGGGAAGCTGAGACAGAAGGAGATCCGCCATCCTCTGTGCAGCTTTGAAATCCACTTTAAATAAAAGCCTTCTTATGTTTATATGGCCTGATGACACCAGCTCCAGGGGAAACAGAAACCACACACACACACACACATCACAAGCTTACTATGCCACTGTCTCGCTGCAGAAACCGAAGGGGTTTAATAGTGATTTCCAATCAGCAGGGAGTGGCGGAGCAGAGGGAGCACCTAGAGGGAGACCCAGAGCCCCCACAGGGGGACTGGCCTCAGATCAGAGCCTGAAGGAAAGAGCTCGGCCCAGCGGCTCTTAACCTGCTCCACCAGAGCACAGAAATGGTGCCTTTTACAAGGATAGGAGAGCCTCTGTGCTTTCACTGTGCCTCAGGCACACAAATCCAAACACCCCCCCCCCCCCCACCACCACCTTAATTCTAGCGTTCTCAGTCCGCCCACGAGCCCTTAACCTTTTCACAGTCGCCGCGGTCAGCAAAGCGATAGTCCAAAAAGCCAGTGCGCCTCACGCCGCACAATTCTGTTTCAAGCCTTCAAAGGCAGGAGGGAGAGCGAGATTGCTTCCCATTTAACAACTCTGTCAGTCACCACTTAATGTAAAATAGCTCCCTGAAAAGCCCGCCTCAGGGAGAGAATTAAAAAAAAAACAGTCCCAAAAGAGTGAGTCATCCTATATTTTTGCATTATTATTGTGTTATTTTTTTTTTTTAACATTCAGAAATCGGTTTTGCTTCTGAAAACATAAAGGTCAAGATGGTTCCTTGCTTATAGCTGCTGTGATGTACCTGTTCTGTGGTAGGGCAGCGAGACAGAGTGTGTGTGTGTGTCTAAGCTTGCACTTCTGCTGCCTGTTCTGTTGTGGAGCAGTGTGCGTGTATGTGTGTGAGACACTTGCACTGTTGCTGCTGCTTGTGCTGTACCTATTCTGTGGTGTGTATGCGTGCATTAGGGAAGCTTACATTACTGCAACCTGTTCTGATGTGGAGCAGTGTATGTGTGTGTGTGATGCTTGCAGTGCTGCTGCCTGTGCTGTATCTGTTCTGTGGTGTGTATGCTTGCATTAGGGAAGCTTGCACTGCTGCTGCCTGTGATGTACCCGTTCTGTGGTGTGTATGCTTGCATTAGGGAAGCTATCACTGCTGCTGCCTGTGATGTACCCGTTCTGTGGTGTGTATGCTTGCATTAGGGAAGCTATCACTGCTGCTGCCTGCGATGTACCTGTTCTGTGTGTATGCTTGCATTAGGGAAGCTATCACTGCTGCTGCCTGCGATGTACCTGTTCTGTGGTGTGTATGCTTGCATTAGGGAAGCTATCATTGCTGCTGCTTGTGCTGTACCTATTCTGTGGTGTGTATGCATGTATTAGGGAAGCTTGCACTGCTGCTGCCTGTGATGTACCCGTTCTATGGTGTGCATGTATGCATTAGGGAAGCTTGCACTTCTGCTGCCTGTGCTGTACCGTTCTGTTGCGGAGCAGTGTGTGTGTGTGAAGCTTGCACTGCTGCTGCCTGTGCTGTATCTGTTCTGTGCTGGGGCAGTGTATGCGTGTTTGTGTGTGTGGAAGCTTGCACTACTGCCACCTGTTCTATGTGGAGCAATGTATGTGAGTGTGACACTTGCAGTGTTGCTGACTGTGCTGTATCTGTTTTGTGCTGGGGCAGTGTATGCGTGTTTGTGTGTGTGGAAGCTTGCACTACTGCCACCTGTTCTATGTGGAGCAGTGTATGTGTGTGTGTGACACTTGCACTGCTGCTGCCTGTGCTGTATCTGTTCTGTGCTGGGGCAGTGTATGTGTGTTTGTGTGTGTGGAAGCTTGCACTACTGCCACCTGTTCTATGTGGAGCAATGTATGTGTGTGTGACACTTGCAGTGTTGCTGACTGTGCTGTATCTGTTTTGTGCTGGGGCAGTGTATGCGTGTTTGTGTGTGTGGAAGCTTGCACTACTGCCACCTGTTCTATGTGGAGCAGTGTATGTGTGTGTGTGACACTTGCACTGCTGCTGCCTGTGCTGGACCTGTTCTGTGCTGGGGCCTGCAGTACCCGCTTTCCACCACCTGGTGTCAGATTAGAACAGGGGATGGGAGGCTGCTTCCTTTTATCTACATTCAGCCTTTGGTGCACCAGAACACTCTTAGTCCCCTGCCCAGAAGTTGCTGCCACCTCCAAGGTGCAAGGCTATGCACAGTCTGCCAGACACCTTGAGAAATCAATGAGAATCTCCCGCGCCACTTCGTCCCGGCTCCACATTTCCAGGACCGTCCTGGTTCCCCCTCTCGCAGTCCGTACGCACGCTGGGGGTTACACCCTTGACCGGCTCAGCCTGTCCTGAAAATCTGCAGCCACTGGGCAAAGCTGGTCAGGGCTAAGAAGTGCCAAAGTCGCCTTTTGCCATCTCTTTTACTCCAGCGAGTAAAAGAGCAGGGGGACAAGGCTGCTCTGGGAGGACGCAGATAGAAGGGGGGGAAATGCATTATTCAATACTGCAGGTTTTTTTCTTTTCTTGTTTACGCGCCCCCCCGAGCCATATCTTTCTTGCTGTGGACACGTCCAGTCTGCTCCCAAGAATTGATTTGAAAATGATTTCTTTTTCCTTTTTTTTTTTTTGTGTGCGTGCGGCAGTCGTTTTAGCACTAAGGCTGGGGAGACAGGCGGGCTTTCATCTCGCACCTTCCGCTGGTGCGAAAAGCATGGAGAGAGGCTGGGGATGGGGAGGAGGGGAGAGGAGAGGAGAAGGCCTGAAGCCCCCACCCCATCCCCAGGCACAGAGCTTTGGCAGGGCTGAGGATCCACAGATGGCGCGGGCCACCTCGCTCTATGGCCTCCTGGCAGCCAGCCTCCACCCTTTGCTGAAAGTGGTAGTGAGCAGTCTCACTGGGTTTTGGGGTTTGGTTTTTTTTTTTTTTTTAAACAGAACTCCTAGAGAGGAAAATGGTAAAAAAAAAAAAAAAAAAAAAAAAGATGAAGCCCTCAACCCCATGATAACTGCAAAAAAAAATATCAATAGACTCTAATTAAAAAAAAAAAGAGAGAAATAAGTACCATTGATTACATTTCCATTTCAAGGAACTGTAATGATGCTTCTGCCTTCAGTAGCAGCTCACACCTCCTGTGCACTGAGATTATGTGTGTGTGTGTGTGTGTGTGTCTAGGAGCACGCGGCCCATGTGGAGGAGCACTAGTGTGCACATGCACGCTTCCATGCACCAATGTGCATGGGCATGCATTGCTCAGTTTCCGCCTGCGTGTCTCTCTCTCTGGTGTGGGTCTCTGTCTCTGTCGGTCGCTTCTTTATTCGATTTATTATGCTTCTCCTCTGCCAGAGGAGAAAGGGGGAAAAATAGGAGTGCAAGCTAGGGACCTCTGCACCCATCCCCAGAGCCATCCAAGCCCCTGGAGATGACAGGCTCAGTGTCCCTGCACGCCATCCAGTCCTATAGAGGTGACAGGCTCTGTGCCCATTCCCTGGGTCATTCAGCCCTAAAGGTGACAGGCTATGTCCCTGCATCTATCCCCGGAGCCATTAAATTCAAGAGATGACAGGCTCTATGTCCTTGTGCCCATCCCCTGGGCCATCCAACCTAGAGAGGTGACAGGTGCTGGATACTTGTGCCCATCCCCTGAGCCATCCAACCTAGAGAGGTGACAGGTGCTGGATACTTGTACCCATCCTCTGGGCCATCCAACCTAGAGAGGTGACAGGTGCTGGATACTTGTGCCCATCCCCTGGGCCATCCAACCTAGAGAGGTGACAGGTGCTGGATACTTGTGCCCATCCCCTGAGCCATCCAACCTAGAGAGGCGACAGGTGCTGGATACTTGTGCCCATCCTCTGGGCCATCCAACCTAGAGAGGTGACAGGTGCTGGATACTTGTGCCCATCCCCTGGGCCATGCAGGCGTAGAGGTGACAGGTGCTGGATACTTGTGCCCATCCCCTGGGCCATCCAACCTAGAGAGGTGACAGGTGCTGGATACTTGTGCCCATCCTCTGGGCCATCCAACCTAGAGAGGTAACAGGTGCTGGATACTTGTGCCCATCCCCTGAGCCATCCAACCTAGAGAGGTGACAGGTGCTGGATACTTGTGCCCATCCCCTGAGCCATCCAACCTAGAGAGGTGACAGGTGCTGGATACTTGTGCCCATCCCCTGAGCCATCCAACCTAGAGAGGTGACAGGTGCTGGATACTTGTGCCCATCCCCTGAGCCATCCAACCTAGAGAGGTGACAGGTGCTGGATACTTGTGCCCATCCCCTGAGCCATCCAACCTAGAGAGGTGACAGGTGCTGGATACTTGTGCCCATCCCCTGAGCCATCCAACCTAGAGAGGTGACAGGTGCTGTATACTTGTGCCCATCCTCTGGGCCATCCAACCTAGAGAGGTGACAGGTGCTGGATACTTGTGCCCATCCCCTGGGCCATCCAACCTAGAGAGGTGACAGGTGCTGGATACTTGTACCCATCCCCTGAGCCATCCAACCTAGAGAGGTGACAGGTGCTGGATACTTGTGCCCATCCCCTGAGCCATCCAACCTAGAGAGGTGACAGGTGCTGTATACTTGTGCCCATCCCCTGAGCCATCCAACCTAGAGAGGTGACAGGTGCTGGATACTTGTGCCCATCCCCTGAGCCATCCAACCTAGAGAGGTGACAGGTGCTGGATACTTGTACCCATCCCCTGGGCCATCCAACCTAGAGAGGTGACAGGTGCTGGATACTTGTGCCCATCCCCTGAGCCATCCAACCTAGAGAGGTGACAGGTGCTGGATACTTGTGCCCATCCCCTGGGCCATCCAACCTAGAGAGGCGACAGGTGCTGGATACTTGTACCCATCCCCTGAGCCATCCAACCTAGAGAGGTGACAGGTGCTGGATACTTGTGCCCATCCCCTGAGCCATCCAACCTAGAGAGGTGACAGGTGCTGGATACTTGTGCCCATCCCCTGGGCCATCCAACCTAGAGAGGTGACAGGTGCTGGATACTTGTGCCCATCCCCTGGGCCATCCAACCTAGAGAGGTGACAGGTGCTGGATACTTGTGCCCATCCCCTGGGCCATCCAACCTAGAGAGGTGACAGGTGCTGGATACTTGTGCCCATCCCCTGGGCCATCCAACCTAGAGAGGTGACAGGTGCTGGATACTTGTGCCCATCCCCTGAGCCATCCAACCTAGAGAGGTGACAGGTGCTGGATACTTGTGCCCATCCCCTGGGCCATCCAACCTAGAGAGGTGACAGGTGCTGGATACTTGTGCCCATCCCCTGGGCCATCCAACCTAGAGAGGTGACAGGTGCTGGATACTTGTACCCATCCCCTGAGCCATCCAACCTAGAGAGGTGACAGGTGCTGGATACTTGTGCCCATCCCCTGGGCCATCCAACCTAGAGAGGTGACAGATGCTGGATACTTGTACCCATCCTCTGGGCCATCCAACCTAGAGAGGTGACAGGTGCTGGATACTTGTGCCCATCCCCTGAGCCATCCAACCTAGAGAGGTGACAGGTGCTGGATACTTGTGCCCATCCCCTGAGCCATCCAACCTAGAGAGGTGACAGGTGCTGGATACTTGTGCCCATCCCCTGAGCCATCCAACCTAGAGAGGTGACAGGTGCTGGATACTTGTGCCCATCCCCTGAGCCATCCAACCTAGAGAGGTGACAGGTGCTGGATACTTGTGCCCATCCCCTGAGCCATCCAACCTAGAGAGGTGACAGGTGCTGGATACTTGTGCCCATCCCCTGAGCCATCCAACCTAGAGAGGTGACAGGTGCTGGATACTTGTGCCCATCCCCTGAGCCATCCAACCTAGAGAGGTGACAGGTGCTGGATACTTGTGCCCATCCCCTGAGCCATCCAACCTAGAGAGGTGACAGGTGCTGGATACTTGTGCCCATCCCCTGGGCCATCCAACCTAGAGAGGTGACAGGTGCTGGATACTTGTGCCCATCCCCTGGGCCATCCAACCTAGAGAGGTGACAGGTGCTGGATACTTGTGCCCATCCCCTGGGCCATCCAACCTAGAGAGGTGACAGGTGCTGGATACTTGTGCCCATCCCCTGGGCCATCCAACCTAGAGAGGTGACAGATGCTGGATACTTGTACCCATCCCCTGAGCCATCCAACCTAGAGAGGTGACAGGTGCTGTATACTTGTGCCCATCCCCTGGGCCATCCAACCTAGAGAGGTGACAGATGCTGGATACTTGTGCCCATCCCCTGGGCCATCCAACCTAGAGAGGTGACAGGTGCTGTATACTTGTGCCCATCCCCTGAGCCATCCAACCTAGAGAGGTGACAGGTGCTGGATACTTGTGCCCATCCCCTGAGCCATCCAACCTAGAGAGGTGACAGGTGCTGTATACTTGTGCCCATCCCCTGAGCCATCCAACCTAGAGAGGTGACAGGTGCTGTATACTTGTGCCCATCCCCTGAGCCATCCAACCTAGAGAGGTGACAGGTGCTGGATACTTGTGCCCATCCCCTGAGCCATCCAACCTAGAGAGGTGACAGGTGCTGGATACTTGTGCCCATCCTCTGGGCCATCCAACCTAGAGAGGCGACAGGTGCTGTATACTTGTGCCCATCCCCTGGGCCATCCAACCTAGAGAGGTGACAGGTGCTGGATACTTGTGCCCATCCCCTGGGCCATCCAACCTAGAGAGGTGACAGGTGCTGGATACTTGTACCCATCCTCTGGGCCATCCAACCTAGAGAGGTGACAGGTGCTGGATACTTGTACCCATCCCCTGGGCCATCCAACCTAGAGAGGTGACAGGTGCTGGATACTTGTACCCATCCCCTGGGCCATCCAACCTAGAGAGGTGACAGGTGCTGGATACTTGTGCCCATCCTCTGGGCCATCCAACCTAGAGAGGTGACAGGTGCTGGATACTTGTGCCCATCCCCTGAGCCATCCAACCTAGAGAGGTGACAGGTGCTGGATACTTGTGCCCATCCCCTGAGCCATCCAACCTAGAGAGGTGACAGGTGCTGGATACTTGTGCCCATCCTCTGGGCCATCCAACCTAGAGAGGTGACAGGTGCTGGATACTTGTGCCCATCCCCTGAGCCATCCAACCTAGAGAGGTGACAGGTGCTGGATACTTGTACCCATCCCCTGGGCCATCCAACCTAGAGAGGTGACAGGTGCTGGATACTTGTGCCCATCCTCTGGGCCATCCAACCTAGAGAGGTGACAGGTGCTGGATACTTGTGCCCATCCCCTGAGCCATCCAACCTAGAGAGGTGACAGGTGCTGGATACTTGTGCCCATCCCCTGGGCCATCCAACCTAGAGAGGTGACAGGTGCTGGATACTTGTGCCCATCCCCTGGGCCATCCAACCTAGAGAGGTGACAGGTGCTGTATACTTGTGCCCATCCCCTGGGCCATCCAACCTAGAGAGGTGACAGGTGCTGGATACTTGTGCCCATCCCCTGGGCCATCCAACCTAGAGAGGTGACAGGTGCTGGATACTTGTGCCCATCCCTCTGGGCCATCCAACCTAGAGAGGTGACAGGTGCTGGATACTTGTGCCCATCCCCTGGGCCATCCAACCTAGAGAGGTGACAGGTGCTGGATACTTGTGCCCATCCCCTGAGGCCATCCAACCTAGAGAGGTGACAGGTGCTGGATACTTGTGCCCATCCCCTGGGCCATCCAACCTAGAGAGGTGACAGGTGCTGGATACTTGTGCCCATCCCCTGGGCCATCCAACCTAGAGAGGCGACAGGTGCTGGATACTTGTGCCCATCCCCTGGGCCATCCAACCTAGAGAGGCGACAGGTGCTGGATACTTGTGCCCATCCCCTGGGCCATCCAACCTAGAGAGGTGACAGGTGCTGGATACTTGTGCCCATCCCCTGGGCCATCCAACCTAGAGAGGTGACAGGTGCTGGATACTTGTGCCCATCCCCTGAGCCATCCAACCTAGAGAGGTGACAGGTGCTGGATACTTGTGCCCATCCCCTGGGCCATCCAACCTAGAGAGGTGACAGGTGCTGGATACTTGTGCCCATCCCCTGAGCCATCCAACCTAGAGAGGTGACAGGTGCTGGATACTTGTGCCCATCCCCTGGGCCATCCAACCTAGAGAGGTGACAGGTGCTGGATACTTGTGCCCATCCCCTGAGCCATCCAACCTAGAGAGGTGACAGGTGCTGGATACTTGTACCCATCCCCTGAGCCATCCAACCTAGAGAGGTGACAGGTGCTGGATACTTGTGCCCATCCCCTGAGCCATCCAACCTAGAGAGGCGACAGGTGCTGTATACTTGTACCCATCCCCTGGGCCATCCAACCTAGAGAGGCGACAGGTGCTGGATACTTGTGCCCATCCCCTGAGCCATCCAACCTAGAGAGGTGACAGGTGCTGGATACTTGTGCCCATCCCCTGGGCCATCCAACCTAGAGAGGTGACAGGTGCTGGATACTTGTGCCCATCCCCTGAGCCATCCAACCTAGAGAGGTGACAGGTGCTGGATACTTGTGCCCATCCCCTGAGCCATCCAACCTAGAGAGGTGACAGGTGCTGGATACTTGTGCCCATCCCCTGAGCCATCCAACCTAGAGAGGTGACAGGTGCTGGATACTTGTGCCCATCCCCTGGGCCATCCAACCTAGAGAGGTGACAGGTGCTGGATACTTGTGCCCATCCCCTGGGCCATCCAACCTAGAGAGGTGACAGGTGCTGGATACTTGTGCCCATCCCCTGAGCCATCCAACCTAGAGAGGTGACAGGTGCTGGATACTTGTGCCCATCCCCTGAGCCATCCAACCTAGAGAGGTGACAGGTGCTGGATACTTGTGCCCATCCCCTGAGCCATCCAACCTAGAGAGGTGACAGGTGCTGGATACTTGTGCCCATCCCCTGGGCCATCCAACCTAGAGAGGTGACAGGTGCTGTATACTTGTGCCCATCCCCTGGGCCATCCAACCTAGAGAGGTGACAGGTGCTGGATACTTGTGCCCATCCCCTGGGCCATCCAACCTAGAGAGGTGACAGGTGCTGGATACTTGTACCCATCCCCTGGGCCATCCAACCTAGAGAGGTGACAGGTGCTGGATACTTGTGCCCATCCCCTGGGCCATCCAACCTAGAGAGGTGACAGGTGCTGGATACTTGTACCCATCCCCTGAGCCATCCAACCTAGAGAGGTGACAGGTGCTGGATACTTGTGCCCATCCCCTGGGCCATCCAACCTAGAGAGGTGACAGGTGCTGGATACTTGTGCCCATCCCCTGGGCCATCCAACCTAGAGAGGTGACAGGTGCTGGATACTTGTGCCCATCCCCTGGGCCATCCAACCTAGAGAGGTGACAGGTGCTGGATACTTGTACCCATCCCCTGGGCCATCCAACCTAGAGAGGTGACAGGTGCTGGATACTTGTACCCATCCCCTGAGCCATCCAACCTAGAGAGGTGACAGGTGCTGGATACTTGTGCCCATCCCCTGGGCCATCCAACCTAGAGAGGTGACAGGTGCTGGATACTTGTACCCATCCCCTGGGCCATCCAACCTAGAGAGGTGACAGGTGCTGGATACTTGTGCCCATCCCCTGCGCCATCCAACCTAGAGAGGTGACAGGTGCTGGATACTTGTACCCATCCCCTGGGCCATCCAACCTAGAGAGGTGACAGGTGCTGGATACTTGTGCCCATCCCCTGCGCCATCCAACCTAGAGAGGTGACAGGTGCTGTATACTTGTGCCCATCCCCTGAGCCATCCAACCTAGAGAGGTGACAGGTGCTGGATACTTGTGCCCATCCCCTGGGCCATCCAACCTAGAGAGGTGACAGGTGCTGGATACTTGTGCCCATCCCCTGGGCCATCCAACCTAGAGAGGTGACAGGTGCTGGATACTTGTGCCCATCCCCTGAGCCATCCAACCTAGAGAGGTGACAGGTGCTGGATACTTGTACCCATCCCCTGGGCCATCCAACCTAGAGAGGTGACAGGTGCTGGATACTTGTGCCCATCCCCTGAGCCATCCAACCTAGAGAGGTGACAGGTGCTGGATACTTGTGCCCATCCCCTGGGCCATCCAACCTAGAGAGGTGACAGGTGCTGTATACTTGTGCCCATCCTCTGGGCCATCCAACCTAGAGAGGTGACAGGTGCTGGATACTTGTGCCCATCCCCTGGGCCATCCAACCTAGAGAGGTGACAGGTGCTGGATACTTGTGCCCATCCCCTGGGCCATCCAACCTAGAGAGGTGACAGGTGCTGTATACTTGTGCCCATCCCCTGAGCCATCCAACCTAGAGAGGTGACAGGTGCTGGATACTTGTGCCCATCCCCTGGGCCATCCAACCTAGAGAGGTGACAGGTGCTGTATACTTGTGCCCATCCCCTGGGCCATCCAACCTAGAGAGGTGACAGGTGCTGGATACTTGTGCCCATCCCCTGAGCCATCCAACCTAGAGAGGTGACAGGTGCTGGATACTTGTGCCCATCCCCTGGGCCATCCAACCTAGAGAGGTGACAGGTGCTGTATACTTGTGCCCATCCCCTGAGCCATCCAACCTAGAGAGGTGACAGGTGCTGGATACTTGTGCCCATCCCCTGGGCCATCCAACCTAGAGAGGTGACAGGTGCTGTATACTTGTGCCCATCCCCTGAGCCATCCAACCTAGAGAGGTGACAGGTGCTGGATACTTGTACCCATCCCCTGGGCCATCCAACCTAGAGAGGCGACAGGTGCTGTATACTTGTGCCCATCCCCTGAGCCATCCAACCTAGAGAGGTGACAGGTGCTGGATACTTGTGCCCATCCCCTGAGCCATCCAACCTAGAGAGGTGACAGGTGCTGGATACTTGTACCCATCCCCTGGGCCATCCAACCTAGAGAGGTGACAGGTGCTGGATACTTGTGCCCATCCCCTGGGCCATCCAACCTAGAGAGGTGACAGGTGCTGGATACTTGTGCCCATCCCCTGAGCCATCCAACCTAGAGAGGCGACAGGTGCTGTATACTTGTGCCCATCCCCTGGCCATCCAACCTAGAGAGGTGACAGGTGCTGTATACTTGTGCCCATCCCCTGAGCCATCCAACCTAGAGAGGTGACAGGTGCTGGATACTTGTACCCATCCCCTGGGCCATCCAACCTAGAGAGGTGACAGGTGCTGGATACTTGAGCCCATCCCCTGGGCCATCCAACCTAGAGAGGTGACAGGTGCTGTATACTTGTGCCCATCCCCTGAGCCATCCAACCTAGAGAGGTGACAGGTGCTGGATACTTGTGCCCATCCCCTGAGCCATCCAACCTAGAGAGGTGACAGGTGCTGGATACTTGTGCCCATCCCCTGGGCCATCCAACCTAGAGAGGTGACAGGTGCTGTATACTTGTACCCATCCCCTGAGCCATCCAACCTAGAGAGGTGACAGGTGCTGGATACTTGTGCCCATCCCCTGGGCCATCCAACCTAGAGAGGTGACAGGTGCTGGATACTTGTACCCATCCCCTGAGCCATCCAACCTAGAGAGGTGACAGGTGCTGGATACTTGTGCCCATCCCCTGGGCCATCCAACCTAGAGAGGTGACAGGTGCTGGATACTTGTCCCCATCCCCTGGGCCATCCAACCTAGAGAGGTGACAGGTGCTGGATACTTGTACCCATCCTCTGGGCCATCCAACCTAGAGAGGTGACAGGTGCTGTATACTTGTGCCCATCCCCTGAGCCATCCAACCTAGAGAGGTGACAGGTGCTGGATACTTGTGCCCATCCCCTGAGCCATCCAACCTAGAGAGGTGACAGGTGCTGTATACTTGTACCCATCCCCTGAGCCATCCAACCTAGAGAGGTGACAGGTGCTGGATACTTGTGCCCATCCCCTGGGCCATCCAACCTAGAGAGGTGACAGGTGCTGTATACTTGTGCCCATCCCCTGAGCCATCCAACCTAGAGAGGTGACAGGTGCTGTATACTTGTGCCCATCCCCTGAGCCATCCAACCTAGAGAGGTGACAGGTGCTGGATACTTGTGCCCATCCCCTGGGCCATCCAACCTAGAGAGGTGACAGGTGCTGTATACTTGTGCCCATCCCCTGGGCCATCCAACCTAGAGAGGTGACAGGTGCTGTATACTTGTGCCCATCCCCTGAGCCATCCAACCTAGAGAGGTGACAGGTGCTGTATACTTGTGCCCATCCCCTGAGCCATCCAACCTAGAGAGGTGACAGGTGCTGGATACTTGTGCCCATCCCCTGAGCCATCCAACCTAGAGAGGTGACAGGTGCTGTATACTTGTGCCCATCCCCTGAGCCATCCAACCTAGAGAGGTGACAGGTGCTGTATACTTGTGCCCATCCCCTGAGCCATCCAACCTAGAGAGGTGACAGGTGCTGTATACTTGTGCCCATCCCCTGAGCCATCCAACCTAGAGAGGTGACAGGTGCTGGATACTTGTGCCCATCCCCTGAGCCATCCAACCTAGAGAGGTGACAGGTGCTGGATACTTGTACCCATCCCCTGAGCCATCCAACCTAGAGAGGTGACAGGTGCTGGATACTTGTGCCCATCCCCTGAGCCATCCAACCTAGAGAGGTGACAGGTGCTGTATACTTGTACCCATCCCCTGGGCCATCCAACCTAGAGAGGTGACAGGTGCTGGATACTTGTGCCCATCCCCTGGGCCATCCAACCTAGAGAGGTGACAGGTGCTGGATACTTGTACCCATCCCCTGAGCCATCCAACCTAGAGAGGTGACAGGTGCTGGATACTTGTGCCCATCCCCTGGGCCATCCAACCTAGAGAGGTGACAGGTGCTGGATACTTGTACCCATCCCCTGAGCCATCCAACCTAGAGAGGTGACAGGTGCTGGATACTTGTGCCCATCCCCTGGGCCATCCAACCTAGAGAGGTGACAGGTGCTGGATACTTGTGCCCATCCCCTGGGCCATCCAACCTAGAGAGGTGACAGGTGCTGGATACTTGTGCCCATCCCCTGGGCCATCCAACCTAGAGAGGTGACAGGTGCTGGATACTTGTGCCCATCCCCTGAGCCATCCAACCTAGAGAGGTGACAGGTGCTGTATACTTGTGCCCATCCCCTGGGCCATCCAACCTAGAGAGGTGACAGGTGCTGGATACTTGTACCCATCCCCTGGGCCATCCAACCTAGAGAGGTGACAGGTGCTGGATACTTGTGCCCATCCCCTGGGCCATCCAACCTAGAGAGGTGACAGGTGCTGGATACTTGTACCCATCCCCTGGGCCATCCAACCTAGAGAGGTGACAGGTGCTGGATACTTGTACCCATCCCCTGGGCCATCCAACCTAGAGAGGTGACAGGTGCTGGATACTTGTGCCCATCCCCTGAGCCATCCAACCTAGAGAGGTGACAGGTGCTGGATACTTGTACCCATCCCCTGGGCCATCCAACCTAGAGAGGTGACAGGTGCTGGATACTTGTACCCATCCCCTGGGCCATCCAACCTAGAGAGGTGACAGGTGCTGGATACTTGTGCCCATCCCCTGAGCCATCCAACCTAGAGAGGTGACAGGTGCTGTATACTTGTGCCCATCCCCTGAGCCATCCAACCTAGAGAGGTGACAGGTGCTGGATACTTGTGCCCATCCCCTGGGCCATGCAGGCGTAGAGGTGACAGGTGCTGGATACTTGTGCCCATCCCCTGAGCCATCCAACCTAGAGAGGTGACAGGTGCTGGATACTTGTGCCCATCCCCTGAGCCATCCAACCTAGAGAGGTGACAGGTGCTGTATACTTGTGCCCATCCCCTGAGCCATCCAACCTAGAGAGGTGACAGGTGCTGTATACTTGTGCCCATCCCCTGGGCCATCCAACCTAGAGAGGTGACAGGTGCTGTATACTTGTGCCCATCCCCTGGGCCATCCAACCTAGAGAGGTGACAGGTGCTGGATACTTGTGCCCATCCCCTGGGCCATCCAACCTAGAGAGGTGACAGGTGCTGGATACTTGTGCCCATCCCCTGGGCCATCCAACCTAGAGAGGTGACAGGTGCTGGATACTTGTACCCATCCCCTGAGCCATCCAACCTAGAGAGGTGACAGGTGCTGTATACTTGTGCCCATCCCCTGAGCCATCCAACCTAGAGAGGTGACAGGTGCTGTATACTTGTGCCCATCCCCTGGGCCATCCAACCTAGAGAGGTGACAGGTGCTGGATACTTGTACCCATCCCCTGAGCCATCCAACCTAGAGAGGTGACAGGTGCTGGATACTTGTACCCATCCCCTGAGCCATCCAACCTAGAGAGGTGACAGGTGCTGGATACTTGTACCCATCCCCTGAGCCATCCAACCTAGAGAGGTGACAGGTGCTGGATACTTGTACCCATCCCCTGAGCCATCCAACCTAGAGAGGTGACAGGTGCTGGATACTTGTGCCCATCCCCTGAGCCATCCAACCTAGAGAGGTGACAGGTGCTGGATACTTGTACCCATCCCCTGGGCCATCCAACCTAGAGAGGTGACAGGTGCTGGATACTTGTGCCCATCCCCTGAGCCATCCAACCTAGAGAGGTGACAGGTGCTGTATACTTGTGCCCATCCCCTGGGCCATCCAACCTAGAGAGGTGACAGGTGCTGGATACTTGTACCCATCCCCTGAGCCATCCAACCTAGAGAGGTGACAGGTGCTGGATACTTGTACCCATCCCCTGAGCCATCCAACCTAGAGAGGTGACAGGTGTTGGATACTTGTGCCCATCCCCTGGGCCATCCAACCTAGAGAGGTGACAGGTGCTGGATACTTGTGCCCATCCCCTGGGCCATCCAACCTAGAGAGGTGACAGGTGCTGGATACTTGTGCCCATCCCCTGGGCCATGCAGGCGTAGAGGTGACAGGCCCTAGGTTCCTGCACCCATTCCCAGGCCTAGAGGTGACAGGCTGCGCCCATCTCTTGAGCCAATCCACCCTAGAGGTGAGAAAGGCAGACTTCTGGGATAGGGGCGCAAACCCCATCCCCTTCATGCACTTGCAGGTGTGGGAAAAGAGCTGCCAAGCCCTGCACCCGGGCGGTCCAGTCTAGGCCCGATCCCCTTCCCCAGCGAACGGTAGGGGCGTGTGCGAGACTCAAGCGGCCGCCGCCGCCTAGCAAGCTCTGCATGTCGCACAGGGCGAGAGACGGCACCGCCGAAAATAGAAAGCGTTAGAAAGGGGAAAACAGGAAAAAAAAAAAGGCACCAATCCAGAAGGCGAGGAGCCGGGGAACGTTTGGCTTCCGAAGCGCTGCTGCGCGCTAATTTGCCGCTGATGAGAAGCCGAGACCTCGGCATGAATAATTCATGAGGGCGCGCGGGCCCTGCGTCGGAGCCGTCCTTAGCTCCCAGCGCCCCTGCTAATCAGAGCCTCCCCGCTCCCTAATTGCTGCTCAATCGGATTAGCAGCGGCGGCGGCGGCGACGGGGCTTACAATCAGCGGCAGGAAGGCGCCACGTCACGGGGCTGGGCCTGCGCTCAGAGAGACCCACTGCGGGGCCGTGCTGTCTCTCAGCGAGACAGCCCGGGGAGGCGGGGCCCTGCACCTGCAGGCAGGGAGCTTCTCTCTCAGCGAGACAGCCCGGGGAGGCGGGGCCGTGCACCTGCAGGCAGGGAGCTTCTCTCTCAGCGAGACAGCCCGGGGAGGCGGGGCCCTGCACCTGCAGGCAGGGAGCTTCTCTCTCAGCGAGACAGCCCGGGGAGGCGGGGCCGTGCATCTCGGAGGCAGGGAGCTTCTCTCTCAGTGAGACAGCCCGGGGAGGCGGGGCCGTGCACCTGCAGGCAGGGAGCTTCTCTCTCAGCGAGACAGCCCGGGGAGGCGGGGCCGTGCACCTGCAGGCAGGGAGCTTCTATCTCAGCGAGACAGCCCGGGGAGGCGGGGCCGTGCACCTGCAGGCAGGGAGCTTCTCTCTCAGCGAGACAGCCCGGGGAGGCGGGGCCGTGCACCTGCAGGCAGGGAGCTTCTCTCTCAGCGAGACAGCCCGGGGAGGCGGGGCCCTGCACCTGCAGGCAGGGAGCTTCTCTCTCACCGAGACACCCCAGGGAGGTGGAGCCGTGTACCAAGGAGGCAGGGAGCTTCTCTCTCAGCGAGACAGCCCGGGGAGGCGGGGCCCTGCACCTGCAGGCAGGGAGCTTCTCTCTCAGCGAGACAGCCCGGGGAGGCGGGGCCGTGCATCTCGGAGGCAGGGAGCTTCTCTCTCAGTGAGACAGCCCGGGGAGGCGGGGCCGTGCACCTGCAGGCAGGGAGCTTCTCTCTCAGCGAGACAGCCCGGGGAGGCGGGGCCGTGCACCTGCAGGCAGGGAGCTTCTCTCTCAGCGAGACAGCCCGGGGAGGCGGGGCCGTGCACCTGCAGGCAGGGAGCTTCTCTCTCAGCGAGACAGCCCGGGGAGGCGGGGCCCTGCACCTGCAGGCAGGGAGCTTCTCTCTCAGCGAGACAGCCCGGGGAGGCGGGGGCCGTGCATCTCGGAGGCAAGGAGCTTCTCCCGCACCCAGACAGCCCGGGGAGGCGGGGCCCTGCACCTGCAGGCAGGGAGCTTCTCTCTCACCGAGACAGCCCGGGGAGGCGGGGCCGTGCATCTCGGAGGCAGGGAGCTTCTCCCGCACCCAGACAGCCGGGGGGGTGGGGCCGTGCACCTGCAGGCAGGGAGCTGCTCTCTCACCGAGACAGCCCGGGGAGGCGGGGCCCTGCACCTGCAGGCAGGGAGCTTCTCTCTCACCGAGACAGCCCGGGGAGGCGGGGCCGTGCATCTCGGAGGCAGGGAGCTTCTCCCGCACCCAGACAGCCCGGGGAGGCGGGGCCGGGCACCTGCAGGCAGGGAGCTGCTCTCTCACCGAGACAGCCCCGGGAGGCGGAGCCCTGCACCTGCAGGCAGGGAGCTTCTCTCTCAGCGAGACCGCCCGGGGAGGCGGGGCCGTGAATCTCGGAGGCAGGGAGCTTCTCCCTCACCGAGACCACCTGGGGAGGCGGGGCCCTGTACCTGCAGGCAGGGAGTTTCTCCCTCACCGAGACAGCCTGGGAAGGCAGGGCCGGGGACCTCGGAGGCAGGGAGCTTCTCCCTCACCGAGACAGCACGGGGAGGTGGGGCCATGCACCAAGGAGGCAGGGAGCTTCTCCCGCACCGAGACAGCCCGGGGAGGCGAGGCCGTGCACCTCGGAGGCAGGGAGCTTCTCTCTCACTCACACACCATTCCCAGTATGATAGCCCAGGACAGTGTGTCTGTACACCTGGGAGGCAGGGAGCTTCTCTCTCACTCACACACCATTCCCAGTATGATAGCCCAGGACAGTGTGTCTGTACACCTGGGAGGCAGGGAGCTTCTCTCTCACTCACACACCATTCCCAGTATGATAGCCCAGGACAGTGTGTCTGTACACCTGGGAGGCAGGGAGCTTCTCTCTCACTCACACACCATTCCCAGTATGATAGCTTGGGGAGGTGTGTCTGCACCCCTTGGAGGCAGGGAGCTTCTCTCTCACTCACACACCATTCCCAGAATGACAGCCTAGGGCGGTGTGTCTGTACTAGAGATGTGAATCGGAACCGGAATCTGTTCTGATTCCGGTTCCAATTCACATCATGTTGGTTTTTTTTTGTCCGGCCCGATTGCAGTTTTGTTTATCGGCTGCGCCCGAGCCGATAAACAAAAAACCCACCCAACCCTTTAAAACTAATCCCTTAGCTTCCCCCACCCTCCCGACCCCCTCAAAAAACTTTTTACAGGTACCTGGTGGTCCAGTGGGGGTCCCGGAAGCGATCTCCCACTCCCGGGCCGTCGGCTGCCACTAATCAAAATGGCGCCGATGGCCCTTTGCCTTACCATGTGACAGGGTATCCGTGCCATTGGCCGGCCCCTGTCACATAGAGGGAGCACTGGATGGCCGGCGCCAAATGGTAAGGGCAAAGGCCATCGGCGCCATTTTGATTAGTGGCAGCCGACGGCCCAGGAGCGGGAGATTGCTCCCGGGACCCCCACTGAACCACCAGGTACCTGTAAAAAGTTTTTTGGGGGGGGTGAGGGAGGGTGAGGGAAGCTAAGGGATTAGTTTTAAAGGGTTGGGGTGTGTTTAGGGGTTATTTTTGTGTGCCGTTTTTCCCGCCCTCCCCCAAAACGATAAGAGAACCCCTACGAACAATTTTGTGGGGTTTTCCTATCGTTTTGGGGGAGCCCCCGATTTCTGACAATTTTGAAAATATCGTACGATATTTTCAGTCGTCCGAAGCCCGATTCGCATCCCTAGTCTGTACACCTCGGAGGCAGGGAGCTTCTCTCTCTCACACACACCATTCCCAGTATGATAGCCTGGGGCGGTGTGTCTGCACCCCTTGGAGGCAGGGAGCTTCTCACTCACTCACACACCATTCCCACTATGACAGCCCAGGGAGTGTGTCTGTACGTGTTGGAGGCAGGGAGCTTCTCACTCACACACCATTCCCAGTATGACAGCCCGGGGAGTGTGTCTGTACACCTGGGAGGCAGGGAGCTTCTCACTCACTCACACACCATTCCGATTATCAGAGCCCTGTGCAGCATGCACACCACGAAGGCAGGGAGCTTCTCTCGAAGGCAGGGAGCTTCTCTCGCAGCAGCAGCAGCTGTGATTTTTCTTTTTCTCCCCCTGAAAGACTGTGATCCCCCTGGGTACCGGGTATCCCTCCCCCCCCCCCCCCCCCCATTCACACTCGTGGCAAACACAAAATGATCTCAGTCACCATGACAACTTTTCCCCCTTCTCTGCCCCCTTCCTCCTCTCCCGCAAACCCCCCCCCCCCCCACTACTGTTTCATTAGCACGATCGTCCCAGGAGGGGGATTGCAGGGGGATGAGTTAAGGGCCTCGAAATCTTGTTATAATAATAAAAAGGGAGAAAAGAGACAGAGCAATAAATCCCTGAGATTCGGTGCCTCTCTCGCTGGCTCTGGCGTCAACGAGAAGTCAAATATTGACAAATTTCCTCTTTATTAAAAAGAAAAAAAAAAAAAAGAGAGAGAGAGAGAAAACTAGAACTCGGAGGCACTGAATTTTCCAAGCACAGCACGAGAGAAAAAAGAAAACAAAATCTCCCTTCCTCCCCCTCCACCCTCTCCCACCACCACAACTCCCTCCCAAAAAAAAAAAAATTTAATAAAGAGCAAGATGGGAAGGAGACAGCAGGAAGGGCAGAAAGTGCCGAGAAAAGCAAACGAAATCCTTCAGAATGTGTCCCCCGGACAAAGCGGACCACATGGCTGCCGCCTTTCTCTCCTAACGAGCGTGGAGTAGCGCCCTCTTTCATACAAAGTGCCCCGCTTCCCCCTCTCCCCGCGCGCCTTTTCATGTCCAGGGCTTGTTTAAACAGGCGGAGAACAGGGGCCGGGAAAGCTTCCTTTTGTCGCCAGCCTCCATGATTGATGCGCCTCATTTGGGCTTCGGACGCGGCGAGGTTACCCCAACTGCCGCCGCCACCTTTTTTTTTTTTTCAAGAAACTCATAATTTGTAGCCGTTCCCAAGGAAAAGCGATAGAAAGAAAAGCCCCACAAAACTGTCCGTATCCCGGCTGCTAAATACATAACGTTCCCTACCCCTCACACACACACACACCCCCGCCGCCACCAGTGCCGCGCATTAGGCCGGCCTTTCTCTCGGGCCGCCTTTCCCGCTGTGCGGTGTCGGGGCTGGCGCAGGAACAGCTGCTGCCCACCGGCGAATTCTGCAATCTCACCCGGGTATCGAGGGGTGGGGTTGTTCACCATTAATATAAAGTGATACGGTGTAACTCGTGTATGTGAGACAGTGAGGGGAGCGGGGGTTTTATCCTTAATATAAAGTGATACGGTGTAACTCGTGTATGTGGGACAGCGAGGGGAGCGGGGGTTTTATCCTTAATATAAAGTGATACGGTGTAAACAGCGAGGGGAGCGGGGGTTTTATCCTTAATATAAAGTGATACGGTGTAACTCGTGTATGTGGGACAGCGAGGGGAGCGGGGGTTTTATCCTTAATATAAAGTGATACGGTATAACTCGTGTATGTGGGACAGCGAGGGGAGCGGGGGTTTTATCCTTAATATAAAGTGATACGGTGTAACTCGTGTATGTGGGACAGCGAGGGGAGCGGGGGTTTTATCCTTAATATAAAGTGATACGGTGTAACTCGTGTATGTGGGACAGCGAGGGAAGTGGGGGTTTTATCCTTAATATAAAGTGATACGGTGTAACTCGTGTATGGGAGACAGTGAGGGGAGCGGGGGTTTTATCCTTAATATAAAGTGATAGGGTGTAACTCGTGTATGTGGGACAGCGAGGGAAGTGGGGGTTTTATCCTTAATATAAAGAGATACGGTGTAACTCGTGTTTGGGGGACAGTGAGGGGAGTGGGGGTTTTATCCTTAATATAAAGTGATACGGTGTAACTTGTGTATGGGGGACAGCGAGGGGAGCAGGGGTTTTATCCTTAATATAAAGTGATATGGGTGTAACTCGTGTATGTGGGACAGAGAAGGGAGCAGGGGTTTTATCCTTAATATAAAGTGATACGGTGTAACTCATGTATGGGGTCAGTGAGGGGAGCGGGAGTTTTATCCTTAATATAAAGTGATAAGCTGTAACTCGTGTATGTGGGACAGTGAGGGGAGCGGGGGTTTTTTTCTTAATATAAAGTGATACGGTGTAACTTGTGTGTGGAGAACAGTGAGGGAAGTGAGGGTTGTATCCTTAATATAAAGTGATACGGTGTAACTTGTGTGTGGAGAACAGTGAGGGAACAGTGAGGGAAGTGAGGGTTGTATCCTTAATATAAAGTGATACGGTGTAACTCGTGTATTAGGGATGATAAAGAGAGCAGGCATTTTACACTAGGCCTAATGCCATGGTAAGTTGTTGAAGTGTTTTAATTTATCCTAATGCCTGTTGGAAAGAAATAAGCGTTGGCTTTTCTCTAAACCTGCTTTTCAAAGACCTCGTGAAACATTTATGAACAGCTGTAAGATCTTAAATGTTATTAAATTTTTAAACGGTTTTGGAAGCGCAGTGTGTAATGAGTCCCCAGTGTGGTATGGGGCAGGTTTATAGTGTGGAAGAGTTTGCTTGTGTCAGCTGATTACATTCCCAAAGCAGTAACAGCACGCAAGAGCCTCTTATTAAACGTGGTTGAAATGTCACACTGTGCAACTTTACGTTAAAGATGAGGCGCCCATTCCTCTCACTGTCCCAATAAACAAGTTACACTGTGCAACTTCATTTTAAGAATGAAAAGCTCCTCCCATCACTATTCAACATACAGACTGGATAACATTATATTAAGGATAAAACGGCCGCTCCTCTCACTGTCCCTCATACACGAGTTACACCGTATCACTTTATATTAAGGATTAAACACCTGCTTCCTTCACTGTCCCCCATACATGAGTTACAACGTATCACTTTATATTAAGGATAAAACCCCCGATCCTCTCACTGTCCCCTATACACGAGTTACACTGTATCACTTTATATAAAGGATAAAATCCCTGCTCCCCTCGCTGTCCCTCATACACGAGTTACACCGTATCACTTTATATTAAGGATAAAACACCCGCTCCCCTCCCTGTCCTACATACACGAGTAACACCGTATCACTTTATATTAATGATAAAACCCCTGCTTCCTTCACTGTCCCCCATACACGAGTAACACCGTATCACTTTATATTAATGATAAAGCCCCCACTCCTCCCTATACACGAGTTACACCATATCATTGTATATTAAGGATAAAACACCCGCTCCCCTCCCTGTCCCACATACACGAGTAACACCGTATCACTTTATATTAAGGATAAAACCCCTGCTTCCTTCACTGTCCCCCATACACGAGTTACACCATATCTCTTTATATTAAGGATAAAACTCCTGCTCAACTCACTGTCCCACATACATGAGTTACACCGTATCACTTTATATTAAGGATAAAACCCCCGCTCCCCTCGCTGTCCCTCATACATGAGTTACACCGTATCACTTTATATTAAGGATAAAACCCCTGCTCCCCTCACTGTCCCACATACACAAGTTACACCGTATCACTTTATATTAAGGATAAAACACCCGCTCCCCTCCCTGTCCCACATACACGAGTAACACCGTATCACTTTATATTAAGGATAAAACCCCTGCTCCCCTCACTGTCCCACATACACGAGTTACACCGTATCACTTTATATTAAAGATAAAACCCCTGCTCCCCTCACTGTCCCACATACACGAGTTACACCGTATCACTTTATATTAAGGATAAAACCCCCGCTCCCCTCGCTGTCCCTCATACATGAGTTACACCGTATCACTTTATATTAAGGATAAAACCCCCGCTCCCCTCGCTGTCCCACATACACGAGTTACACCATATCTCTTTATATTAAGGATAAAACCCCCGCTCCCCTCGCTGTCCCCCATACATGAGTTACACCGTATCACTTTATATTAAGGATAAAACCCCTGCTCCCCTCACTGTCCCACATACACGAGTTACACCGTATCACTTTATATTAAAGATAAAACCCCTGCTCCCCTCACTGTCCCCCATACACGAGTTACACCGTATCTCTTTATATTAAGGATAAAACACCCGCTCCCCTCCCTGTCCCACATACATGAGTTACACCGTATCACTTTATATTAAGGATAAAACCCCCGCTCCCCTCACTGTCCCACATACACGAGTTACACCGTATCACTTTATATTAATGATAAAACCCCCACTCCCCTCGCTGTCTCCCATACATGAGTTACACCGTATAACTTTATATTAAGGATAAAAACCCCTCCCCTCGCTGTCCCCCATACACGAGTTACACTGTATCACTTTATATTAAGGATAAATCGCCTGCTCCCCTCAATGTCCCAAATAGACAAGTAACACTGTTTCACTTCATATTAAGGATAAAACACCTCTCCCTTTGCCGACCTCATAGAAGAGTTATACCGTATCACTTTATATTAAGGATAAAACCCCCGCTCTTCTCACTGTCCCAGATACACAAGTAACACTGTATCACTTTATATTAAGGATAAAACACCTGCTCCCTTTGCCGTCCTCATACATGAGTTACACCGTATCACTTTATATTAAGGATAAACAGGTGGCACCCTTCGCTGTCCCACATACACAAGTGTTACTACTTTGATATTTCTGATAGACTTTGTTTCATGTTTTGCAAGATGATTCTGAGAAACTTATTTTCATAACAAGCAGCAGAGAGAAAAACACGCCTTTGGAACAGCTGCAGAAATACTCCCTGTTTTTTCTTCTTCTTTTTTTTTTTTTTTGTTTTTAATTTGCACTTGTTTAGCTTTGATAACCGTTAAAATCTTTCTATTTATAACCCCCCAGTCTGCTGGGATAGGGCTGCCGTTCACATCAAAGCTGGCTCCGATGACAGCAAAAACATGAAATCATTTCCTAGGCTGCTTTTTTTCAACAGTCCCTTCCCCCCAGTTACTGGATCAGGGTCGGAATTAGAACGAAGCTGGGGGGTTGGGGGGGGAGGAAGGTGACAGGTTTAAGAGTGTCTCCCCCGAAAAGGTTGCGCAAGGTCACTTCGCCGCCCTCATAGTTGTTTCGGATGGAGCTGAAAAGTGGCAGCTTTCTCCGGGGGGGGGGGGGGGGGGCTGGCTGAACCCTGAACCCTGCGGGGGACAAAGCAACGTGGCGGAAGGTTTCCTCCGGTGCTGCCCATCCCTCCCGTGTTTTATGGAGCTAAAAGGTTTCATTTTTACCTACCCTCAAAAGCCCCTGTGAGAGAAGCCTAGAGAAGAGGGGAAATGACGGGGATATTTACACGCCTGAGATATAAATGCATAGGATGGAAAATCCTTGTGCAGAGGAAAGAATGCACTAGAGCAAGAGATCATGGTACACGAGGCTGGTGGTGGGTAGGCCCGGGATTAAACATTAGGGAATATTTCTTCAGGGAGAAGAAGCTGGTTCATGCATGGATTGAACTGCCCCCCCCGGAGAATCAGCAAAGGTAAAAGCAAAACGGTAACAGAAGCTGAAGGCATGGAATAAGCCTAGAGAACCGATAGGGGCGAGGAGATGAGGAGAAAGCCTCCTATGCTGGGACCCCTGGCAATGCACCAGGAAATAAACCGGGCAGGCCAGGTGGGCTTTACGGCCCCTTATATAGGGCCTCACATTCTTTGTTCTTATGCAACCTGTCCCTGAGCTCATCTGTTTGCCTGCGGTTGGCTTTTGGATCAGGTTAGGATCACCTTCTCAGAATGATTAATCAAGTACAGACGGGGTTGGGGGGAGATTTATTTTTAATAAGCCTGCCCAGCCAGTTCCCCCCTCCCCACTAAGGGGGTAAGGAGAGAGCACCCCCCACACACCCACACCTCCTCTCAGGAGTGGCTGAACAGGGCTGCGGCTGGAGTGGAATTGTCACATGACAGAAGGCGACTGGAAGAGAGCGGCCTTGACTGCTGGCATCTGTCCGTCTCTCCCTCCGTGCAGGAGGCTGGTGGAGTAAAGTGGATGGGGGTTGTGGAGGGGGGGGGGGCAGTTGTGACTGGCAGGCGAGTCAGTGCCAGCCAGCCGTGTGTACATTATACAAACAGAACAGACAATCGGTGACTAGCTGAGAGATCCCGCCGGCTCCATGAGACACCCTCCCCAAACACATCACTTACCGTCACCCACCACTTTCTGGGGTTTCTGTCAAAAGCAGTGAGAAAACTTTGTATTTTTTTTTTTTTTTTAATTTAAGAAAGTTCATAAATCAGAGCTGGGAGCGACTGGAGATGGCACACATATTGAATGTTAGCCTGTTCTCACACTTAAGATCCCAGCCCCTGCTGTTTCTGTGGGGAAGGGAAGGGGGAGGCATGGCCCCCCCCCCCCCACCACCTCTTCATCCCAGCAGCGGCTGCTGACACCAGGCAAGATTTGCAGTATGTGACAAACCCTCCTCCCCCCCCCCCCCTTCCCCAGCCCTGCCTCAGCTTGGCATCACCTTTGTTTTTTCTGTTTCAGCATTGGCTGGGGTACCCAGCAGGGAAATGCACGCATGGTCGCACACACACATGCACACACACGCACACACACACCAACATTCCAATACGCAGTCACACGTGTGGTCAGTGTCAGGGGGATACCACGTCGGGGGTGGAAAGCGAGGCTCTGCCTGGCTTCAGAAACTCATGAGGGGAGAATCGGCCACTGCCTGGCTCCTTCGCTGGGTAGCCACGGTATCCCTGGGTCACACCCTCCAAGACCTGGCCTGGGCAGGTTGACCAAGACATATGAACAATATAAGGCTTGCCATGCTGGGTCAGACCAAAGGTCCATCAAGCCCAGCATCCTTTTTCCAACAGTGGTCAATCCAGGTCACAAGTACCTGGCAGGATCCCAATGTACCTGCAACCAGAATCCATTCCAGAGTGGGTGCGAAAATCCAGCCCTGGGTTATCTCCTCTTGTCTGGAAGGGCTAAACCCAACTTCTAGGCTCAGCCTCTCAGAGATCTGCGGCCAGTTCTGCTCACGTGGCCACAGAGCTGCCGGAGCCAGGTTCCCAGCACATAACACCGTCCCCTGTGACATGAAAAACAGAGACAGAGAGAGAAGTGAGAGGGTCAGCCCAGGATGCTGGAGACTGGATGCTGGGCTTAATGGACCTTTGATCCATCCCAATGTGGCATTTCTTATATTCTTACATTCTTAAAACAATCATTGGGTCCTAGTCTCCCAGGTTTTGAGAATATCTCTAATGAATATGAACATAAGAAGTGCCATGCTGGGTCAGACCGAGATCCATCGAGCCCAGCATCCTGTCTCTAGCAGAGGCCAGTCTGGAACACAAGTACCCGGCAGATCCCCAATAGTTGATCTATTTCTTGTCTTTCACTCCCAGGGATAAGCTAATAACTGTTTAGGGACTTGTCGAATCCTCTTTGGATCCCCACGAAGTTACTTGCCTCGATCATGTGCTCTGGCAACAGATTCCATAGCTCGATTGTGCGCTGAGTGAAAAAATACTTCCTTCCGTTTGCTGGTTTCATGGAGCGTCCCCTAGTCCTAGCGTTGTTTGAAGGGTAAATAACCGCTCCCTATCTACCCGTCCCATCCCACTCTCAATCACATCCCCTCTCAGTCGTCTCTTTTCCAAGCTAAAGAGCCCTTTCTCCATAACGGAGCTTTTCCATTCCCGTCTGTACCTTTTCCATGCCCGCTATGGCTCTTTTGAGACGAGGGCGACCAGAACTGCGCACAATACGCGAGGTGCGGTCGCAGTTACGAATATGCATTGCTTCCAGTGTATGCAAATGTATTCTGTGCATATTCATTAGGGATAATTCTGAAACCCTGACTGCTTGGGAGAGAGAGAGAGGCCAAGGACTAGTCTGAGCATTACTGGCCTATTCAAGGCGGACACATTTTTTTGATATAGAAGATTCTTAGGGAGTTTTAGGAAGCATATGTGATATAGAAATACATTTGTGGTCCCCTATTTCTAGGAACTCAAACAATGCAATTGATGAGAGCTTCCCTAGGAACATTTTCTCAGTAACAACCTTTAGCTGCATGGGTATGCTGTAACATTCCCAAGCACATGTTAATAAGCTATACATGTATCCCTTCACAATTTTGTATTTATGTTGGGGGGTTTATTGTGTTTTATATATTATTTTTATACAATATATTTGGGGGGTTTTTTGTTTTATAGATTTGTAATTTTTTTTATTAATATAATGTTTACCATATTTATTTTAGTCCTAGCATTATTAAAAATATTTTACCATTTTATTTACATTCTTTATTTTCTAATTTTGTTATTAATAAATTTTTGGGGTGTGGTTTTCCCTCCTTTTACATCAATATAGCGTTGTGATTTCTCTGTATGCTACTGCTGTAAGATTTTTTGTTTGCTTCTTTATGCCATTGGATCACCCTCTTTGGGAACCATTGCAAGAGTGGATTGCAAGAATCCACATGACGCCAATATCAAAGGAAGGGGGACATGAAGCGGGTGACCAGCCTCTAATCGGACAAAGCAGTCATGTTGGACCCTAAAAGTGCATTTTCAGCTTTCAGGAGTGATACTTTTGGATACGTTTTACTTTTTTTTGTATCCTGTACTTGTATGTTTTGCATTTGTCTGTTGTGCGTATCTTGGTTATAATTTGGTTTCATCCCTGATGCAGACAATCTGTTGAACCAAGGGCAAGTTGTAGTATTTCTCATGAGACCAGTATCCCAACACCAGAGAGCCAGATAAGTAGGACTTATCCAGCTAAGTAGCGATATTCAGCCTTAGCCGGTTAAGTTACCTGGTTAAGTTAAACCTGCTCCATGGCAAGTTAATACTTCTCCAGCTAAGTAAAGATTTAACAGAGGATATTCCGCACCATAGTCGTGCTGCTGGATATCTCATCTAAGTTAGCCGGATATGTCTATCCGGCTAACTTAGATAATCGGCTATGTTTTGAGTATGTACCTCCGTGTGTCTTTCTGTGTCATTTATTTATTTATTTTCTATTTCATTTTGTTTTATATTAAAATACTCTTTGATCTAAGTGACAGTTTAGCAAGCATCTGGTTTTCACGCAAGCTGTCTGATCTGGTTTCCACCTCTACCTTTCTGTTTCTTTTTTTTTTGTTTGTTTGTTTTTTTTTCCTGGCCGCCTCACACTTTACTGCAAATCCATCTCAATCATCTTCAACAGGGCAATCCTGATCAGCTGGGACAGGGAGGCCAAGGGACCGGTTTGCGCATCACTGGACTAGGGAACCTCCTCGCCCGCCGCCCTGCCATGGCCGGGCTCGCTTTACCATTCCTGTGACGTCAGGCGTCTCCATTCGTGACGTCGCAAACCCGACGACCAGCAGCCAACCACGGCTGTGGCTGGGAAGGGAGTTTTGAATAAGGGGGGGGGGGGAGGGGGTGTCACTGCTTGGAGGTGAAAACCCTCATGCAGGGCCGGAGCTTCCATTAGGCAAGCTAGGCAGTCGCCCAGAGCGCCAATATTTGGGGGGCGGGAGGGACGGCAAAATCCAGCATTCCCAGGGGAGGTGCTGTGCTGGATCCATTGCTGCCAGTAGGAGGGAGCTGGGAGCACCACGCAGGAAGGTTCGCCTAGGACGCAAACTAGCCTTGCACTGGCCCCGCCCCTGCCCCCAGGGCGGGTGTAACCCCGTAAAAAGTGCCCTGTCTGCTCCGTATCAAGGGAGGGGGCCCAGATGTTCTGTTGGAGAACCTGCTCTTCACTCCCTTTTAGAGTTTCCTTTTTTTGCTTAACATGTGTGTGTCCCCCCCCCCCCCTGTGACTTTTTAAGTGGGGAAACAACTTAAGGAAATAGATTCTAGAAACCTCGCCGCCGGGTCTGGATGGAAACAGAAGTCAAATATGAGGAAAATCGAACCCATGCGAGCAGATTTCCTCCATCCGTGCGTTCTCGCCTCTCCCTTCCCCCCTCCTCCCTTTCTCCCGCTGTGGTCTCACATTTCTGTGACCCCCCCCCCCCCTCCTTCTCTTCATATGCTTGCCTCTTAATTATCACCTTCTGTAGGGGGAGGGGGCTTCTATCCCTCCTTCCTTTACTGTCACGAAGCTAATTAGTTTCAATATAGATAGAAAGATAGATGTGTATGTATGGGATTGGAATTTAAACTCACAGTGTGTGTCTGTGTGTTTGAATGTGCACACACATAGGCTCAGATTTCAAGCACTGTTCTGAGACTTCGCCATCTGATATACAAAAATATTATTTTTACTGATGCACAGACTTCAGTAAAGGGACAGGACTAGTGAAAGCACTGCTGACGCTTAGTGCAAGTCTTGTCTGTGGAGCCACTGAAATCTTTCAGAGCCGCACACCCTGAGACACCCAGGGCTGGAAAACAGCACAGAGAGCCGAAGAAAGCCCCCCAGGAAGGAGTACAGCACCGACAGCCGAAAAGAGACCTCAAGAGTCTTCCCCTTTCCACTCCGCCCTAGGCACGTGAGGCATGCGGAAGTGCGCGAACACAGCCACCTCTGGGGAGGGGGTGAGAGAGGAGAACGAGGAGTAAGATTCTCAGCCGCCAGGGCAGGAGCGGGCCTGTGCCTTTAAAGCTGACTTCTCGCATTACCGCTCTTAGCCCGCCGGACCCCTTCCCTCCCCCCTCCCCACCACGTGGGTTAAGCCTGCGCCATCTGCGGCGCCGGCAAAGGTGTCAAAGCGAGCATCTGGGAGGCGGGAGAGGCGCGGGGGGGGGAGGGCTTCGGGGTGCCTGCCTGCCTGCCTGCACCCACCCACCCATTCTCCCCTCTAGTGGCAAACACCTCCCTCCCCCCTTTCTTCTTTAAATACTTTTATTTCTCGAATAAAAACCGTGATCGGCGGACATTACTTTCCAAATTCAGGCACAAAGAACTGCTTTTTTTTTTTTGTTTTAATTTCAGGCATTAGTAAACATTTTTTGGTTATTGTTTTTAATTGCTATTAACAGCCGACCCCCCCCCCCCCTTACACAGGACGCGCGGCTGCGGTTTCGCCCTGCTGGAGGGGGGCTTTCCGCGTCGCCGGCCCACACGCGAGACGCTATTACCGCCGTAAGAGGGAGGCCTCGCCTCAACAAGCTCCCCCCTTCTCCCCTTCTCCCCTTCTATCCCAAGCAAAACAGAAACAAAACAAAAAAAGATACCGAACCAGCGTGGAAATGAGAAATCTGGGAGGATTCGCCTCTGGGCTTCGGATCGAACACGCAGTGGGTGGTCTGAGCCCAAGCCAGGAAAAGTGAAACGCACCCCGCTCATGCAGCTCCTCTCTGGCACCGCTAGGAGGAAGCAGAGGATCCGGAATTGTACAGCCAGGAGAGCCTCGGCGCACGGGGTTTTTTTTGTTTGTTTTTTTTTTTGTAGTCCTACTGACGATTTTCCCTAAATGACTTGAGAGTTAACATGAGCCGACTCCTCCATCAGTGGGCGACCATGGAGCGCGCTGGCTCGGACGCCTTTCAGGGACACCTGTACGTCCCCCCCCCCCCTCCCCGAAGAGCCCGGCACGCCCGATTCACTTAGGGGAAATGTGGACCGGCAAAGGGGCAGAGAGCGCAGGGGGCTGAAAATACCAGGGGGGGGGGGGGGACGACGGACTCCGGCAAGAGGCAGAGAGCGCTGGAGCTGAGCGCGCCAAAATGCCGACAGGAGACCGGCTGATTGCGGGAAAACAGGCCGTGGGCTTTAAGTGGCCCCTTGCTGAGCCTTTGTGTGCCTGTGTCCCGTTGCCAAGTGATGGGGTTGCCGTGGTTACCATCCCACAGGGGCCCTTCGGCCCTCCGTTTCCATTCGCAGGTTTGAGCTCAGGCGCAAGGTTGTTTTTTTGGTTTGGTTTTTTTTTCCGCCCCGACATGGACGTAAGGCACCTGGGATCCACGTGCCGCAGGCCGCAGGCGGTGCCTGAGCCCTCCGGAGCTGGAAATGGGGCAGCGGAGCACCAGATCCCTACCTGCCTCTTTGCCAGCTGCTGTCAGGTGCCTGTTCCAGGCCTAGCGCCAGTTCACTTCCTGCGAGTTAGGCTTCCTTCCGAGCCAGGTCAGCCATCACAATCTCACTAGCCCAAATGGAAGTGCCCTGCACTCCCTGCAGCACTGCCCAGTGCTACAGCTCTATGTGAGGGTCCCTCATCCCCTGTAATGCTCCTCAGGAGCATTAAAGGGGATGCAGGAGTGAGGGACCCTATAGGAGGGTCCCTCACTCCTGCAATGCTCCCCAGTCCTACAGCCCTATGTGAGGGTCCCTAATTCTCTACAGTGCTCCCCAGAATATAGCCCTATGTGAGGGTCCCTCACTGGCTGCAGCGCTCCCCAATATTCAGCCCTACATAAAAGAGTCCTACACTTCCTGCAACACTCCCCCGTATACAGCTCCATGTGAGGGACCCACACTCCCTGCAGCGCCCACCCCAATATGCAGCTGTATGTGAGGGACCCACACTCCCTGCAGCACCCACCCCAGTAATGCAACTGTATGTGAGGGTCCCACACTCCCTGCAGCGCCCTCCCCAGTATGCAGCTGTATGTGAGGGTCCCACACTCCCTGCAGCATTCCCCAGTATGCAGCTGTATGTGAGGGTCCCACACTCCCTGCAGCGCCCTCCCCAGTATGCAGCTGTATGTGAGGGTCCCACACTCCCTGCAGCATTCCCCAGTATGCAGCTGTATGTGAGGGTCCCACACTCCCTACAGCATTCCCCAGTATGCAGCTGTATGTGAGGGTCCCACACTCCCTGCAGCGCCCTCCCCAGTATGCAGCTGTATGTGAGGGTCCCACACTCCCTGCAGCGCCCTCCCCAGTATGCAGCTGTATGTGAGGGTCCCACACTCCCTGCAGCGCCCTCCCCAGTATGCAGCTGTATGCGAGGGTCCCACACTCCCTGCAGCATTCCCCAGTATGCAGCTGTATGCGAGGGTCCCACACTCCCTACAGCATTCCCCAGTATGCAGCTGTATGCGAGGGTCCCACACTCCCTACAGCATTCCCCAGTATGCAGCTGTATGTGAGGGTCCCACACTCCCTACAGCATTCCCCAGTATGCAGCTGTATGTGAGGGTCCCACACTCCCTGCAGCATTTCCCAGTATGCAGCTTTATGTGAGGGTCCCACACTCCCTGCAGCGCCCTCCCCAGTGCAGCTGTATGTGAGGGTCCCACACTCCCTGCAGCGTTCCCCAGTGCAGCTGTATGTGAGGGTCCCACACTCCCTACAGCATTCCCCAGTATGCAGCTGTATGTGAGGGTCCCACACTCCCTGCAGCACCCTCCCCAGTATGCAGCTTTATGTGAGGGTCCCACACTCCCTGCAGCGCCCTCCCCATTATGCAGCTTTATGTGAGGGTCCCACACTCCCTGCAGCGCCCTCCCCAGTATGCAGCTGTATGTGAGGGTCCCACACTCCCTACAGCATTCCCCAGTATACAGCTCCATGTGAGGCTCCCACACTCCCTGCAGCATTCCCCAGTATGCAGCTGTATGTGAGGCTCCCACACTCCCTGCAGCATTCCCCCGTATACAGCTCCATGTGAGGCTCTCACACCCTGCAGCACCTTCCCCAGAATACAGCTCCATGTGAGGCTCCCACACTCCCTGCAGCGCCCTCCCCAGTATACCCCGTGCACACAGTGCTTCTCAGAATTACAGCTCTATATGATGGTCCTGCAGCGCCCTCCCCAGTGCAGCTGTATGTGAGGCTCCCACTCTCCCTGCAGCGCCCTCCCCAGTATGCAACTGTATGTGAGGGTCCCACACTCCCTACAGCATTCCCCAGTATGCAGCTGTATGTGAGGGTCCCACACTCCCTACAGCATTCCCCAGTATGCAGCTGTATGTGAGGGTCCCACACTCCCTGCAGTGCCCTCCCCAGTATGCAGCTTTATGTGAGGGTCCCACACTCCCTGCAGCATTCCCCAGTATGCAGCTGTATGTGAGGGTCCCACACTCCCTGCAGCATTCCCCAGTAGGCAGCTGTATGTGAGGGTCCCACACTCCCTGCAGCATTCCCCAGTATGCAGCTGTATGTGAGGGTCCCACACTCCCTGCAGCATTCCCCAGTATGCAGCTTTATGTGAGGGTCCCACACTCCCTGCAGCGCCCTCCCCAGTGCAGCTGTATGTGAGGGTCCCACACTCCCTGCAGCGTTCCCCAGTGCAGCTGTATGTGAGGGTCCCACACTCCCTGCAGCGCCCTCCCCAGTATGCAGCTGTATGTGAGGGTCCCACACTCCCTGCAGCGCCCTCCCCATTATGCAGCTTTATGTGAGGGTCCCACACTCCCTGCAGCGCCCTCCCCAGTATGCAGCTGTATGTGAGGCTCCCACACTCCCTACAGCATTCCCCAGTATGCAGCTGTATGTGAGGGTCCCACACTCCCTGCAGCGCCCTCCCCAGTATGCAGCTTTATGTGAGGGTCCCACACTCCCTTCAGCATTCCCCAGTATGCAGCTGTATGTGAGGCTCCCACACTCCCTGCAGCATTCCCCAGTATACAGGTCCTGGTGAAGCTCTCACTCTCTGCAGCGCCCTCCCCAGTATACCCCGTGCACACAGAGCTTCTCAGAATTACAGCTCTATATGATGGTCCCACACTCCCTGCAGCATTTCCCAGAATGCAGCTGTATGTGAGGGTCCCACACCCCCTGCAGCGCCCTTCCCAGTGCTTCTCAGAACTACAGCTCTATATGATGGTCCCACACTCCCTGCAGCATTCCCCAGTATGCAGCTGTATGTAGGGCTCCCACATTCCTTGCAATGCTCCCCAATACTGTAGCCTTTTATAAGAATCCCACACCCCCTGCAGTGCTCCCTAGTACTCCATCCATGTGTGTGGTCCCCCTCCCATCTGTAGAAAGCATTTGAAATGGACTCTTTTAAAGTTGTTTACTTCACTTGCTTTTTACCACATGATGTTCAGAAATTCACCACATTACACATTGCAATTTTCTCCTGCTGTCTCCGCCATGCTCCCTCCCCGCATTCCCCCGCTTTCTGTTTCCGATTAGAAAGCTGCAGGGATGGCAGCAGAATCCAAGCTCTCAGAACGGCATCAACATGCAAGGGGCACACGAGGCCTGAAAATGCTGGAGGAGATGCCAGAAAAAAATGCAGACAGCGTGAGGGCTAGGGGCAGGCAACATGGGTGCCCACCTTGAGCACCAGGCCGGAAGGTGCCAACATACCATGCAGCCATTGTAATTAAGCTCCTGCCGGCTGCGTCATCAGAGGGGAATCTTTCGCCTCCATCCCCCGCTTTCTGGCTGTGACATGGGGAGAACTCACCGCAACCATCCAGGACACTTATGTAGTCCAACAACAGTCCTGGTTAAGGGCTGAAAATACCAGGAGAGACTCCAGCAAAATGCAGAGATTGCAGGATGAGGAGGAAAATGCAGAGTGCAAGAATTTACTTTGGCAGAAGAAAAACAAATACTAGAAAGTTAAAATAGTAGTGGGGGTGTATTACCATCCACCTAGCCTGTATGAACTAACCCACAATGAAATACTAAATGAAATTAGGGAAGCTACCAATATCAGAAGCACAGTAATAATGGGTGATTTCAGTTACCCCAGTATTGACGGGGTGAATGTTACATCAGGACATGCTAGAGAGATAAAGTTGCTGGATGAAATAAATGACTGCTTCATGGAGCAGCTAGTACAAGAACCAACAAAAAGAGATCTAGTCCTTAGCGGAACATAGGATTTGGTGTGAGAGATAACAGTGTTGGCGCCACTTGGCAATGGTGATCATAACATGATCAAATTTGACTTAATAACCGGAGGAAGCACAAAAAAGAAATCTACTGCTATTGAATTTAACTTTCAAAAAGATGACTATGATAAAATGAGGAAAATGGTTAGGAAAAAAATGAATGTGACAACTGCAAAGGTTAAGAGTTTAGCTCAGGCATGGATGTTGTTTAAAAATAAAAATACCATCTTGGAAGCCCAGAACAGATGTATTCCATGCATTAGAAAAAGTGGAAAGAAGGCTAAACGATTACTGGCATGGTTGAAAGGTGAGGTGAGAGAGGCTATAATAAGTAAAAGAACATCTTTCAAGAAATGGAAAAGGGATCCGAATGAAGGAAACAGCATAAACACTGGCAAGTCAGATGCAAAGCACTGATAAGGAAGGAAAAGAGAGAATTTGAAAAGAAGTTTGCATTGGAAGCAGAAACTTATAATAAAAACGTTTTCAGGTATATTCAAAGCAAAAAGCCTTCGAGGGAGTCAGTTGGACCATTAGATGATCAAGGGATAAAAGGGGCACTTAGCAATGATAAAGCCATATCATAAACACTAAATGAATTCTTTGCTCCGATATTCATAGGGGAAAATATAAGAGATATAATCATGAAAGAAATGATATTCAAAGGTGATGATTCAGAGGAACTGAAACAAATCTCAGTGAACCTGGAAGATGTTCTAGGGCAAACTGACAAACTAAAGAGTAGCAAATCACCTGAACCAGATGGTATACATCCCAGAGTACTAAAAGAATTGAGAAATGAAATTGCAGACCTCTTTGCGACCTATTTGAAATTTGTAAACTATCAATAACATCATCTATGGTACCTGAAGACTGCAGGTTTGCCAATGTAATGCCAATTTTTAAAAAGGGATCAAGGGGTGAGCCAAGAAACTACAGACTAGTAAGTCTGATGTCTGTGCCAGGCAAAATGGTAGAAACTATCATAAAGAATAAAACTGCTGAATATATAGATAAGCATAGTTTAATGGGACAAAGCCAACATGGATTTAGCCAAGAGAAGTCTTGCCTCACAAATTTGCTTCATATTTTTAAGGGTGTAAATAAACATATGGATAAAGGTGAACCAGTTGATATAGTGTATCTGGATTTCCAGAAAGCATTTGACAAATTCCCTCATGAGAGTCTTCTTAGGAAATTAAAAGTCATGGGATAGAGGGCAGTGGTCTGTCATGGATTGCCAACTGGTCAAAAGATAGTAAACAGAGAGTAGGTCTAAATGGTAAATTTTTCCAATGGAAAAAGGTGAATACTGGAGTGACCCAGGGATCTGTTCCGGGTCCGATGCTTTTTAATATATTTATTAGTGACCCGGAAATGGGAACAACAAATGAGGTGAACAAATTTGCCAATGTCACAAAACTATTGAAAGTTGTTAAATCACAAGAGGATTGTGAGAAATTGCGAGGACCTTAAGAACATAAGAACATAAGAAAATGCCATACTGGGTCAGACCAAGGGTCTATCAAGCCCAGCATCCTGTTTCCAACAGTGGCCAATCCAGGCCATAAGAACCTGGCAAGTACCCAAAAACTAAGTCTATTCCATGTAACCATTGCTAATGGCAGTGGCTATTCTTCGGCCTTCCTGTTATATGGTTATGTTCAGTTAATCCCTAAGTTTGATGTAAACCGGCCTGATATGAAGCTTGTCATGAAGTTCGGTATAGAAAAATGTTAAATAAATAAATAAATAAATTCTCTAAGTGAACTTAATAGCAGGTAATGGACTTCTCCTCCAAGAACTTATCCAATCCTTTTTTAAACACAGCTATACTAACTGCACGAACCACATTCTCTGGCAACAAATTCCAGAGTTTAATTGTGCGTTGAGTAAAAAAGAACTTTCTCCGATTAGTTTTAAATGTGCCCCATGCTAACTTCATGGAGTGTCCCCTAGACCGGGCATGCAAATGGCAAATGAAATTTAATGTGAACAAGTGCAAAGTGATGTACTTAGGGAAGAGTAATCCAAATTATAGCAATACAATGCAAGGTTCCACATTAAGAGTCACCACTCAGGAAAAGGATCTAGGTATCATCGCTGATAATACGTTGAAAAGTTCTGCTCAGTGTGCAGCAGCAGCCAAGAAAGCAAATAGAATGCTAGGGATTATTAGGAAAGGAATGGAGAATAAAACTGAGAATATCATAATGTCCCTGTATCACTCCATGGTGTTACCTCATCTTGAGTATCGTGTGCGGTTCTGGTCACCACAACTCAGGAAAGATATAGCAGAATTAGAAAAGGTGCAGAGAAGGGCGACCATAATGATAAAGGGGATGGAACAATTCCTCTTTGAAGAAAGGCTATAGAGATTAGGACTCTTCAGCTTGGAGAAGAGACGGCTGAGGGGAGCTATGATAGAGGTCTATAAAATAATGAGTGGAATGGAACGAGTAAATGTTAATCAGTTGTTTACTCTTTTGAAAAGTACAAAGAGCAGAGGACAAGGAATGAAGTTACTAAGTAATACATTTAAAACTAATAAGAGAAATTAGTTTTTTTTTACTCAACTCATAATTAAGCTCTGGAATTCATTGCAGGAGGATGTGGTGAAAGCTATTAGTATAGCTGTTTTGAAAAAAAGGTTTGGACAAGTCCCTGGAGGAAAAGTCCACTGACCATTGTTAAGGTTTGCCTGGGGTGCCTAATACCCTGCTCACATCCAGTGACGCAACTCCTAGGCTAGTCTCCCATTACAGAGCCTCACAGACCAGGCATCAGGGAAAGGTTTAGTTTTGTAAGCGCCTCGCCTGCTCTCCAGACTTTCTGAAAGACCAGAATTTCCTGAGCATTGTTCAATAGTCATATCAGGTATTGGAGCCTCTCGCATCCCATACTAATA
This sequence comes from Rhinatrema bivittatum, assembly GCF_901001135.1. NCBI lineage: Eukaryota > Metazoa > Chordata > Amphibia > Gymnophiona > Rhinatrematidae > Rhinatrema > Rhinatrema bivittatum. The sequence goes on from NC_042630.1 coordinate 17,448,846, forward strand.
ATCACTTTTGTTGTAAACTGTAATAATAATAACGCTGGAAGGTGTCCAACTTCACTTTTTGTGATTAAAGATGGAAAGTTGATGAAAAGGTTCTCTTACGGTTCTTGTCATTTACAAATCTATGCTACAGCTCTTCTCCTGATAATTTGTGACTTTCAGCTTCTAGTTAATGTATTCCTTTACAGATGTCGATTGATATTTCTTGTTAAATCTTCGTCCTTTTCCATCCCAATTAACGTGCTAGTTTTGGAGCGTCCTCCCGGAACGCGGTGATAGGATAAATGTACTTACATTGGGAAAAGATGAAATCCATTCTCACTCAGTCGTTCTGTTTACTTCCTTGTTCATACCTCCGTACCCGTCTCTTCAGCACTTGGTGATGTGGATGGGGGTTAACTCCGGATGGGTGCCACAGATCTTCTTCACCCTCCCCTCTCTCTCCCCAGGAATGAACCCACACCCATCCCTCTCTCTGGGTGAGAGAGACACCACTCCTCTTCCCAAACTACACTGAGCCCCCCCCCAGGCCCTAGGGCAGTGACGGCGAATTCCGGTCCTCGGGTGCCACAAACAGGCCAGGTTTTCAGGATATCCACAATGAATATGCATGAGATAGATTTGCATACAACGGCAGCAGTGCCTGCACATTTTTCTCATGCATATTCGTTGTGGGTATCCTGAAAAACCCGGCCTGTTTGTGGCACCCGAGGACTGGAGTTGGCCATCCCTGCCCTAGGAATTAACTGGCACTGAGTATGTTTTCTCTGGCAGATCGACAAAAGAAAAACCTTAGAAAAAGGGAAACCAAAAAAATATAGAAAGCTAGGGGGAGACAAACGTCATCCTCAGGAAAGCAAAAGATTGTTAAGGATGGGCAAAGGCGACCTTTCCACTTTCTGATCCCTAGAGAATACCAAGAAATCTGGGGAATAGCATGGACCACTGAAGCCCCCACCCTAAGATGATCTCAGACTCCCTAAGCCTCGTTAGTAGAGATCCACAAGATCCTCCACAGCCTGTGCATAAAAAGGGCATCTCGGTGATTTTGTAGGGTTTTTTTGTTGCGTTTTGAGCGTAGGTGGGAGGATGGGGGTTTTTTTGTCCACTCTTCCTGCCCGAGAGTAAGGTTTAGGGAAGAATATGGATTTTCCCTGGGTGCATGTGCTTTTTAATCCTTCAGCCCAATAGATCCCCCCGTCATCATAGAAAACTGTGAAGGAGAGGAGCAGATACCACCTGGAATCCAGAGCTGAGAGTAGAGAGGAGGAAGCTGGAACCCTCGTACTGGCGTTTCTGACAGGAGAACAGGGAAGGAGAGTTTTGGAGAAGGAAGGATCAAGCAGTGGACCCCAGGTACCGTGCAAGGGAGATCCCTAAGGCGCCGGAGAACCCGTTACAGTGAAACCAAGTAGCCAAAGGAAGACAGAGGTGTTACGCGTTGTGCCTTGGAGGTGTCTGCTCCCTTCTCCCCCCCCCCCCCCCCCCAATATGTGAAGGATCTGCTCCAGGTTTGGTGGGACTGTGCCTAGACCTTGTGTCCTGAAACTCAGCTTTCACCTTTTTGCATTGTAATTGATACCACGCAGACTGATCCCAGCCCGAGGAAAGGGCAGGCCTCCTGAACATTACACATCCCGACTCTAGCCAGAAAACAGGGTAATTCTCACTTTAACGCTACAGAGAAAAAAAACCAACCTATTTTGTTAAGCATTCTTTGAACTCAGCACTCCATGATACAAACAAGAATTTTGCCACCTAAAGTGAATTTACCTTCTCAGAATCAGCTTCAGCTTTCATCCCCAAATCATGCTGAAATTAATCAGAGTTTAAAGAAAAGACAGAGAGACATCCAGAAATGCACACAGACCCAGAGAGCGAGATGCACACATACAGAGAAACATAAAAAGACAGAAACACACACGTACAGACATAAAGAGACGCATACAAATATCTGAGCATGGAGGAAAGTGTGAAAATCCAACACCGATGACAGAGAAAAGACCAGCCAAGTGCTACAGGAGCCTGAAGCTGGTGCTGAGAAGTGCTTTAACAGCACGGAATAAAATACCAGTTAACAATCAGCTTGCAATCCTGTGCTCTCATAAATCTTTGGAATCATAGGCTTGCCCCATAAAGATCTTGTAAAATTGGATGTGTTAAATCACGCTTAACAGATGTAGGAACAATAAAACTCCTCCATGCATATCAGGTAATCTATAAGAATCAGCGTATGCTGAGATTGTACACCCCCAGAGCTGAAAGTTGTATGGCTCTTATAGAAATAGATTGACACATTAAAGGACTTATTTCTAAATTGTATTGAGCTCCTAATAATAATAATCCTATATTTATGCGTCGGCATACGGAAAGTTGGGAGAGGGATTTTATGTTATGTGTGCCGGTTGCGGCAGGCTGCCGGGACCAACCTCACGCACCCTGACATCGCTGCAGGCCCAGGAGCATCGCGGCAGAACACAGCCCTGGCCACGCGCGCCAGACACCGCTGAAGCGCCCAGGCCACTGCCTCCCCTTAGGCACGCACGTATTACGTAGGGCCCCCGCGGTGGAACGCGCTGAGCGGTGCCCTCCAATGACGTCAGACCGACCGGCCTAGTTAAGCAAGGGCCTCGCAGCATTACCTCACCTCAGCATCAGGTCTCCCGCAGCGGACCTGCCTGTTTGCTCCTGCGTCTTGCTTCCTGGTTCCCGACTTGCCATAACATCATGCCATGCCTCGTCCAGCCTTCCTGGTCTTGTCCGACTCATCCAGGGCCTTCTGTTCCGTCTTTGCCCACCCGTGGCCTAACGTCTGGATCTTGACCTCTTGCTTGCACCTGACCACGTCTGCCCCGTCTTCGACTCCTCAAGTCTGCTGTCTGCCCTCGGACTCTTGCTTACCTGGCTGCACCCAAAGGCTCAACCTGTGGGGGAGGGGGCTGGTATAGGCGAAGGGGGTCCTCTGGAGGAGGTGGAGGTTGAGAGAGGGGATCGGCTGGAGTGCAGGGAGAGTGTAATGACTGCTGGAGAGGGGATCGAACCCCTGCTAATTCGCTTTGGACGTACGCTGGGGGTCATGTGAATTTTCAAGGGCCAAAATAGGGTCACGTTAGCTAATGGTGTGGGACGCCCTGGGCTGCTCTTCTTCTCGGTTATTTATTTAGGGAAAAGTCTGAATTTGTGTTGGAAGGTTGTTTTTTTTTTTTCCTATAAAATTATCATCTCTTTCTTTTCCAGATTCTCCTGTGGGGCTCGTGCTTTGAGGTAAGTCCCTAGCCGGTTTAGGCTCTCTTGGAGACCTTCTGGGGTCTGAAATAATTATGCGTTTTCCCAGGATTGTTCTCAGAGCGAGAGACTACGACTGTTTAATGATCAAAATCTCAGAACTGGTGGGGATGGGTCGGGCCCTATGGGCCCCTGCCCTGGCTCTTTTAAATCCCTAGCAATGCCTCACACAGAGCAGCGCACACACAGAGACAGACACCCACGTGGGAAAAGACATGCACACACAGAAAGAGAGGCACGCACACAGGCAGGACGACAGTCAAGCTTTCAGAATATCCTCCCTCCCATATTTGCTGACTCAGGAAAAAGAAAGACGACAGAGGTTCACCCCCTCCTCGACCTCTCCTCCCCAATCCGTTCCTACTCTTATTTATTTATTTATTTAAAAATGTTTGTATACCGCTTTTACAAACTATGTTTAATCAAAACGGTTTACAGAAAATGTTTTCAAAAGAATTGATTAAGTAAAATAAAATAAGAAGTTTTTAAATGTAAAATTATAAAAAGTATATTATAGAAAATAAATTTAAATAAAAATTATAAAATTTAAATAAAAATTACTATAAGTAATATCTGGTGCCTTAAAATTGAAATATGTGAGTTGATTGGTGAGTGTAATTTGTATGAGAATTAGAGTTATTTTGGATAGATATAATTTCAATGCTATTTGGGTAAGTGTGTGGGTTTAATTGATAAAGTAATTTATATAAGAATTAATGTTATTTTGTACTCTTGCTTCTCTCTCAAGACCCCTCTCCCTGCTCTCGTTTGGGATAGGACCCCCCTCCCTTCTACCAAAACTGTGAGGAAAGTTGCATACATAGTTCCTGACAGACAGGATCCCTCCCCATCCTTTCTCCTGTGCCCTCCCCTCTCCCACCACCCTCCTGACAAACAGCTGCAGGCCAGGCCACCATAGACCCTTTTCACCACAGGCTGCCCCCTCATTCTCCCCTCAGGGTCACGACCCTTGACCTCCTGCCTAAAGCTGTTCTTCATCCCCCTCAGTCCCTTTAAACTCGGGCACAGGACAGGGGAGAGTGGGGGGGAACGTGTGCCAGGGCTGCAGAGGGGGGAATATGTGCCCCTCCCGAAGAGTGGCTGAAAGCTTCGTCCCCCTCCCTCTCCGGAAACAAAGGGTGAGTGATGGGGAGGGAAATGGGAGGAGGAGAGGGGTCTTCTCTGTCCCTCTGCAGCAAAGCCACAAGGGACCCCGAAGTTTTCAATCAGTACAAGACCCAGTCATATCCCCCATTGGGCTCCCGGCAGCCTTTTTCTCATCTTATCTCAGGTTTATTTAGTTAGATTTATAGATTGGCTCTGTCCAAACCAACTCAAAATGATTTACAATTTTACCTAATCCATTTGTATGCAATTCAAGCAAAGCATTCTCTGTAACAAGCAAGCTCCTATAAAAGCACAACAGATACATAAATAAAACATTTAATATCTAACATTTCCATGTAAAACCACCACAACTGCCTAGCTGTAATTCCTCTCTCAACCTTCAGGATAATGTCTCCTAAATCAGGAGGTTCTCAACCCAGTCCTCAGCCAGGCAGGTTGTTAGGATACCCACAATGAATAAGCATGAGACTGATGTGCACACAGTGGAGGCAGTGCTCACTCGGAGGTCCTGACTAAACGTACACACCCGCTCCGAGGTCCTGACTAAATGCACTTCAGATGTATTTATTTATTTATTTAAAAACTGTTCTATACCATCGCAACGGTTTACATATAGGCACATATTTAATGTAGGTAAAAGTGTACTATAGTACATTCTAACAGGTGCCGTCAAAGGTTCGGTTACAATATATCATTAGACATAGTCATTTAGCGAAGTAGTTCATGACCAACTGTACCAAGGTACTTACACGGGTAGTTTTATCACGCATAGTTTTATAGTTAAGCTTATTGTGGTGTAGAGTTCATAGGCTAATCTACTGTAAAGTTCTAAGTACTGTGGGTTGGTGCCTTTCTGTCTTTTCCTGAATAATTTCTCTCTATTCTCTCGTCTCTTTGTAAACCATTAGTAGTCTCTTTGGAACCATTAGTAGTTCTTTCTAAGAGGATCTCAAACTGCCTCCTGGACTACCAAAATAGCTTATTTCATAGGCGTCGGAACTGGTCGGGCCACAGGAGCCACGGCCCCTCCGCTCACTGCAGGAGATCCGGTCTGGGTTGGGCAGGTGGCAGCCAGTCGGCTGCAGGAAGAGGAGACCTGGGATGCATCGGCTGCATCCTCCACTTCTGCTGCTCTGGGCCCCATTGCAGCTGTGAGTTGCATGGGACTCTGTACAGCTGCACAGTTCCAAACAGCAGCTGGACTAGGAGGAGGAAGAGGATGGGGCCGAGGCACCAATTCTCTCCTCCTTCTGCCGCTGATCAGCCGGTAAAGTGGGATCCTGGGGAGGAGGAGTGGGAGTGGAAGAGAGAGAGACTGATGGGGGCTCAGAGGGATGGAGGGAGGGGGGGGGCAAGGCTTGCTTGGCTTGCACCCCCCCCAACCAAAAAGGCATCCCGTTGGCCCTGGCTTACTTCTTAGGTAATTGGACCCGTGCTTTAAAAGTAAGGACCGGGATTTTAACGACCACTCTCACCTGCACAGGTAACCAGTGGAGACGTCTGGTCCCTTGGACCCGCAGCAACTTTCTCACATTCCTCTGGGGCAATCCTAGCACTGAATTACTGTCGTCCTTTTCAGTTGTTTGGCCCTAATTCTTGATTTTGTTTTTGGTGGGGTGGGGCAAGGATACAAAAGCATGCAACATTTATTATGACCAGACCTCCCCCCCCCCTTGATTATTTAACCCACTTCTCTCTACCCCACTGCGCGGAGGTCCCCTCTTCCACTGGTTGTGCGTCGTTTTCATGCACTCAACAGGCGTGCACCTAAGGAATGGAATTACCCCGGATTTACCCACTTACCTTGGACTGGGGAGGGATCTTTAGGTGCGACAGGGAAGTTACAAAAAAAAAATTAAATATTCAGGGCTGGCTTGGAGGGCAGGGCCCAGAGCGAATCAGCCAGAGCAGGGCCCCTTCAAGTGAAGAGTAGAGCGGAGCAGGGTGTGGGCAGTGGGGCCCCCAAGATTGAGACTGAAGGAGTAGGGGGGGAAATGTCCCCCCCCCACGCAAAGACCCCCATCATCATTTCCCCTTCATCTTCCCTCTCCCCAGGACCCTATAAAACATCCTTTCCAGCCCATATCCTATCTCCTCTGCACCTCCTCTTCTCTAAGGTGGACATATTTAGATCCTTCAACCTCTCCTCATAAGTCTTCCGATACGGACCCCATCCCATTTTGTTCCCCCTTCTCTGGACCCCTCCATCCTGTCTCTATTATTTTAGCAATACGAGCTCCAGAACTGAACACAATACTCCAGGTGAGGCCTCACCAAGGACCTGTACCAGGAGATTATCGCCTCCTTTTTCTTACTGGTTATTCCTCTCTCTATGCAGCCCAGCATTCTTCTGGCTTTAGATATCATCCTGTCACATTGCTTTGCTGCCTTCAGATCGCCAGACACTGTCACCCCAAGGTCCCTCTCCTGGGATGTGCGCATCAGTCTTTCATGAGCCTCCTACGCAGGACCATCGTATCTTACGTTGGCCTTTGCTGTACACATCCGGTCACCTTTGTCTGAACTCCCTCTAACCTGTCTATATCCTTTCTGAGATACGGCCTCTACATCTGAACACAATGTTCCAGGTAAGGACTCACCCATGACCTGCACAGAGGCATTGTCACCTCCTTTTTTTCTATCAGTTGTACCTCGCCCTATGCCTGCATCCTTCTAGCCACTGCTTTATCACCAATTCAGGCAAATTCGACCACATCACACCCATACCCAAGGATCTTCATTGGCCCCCATACACCGCCGTATAACATATAAAACTCTCACTATTATACACAAAGCCCTCCACAACCAGAGCCTGCACTGGTTGAAAGGCTCAATACCCTTCCACACGTAAAATAGACCTACCAGATCATCATACAAAGGTACCCTCCACACTCCCTCTCCGAAACATATACACCTCAACTCCACAAAAGAGCGTGCCGTAACTATTGCTGGCCCTTCTGCTTGCCACCCGAACTCAGACTGGAGCAGTGCGCCCAGAGGTTCAAAATAAAACTCAAAACATGGCTATTTAAGCAAGCATACCCTTAACCTCCATACATAGTGATCCTTTCCCACCTCCGCTTGCATTCCCAAATCCAAGAAACATGTCTTCTGTATATTTATTTTACTGTGATCACTCTCGGCTACCTGCTCCCTAATATTTGAAATCATGACCTGGTTATAATTTGTTGCCCTGTTACCTTCCTCTTGTATATATTACAGTTTCAGTTCTCATATTTCCGTTCTCATGCCTTTTCTCTCCTTTGCAACTCCCAGATTTTCACATCCTTGTTTTTTTGCAGCTGATTTTCTACATTGTCTCCCTTGTTCCACGTAAACCGGCATGATGTCCCTGACGAATGTCGGTGAAGAAAAGCCTTAAATAAATACATCGCACCGCTTTGCTACCTTGCCATCATCAGACACTATCACCCCCCCAAGACTGCTCTCTTCGGTGCACCAGAGTAGCTCAGCCCTCCACCCCCCTTCTGTGTACTGCTCCCTTCTCATGCCATCTTCTACTCTCTCAGGCGCCTCCACTGCGCTGCAGATCACAGAGTCATCTACAAAATGGCAAACTTCCTTCCATATTGCTCGCAAAGATATCGAAGAGAACCGGCCCCAGGAAAGACCCCCGAGACCCATGACCCTAATCACCCTTCTTTCTTCTGAGTGAGCCCACTTACCACCACCCTCTGCTGTCTGTCACTCGTCCAGGTTCTACTCGCTCCAGTTTGGTCCTGTTCAGAACTTATTTTGGGTTAATGACTGACCTCAGACTTCACTCCCACATATGAGGATTGGTTAAATGAGGCTGCAGGATTAAAACTGGATCCGGATTTTATTTATTGCATATCAGGGCTCTTTCCAGATTTTCTTGTCATGTCTTTCTAGCCAGTTTTTAAGCTCCCAGAAGCCCTTAGCGTCAGGAGAAGGTATGCAGAGTCTAGGGCGTGTGTGCTCTTCCGCTTGGTTGTTTTGGAGACTTTTTTGGCTTTTTCTGGATCTTCATAACTCTTGCCTTTTCCAGACTCGCCTGTAGGGCCCCATGATTTGCTGTAGGTCTCTGGCAGGTCTTGGCTCTCTTCCAAAACTTCCGGCTTAGGGAATTAACTGCCTATATCCTCTGCATACAGCCTCACTTGTGGGATCAGAGACCTTCATTGTAAGGCCCAGGAGCCAGTGGCGGCTCCCATCCAAGCTAAGTGTGGCTTCTTGATTCCCTTTCCCACCTCCACCCCCCTACTCTCCCTCCTCCCACCATCTTCTCTAGAGGAGTTTTTGCCAGCACTGCTTCTGGAACAGCCATTGCTGTGGTTTTTTTGGTTTTTTTCCAGCGCCGAGCAGTTCTTGGTGACTTGGAGCCCCCACGGTGCCCAAACTCCAGCGCTGGTCTCGCAAGACTAGGAGAATGGCGCAGGAGCTCAGGCCCCGCGCCGCTCAAACTCATTGAGCGCAGGGTTTGAAAAAAAAAAAAAAAAGAACAGCTTTGCCATCAGCAAGCCTACGGAGAAGGTGAGGTGGGGTGTGGGGATGGAGGGGAGCAGTTAGTGCTGGCTTGGAAGCGGTGAGCGTAGGGAGAGGATGATGGTGGCAAACTGGTGGGAGAGGTAGCTGAGGGTTGAGACTGGCTGGGATGGGGTTGGCGGAGAGAGTGTACTGGGGAAGAGAGGGTGTGAGGGGGAGGAGCTGGGGGGAGGAGACGTAGGGAAGACAGTAAAGGGAGAAAGAGTGAGTAATGGGATTAGGAGGAGAGAGGGAGAGAGCGTGCATGAAGAGGGAGAGAGAGAGAATGTGGGAGGGCAGATTTTGTTTTACTTACCCAAGATGCTCTGGGCCAGCCTCATCATTGGAGGGGATCCCCTCCACCCTTTGCCCAGGACGTTGGTGATGGTTTTCTGCTAAAGTCTTGAAAAACAGTGATTTAGAGATTCTTATATTCCGTAACTTGCAAAAATATGTCCAGTGTTAGAAGGTGGGGCTGGGGGCTACATCTTTGCCGTGGTCCTCCCTATCCTTCTCTCTCTGTCACCGATATGGTTTATTTGTGGGAAAGCCGACAGTCGCTCAGAAGCTCAGGGTTCGGAATGATGTATCTTTCAAGGAAACTAAGAGAACAGGGAAAATAGGGCATCCCCAATAAATGCCAAAGGGGACCAGGTGCCTTTAAGTAAAGTGCAGAAAGATTCCAAATTATCCCTGCCAAAAAAACAAACATGTTTTGAAATTGTATACAAATGCTAGAAGTCTAAAAAATAAGATAGGAGCATTAGAGTGAATAGCACTGGATGAAGAGGTAGATATAATTGGCATCTCAGAGACCTGGTGGAAGGAGGATAACCAATGGGACACTGTGATACCAGAGTACGAATTATATCGAAATGATAGGATGGATCAAATTGGTGGAGGGGTGGCACTATATGTTGAAGAGGGCAATGAGTCAAACAGGATAAAAGTTCTGCAGGAAATAAAATGCAATGTTGAATCTTTATGGATAGAAATTCCAGGTGAAAAGTGGAATAAAATAGTAGTGGGGGTGTAATACCATCCACCTGGCCAGAATGAACTAAAAGACAATGAAATGCTAAAAGAAATTAGGGAAGCTAACAAAATCAGCAGCACAGTAATAAAGGGTGATTTCAATTACTCCTGTATTGACTGGGTGAATGTTACATCGGGACATTCTAGAGAGGTAAAATTCCCAGATGAAATAAATACTTCATGGAGCAGCTGGTATAAGAAGCAACAAAAGAGGAAACTATTTTACACCTAGTCCTTAGTGGAACAAATGATTTGGTGTGAGAAGTAACAATATTGGAGCCACTTGACAATAGCGATCACAAAATTATCAAATTAGACTTAATAATAGGAGGGAGCACAAAATAGAAAGCTACTGCAAAAGCATTCAACTTTCAAAAAGGTGACTGATAAAATGAGGAAAATGAGGTTAGAAAAAACATGAAAGGAGCAGCTGCAAAGATTAAGAGTTTAGCTTAGGAATGGATCTTATTTAAAAATACCATCTTGGAAGCCTAGACCAGAAGTATTCCACACATAACAAAAGGTGGAAGGAAGGCTAAACAATTACTGGCATGGTTGAAAGGTAAGGTGAAAGAGGCCATAATATCATAAAGAACATCTTTCAAGAAATGGAAAAGGGATCCCAATGAAGAAACAGGAAACAGCATAATTACTGGCAAGTCAGATGCAAAGCATTGATAAGGAAGGCAAAGAGATAATTTGAAAAGAAGCTTGCTGTGGAAGCAAAAACTCATAATAAAAATGTTTTCATGTACCTTAGAGGTAAAAAGCCTGTGAGGGAATTAGTTGGATCATTAAATGATCAAAGTGTAAAAGGGGCACTTAGGGATGACAAGGCCATAGCAGAGAGACTAAATGAATTCTTTGCTTTGGTATTCAATGAGGAAGATGTGAGATACCCATGCCAGAATTGATATTCAAAGGTGATGATTCAGAGGAACTGAAACAAATCTCAGTGAACCTGGAAGATGTTTTAGGGCAAACTGAAAAACTAAAGAGTAGCAAATCACCTGGACCAGATGGTATACATCCCAGAGTGCTGAAAGAACTGAGAAAAGAAATTGCAGACCTGCTTTTGGAAATTTGTAACATCATCTATGCTACTGAAGACTGAAGGGTTGCCAATGTAATGCCAGTTTAAAAAAAATGGATCAAGGGGTGATCCAGGAAACTACAGACCAGTGAGTGTGACGTCTGCACCAGGCAAAATAATAGAAGCCATCATAAAGAACAAAATTGCTGAACAAATAAATAAGCATAGTTTAATGTGAGAAAGCCAACATGAATTTAGCCAAGGGACGTCTTGCCTCACAAATCTGCTACATTTTTTTTGAGGGTGTAAATAAACCTGTGGATAAAGGTAAGCCAGTTGTTATGGTGTATCCGGATTTCCAGAAAGCCTCTGACAAAGTCCCTCATGAGAGACTTCTAAGGAAATTAAAAAGTCATGGGATAAGTGGCAATGTCCTATCGTGGATTGTCAACTGATTAAATGACAGAAAACAGAGAGTAGGGCTAAATGGTAAAATTTTTCCAATGGAAAAAGGTGAATAGTGGAGTGCCTTAGGGATCTGTTCGGGGACCATGGCTTTTTAATTTATTTATCAGTGACCTGGAAACGGGAACAACAACTGAGGTGATCGAATTTGCTGATGACACAAAATTATTCAAAATTGTTAAATTGCAAGAGGAAACTGCAGAACTGGGAGACTGGGCATGCATATGGACAAATGAAAAAATGATGCACTTAGAGAAGAGTAACCCAAATTATAGCAACACAATGCACATTGGGAGTCACCACTCAGAAAAAGTATCTAGGTGTCATTGTTGGAAATACATTGAAATCTGCTCAGTGTGCAGCAGCAGCAGCCAAGAAAGCAAACAGAATGCTCAGGATTATTAGGACAGGACTGGAGAATAAAACAGAGAATATCCTAATGCCTCTGTATCGCACAATACTCAAGATGAGGGCGACCTCATCTTGAGTATTGTGGTCAGTTCTGCTCTCTACATCTCAAAAAAGATGTAGCAGCATTAGAAAAAAATACAGAGAAGGGCGTCCAGAATGAAAAAGGGGATGAAACAATTCCCCTATGAAGAAAGGCTATAGAGATTAGGACTCTTCAGCTTGGAGAAGAGATGGCTGAGGGGGGATATGATAGAGGTCCATAAAATATTGGAACAAGTAAAGGTTAATCAGTTGTTTACTCTTTTGAAAAGTACAAAGACCAAGGATCACACAAAGAAGTTGCTAGGTAATACATTTAAAATTAATAAGACAAAATATTTTTTTACACAACATATAATTAAGCTCTGGAATTCATTGCCAGAGGATGCGGTGAAAGCTATTAGTGTAGCTGCACTTAGAGAAGGTTTGGACAAGTTCCTGGAGGAAAGGGGTCCATTAATCATTATTAAGGTGGAGTTGCAGAAATCCACTGTTTATTCTTGGGATAAGCAGCTTGGGATCTGTCTACCCCTTTGGGATCCTGCCTGGTATTTGTGACCTGGCTTGGCCACTGTTGGAAACAGGACACTGGGGCTTGACGAACTCTTTGTCTGACCCAATATGGAAAGTCTTCTGATCTTATGGAGGCTAAACGTCTGGCCCGGACCGGAATCGGAAAGGGAATTGAGGCGAGAGCCAGTGGGAGCAGAAATCCTGCATTTGCAGTTAATGTCCTCTTCTTTGGGGTTGCAGCTGGGAAATGTAAGGGGGGGGGGGAGGGGGGAGGGATAAAGCTGTTTGTTCATAATAACTTGTGAGACAGAAGGAGGAGGGCAGGGAGAGGAGGGGACAGACAGAACAGGGAGAAGAGAGGGGGACAGAGACAGAATGGAGGGGAGAACAGAAAACTGAGGCAGGTAGAGAGAGGGAGAGGAGCAGAAAGAGAGGAGGGACAGAGAGAGAGAGCTAGGGGGATGGAAGTGAGAACAGGGTCACAAGACAAAAACAAAACAGAAAAGCAAAACCAAAAGGATAATTATAAAAAACACAGAAGAGGGCAAATGACAGCCAGAAGGCACTTTGGGGCACAGCCTCCCATCAGCGCAGGCAAAGAAAATCCTTCCTGACCCTAAGACTGGTGAGAGGCGTAGAATCCACCCCCCCCCCCTCCCCAGGACCCCGGAAACCAAAGAGTTAATGGCCAAACTCTCCCGCTAGCAAGAAAAAAAATAAAGAAATGCAAAAAGCATTACAAAAAAAAAAAATGTCACAAAAAAAATCATATTGTCAAACTTTTGCCAATAACCACGAACATCCCCCGAGCAGAACTGGCGCCCAGGGAACAGATCTTGGAACATAATATTGTTTTCGACACGTTCTGACTAATTTTTTCAACTGTTTTTATTCTTTCTTTCTGTATTAATTAGGACATTTGCAGGAAAACAGCGTTTGCCTTCCAGCAAATTTCATAGGCTAGGGCGAAACCCCTTCAGAGTCCAGAGCCAAAAGCAGCCTGACTGCGTGAAACAAATAAAGGTTTGCTTGTTTTTTTTGTATTCTGAAATTAAAAATAAAATGTTTTGGTAGCAGTGGAAAGTAAGAAGGTCCCTTCCCCAAAGAGCTTACATAGGACGCAAAGGAAAAAGAAGACAAGCAAAGGGTGAAGGCAGAGATAGAAGAGGGTGGGCTCCATGTCTCTGTCACGCAATACTGGAGGCCCTAGGCAGCATCTGATCCCGACAGAGTAATGAGAAATAAGCAGACCTACAAGAACTGGTGAGGGGGGTAGGAAGAGGGGGCAAGAACCAGAGGTACAGGGGCAGAAGGGGGAAAAGCAGGGGCAAGAACCAGAGGTACAGGGAGAGAGGGGCAGAAGGGGGAAAAGCAGGGGCAAGAACCAGAAGTACAGGGAGAGAGGGGCAGAAGAGGTAAAAAGCAGGGGCAAGAACCAGAGGTACAGGGAGAGAGGGGCAGAAGGGGGAAAAAGCAGGGGCAAGAACCAGAGGTACAGGGAGAGAGGGGCAGAAGGGGGGAAAGCAGGGGCAAGAACCTGAGGTACAGGGAGAGAGGGGCAGAAGGGGGAAAAGCAGGGGTAAAATCCAGAAGTACAGGAACTGGTGAGGGGAGAGAGGGGCAGAAGGGGAAAAGCAGGGGCAAGAACCAGACGTACAGGAACTGGTGAGGGGAGAGAGGGGCAGAAGGAGAAAGCAGGGGCAAGAACCAGAAGCACAGGAACTGGTGAGGGGAGAAAGGGGGAAAAGCAGGAGCAATAACCAGAGGTACAGGAACCACTTCGGGGAGAGAGAGAGAAGGGAAGGAGGGGGAAAAGCAGGGGCAATTACAAGAAATGCATAAACCAGTGAAGGGAAGAGAGGGGCAGGAAGGCACAGACAGAAACAACAACCAAAGCTACAGGTAAACCTGTGCATCGCCAGAGCCAGGGGGGAGCTCTGGGGATGCACAGGTTTACCCCCAGATTCCAGCCATCATCTGTCAGAGGGATAGGAATGCACATGGGACAAACTTTTGTTCCCTCGACTGTCTTTTTTTGTTTGTGTGTTTATTTGTTTGTTTGATGCCTGCGTTTTAGTGAGAAACGAAACGTAATTTTGACGTACTTTGTGTCATTTTGGCTCGGAAAATTTCGGAAAACGGAACCACTAATGTCACGACGTCCCTGTCCTGTACAAACGGACGACAGCGCGCGCCCCTACAGGGGAAGAGTCCCCCAGCGCCCCGGCGCGGACCCACGGGCTTTGAACAGCCCGGGCCCGGGCCTCCCGTGGGAGCGAGGGGCGTACGCGCTGCTGCGCTGCCTCCCGTGCGTGGCTGTGCGGAGAGCTTGCACTGCCGGTGCCCATGTTGTATCCGGTTCACGTTGGCGGCGGGGGAAGATGGGGGGGGGGGGGGGGGGAGACGTTGGCAACTATTAACGGCTATTCTTGTACTTGCTCTGACTCCGGGCCCCCACTGCGTATCCTCTGAAATAGCCCAGTAATAACGCCGCGGCTGTGACAAGGACCTACAGACCCTGTAATCCATCCAGCATTTCACTCTCTAATTAGGTTACTTTGACTACTTTGTGCTGGCAGCAGCGCCGGGCGCTGGGGAGCTGTCGGCTGATTTATGGGCGAGCAAGAGCCCTCCGCGAGCCTCATTCTGTCTTGTTGCCCTGCGCAGGCTTTCCTGCCTCAACCTCTGCTTCACCCCTGGATGCCGCAGTCCCAGCCGTAGGCGGGTTCTGATCTCAGCTCCGCAGCCGGCGCGCGTGTAACCAGCAGACCGGTCCACGTTACCCCCCCTGCGCCTGGGGTTCTAAGCCCCGGCTCAGCCATCGGCTCTCGACACGTGAACCCAGGGGAGTCGCCGTTATCTCCCTGTGCCGTAGCGCAGAGCCCTACAGGTCGTCCCCCCCCCCCCCCCCCCCCGGGAAAGCCTGCGACACATCGCCTCTGATGAAGGAGCCTCCGGTACAGGATCATCTTCAGAGAATGAAAGACAGAGCGCAGCAAGTAAAGAATCCAAAACTATTCATCTCCAGAGAGAGGAAAACAAGAGGTGCAGACGGATCCATAAACTGCAAGAGAGAGAGACACACACACACACGGAAAGGGAGAGACTGCGGCCCAAGCTCACTTGCTGTGTTGCACATTATATCCTATGGACTTCGGGAGGGGCTCTCTTTGATCCAGGCAAACATTCAGAAGCGTTATGAGTATCTGCCATGAACAAACTCTGGTAATATAGCGGGCTAGAAAGTGTGTGCAATAAATATTAGCAGAAAACTGGCGAGAACGAGATGACATTCAGGCCTGGCCCCGGGGGGGGGGGGGGGGCAGGGCCCCTATGAGTGAAGAGCAGAGCGGAGCAGGGTGTGGGCAGTGGGGCCCCCCAAGATTGAGACTGAAGGAGTAGGGAGGAAATGTCCCCCACCCCCAAAGACCCCCCCCCCATCATCGTCTCCCCTTCACCTTCCCTCTCCCCAAGATCCCATCAAACATTCTTTCCAGCCCCATCAATTAAGCCTTTGTCCTTCCCTCTCTCCCCACTAAGCGCTTCCCCCCTGGCTCTAAGAGTCCAGCAAGCACTCTCCCCCCCTCCCGCCCCCGCCCCCTGGTTCCAAGAACCCAGGAGGCGCTCTCCCTCCATTTCTAACCCCGCCAGGCACCGAATCGTCCTCCGTGCCGAGGACACCGCCCGTTCCATCCAGCGGCTGGTGGAGTCACCCCCGGGGCAATCATCCGCGTGGCCCCCTCCCCCGCCCCGAGGATGGCTGCGCTCGTGTCTAACATATTCTGGCCACGGAGTGAGGTTTCCTCCTATTGTGCGCGCGCAACTGGGAGCAAAAAAACCAAACTGCCTGCACATTAGGTTGCGCCTCCGTGCAAGTCCCCCTTTTAATCCTGGCATCAGCTATTATTACCCCCTCTTCCAGGCAGAGAGCTGCGTGGGCTGAACTTAACGTCCTCTTAAGGCTGTAAATGTAGCTCCTGGGCGGAGGTGGAGGAGGGTTGCTGGGGGCCAGTGTCACTCGAACGAGCTTACCCTGGAGTTGCCGGTACGGAGGGAGGACCTGTGCCCGGGACTTACGTGCAGAGACCACGTTTTGTGTGCAAATCGTGTTTTGGGCCCATCGTCCAGGTTGCGTGTGTACGTGCATCATGTTTTATGCTCGCTAACTATGTCCTTCAGCGCATGTTTTTTCATTTAACGTTTCATTATATTGGGACCACAGAGAGAGAGAGAGAGAGAGAAGCACAGAAAGGGTGAGACATACGCAGAAAACCAGAGCGAACGAGAGAGATCTCTTCAGTTACGGGCCTGGTCCGCAGGCAGGGGTGAACAAGGTTCAGTCCTCGATAGGATGAAGATGCTTCCCCTGCTGCCCCCGTGGGGAGGGGGCACGCACCAAGCCAGAATCTCAGCTCAGGGCTAGCGAGAGCCAGGATCTGCGGGAGGAGGAGAGAAAAGCAGCTGGGAATACCGAGGCGCGGGGCAGAGGGTACTCCCCGAGGGCGGAAGGAGGTCCACGCGTGGCTGCCCACAAGCTGCTCCCTGAAATCCGTGGCCCTTCCCAGCTGCACTCCCCCCTTTTTCGGAGTCATCAGGTCCTAGAGGTAGCAGGCGCTGCATCCCCGGACCCCCTCCAGTGCTAGAGGTGAGAGCCCCCATCCCCGAGCCTTCAAGCCACCCAGCGCTAGAAGTGTCAGGCTC
The DNA here is from genome assembly GCF_901001135.1 of Rhinatrema bivittatum. Taxonomy (NCBI): domain Eukaryota; kingdom Metazoa; phylum Chordata; class Amphibia; order Gymnophiona; family Rhinatrematidae; genus Rhinatrema; species Rhinatrema bivittatum. Next base: position 17,465,959 of record NC_042630.1, read on the forward strand.
TGTGTCCTCGTGCCCATCCCTGAGCTGCCCAGTTTCACACTTTCTATGGTGTTTGCCTTACCAGGTTTTCTCTGTCTTATTTTTTTTTTTAATCTCCATTAATGCTGCGCTGTAGCTTACACTCCAGGGGGGGTGGAATAATATGATAGAGACATATGAAGGCATTCATCATGTGTCCGATCCTGTCTCGAACAGCAGCAACCGTGCAAGATTCCTCTCTGCTCTTTAAAGAAGGTAGCTTTTTAATTATTATTTTCAAAACTCTACTATGTTAGCATAAGTAGGAAGAGTCAATCACATTTTAACAATGCTTGCTCTTCCTTAATGCTTCTGAGAGGCGTCACAGTGCAATACGTAAAGGGTGGCTATGGCATGGACAGCCGCAGAGCAGACGTTCATCAGAGCCTCACGCAGGCATCACACTGCAACACTTAAAGGGTGGATACAGCACAGACAGCCGCAGAGCAGACATTCAGAACTTCATGCAGGCATCACACCGCAACATGTAAAGGGTGGATACAGCACAGACAGCCACAGAGCAGGCGTACATCAGAGCCTCATGCAGGCATCACACTGCAACACATGAAGTGCGAATACAGCATGGACAGCCGCAGAGCAAATCTTCATCAGGGCCTCGTGGGGCTGGAACTCCATTGCACGAAAAGTGTGAAGGCGAGAGGCTTTGAAATCTAAAAAAAATCAAAGGGCAAATCGGATTTACGCCCTTCTACGTATTTGAAAACCACTGGTCACAATTTGTTTCCATGGTTAGCAATGATGGTAAATAACTCACTAGAACAGGGCCTAGTTAGATTAAGGCTGATTCTGAAAAAGAGAGCTGCAGCCGAGGGCCGGAAGGCTCATCTGCATATTCTACCCCGCAGCCCCCTGGAGAGGATTCCAGAGATCACAGCGAGCGATCCAGGCTTCGAACTCCATAGCCCGGATTGTATACATAAGGAAACTAATTCAAAATAAGAGTCAATAAGATGGGTAACTAGGAAAACATTGATAGATTAATTGTAGTGTTTTGAGGGTCATTGCCAGACACATATAAATGCTGGGAAGGAGTCGGCTGTCGTGACCAATGACATAGGAAAGTGCAGGAGGGAGGTTCTGGAATCTGAAATCCAGAACCTCCAGGGTAGCATTTTCAAAAATGCTCCCAATTGCAGGACCCAGAGGCAGGCAGAGCTCCAAAATGTCAATGCGCGGATGAAACAATGATGCAAAAAAGAAGATTTTAGATTTGTTAGGAACTGGTCTTCATTTTGGGGAAGGAGGGGCCTTTCCCAAAAGGATGGGCTCCACCTTAACCAGTGGAACCAGGGTGCTGGCACTAACCTTTAAAAGTAGATAGCGTATGGTTAGGAATAATGTATCTTTGAAGGATACTAAGAGAACAGGGAACATAGGGCATCCCAGTAGAGAGGTTGCAATAAATGCCAAAGTGGACCAGGTGCCTTTAAGTAAAGTGCAGAAAGATTCCAAATTACTTCTGTCAACTGATGAGCAGATTGTTAATACAAACAAAAAAACATACTTTGAAATGTCTGTATACAAATGCTAGAAATGTAAAAAATAAGACGGGAGAGTTAGAGTGCATAGCAGTGGATGAAGAAGTAGATATAATTGGCATCTCAGAGACCTGGTGGAAGGAGGATAACCAACGGGACACTGTGATACCAGGGTACAAATTATATCAAAATGATAGGATGGATCAAACAGGATAAAAGTTCTGCAGGAACCAAAATGTAATGTTGAATCTTTAAGGATAGAAATTCCAAGTGAAAAAGGACATAAAATAGTAGAGGGGGTGTATTACCATCCACCTGGCCAGAATGAACTAACAGACAATGAAATGCTAAAAGAAATTAGGGAAGCTACCAATATCAGCAGCACAGTAATAATGGGTGCTTTCAGTTACCCCAGTATTGACGGGGTGAATGGTCCATCAGGACATTCTAGAGAGGTAAAGTTCCTAGATGAAATAAATGACTGCTTCATGGAGCAGCTGGTACAAGAACCAAGAGAAGAAACTATTTCAGATCTAGTCCTTAGTGGAACACAGGATTTGGTGCGAGAGGTAACAGTGTTGGGGCCACTTGGCAATAGTGATCATAACATGATCAAATTTGACTTAACTGGAGGGAGGCCACTAAAGAAACCTACTGCGACAGCATTTAACTTTCAAAAAGGTGACTATGATAAAATGAGGAAAATGGTTAGGAAAAACCTGAAAGGAGCAACTGCAAAGGTTAAGAGTTTAGCTCAGGCTTGGATGTTGTTTAAAAATACCATCTTGGAAGCCCAGAACAGATGTATTCCATGCATTAGAAAAAGTAGAAAGAAGGCTAAACGATTACTGGCATGGTTAAAAGGTGAGGTGAGAGAGAGGCTATAATATCATAAAGAACATCTTTCAAGAAATGGAAAAGAGATCCGAACGAAGAAAACAGGAAACAGCATAATTACTGGCAAGTCAGATGCAAAGCATTGATAAGGAAGACAAAGAGAGAATTTGAAAAGAAGCTTTCCGTGGAAGCAAAAACTCATAATAAAAACGTTTTCATGTACATTTGGGGCAAAAAGCCTGCGAGGGAGTCAGTTGGACCATTGGATGATCAAGGGATAAAAGGGGCACTTAGGGATGACAAAGTATTCACTGAGGAAGATGTAAGTGATATACCCATGCCAGAAATGATATTCAAAGCTGTTGATTCAGAGGAAATGAAACAAATCTCAGTGAACCTAGAAGATGTACTAAGGCAAATTGACAAATTAAAGAGTAGCAAATCACCTGAACCAGATGGTATACATCCCAGAGTACTGAAAGAACTGAGAAATGAAATTGCGGACCTGCTATTAGTACTGAAGGCTGGAAGGTTGCCAATGTAAAACCAATTTTTAAAAAGGGGTCAAAGGAAGATCCAAGAAAATACAGACCAGTGAGTGACATCTGTGCCAGGAAAATGGTAGAAACTATCATAAAGAACAAAATTGCTGAATATATAAATAAGCATAGTTTTATGGGACAAAGCCAACATGGATTTAGCCAAGGGAAGTCTTGCCTCACAAATTTACTACATTTTTTGAGGGTATAAATAAACATGTGGATAAAGGTGAGCCAGTTGACATATAGTTTATCTGGATTTCCAGAAAGCATCTGACAAAGTCCCTCATGAGATATTTCTTAGAAAATTAAAAAGTCATGGGATAAGAGGCAGTGTCCTGTTGTGGATTGCCAACTGATTAAATGATAGAAAACAGAGAGTAGGGCTAAATGGTAAATTTTCCCAATGGAGAAAGGTGAATAGTGGAGTGCCTTAGGGATCTGTTCTGGGACCGATGCTTTTTAATATATTTATAAACAACCTGGAAATGGGAACAACAACTGAGGTGATCGAATTTGCTGATCACACAAAATTATTCAAAGTTGTCAGTTCACAAGAGGATTGTGAAAAATTGAAAGAGGACATTGCAAGACTGGGCATACAAATGGTGAATGAAATTTAATGTAGACAAGTGCAAAGTGATGTACTTAGGGAAGAGTAACCCAAATTATAGCTACAAAATGCAAGGTTCCACATTAGGAGTCACCACTCAGGAAAAGGATATAGCTGTCATTGAAGAAAATACATTGAAATCTTCTGCTCAGTGTGCAGCAGCAGCCAAGAAAGCAAATAAAATGCTAGGGATTATTAGGAAAGGAATGGAGAATAAAACAGAGAATATCATAATGCCACTGTATCGCTCCATGGTGCTTCCTCATCTTGGGTGTTGTGTGCAGGCCTGGTCATCACATCTCAAGAAAGATATAGCAGAATTAGAAAAGGTACAGAGAAGGGCGACCAAGATAATAAATGAGATGGAACAATTCCCCTATGAAGAAAGCTGAAAAGTCCTAACCTTTTTAGCCTTAGAGAAGAGACGGCTGAGGGGAGTTATGATAGAGGTCTATAAAATAATGAGTGGAATGGAACACGTAAACATTAATCAGTACAAGCCCAGGGTACACACAATGAAGTTACTAGATAAATGTACAAAGTACAAAGACCAGGATACACACAATGAAGTTACTAGATAAATATATTTAATACTAATAAGAGAAAATATTTTATACTCAATGCATAATTAAGCTCTGGAATTCATTGCCAGAAGACATGGTGAAAGCTATTAGTACAGCTGCGTTTTAAAAATGTTTGAGCAAGTTCCTGGAGGAAAATGTCCATTAAGTATTATTAAGGGAGAGTTGCAGAAATCCATTGCTTATTCTTGGGATAAGCAGCTTGGAATCTTATCTACTCCTTCGGATCCTGCCAGGTGCTTGTGACCTGCCTTGGCCATTGTTGGGAAGAGGATGCTGGGCTTGAGGGACCCTTTGTCTGACCCAGCATGGCGAGCCTTTGGTTTTTATGTTCTTATGATCCTAAGGTCCTTGGATTTATCAACCGGTGCCCCATCTGCCATCCCTTAGTAAAACTGTAGAGAAAGTGGATAGGACTGAGGGTCTTCACCCCTTTCAGACAGAATTCCGAGCAGATCATGGCACAGAGATGGTGCCTGCGGTGATGGCAGATGGTATGCGCAGTCAGGCAGACATGGACAGCGATGATTCATTATTGGTGCTCCTTGAGCTGTCCGCTACATTTAACACCATTGATGAGGAGTTGCTGATTGCGTATCTTTGTGAAGTTAGAGAGGGGGCAGGACCTTAAGATTAGATTGGTTATTAGTCTTTTTTAGCAGGACTTATGCAGAGGGTCATGTGGAATGAGAGGGAAGTCCGCCGTAGGGCTCAGCCTTTGGAGTCCCACAAGGGTCCATATTGTCACTATTGTTGTTCAATTTGGTTCCCATTGTGGAGGTGGCGCATAGATATGAGCTAGACCCATCATCTATTTGCAGATGACATCCAGCTAGTAGCCTTGATGAATGGGGATCAAGTCTATGTAACGGCAAATTATCTATCTGCTGAGATGCACCAGCGAATTGGTTGCAGCGGGAGACGTCAAAGCTAAATTCAACAAAATCTGGGTGAGTAAACATAAGAGGAAGCTGGTCAGGTATTCCTCAAGCCAGAGTGATAGGAAATCCATAGTTTGAGTGTGTTGTTAGCCTCTCGACTGTGGATGGGTGCCTAGATCTCCTCTATCCCTTTGCTATATCCATCAGTTCATAAGGAGGGTTTAGTGCTGGGGCAATTGGATTACTGTAATGCCCTCTATCAGGGACTTCTGTAGATTAGGCTCCAGTGGCTGCAATTACTACAAAACACTGTGCCCTGGCTAGTGATGGGTACAAGAAGTAAGGATCCTGTGATCCCAGCCTTCAGGCATTACACTGACTTCCAGCAGAGCAGAGAATCCAATTCAAGATCTTGACAATAATGCTTAAATGCCTAGATCAGGCCAAAACTTTGCACTTAGCTCAGGATCCTTCTACGAACTGCGCAGAGATGAGCGAGATTCCTGCATCAAGCTCTCTTGATGGTACTGACTTTTCCTGAAGTTGGGCTAGCTTGTACTAAATAAATAAATAAAACCGCACATTCCCCCGCTACGGCCCTAAGTGGTAGAATGCAGTTTCCTTAGAGATTCGTTTAGAGCTGAAATGCAGAACATTCTGGAAAGAAATCAAAGCATATTTGTTCTGGCAAGTGTTCACATAGAGGTCCATATTCAGTCACTGTCTGGCTGAGCGTATTAGCCGGATAACCATATCTGGCTTAACTGGGCTGGGATACTCAGCGGTGTGGCCACGCTGTAGAATATACCCAGCTATCTAATAGCTAGTCGGATCAGTTTATCTGGCTGACTTTAGACCTGCTCAACAGCGAGGTTGAGATTCAGTGCTACTTAGTTTGGACTCATCCAGCTCTGTCAGCATTGCTGCCGCTTAGCTGGATTAACTATTTATCTGGGTAAGGGAAGGGGGGAGGGGCGCAGAACAGGGGCATTCAAGGGTGGAGCTGCTTATCTGACTAACTTAGCTGGATAATTGCGATATTCAGCCTAATCCGGCTAAAAAAGCCAAAATGGGTAAGCAGGTCTAATGTTAGCCAGATAAACATTTATTTATTTAAAACTTTGCATATTTTACAAGACACCTTTGTCTAAGAAGATTACAAATTATTACAAAAAAACAATTCAAGAAGATAAAGCAATAATAATTAAACTGATTTTAACACACAAAAATAAACCAAGAAATGGCACGGATCAAACCAACACGTAATCAAAAACGTAATGCCAGTGGAAACCGCTTTTCATTGCTTTCGGAATATCTTACAATTACTAATACCTTTAATTTCATTCCACTGGTGAGGATCAGCCACCGGAAAGACAAGATGACAGAAGGTGCCCATCTGCCAAGCACGACGTACAATCTGGAATGACGGGTCCTGAGGACCCCCCCTCGCGCAACGCTCTAAAGATCATGACGAGAGATTTAAACTTCATTCACTGTGGTAAGGTAGCCAAGGGAGCTCCGGTGGTCCCGGGGAGCCGTGGTCTCCAATTGCCTCCGATGGGATTAACCGTGCAGCCACAGGCTGCAGCCATGGCAGTGCAACAAATCTGACAACTTGCAGTAACCAAGAGAGACCAATAACGGACGCTTGTACTACAACACGAAAGTCAGTAATCGATCAAACATATTTGAGAGGCCTCACCATGCTAAGGGCCGGATTCGACTTTTCTCCAATTCTGTTGTCTATGCGAAAAATGCTTAGTGAAGCAGGCCCTAAGTTTGCAAACATCCACTTCCAAAACTGCATTAACCTGGGGTTTTAATGTCATCTGAGAATCCAGTAGTATCCCCCAGATCATGAACCATGGAAGAAAAGCACAGTTGGGATGCCCATCCAAAAAAACAACTTGGGCATAACTTCAGGGGAAGCTCAATGGTGTAACCCATAGGACTGACACTGAGCACAAGTTTGCTATGGGCTCCCGGCCAACCAATTAAGTACCGCATGCAAGCAAGATGAGAGCGGATCTAGAAAAGAAGTGCCAACGCTACCTACGGGAATATAGAGTTGGATGTCATCAGCACACAGTGAAAGAGGAAATAATTGCACTTAATGGCTGAATTGAAAAGTGCTAAAGATAACGCTGAGCCCTACAGATGATGGCTTCCAATTAGAGGAGCATTCATCCAACCTAACTTGCTGGGGTGACTGTGTAAAAAAACCAAAACAAAAAAAACCCAAAGGCATTAAACCAACAAAAAACGGTCTCCTCATACCACAAGAGCACAACCTGTCCAACAAAATCTGGTGACGAGCGGTGTCATAGGCAGCCGAAACGTCTAAACAAAATCAGCCGGACAGATGAACCTTTGTCCAGGTCCCGCCGTGAGAAGTCATTTCAAGATACGAGCAGGGTCTCAGTACCCCGAGCTTCACAGAGCCCACAAAATTAAAAGGGGAATATTTAAAAACCCGACACGCACCAAAATCAGAAGATCCACGCGCCAGCCCACTGAATTTTAAACGCCGCCCAGATGAGCACGGATCTCCCGCTGCGCGCACATCTCATTCATTTCAAAAAAGGGGGCTTGGGGTGGGCGGGGCCTGGACGCTTCAGGGCGTGGCCAAGAGATGCGTGCATTAACCCGTGCGTGCTCCGGTGCACGCCCAGGTCCACTGCCACACAAGTTTACTTCTGCTACGGAGGAGGCGGAAAAGCAAAAAAAAAAAAAAAAAAGCAGCTGTTTGGAGGGGTTTAAGGGGTAACTGGGGAGAGTGCAGGCTGTCAAACCAGGGTGGGTTTGGAGGACCTAGCCCTACACTGGGTGAACTGGATGACAAGCTGGTGAAACTGGTCTTGGCGTGAACGCGCACCGGTTATACACAGCCGAAACCCGACTTGCGAGGCTGGGTGTGCCTACAAGCAAAATTAGGCGCACACATACGTGCGACAAGGTCATTCTTTTAGAATATAAAATTATAAAATCGCCGGGTCCCTGGGCACGCACCAACGCCCAAGTGCGCCCGCATACCGCTTTGAAAGTTACCGTCCCTGGGTCCTGGAGGAAAAAACTCTTCAATTGGGAAAACACAACTATTAGCCATGCCGCTGAGTATTCCAGCCAAGCTAGCCGAAGGTGTCTATCCGGCTTAACTTGCTCGGCTGGACAGCAGCTGAATATGGGCCTCAGCAGGTCTAACTTACCCTGGAAACGTAGCCGGCTGAATATCGACACTTTCTGACTAAGTCAGCCAGATAAGTAATTCTGTTCCAGAGCGCCCCCATCCCTCAGATAAATACTGCACGCAGCCAAATATCAAAACAGCGCCACTTAGCTGGATAAGTCCGAACTTATCCACCCAGATCCCTGGCCTGAACATCCACTCCTCAAAGTTTAAGCATGCGCAGTTCTTGGAGTGGCGGGAGAGTTGGCGGAATTTCTGTTACCTCGAATAGGGGTGGGGGCGACTATTGGTTGGGAGGGTTGAATTATTAGGAAGGGAATGATTGGTTGAGGAGGGGGGGGGGGCGGGTTAATAGTGGAATTTGGGATGGGCTTCCATTGTTTTTAACGTTGTGAAATTATTTTGTATCACGATACGTTTTCCGCTTTGTAACCTGTTCAGGGATTTGTCGGATATGTAAGCAGGAAATCAAGTCTAAATTATATCACAATAAATGCACCGCAGACAGCTAAAGAATGAATCTTCATCAGAGCCTCGCGCAGGCATTGCACTGAGACTCGTAAAATGTGAATACAGCACGGACAGCTGAAGAGCGGATCTTCATCACAGCCCCACTCAGACGTCACCCTGAAACTCGTAAAGCTTGAATACAACACAGCAGATGTTCACCAGAGCCTCAAGCAGCCATCACACTGATAACCGAAAAAGTGTGGAAACAGCACGGAGTGCTGCAGAGCAGCCTCATTCAGGTCTCCTACTGATGCACATAAAACGCGGATATCGCATGAACAGCTGGAACGTGGATCCAGGAATGGAAAAATTCTCTAAACTGCCGTGCAATACTGCCTTTGGTAAATATTTGCATGAATACATTCCGAGGAAACGAGAAAAGCCGCCGAGCGCTCTGATGGAGCTGGGAAGTGGCATGGATCATCGCTCCTCGCAGTCCCTGCAAGCCCTCGCCTCACCTGCTGATACATGGGAACGAGGCAGGTGGAAGGGAGCAGGTGTCAGACCGCGTGCCTCAGCAGAAACAGCAGGAGGAAAGGGGGGGGGGGGTGGGCAGAGTAGGAAGCGGAGAAGGCTTCCAAAACGGTGCAGGGCCTGCAGCACAGGCCCCGGAGGAGAGAGGCTTACGGCGTCGGGCAACGTGCTCCCCAGCGGACAAGATGGCGACGCTCAGACCTTTCGCGGGCACCAATAGAGTACAAGACGGAAATGGGGGGGGGGGTCCCCCACCGGGAAAGAAATTTGAGGATCAAAATGTGAGGCTGGAGGGAAGGAGGCTTGGAAGAAACGAGATAAAATAATCCTTCTCTGCCCGGAGGGGTAAGCGGGTGCCTGAAATGGCCAGCGGGGGAGACCAGAACTGTGACAAAACTCTAAGGAGGCCTGGGGAAGACACAGAAGGTGAAAGAAGGAGACGACCCTTAACCTTTCACAGTGTAAAAAAAAAAAAAAAAAAGGATTTGGACATTCTTTAAACTAACCCCCCCCTCTCCCCCAAACGTTTCAACTTCAGAGAAAGCTCTTGATATAAAAAAAATGAGAAAAGAAAAACTAAGCAAAGCTTTGCACTAGATGCGAATAGGTGAGCAGGGGTGGCCTTTTTTTTTTTTTGTGCATAATCCGAAATTTTTCTCGAGGAAAATGACAATGCTCCACTCTAAACCCCACATAGGAGCCTGTGCATTAAGCGGTTTCCCCAATAATGAGAAAAAGCCTTTACTACACTAGACCCATAGTCATCGAGTTCAAACAAAACACAAACGAGATGTACCAACTTCTTTCAACCCACTGACCTAGGCATAATTATGAAGGAATTTAAATTATAGCACTGAGCGTACCCCCTTTAGCTACCACACACACACACAAAACTACCAATCTTCTGCTCTCGTGACCCGTTACAATTCCTTCCATTAAAACCGAACATAATTATGAGTTATTAATGGTTACCCTCATGTTAAAAAGATAAATAAAATTCCCCACATTTTATAGAAAGAACTTCCTCTGATATGTGTAATTAACTCTCAAAAGAAGCCAAGCTATTCCGTAAATAAAAGGCACCCAAAAAGTTCCCAGTTCCAAAGAATCGCCATTTATGCCAGGATTCTGGCAATCCTACACCAATGTAGCTCTCAACTGAGTCTTCATTTCTACCCCTAATTTGTCACTACCCCCAGAAGAGGCCATCTTGGTTCACTAAGCAACTTGCTTTTCCAGGGCCCTCTCTGTGAGGTTCTGCCACCAGCTTGGCAAGGTGGCTCTGGTCCTAAGAGGAGCTTGTGAACCTCGCCTCCCGTCAGCAGGGGTCAGTGCGTTTCCTTGGTTGTTTTGTTTTCTCTTCCCAGCACTATGGTTCCCACATCCTCGTGGGTGCCATCTTGTTTCCTGGTTTATTGTGCATTATATGCTTTCTTTGGTAGGGCTTGGTACTTACTTCTCCAGTGTTTGCCTCATGCTTCCAGTTTTGCCTGTGGTGATCCTGACCCTCCTTGGATTTAAGCTCTTTCTTAGACTTCCTTTGTTCTGGTTCCAGCTCCAGCTCTCTGTCTCTTAAGTGGACCTTCCCTGTGAGTGTGCATTCAGTTAGATTTTCCTTATGGCTCCCTCTTGGCTGCCTTGAGCACCTCACCCCTCCTCACCTCCAGGTACCAGCCCCATGTGGCCGATGGTCTGGTGGCTGTCAATATCTTAGGGCTCAATCCAAGGGAACGGCAACCATTAACAGGCTGAAGAGCAGTTGTTTCTGCTGCTTCCCTTGCCTCCTGCGTGGACGCTGGGTCCACTCTTCATCATGAGGCCCCCCACCCTTTGACGAGAATCATCGCACTCTCCATAAAACCAAACAGCTGATGCAAAAATGATATAACCTGGAGGCAGGTCCATACCATATGGGGAAAAATAAAAGATCCTGCCTACACAGCTTCTCCATCAATCCAAGGAGACTCCAGTACTTATTTTGTTCAACTCTTTAGGACTTCCATAAAGCCTATGGAAAATCTTGGATGCGATTAGTTGGGTATCAGTATTCCAATCTGGTAATATTTTGACCCAGTTCTGCTCTCCTACAGATGCCCCTAATCTCTTTCATGCACTGATTTAAATACAGGGCTGATTTTTCCATTGTGTGAGCTAGACGGTTGAATAAGATGCGGATATTTTTTTTTGGGGGGGGGGGGGGGCAACAACCACAAGAGAAAAAAAAAAGAAACCAATTACACAGTTACCACAAGAGAGAAGGGAATAGATACTGGATAGATGTGGGGGCTGAAGACAGAGAGAAAGCCGAGTAAGGGTGGGAGACATGGAGAGAGGGTGGGTGTTGGACAGGTGCGGGTGGATGGAGAGAAAGAGAGAGGATTCTGGGCAGGGTGGGGAGAGAGAGAGAGGATGCTGGGTGCTGCAAAAAGGGATCAAAGAGTTTGGGGAGATGCTGCTGTGCTGAGCAAGGGGGCGAGGAGTAAAAGAGGCTAGGGCGGGGAGAAAGAGAGGAGCGATGCTGGACAGGAAATGGAGAGAAAGGGTGCTGTGCACTGTGGGGGGGGGGGGAGGAACGGGACAAAGGGAGAACTTAGTGAGAGAAGAGATAGGTGATGTTGATCAGGATGAGAGAGGGGGATGCTGTGCTAGACAGGCAGGTGGGTATGGGGAAGGCCCAAAACTAAAGGTTCAGCTAAGGCGTCTAACGCCCTTGCGCCAGCCCTGTGTAAAGGTCTTTAAACTCTCCTGAAATCCCATCCCTTTCAGAGGCCTTCCCCATGATAAAGTTCCCCATTACCACCTTACTTGTTTATGACTGATGCTTCTCTTAGCCCTTTCTGCAAAAATCTGGGGTGTGGATGTCTCTGTTGGCCTTTTTGTTATTTATATTTTTTACTTAGTTTATGTTAATACTTTTTTTTTTAAACTTCTTTTAGCAATATAACCAAGAAATAAATTTTGTTCAGTACCATCAATAGAGTACAACAGAATATAAAATAAAATATGCAAAAGGCAAAATACAGAATAATCCTAAAGCATACCAGACCACATTGTAGTATTATTTGCTGTGACAAATTATGTATCTTATTAAACTGTTATAGTGATTTGTTACCCTTTAGTTTGTCAATTTGATCTATATTCAAATTTGTTTATTCAAAATATGGCAACAGTATCATACATAGGGATACTTTTATGCATCACACCAAAACTGAACATTTTTCCTTCCCTTTCAAAAAAGGTACCTAACAATCCTCCCTTCCAAACAACTCTGAGTGTAGTTTGTACGTTAATAAAATAACAATAGATACAAACAATATGTCCAGGCTCTATATGATAAAACTAACCATTTATAATTTAAAACAAGGCTTTGTGTTTTGTGTGTTAAAAGACCAAATATATATGTCCCATATGTCAAGGAAAGCTTTCTTTTTCTGATCAATTAGATCTAATAAATCCTCCATTATCACGGACATGTGTTTACATTGCTCAGAGTCATCACCATCAAAGAATGTTTCAGATGTGGGTATGATCCAGACATCTTCCTCCGAAAAGACCAAGGCAAAGAATTCATTCGGCTTTTCGGCTATTTCCTTGTCTTCCCCTTTTGCCCCTCGGTCATGTAGGGGCCCAGCTGACTCCCACACTGTTTTGTTTTTTTTTGCTTTGAATGTACTTGGAAAAAGAAATGTTTTCATTAGTTTCTGCCTCACTGGCAAGCTTCTTCTCAGACTCTCTCTTTGACTGTCTCGCTTAACATCCTAGTGCTTGTGGTCTTCCCTATTTTCCTCTTTTGGATCTGCTTTCCATTTTTTTTTTTTTTTAATGATGCCCTTTAAGTTTTAACTGCCTCTTTCACCTCCTCATTAAACCATGCTGGCAGTCTCTTGAACCTTTTTTTTGATGCATGGAATACATTGTATCTGGGCTTTCAAGATGGTATTTTTAAACAATGTCCGTGCTTCATGCATATTTTAAACCTCTGCAACTGCTTTTTTCTTTTTCCTACTTTCTTCATTCTATCATAGTTTCCTTTTTAAAACTTATGTGCTACTGCTGTAGTTTTACTGAACGTCCTACCTCCAGTGATTATGTCAAACTTGATTGCATTATGATCGCTCTTGCTAAGCAGCGCCACCACAATAGACCCTTATACCAGGCTGTGCGTTCCACTGAGGATTATATCTAAAGAGGCTGCTCCTCTCATTGATTCTAGGACCAGCTGTTCCATGAAGCAGTCATCTGCGGTATCTAGAAACTCAACCTCTCCAACCCTCCCCCCCCCCCCCTTCTTCTTAGGTAACTATAAAAAATATTTTCAGCTTAACCTGGAGCCTTTCCCCCTCCAAGGAATTTTCTATACAAAGTAATTTTCCAAAGAGCCTGCCTGGACTCTAGAAACATAGAACATGACAGCAGATAAAGACACCACATGGCCTATCCTGTGTGCCCATCCACATCTCCTGCTCATAAGAACATAAGGCTTGCCATACTGGGGTCAGACCGAGGGTCCATCAAGCCCAGGGTCCTGTTTCCAACAGTGGCCAAGCCAGGTCACAAGTTCCTGGCAGGATCCCATGGGGTAATCCCTTCCACTCCCTCAGAGATCATCTGTGAGGAACTGTTATAATTAAACTGGGCTTGCGAATCCACCGTAAATGTAGTCCTCCTACCCATTTCTCCAGATTACCTCCAGTCTTTGAAACAGCGTTGGCTTCAATTTTATTTTGCAGCCCCCAGAAAGAAAAATATCCCAAAATATTTCAGTTTACTAACTACCTTAGCCATACTCAAGTTCCCAAGCCCGCATCTCCCTTTTTTTAATGATACAATTTCAGCCTTGGTTCAGTTAACTTTATAGCCTGATGTCTCGCAACTCTTTGTTAGACGCTCTTCAATCCCTGGAGGACAGTCTGCATACAATAATAATTTATGCAATGTTCCTTCCATCTCTGACCCTTTGACACCAACTGAAACTCTCATCTTTATGGCCAACTGTGTAACAGCCAATGCAAATAAAAGGAGAGAGAGCATCCCTACCATGTACCCCTACTACTTAGCCTAAAGTTCTCAGATGCTACCCTTTTAGCAATTACCTGTCAGCCAGTTCTATGTAAGGCCCTATAACTTGAATTAGCCCTAAGATCAGATGAACAAATCCATGCCCTAGAGCAGGGGGGTTCTCAAACTGGTCCTACAGGCCCCCCCCCCCCAGCCAGTCGGGTTTTCAGGATATCCCTAATGAATATGCATGAGATTTATTTGCATACACTCTGTGCATATTCATTAGGGATATCCTAAAAACCCGACTGGCTGGGGGGGGGGGGGGCTGTAGGACCCCTGCCCTAGAGCGGAGGGATGGAATGGTACAGTCCAAGGAGCCCCTGCCAAGGGTGTGTGCGTGAGATCCTAAGATGTGCCAGTAGAGGAGTAGCCTAAGGTTTAGAGCAGGGGGCTGAGAGCCAGGGTTCAAATCCCCACTTCTGCTCTTTGTGACCTTGGGCAAGTCACTTCACCCTCCCATTGCTTCAGGTAAAAACTTAGGGCCTGATTTACTAAGGCCTTTCTCCCATGCTGTGTATATGGCAAACACACTATGTACTTTAAAACCCTCTGAGGAGAGGGAAACGCTTACAGCACCTGAATGAAGGGCCGAGAGGTGGAATATAAATCAAATAAATAACAGAGGAGAGGTGTGAAGGGCTTCATGGATCCAGCAAATGTGAGTGAGAATAAGCGTTTATACAACACTAACCCTTCTCTCCCTCCCCCCCCCCTCCGACCGAGATCTTCAGCTAATGGGACCCTCCAGGACCCCCACTCGATGGAAGCAGATATCCAGCAGCTGCTAGCGGTAACGCTGTCCTGGGAGAAAGGAGAAAAATCCGAGTGCGATCTATGGAGGAAGGTGGAAAGTGCTCAATTCAGGTAAAAGACTATTGTACCATTATTCAGGGTCTGAAGAGTCGTCTGGGCCTTAAAATGGAAGTCACTGCTGAGCAACTCTAGCAAAAGTGAAGAAGCGATGAAGAATGTCCATGCCAGCCTGCATGTAGATAGACTGTAAATATTTCCAGATCAGTCGTTGTGGGAACATCCAAAATGTTTTGTCCTATTTGGGAGGGAGCAGTGTTTGAGTTAGACTACCTACACTGGAGGAAAAACATCCCATCACATGCCCAAAATACTGAACCAGGACGACAAATATGCAAAAGTTTAGGCATCTCAGTTAAATTGTATGCTTCAATGAATCTGTAAGTGAACAGATGCTGACACAGCCTCTCTACATAGTACAACAGGAAACATGACATCTTTCTGAAGTTTTTCATGCAAAATTACGATTTATTTTGCAGATTTAATAGACTGAAAATAATAAAACAGTGAATATGATGTGCAAAAATGTGGATGTCCTTACTGTTGATTCATTACTACTTTTTTTTTTAAGTTAGTAATATGGCCCAAAAAGTTGATTGGCTTATTAGGACTTCCGTGACTTGAACTCTGACCCTTCTAAACTTCCAGGTTGTGATTGTTGTTCTGTCTACTTTCATCAACCATGGGCTTTTCTAAGCTGTCAGAGAATTAAAAAATGAGTAGGGAAAGGCTATAAAAAATATCTGATTGCTTCCAGCAAGCAATTTCAATGATCAGAAACATGTTAAGAAATGGAAGTTACTAGTCTCTTGCAGAGCAATTTCAAGTTTCAGGTTTATCAGTTTGGGGTTTTTTTTTTGCATACTTTAAATGACTTTTGTGATGAGGTAGTAGAAAAGATTTCCTTCTGACAACTCTCCCATGCAGATCATAAAAGTAATGCTGTACTGTGGACCTGTGGACAACTGCTCCAGTATCAGTTAAACTTATCAGCAGGTTGTTTGCAGTGATTGTGGCTTCTGTTTTGCACGCAGTTCTGTCAGAGATTTTTCTTGGTTTTTCGCATCTTGCCTCAACCAAAACAGTTCCATATAACTTACATTTCTTAACAATGTTTCTGACAATTGGAAAGGCTAGCTGGAAGCATTTAGAGATATTTTTTATAGCATGCCCCTGATTTGTAAGAGTGAATTATCTTCATTTTCAAATGCTCAGACAACTGCTTATAGGAACCCATGGTCATTGAAAGTAGACATATGAACAACAATCCCAACCTGAAAGGCTAGAAGGGTCAGAATATTTGTTCAACTATAGCATTGTCTTCACCTGACTAATGAGTCTTATCAACTTTTTGGGTCTTATTAAACTTAAAATGAATCAACTGGATGGGCATTTAAATGTTTTGCACATGCCATATTCACTGTTTTATTCTTTTATTTTTGTTAAAATCTCCAAATAGAGATTGTGCATTCAAAATTGCAGAAAGATGTTGTGTTTAACTTTGTTTTAATATCACAACTTCCTCAATAGCTCTTTATTATTTATTTAATATATAGAAATGCTATGTATAGGACCTTCATACTTGTGTGGGCAGTGGGCACACTGTTCATTTATTTTCCCAAATATATAATCTTTGGACTTTATAACAGAGATTCAGAAGGACCAATGATTATATATTTTGGGCAAATAAGTGAACAGTGTGCACACCACCCGTACAGGTATGAAGGTCCTATACAAGGCGTTTCTATATATTAAATATTGAGGAAGTTGGGATATCGTTATAATACTGATTTTCTTCATCGTGATGATAGGACTAGTAGTGTGGGGAGTTTAACTTTGTACCATCTCCAGCTTCTGTTCACTCCAAGATTCACTGACACATGAAATTTGAGCAGCGGTGCCTAAACTTTTGTATAGAAGTGTACATACATAATAGCTCTAATCCAACTTCTAAAAAAAAAAATGTAGCCAGACTCAAAATTTCCAAGGATGCGGTGCGAAGCCTCCTGTGAAAACGCCTTTTCACCATCACTTGAGATCAGACTGCTTTTCTCCTCCATCTGATGTAGATGATTCAGCAAAAACTGCCCCCTCCTCCCCGATAAACCCTTCTTGAGCTGTATGAATAATAGATTTAATTACTCACCGAAGCCTCACGGCCAGTACTTTCATTAATATCTTTAAGTATACATTTAGTAAAGGACAGGGGGGTCGTAATTCTGATGCAAGCGAAGATCCTGACCCTTCTTACGGGATCAAAGACACAAGACATGGTAAAGTGCTGTCCTCATCCCCCTCCCCCCAAGTCTAAAACTATAGTTCAAGCAAATAAGTGTTGGAATTTGAAAGGGTGACTTACAAGCATCAGAGGCAGATAAGCAGGCAAAGAGCTGCGGAAAAGATGGCCCTTCTGGTCAATAAATAGGCTGGCGGGAAGGAGGATAATACCTGCCCCTACCGGACAGGAAGTGGAGCGGAAGTGATTCAGAGCCCTGCATGAAGGGCCAAGATATAGAACGTAGCTAGCAGAGAGAAACCACGGCTGGCTCAATGGCCTTCTGCAATGATTTCTGGCTTCCGCCATGGAACTAGCCTCCTATTTCTCGGCTCCTTACTGCAGAACCTCGGTGCCTCCTCGTGGACTCTACCCTGTGGTAATTTTCTAAAAAAAAAAAAAATGGTACCAGATTGGGACCAGTGGTGGTCTCCACCTTCTCCTCTAGTTGCAAGGCGGAAGAGGAAGCTAAGTTTAGAAAGGTTGCAGGTCAGTGATTTGGCTCCCTATACATCCAGTAGCTGAGCTCCTGTTTTCTGGATTCTGACTGCAGAACCCCCCCCCCCCCGAGTAGTTCTCGCCCGGCCCATTCTGAACCAGCCACCCCTGGACGCACCGACATGCTTGCAGTTCTGGCAAATAGCGGTCTGTTTAGATAGGGCTCACAGCTCCCTGTGCCGTTGGATGACATTCACATCAATAACAGGTACATGCTCCCAGACCATCGGCCATCCAGGGCCGGTGGAAGGATATTAAGCATCCAAGGCAAACCTTACAGCTTTGTGCCCTCCCACCTACCACCACACAAACTTAAAAAATAACACATTTTACATGAAAAGGACAAAGTACAGTCTTCTGAGGTAATAGTATCACTTATAAAATGTATATTATATTTACATGCACTGCCAACCAGAAAACTGCAAAAACAAAAAAGTGAAAGAGACACTTGGAACCCATATGGTATTAGGCCTGTTGTAAGGCGTGCTGGGTGAAGGCTTTGCCCTCAGAAAGCCATTAGTAAACAGAATTACCATTGCAAGATAATAAACCTCCCATACCAAAACAGCACTAACTGCAAGCACTCAAACAGTAACAACCCAACCTTTGAAACGGCAAAACTGCAAATATTGCACCAGGCCCTAAAACACCAATACACCTCCTATTAGGAAAACAGAACAAGCAAACCTGCTAGAAATAACTACACAGAAACTACACGCTAGCAAAATACCTCAACTCAGTCAGACCTGCAGAACACAGAAAAAAACAAACAAACCACAAGAAACCAAGCTCGGTATCAGTGCAACAAAGGAAAAACAGAAACATCACCATTGTTCATAAAATGCCAAACAATAAAATCAAGAAATATAAAAGATCAATAATAGTAAAACCATTATTAATTAAGAGAATAAATATTTCAAGACAGCTGACAAATAAAATGACATTCACTAATTAAAATCTCATATAAAATAAAAAAAAAAGTTCTAAACACCAATATAACATTTCAAAACAGCAGACATCAAATAATTGAAACAAGGATTACAAAGTTCCTCTCCGTACCTGGGAACTTTTGATTTCCAGATGCTCTGAGATTGTTGTGGGTTAGCAGGTGGGGTTGTTGCACACAAACTTTCTCCTCACACACAGACACATACCCTCACACACCTTCTCTCACACACACACACATGCTCCGACACACATGTTCAGTCTCCCTCTGGAAGCACAAGTAAGAAGCAGCAGCAGCTTCTTCCTTCAGCCCCCACGGCCCACGGGACTCTTCTTTTTCTTGCTCTGCTTCCCATTCCTCCTCCATTTGGCTCTCCGGCCCACCCTGCAGCCTCCTGCTTTTCCAGGCCAACGCTGCTGCTGCTGCCTGCTTCTCCTGGCACATCGGCGGCGACGTTCTCCTTCGCGCTGGCGTGGACCCGCACAGGAGGGAAGGAGACGGCCCCACCGCCCCCCAGGATTATGGCGCTCCAAGCAGTGGCCTAGTCCACCCTAGTGCTTCCACTTGGCCCCGTGACCACCCCCGGAACTTAAATCAGACCCCGACAACAAGGCATCAATATATCTTTGAAAGTCTTATAATGTTCAGCTGGCAGGCCATCTTCCCCTGCTGCCTTGAAACGTGGAAGCCTGGAAGTAATACTGGCTGCGTGCACCATAACTGGAGCCGGAGGATTTTCTTATTAAAGACTATAGAAGCCTCAAGAGCCAGGGATGGTGAGGCCGTACACACTCACCATCCCAGGAAGGGCACTGCCAGGGCGGACAGTTTTCTGTTGGCGGTTGGGGGTTGCAGGAAGCTGAGGGGGGCATGGACATTTCCTTCTGTGTTTGATTTTCTTTGCCGCATCAGCTCCTTCAATGGTCCGAGACAAGAGCAGAGGGAGAAATGTGCTTATGTCAGCTGTGCTGTCACTCCTTTCCCTAGAAGTTAACCTGACCTAAAAGTGCCAACAAGGAGATACAGAGCCTCAAATCTGGTCCCTTTCCGGTTGTCTTCTAGGCAGTGCCAAATAAATAAATGTCACCCTTTAATTTTAAATCTCCCTTTCTTCCTGCCTCCTGGCCTTATCCAACCTATCCCCCCACCCCCTTATTCCCCTATCCTTCTGCTACTTTCCCCTCCCTACACCTGGCCACCCCTCCCAGCTACCTCTCCTCCTAAACCGGTGTCCACGTCCCTTCGGCCATGTTAAGTCACCCCTGCTCTCCAAATGTACTGCAAGGCTGTACTTTCCTGTTGTCCCTTGCATTGCCTCAAAGGATGCTGGGATCTGTAGTCACGAGGATAAGACTGTGATAATAGCGCTTTGGTTTTGACTACGCTTCAAGTGAGATTAGAATAGGTAGACATGTTTACAGTGGTACCTTGCCTGATCCCAGACTATATATATTTTTTTTTTTTGCTGACTTGAATAGAGCTTTGTCCAGGTCTATCTGGAATGGGATGCTCCCGAGAGTTTCTCTTACATTGCTATCTGTATGCTCCCCTTACCTAGTTGTAAAACCTATTACTGGGCAGTTCAGCGAAAGGCAGCGATGACCTGGCACTATCCCAACACTGATCAAAATTGGGTGGCAACAGAGAATTCCTAGATCTTGCCCTATTTAGAAAGTCAAATGCATGCTCAGCCAACTACTGCAACAGGCTTCAAGGTGTGGGACAAGGTTAGCAGGCTACTAAAACTTCACTTCTCCCTTATCGCCTCTTTGCTTTAATTGCCTTTTGCTTCCTGGAATGGACTTACAGACAGGGGATTCCTCCCTTTCTTACCAGAGAGGCCCAGTTACGATAAACTGGTTACGCCCACAGGTCCAGTGGTATCTCGCCTACCACTTGATCCCTTCTTTTCCTCAAATAAAGGGGAATTTCTTACATCACTGAGCGATTTTGGTTTAAAAAAAAAAAAAAAGCAGAGAAACAGGGGATTACTTTCCAGATGTTATCTGTTTCTTCAAAGTTTGTGAAAGTCGGTATTTTGTATCGGTGCAATGGAATCAGACCTCCAGGTGCCTCTATCAGAGGAACACTAGTGCACAGTTTGGAAAAGGCATGTGGCACGTCCTACATGTAGTACTTACTCACGTAGACACAGAATCTAAAATTCTCCACAGTTTCATGCATAGAATAGGGCCTGAAGCTCCTACTACCTCTTGGAGAGAGGTGCACTTCGGCTGTCCGGCAGGCCTGCTAGCAGACCTGGCCGATTCTTGCTTCTGTCTCTGCTGTGTGTTTTATGTTCTTGCTTTCGGATGGTTTTTGTCTTCTTGCTGATGTAGCCGGGTATCCGAACAGGGACTGCAGGTTGGTTTTCGCCTTTGCTGCGGCTAAAGTTATAATGGGTTATACGACGGCGATGTTGGCATTAAACAGTAGCAGTAAAAAAAGTTTGAAAGGCTGGAGCTGCAGCCGTAAGGAGAGCACTTGCATATAGATTTATACCATAACGGAAATAAGCAATACTTTGTAAATAGATGGGCAACAAAGCCGATCCTCACACGCCTCGCCTGTAAGCTGCTGCACGCATGCCCTCACACACCTAGAATGAGAGACACTGACAGCGAACGTCATTTTAAAGAAACTTAAAAAAAAAAACCAAAAAACAACCTCTTTTTATTATTGAAGGCAGATCAGACACATGATTATTCATTATTGTTTCTTAAAATCATTTCACCTCTCCCTCAAAAAAAAAAAAAAAAAAAAATTCCCTTGGATAATGGTGGGTGAGTGCACGGGAATGGCACTGCACTACAATATAGCTCGGGGTCATGAGGTTCAAACTGAGTCAGACACAGCTTTGAACTCCCCTTCTCACCTGTAAGGCTTGTGGCTGCAGTTTTGTTACGAAGAGCAGGAACCACAAATCAACAAATGCAACAGTCCCCGATGACCTGATGTCACCTGGTAACCTCATCCGTACAGTTCTAAAAGGGTTACCAGCCAGCTCTGTTCCTTAGGATATGCTGATCCAGTCCTGGCTCTACCTAGTGCCCCCGATTGAAGGGACCTGCACTTCCCGCTTGCCTTTGTGGCGACTGGTGACTACAAGTGCCTACAGACGATGGGAGTGAAATCAGGACTGAATGAACTTGCTCTGGGGAAAAAAAAAAAAAAAAGTGCAGCCGGTTTGTAGGCCTTATTGTAGGACCACACAGACCTGTCCTGGTGATCCCCCAGAGCATGTTGGGGTTTTCAGGATTATATGCATGAGATGCATATACTGGGTCTCCCAGGTATGCACATTTCTCTCTTGTCCATTCACTGTGGATATCCTGCAAGCCCTATGGCCTCTGGGATTATCGTCCCCATTCGCTCCACCTGTGTGAGTCTGAGCCTCGCTTGGCATCTCAGGGAATTCTGGTTATCATAGGCCTTTATTCTCAATGGGAAGGAATACCAGACATACAAGACCCAGAATAACATGCAAAGGTATTTAAAAAAACTGAAACAAAACCAAAACCAACAGGGGACTCCCATATATAAGGTGACCAGATAGTTACAGGTCATCAAGGACAGGTTAAGCCAGGCCTGATTTTACCCCCACTGCATCTGTGGACTTGTAGTCACAAACTCTCTAAGAAGCAGGAACTACTGGTCCGTAATAGATAATGGGGGAAGAGGTGGGGGGAGGGGGTTGGCAGTAAATCCTGGCCTGATTCATCCTGTTCCCAATAATCTTGTTGGCCAACCCTATATTCCCCTTCTAGTCTTTTAGAAGGGTTTTGCCTTTTTCATTACGGAAACATCTTTAAAAAACAAAACCACTCTTCAAAAAAAAAAAAAAAAAAAAGACATATGGCATCTGATACTAGTTTTGCATAATTTAAAACTACAATATTTTTATTTTATTAATAACCCTTTCCTCTCCCCTCCCGCCTTTCCCACACACACAAAAAATATTTTTTTATTTTACAAAAGAAATTCTTTTCAAGAAATATATCTAAAAAATTGGAAATATTTACAACATTTCTTGCTTTTTAATAACCATTTCTGAATTTTTATCTAATAGAAGTTTTTCAGAGTTTCCTTCGCTCTCATAATCTGGAGAAAATATATAAAACAGAACGTGGCTAGCCCCCTCGCTTTCTCTTTGCATCCCCACACACTCCCAAACACAGGATTTATTTAATTTAGCAATATATAAAAATTAGGTGCTTGGGAGTTGACTCTAGTTAGGTCCTGTCACCAGGCCTGTGTGATTCAGGGCAGCCATCTTGGTTACCGTGGAAACACTTCGTACCAACAGGCCAAAACCTTCAGCTTAATGGCACCACAGGTGGCTGAGCATGAGCAAGTAGGCCCAGCCGTGAAAACTGATTACACAGTGACACACACAGACACGCACTTTTATTTCAATTCTTCGCAGAGGGGCAATGGGGGCATTTTTCCAAGGTTACTGTCACAACGCAGGGGCCACAGGAGAGGCGATAAGACTGGACAAAGAACCCCAGTCACAAGCACAAGTTACTCAAGAGGGCAAAACAGAGTTACAATTTCTTATTTCTCTCTCTTTCGCCTTTTGTTCGTTTTTGTTTTAAATTATGTTGGGGTTTTTTTTTCCCTTTTAAAATTGTTTTCTGTTCCTCGTGCCCTTTTATCGGGCGGCGGTTCCCACGGCAACGGCCTCAGCGTTACAGCCGCCGCGCGGCGATGAACCATTTTGTTATCGCTCTCTCGAGCCGTCTCAAGAGAGGACTGGTTGGGGTGGGGGGGGGGGGGGGGGGGAGAGGGGAGAGAGACAGACAAGGCAGAGAGCCACAAAAAGAGAGAGGAGAGAGAGAGACACAAAAAAAAAAAAAATCAACAAAAAAAGACCACGAAAAGAGAAACAGGAAAAGAAGGGGGGCGTAGAAGCATGCAGACAGAATGAGACAGATATGAAGAGGGCCAGGCCGAGAGAGCAAATGACAACTTAATCACTGATTTCTTTTATATCAGAATTATTTCATGAGCTGGCATCACCAGAGCCTGAACAGAGCGAGTATGGGCCGAAGGTGGGAACCCGGCGATTGTTTTCTGCCACAGTCCGTGCGGCCTCGTGCCCCCGAAACCGGGAGAGCTCAGAGGGCACACGGACCTCCGCGGCTCTGGCCTACATAAGTTTGGGTTAATTACAGGCATGGTTGCCGAAGAGCTCCGGGTCAGCGGGCGCAGGTCCGAGCTGGTCCCCGGAGTCACCCCTCCCCTCCCTCTGAATGCTCGGATTTGTAGTCTCCTGCTTGCCCCCCCCCCCCCAAGAGACGCCAGAACTACAAGTCCCATAGACCCAATGGAAGGGGGGGGGGGAAATGCAAGGACCACTACTGACCAGAGGGTGTGTGAGACAGGCTGAAGGAGCAAATGCCAGGTTCAGGGATTGACCTCAAATCTCTGCCACAGCATCATTGGTCAGCCGCCCCCTTCCTGGTTAAAACACTAATTCAAACCCCCATCAAAAAGCCAGTATGGATGAACAGCGAGTCAGAGTGCCTGCCAGCTTCTGAGGTGAGCTACTGGCCTCTCACTCGTCTGCTGGAAGGAAAATCAAAGGATGAGGCACGGTTACGAGAATTAGTTTTATGTGAGGGAGCTTCCGAGATCGGGTCACACAGGAGACAAAGGCAAGGGGCAGGAGCCACAGACAAGGAGACAGGCACCGGGGAATAGATCACCCAGGAGACGAGTGCAGGGGGGAGCGGGAGCCAGGCACTGGGGGGGGCAAGGGTCACAGACAGGGACAAAGGGCAGGTGACAGGCGATTGCAGTGGGAAGCAAATGACAGAGAAAGAAGACAGGTACAGGGAGCAGAGGAGCTACACAGGAGACAGACACTGCGGAGCAGGTGACAGAGAAAGGAGTCTGGTGCAGCAGGCAGGCGACAGAAACAAGAGACAGGCATTGGAGAGCAGCTGAGGCACACATTAGACTGACCTGGCTGACAGGTAAAGTGTTTTTGTGATGCTCACAGGAGACAGGTAGTGTAGGCACTGGCACCCGCTGCCAGTGACAGAATCAGGAAATCAGCACCGGGAAGCAATGACACACATAGGAGACAGGTGCAGGAGTAGAAGGCTCGAGATCAAATGTGACAGGAACAGGCAACAGACATTGTCTCCAGTGGACAGAAACAGGCTCCGGGTGACAGAGACAGGAGACAGGCACCGAGGAGCAAGTGAAGACATGGGAGACAGGTACAGGGAGCAGGTGAGAGACCGGATGAATGTGAGAAACATGCCTGTTCACTGAATGCCTGCTCTCACAGCTGTCTTGGGGTAAACAAGTACAAGCAGCAGCTAACAAGCCAGAAACCAGTCTGGCCAACACGCGGCCATATATTTTATTTTCTTTTTTAAATAAAAATTCAAACCAATGTGTTTTTCTCTCTTCTGTCCTACCCACCCACTGTGGAGCTGCAGTCAGCGAACAAACATTTCTGTTCTGCAAAAAAAAAAAAAAAAAATCCATTTACAAATATTTTCTCTCTGACCAGAGCTCTGCCACCACAGAGACCAGATTCTGCATTTAATGACGCAAAGTCACATTATTCTCTTGCTCTCACTTAAAGGGACACTCAGCTCTTACGATAGTCCCTGCTGTCTCGGGGCAGAATGTGTGACAAGACTACTCAGCCCTTTGACAGACTGTGCTATTTCATGCCAGTTATGTTAAAGGAACACTCAACCTCTTACCACATCTGCAATGAATCAGTGACTTTGCAGAACAGTTGAGTGTTCCTGGCACCCTTCCTGCCATAAAACAGCAGAAACTGTGTAGAAGGGTTGATTGTCCCTGTAATGAATCTTCAGGAAAATAGCAGGAATATCTGTGTTATGGGCTCATATGTGCTAATCTATTTGTCTTCAGAACTCAAGCCTACCCTAGCCAACTATCACCTTATCAATAGTTTGCATCCCTGGCAAGTAACTGTGATGCATTTTGAAGGAAAAATGCCCAATTTGCAAAAACCCAGTGATTAAACTGTATGATAAAATAATCAGGATCCTCCTTATTAGATATTTTTCATTTTTAAAATAACCCCTAAATAGCCGTGACATGATAAAGAAACTGTATTCCCCCCCCCCCCCCCCCCGCCCCATCTGCTCAAATAATTACAGAACTTTCTACAAAGCTGCATCCTCTTTATGATCAGGAAGTCCTTTCTGGAACAGTTTCTGGTAACTTCCTGTTTTCAGTGACATCACTTCCTGTTCTGCTGTTCTTAGCCACCATGTTGGTATATGGTTGCTTTCATCCTTTTAGAAGTGAAAATGTGGCACTTAGAATGTCCTCTGAGATCCAAAAGCCGTTGGTACTCAACGTCAAGAGACTTAACAGAGAAAAGTCCTGCTTGGCTTAAGAAATCCCAGGGTTGCCCACTGTCTGGGTTAACAGGTAAACCAGTTTGGCCAGGCCCTCAATAGAAAATCCATTAAGACCCTACCATAAGTGAGCATCTGTTGAGTTGATGTTGGTGATAACAGTGGTCAATCTTGATCACCTGGTCTGTAGTAAGAGAAGATGACATTACTCTTCAGTTCTTCTAATTCATTGAAGGATAATTTGTAAGATGGGATATATGTATATGCACACAAGTCTCAGGAATCAAAACATGATGCTCTCTCATCATGGGGCAGAGAGAAACAGTTGAACCAGTTTCCTGCAGGTGCACTAGTTTTTTTTTTCAGTACATTTCCAATGCTCCTCCTGTCCAAAGTCAGCAATATCCACAGATAAACAAACCAAACCTTTCACTGTTATGATGGCATGTCCAGTATAGCACTATATGTTCTTCTCTGGCTCACAGGTTACAAATATGGAAGGATCCGCTGAAGCCTGATGTGGGTAGGGAACATTCTGGAATTGGGTCTTGACACAAGTAATTCTTTTTCCCAGTAACATACATAGATGTTGATGA
Source organism: Rhinatrema bivittatum (assembly GCF_901001135.1). Taxonomy (NCBI): domain Eukaryota; kingdom Metazoa; phylum Chordata; class Amphibia; order Gymnophiona; family Rhinatrematidae; genus Rhinatrema; species Rhinatrema bivittatum. Next base: position 17,492,642 of record NC_042630.1, read on the forward strand.
AGACCCATTGCTCCATCTGATATGCCCAGTTATTTTTGTCCAATCTGAAAGGATATATTGTGGTTGCCAGTTGTATAAATTTGATCACATGGGATATTACTCCTTAGCCAAGTAATATTTTGTTGTCTTCCTCATTGGTGCTCTGCAGGAAGTTTGTTCATGGCAGGAAGGATAGGTTTATTCCCTCATCTTTGCTCCTTCAAAGCTAAATTACTCTCATGGGAATCCAGAACAAAAAAATATCATCATTCAAACACAGGAGAGAGGTGAGGATCAATGTATCTTTGGCCATCCACTGCAGTCCAGCACGAACTTGGCTTCTGAAAGAGGCTCCTTATGAGTCTGACCAGTGGCAACAACACACTTCTTGTCAAGGCTGGCACAATAACAGAGGAGGAAAGATGCCTGATTATATTGGCCCTCATCCCCTTGGATTCAGGTTTCATTGCCGAGGCCACAAAGTGAGGCGCCCAACGTGGGGCTTGCAGGTGGATCCTGAAGAGAGAGAGGAGGTTCGCATCTCAACTAATACCTATACACAGGCAATGGAGAAAAGCTTGCATATCAAGTTGTCAGTGCTCTTCAAAGGTCAATAATACTCTAGTGACAGCCCATCAGTTCCCATCACTGTCTTAGTACAAACTCATCTTTCCACGGACCCGGCACATACTCTCTCCAGCCACCTCCCCTGTGTCAGTTATGGCAGTGGTGAGGAGGAGGTGCAGGCAAAAGACATACCTCCTGCAGGCAGGCACGGCGACAGCCAGTCATAGCGTATCACAGACTTTGTGGCCACGTGAACGACCAGTCAAGAAAAATAAAAGAAAATAAAAATAAATCAACAAAGCTAGGCAGGTTGAGAGACTCCCATCAGATCAAATAAAAATTAAATTACAATTTTCACCCGCCATAAACAACAACAACAACAATAAAAAAAAGAATTCACATTATTATTATTTTTTTTAAAGTTTGAAATAGGACTAAGAACGCCTCCAAATTTCTCTTCTTGATGCTCAGCGTCTGCAGTCATCCACCCCTTTTCCCTTTCAAAACGTGTGTGTCCATGTGCAAAAAAAAAAATATCTCTCTCACACTCAGCTCCCGCAAGCAGCAAAGGAGAGAGAGAGAGTTGTACATCTGCTGTGATGCTAAGAGATGGCAGCAGTGAAAACTCAAAGGGAAAAAACCAATACACATCAGACAAACGCTGTGTCCCCCGGGAGTGAGAGAGGCCAGGGGGCGGGCTCTGCCTACGTTCCCAGCGCCCTCATACTTTGTAGTAGATATTGGCTGGGCTCTGCGGGGGCATTTCCTGCACTATGTAGACAGGGTGGCCATAGTCCCCGCTCACCTTCTCATAGTGCGGGCAGAAGGCGCTGTCCGAAGTCCTGAGTGGGATGATGATGTCACTGGGCTCCGAGCCGTTGTTGTTGCCCCCGCCGCCGCCGCCCCGCTTGGGGCTGGTGAGGGTGCTGAGGGAGAGGGGCGGGTGGTGGGTGTCGCTGTGCTTGGACCGGTGCCTCCGGTAGCAGACCACGCCCAGGACGGCGACGATGAGGAGGAGGAAGGCAGCGCCGCCCGCCGCGCCGGCGATGACGGGGATGTTGGAGTGCGGCAGAGGCCCGTTCTCGCCGCCTGCTTTGGTGGAGTTTCCAGAGGTGTCTCCTGGGAAGGTAATTGGAGAGAGGGGGTCAGCACAGGTTGTACTCTTGAAGTTACAGCCTCTGTGAAATCAACACATCTAACCAATGAACCACAGAGCCATGTGTGTGTGCCTCGCACTACTGGAATAGCAGGGAGCGTTGCACGACAGGACTGAGGTGCACTGACAGAGGGGGGTGTGGAAGGGAACAATCGCAGGAAAACCACCCAGGTAGTTTTGATTTGATTACTGTGGCAACTCCTGAGGGTTTGCCAGGCTGTGGGCAGTTTTGATTATCCACCATCCCTTCTACCCCTGGAAGTCAAGGAGATCGTCTTCTCAAGAGAGGTGAAGGGGTGGGGGGTGGGGAGGGGATGGAGGGTACACGAGGGGCCCCTCCCTCCCATGGGTATTATTGAGACTATAATTCGACCGGGCCGGAGACTTAGGTAGCAAGTGCCGCGCACTGCCCGGCAGAAATTTCCCGGGTCTCTGGACCTGAGAACGCTGAGGGGGGGGGGGGGGGGGTGGGGGGGGGGAGTCACGGTCATTGCACAGAGAGGGAGAGAGGAGCGAGAAAGGCGAGTCAAGAAAAGGCAGGCGAAGGCGCGCAAGAAAGCCAGCGGATCAAAGATCCCTCCCCACCCCAGCCACGGCCAGGCCTCATCCCAACGAGTCGTCCGACTCAGGCTGTTCCGGGTTCAACTCCGTGCTGCTAAGGGGTCACCTCTAAACCATTCCCTTCAAGGCAGAGGAGGAGAGAAGAGAGGCAGAGCGCAGAGAGGGAGCTCAGAGACGGGGGGGGGGGGGGGAGAGAGAATGACGGGGAGAGGGAAAGAGGGTGAGGGAGATGAGGAGAAAGACAGGAAAAAAAATAGAGAAAGAAGCAAGGCACGAAGAGCAGGAAGGGAGAGAGAGAGGAGGAGAGGGAGCAAGGGGCGAGGACAGAGGGAGCAAGGACTACACGCAGTCACCGCGTCGCGACACCCGGCTGCCGCACCACCGGCCACCTCCCACACGTCCCCGAGTCCCAGCCCAGGAGAAAGGCGAGTGCCGAGTCAGCCCGGAGCGGCGGGGGAGCCCGCGCTGCTGCTCCTTAACATGAGGCAAGCTTTCTCGCCGCCCCCACCCCAGAGGAAGGGAAGGGCGGCGCGCTGCCCGCGCCAGTGCCAGGATCCTCCCCGAGGGCTCTGGGCGCGCCTTCCCCTGGCAGCAGCTGGAGAGCGGCGCAGGAGGGAGGGAGGAGAGACAGGGGGAATAAACAAACAGCTTCAATTAGAGATAATTAAAAAAAGACATTGCTTTAATTGGATCATATTTAGAAGCAGTGCGAGGCGCGGTAGCGAGGCCATTAAACAGGCAGCACGAGCCAGGAGCGGAGCCAGCAGCCAGGACAGCCGGAGGGGGAGAAAGGGAGCCAAGGACATGAGCACAGAGGAACGGGCAGGTTCTGGGCATTCATGGTCTTTCCCTTAACTTTCCCGTCCCCGGCTCTGCCCTTGGCACTCCCCATGCATGACCCTGGACGAATGATTTAAAGCTCCTCGCACCTCAGTTCCAATCCCCATTTTTTTTCCCCCCTGGTTCTGTGGGTGACCTCAGGGGAGTCCCCTTTATCTGCCAGGCCTCTGTTCTAATCCCCGGCTCTGTCACGGCCCACATCGCTAGCGTAACCTTCGATACGCTGACGTAACACCGAGCCCCTCTGTCCCCCCACCTCTCTCTCTCTTCCCCAGCGTGTCTTCTTCTTCTTCCTCGCTCTGCCTCTCCCTCCGTTCCTGCCTCTGGTTATCTCTCCCTGGTGCTCTGTTCCTCGCAGTACACCAGAGCCGCTGTGTTGTTTGGCTGTGCTTTCTGATGGCCATTATTACAGGCAGGACTCTTAGGACAGCTGCTGTGGTGATTCAGCCGCCAAGGATGGGGTGCATGTAAGTGATGAGTGTGTGTGTGTGTGTGTGTGTGTGTGTGGGGCTGCTTTCTGATGCTTTCGTTTACCTGCCTCATGGTGACAGCATGAGAGAAAGGGAAGAAGAGAGACAGAGAGAGAGAGGGAGGGAGGGAGAAATAGATATAGAAGGTGACAGAGAAGGAAAAAAGAAAGAAGGTATGTGTGTGTACATCTGGGTATCTGTGTCTGTGTAGGCATTTGTACACGGAGGGAGCCATTTTGTGGGCCCGCTGATGCCATCATTCACATGCCCTCCAACCTTGTCCTCGCAGGCGTCCACTGATGTAAGCCCCCAGCCGCTGCTGTACCACAGCCCGGGCCTGAAGCGAGCCCAACCCCCACCCCCCACACCCCCCCCCCCACCAACACCACCAAAAGAGGCAAAGCCGGGGCTCACACTGCAGCAGGACCGGGCCGTGGCACCGAATGGTGACATCACCCGGCAGATAAAATGGCCGCCTCCATGTCACAGGAAGTTTGTGTCACAAAGCAATCATCGAAATCCTTCAGGAATGGTTTCATGGGGTTACAAGCTTGAGGAAAGGAGACAATATTCGTGGAAGGAAGCGTCAGCTGGGGGGTGAGAGGCTGTGAAAGAAAAAGGGGTGGGGCTAACGACTCCTACCTGCGGCATGCTCCTGGCCAGGCACGCCGGGCTTCTTTCCAGACGGCACCTCTGGGGCAGACTTCCGGGGGATGGACTCCCTGTTAGGATCTGGGAAGCAGAGAGAGGGAAGGGGAGGGGGGTCCAAGGGTGAGTAGTAGAAATGTCTGGCTGGGGGAGGTCGCAAGGGCCCTGCCCTCCAGGGGCGAAGCAGAGGCTGTCGCAGACTGCGGAGATCCCTCCTTCAACTCACATCCCAATCTTTTTCCCCCCACTCCGTCCCTAAAGCAGTCGACCCAGAGAGTCCAGCCTCTGTGGTAATCCAGGGCCAGGGAGGAAAACGCACGCCGCGCACCCACGGCCAGTTCTGCAGCACGGGCCCCTGCGTCACCACCCACAGCCCGCGGTCTCTTTGCAAACGGCTCTCTCCCGTTTCCTTTTGCTGAAGCGAGGACCGACTCCTCGACTTCACTCCTCGCTGAGCAGAAAGACCTTTTCCTCTGAACCCTTAGCCTTAGAAACAGGTTATGGGGGCGTGGCTTCCCCTCTCGCACATCCAGTACCTGCCATCTTTAAAAGTCAAATCAAATTTGTGCAAACATCGGGGAAAAGAAGAGATTACAGACGAGAGAGGGAAAGAGAGAGAGAGAAGGATGTCCAAAATTATAAAAGAACCAAAAAAGGGACAGAAAGGGAGGCCAGGGAGAGAGAAAATGAGAGGTTAGCGAGAGGAGGGGAGCAGGGGACCGAGCACAGTGAGTGAATAACTGAGACTCCTTGCATTAAGGAGACGAGGAGAGCAGCTTTGAAAAAGCCAGCAGGAAGATGGACCTCTTCCCCGAGTCAGGGGGTAAGATTTCAATCACTTACAAATCCCACAGATTTCATCGCTCCTCCAATTGACAGAGTGCAGTTCCCATAGCTAAGGAATCAAAGAGAGAGCTCCCCACCCCCTACAATTCACACCCGCTCTCTCTCCGTTAGACCTCTACTCCCAAAAAGAGCCAGGATCCCCAACATACTCAGATGTGCCTTCCCATACCCATCCCCTCCAACACACACACAGTCCATCAGAACTCGGCTCCTGAAAAAAAAAAGAGGAGGAAAGAGTCCGGCCCTTGTTACACACATTTGCCTCTCTGACACACTCTTTCCAATACACACACACACACACACACACACAGTCCATCAGAACTCGGCTCCTGACAAAAAAAAAGGAGGAAAGAGTCCGGCCCTTGTTACACACATTCGCCTCTCTGACACACTCTTTCCAATACACACACACACACACACACACAGTCCATCAGAACTCGGCTCCTGACAAAAAAAAAGGAGGAAAGAGTCTGGCCCTTGTTACACACATTCGCCTCGCTGACACACTCTTTCCAACACACACATACACACACACACATTCCCTTTCATATACACTCCTTCAAATACACACACACACACACATTTCCCCTACACATTCCCTCCATCACACACCCACACACACATACATGTCCCCTTCAATAAATACATACATTCCCTCCAATACCCACAAACAATCTCACACAGTTTCCACACACACACTCCCATGAATGCCCACATCCTGAACACACACATCCCTTCAGCACTTTGCTTCTGAAATGAAGAGCTAGGCATCACAACACACACACACACACACACACACAGGCTCCCACAAACCTTCCCCCTACACACGCCCTTCTACAGCATTCACTGGCACCACCCCAACACAGTTTACAAGACTGGAGCAGAGGTTTGCTACACTGCCTGTCCTCAGGAAATTCAGGTGTGGTGGCCTTCTGTCTACAGAATCCTTCCCAATAGAGCCTCCAAGGACCAATGGACACTTGGATATGAAAGGAAATCTCAGTCCGATAATGAGAGAAAAATCGGCAGTATGGAAGGCCATCTCTAGTAAAGCTAGTCAATTTCATTTTTACATTTCTACCCCACCTGCCCAATTTTTGTTTACGATGAGTTACAACATTTTTTACGTATGATAAGTCCCTGCCTGCAACCAATGGGAGATAAAATGACTTGCCCAAGATCACAGGGACTGCTAGTGGCAGAAGTGGGATCTGAACCCTGCTTTACAGCCCATGGTTCTAAATACTAAAGGCTTCTGAGTGGCCATTCACAGGCCAACTCTGGAACTCTTAAAATTAAATGTGGAATACAATTTGCCCCTTTGAACCATTTGCTCTGTGCGCTGGTCCGATGGAGCCTGTTTTGGTTTGTTTTTTTTAAATGGCGAGCGCCTAGCTGCTGCTCCCATGTCCTTGCCATCTGTGCTGGAAGCACCAGTCAGCGATGCAAGTAGCAACTGCCTGTTCGGGGGATCAATTCCGCGGGTCTGCATTTCACTCCCCGCAACGCAGATCAGAGCGATGATTACAGATCCCTGTGTGTGTGCCGAGGTGGACCATGGGGGCCCCATCTAAGCCTGGGCATTTGACCTCGTGCTGCAATTTTTTTCTAGACCCCCACCCGATCTCTGGCCCTCTCCTCACTTTTTTTGAGCAGCTGAGGATCCCTTGGGGCTTATTCCAGGCTCTCTCCGGCTTCTGTTACCGTTTTGCCTCCGATATCTCTGCTCCGAGGCTGGTCCGGGCACCCACTACCCCCTCCACCTCAACCTTCCTTTCCACCGAGAAAGGTTTGCATCCTGCCCATGATTTCCACCTTGGAGGCTTCTGAATCTCTCTTTATTTAGGGCCTTAGCTCTCAGGTCATGGGGCTATTGTCCTTCGCCCCTCCGGAGCTGGACGCACTCCTGCAGACGAGGTCTTACCAACGCTCTCTACAGCTGCATGATTACCTCCTGGTTTTTTTTTTCTATTGCCTGCGCCTCTCCTCGTGCCCCCCCCCTAGCATCCTTCCGGCCACCCCCCTTTGTTGCACCGTTGCCCTTGCCTTCGGAACGCGAGCTGTGATCGCCCCGAGCTCTCTCGTCCGATTGCTGCCAATCAGCATCTCGTGCCCATCAGGCCTTGCACCCCAAATCCAGGACGCTGGTTTTTTTTTTTTGCGTTCATTTTAGCCGCCAAGTACTCAACTGCTCCTCCAGCTTCATTAGATCGATCCCCCCCCCCCGTGTGCCTGCTTTCTCCCTGCGGCACAGATCTGAGATGCGAAATAAATCCTCGTAAAATGCCTCTTGTTTTGATTGGCTGACTTACTTTGCCCCACTTTGAGGATGACTTTCATGCCCTTCGACAGGCAGGCTCCACCCCTCAGGTTCTCCAGCCCCTCCTTCGTCCCGTCCGATGTTGCTGTGGGGGCGAGAGAAGGAAAGAAAAAAAAAAAAAAAAGTCCCATCAGTCTTGTAAGTAATCCAGGATTAGGCAGATGAGTCCTTTAATTTGCTGGATGACTGATCTGTAGGCAGATGCATCCTTCCTAATGTATCGCCCATCACTGAGCAAGCACGAGACCCTTCCAAACCCTCTTGGCACGCGTGTCAGAAATAATGCTAGCGCGGCCTAGAGCACTCGGGCTGGGCAACTTCAGAACACAAACCTTGGCATCCACTGGAAGAGCTGGGCCAGGGGGCTCCAACCTGTCAATAAATCAGGATGCACCACAGTAAGGAGGAGGGGAGGGCCGGCCCCTTCCAACAGTCTCTCTCTCCCTCTCAATCCCCCAACCCTGTCCCCACCATCAGTCTCTCTCTCGATTACCCCATCCCATCTCCCAATCCCCCCCACCCTGTCCCCACATCTTCTCTCTCTGCCCAAGGACCGTCTTTCTCTCTCTCCTGTCCCCATGGCTCTCCCTCACTCCGCCCCAGCATAAGATTCCCCAAACCTCACAAGAAGAGTGACAGGGGCTCAGCGGCTCCTCCCAATCTCTGGTGCTACTCTGTCCCCCACAAATACCTCCCCTGCCCCCATCCCCTCTTACTCTCTCTGTCTCTCTCGCATACTCCCTCCAACATTACCCCCTTCTGGCTCTCACACACTCACCACCTCTCCCAGAAATAGTCATCCCCTTTTGTAAATGTTTCTCTCTCCAATCCTTCCCCCTCCAATCAACATCCCTGGCACTCCCTCCCCTCACACCTCTAGCTTCCATCCTCCCTCATGTCTCACAACTGCTTTTGGCTCTGTTACCCCCCCTCTCACCCACCTTCCCTTCCTATCATTGTCACCTATTCTCACCTTCCCTCCAGCTCTGTCACACACAACCCCCCCTCCCCACTCCCATCACCTCTGTCCCACTCTGATACCATTTCTGATTTGCCACCCTTCCCCCACTCACCCACATGGCTCTCTCTCTCTCTCCCCCCCCCCCCCCCCCCATTTCCCCTATAACCAAGCCCTGGTCCCCTCAGACCCGTCGCAGAGCACGTGGCAGCGTGAACCTTAGGCGTCCCTGAATGCAGGGAGATGGGGAGGGAAACAATATCCACCCCAGCATAAGCTCCTCCTCGAGTTCTTCATCGCTTTTAATGTCACTGCCCTCAGAGGCAGCCACCCCCCTTCTGCACAATTTCTCTTTAAAGCATTCACTTGATGCACTGCTCGCCCCCCCCCCCCCCCAAGTGTTCACCAACCCCATTCGCCCCTTTTCCCCCCTCACCCCCTTTCAGTATTGCCCCCCCCCCCACCTTTCCCTTGCCACAAATTATCGTGGCCTGAATCCCAGGTCATGGGGGCACGCTGGGCCGGGGGCTGTGTACAGCAGGTGGGGGGTGGGGAGGGCTGGAGCAGGGAGCCGGCTGGCTCTTCTGTGCTGCCCCGTCGGCTCCAACCTCACCCCCTCCTCTCCTGCACTGCTGCTGACCGCAGGTGGGGGGGGTGAGGGTAGAAGAAGCAGGGTGGGTAGTGTTCTGCTCCAGCCCCTCCCCCTCTGCCGTGGCTGTGAGAGGGCAAGAGCCCCAGGTTGGCCACCCCTGCTGCCCTAGGCCTTACTCAACTGATCAATAAGCCAACGCCTGCGCTTAGCAGGCCACCTCCACGATCTCTCAAATGAAAACACCCAAACCATCCCCCCGCCCTCCACTACATGACCTCCTGAGCTCTGGAAGGTCGGTCAGGCCTTTCCCTAGATTTTACAGCCGGGCCCACATCGTGTCCATCACTGGACCAATTCCAGGCAACTGCAGGTGAATTTTCAAAGGGGTTACACCCGTCAGTGCAACCTATTATCCTAGCAATTTTCAAAAGCCATTTCCTCACGTTAACACCTGTAAATCCTATGGGCAATTCAATGACCTATAATCGGAGCCGCTTACACGGCTGAAGTGCATTTTTTACGCATGTAAATGCTTTTGGAAATCAGGCCCCTGGGTTCTTACCCCCCCATGTGTGCATCAGGTGCTTAACGTATCTACCTATGCCCTCTACTCTTTTTGCCCTTTACTATGTATTTCTATTTTTTTTTTAATTCTTTTTAAGTCACATCTGCATTATGCATCCTCGAACGCTCCAGGACATGGAAATACACAGCCCGCCCCCCCCCCCCCCCGCGCCAACTTCCCACTTCACCTGGAGCTCAGTCAATCCAACCCCCCATTTTCGCTTGACTCCTGGAACTGCGACCTCAGGGTGGCCGTGGACAATACTGCGCGCCTCTACCAAGGTCACCAGCATTCAAAACCCTACACCCCCAACCCTGGTGACGGCACCAGGACTCAGGAGCCCTAAAGCAAACGAGAAGACAACTGGAACGTCGATGGCGGAAATCAAATCTCAGGCGGCAAAGCAGGAAAAAAAACCCAACAAATCCGCCAACAGCCAACCAACTCCCAAAGAGGGTCCCGTGCCTCCACCCCCCCCCCCCCCCCGGTCCCTAATGGCGGAAACTTGCTGCAACGAGCTTAACTGACGAGATCCAACTGCAGCAGAACAAGTCTGGATGACCCCCCCCCCCCCCAGGAAGAAGAAGGGTAGGAGGAGAGGAGGTTTAAACCGCAGCAGCAGAAACTTGTATCCATTTAACCTGGGGGGCGTGGGGAGGAGGCAGAAGGCCTACTGGGCCCAGAGACCCCCAACTCGATTTGTCATTGCGAACCTTGGGGGAGCTACCATCGTAGACCTTTATGGGGATAACTCAAAGGTTATCCGGACACAGGCCTTTATTTATTTATTTATTTAGACTTTTTATATACCGCTATTCCTATAAAGAATATAGATCACAGCGGTTTACAATGGAACAGAACTTTCGCTGGGAGGCCATACATTGAACAATGAACATTAGCAATTGCAACGTTCAGAAAAACATTTGGAAACAAGGAACCATAACAAACCAAGAACAAAAACAAAATAAAATAAAATTGTGGATAAATAATAATAAAATAATAATAATAAATAAAATAAAGTAAATAAAATATTTTTTTTACAACTAGGATGGATTCTCGAGGGACTGTGAAGAGATAGTTCAGTAAGTCCAATAACTGTTAGCATAGGTCTTGGAGTCATGTTCTAGGACCTGCATCAAAGAGAACTTGGGTTTTCAGGGAAAGTTTGATTGAACAGCCAAGTTTTTTATATTGAGGACTCTATCTTTTTGTTTCTCCTTATTTGCACTGAATATTATATTTTACCTTTACCTGCTTAAATCCCTATTGCTCCTGTAAAACCGGAGCCTCTGCTGTAACCGGACAAGCGCGGGAGAGACAAACCGCCGGTGAGGACGATCCTGCAAGCCGGCACATAGAGACACCGGCAGACTGAGCTGCAGGGAGGGGGATTCCTGTCTTCCTGTAGACCAAGGGAGTCGGCAACTTTTGGGTTTTTGTTTTTTGGGCGGGGGTTAAGGCGTCGTAAATAAAAACACCACTGCGACATGAGGAGATGCTGGTGAGCTGGACCCCTGGCCTCAGCGAGGAGAAGGTGGTGACAGCGATGGGGGGGGGGGGGGGCACAGAGATGCTATGTCGGGAGGGAGAGGGCGCTGGCCCACCCACCGGACCCGCCTCTTCTGTAATAAAAACTCGCTGCGATCTCGGAATTCGCGGGCCAGCTCTGCTAACCTTGCGATGCCGGCCTGTGAATTTTGAAAATGAATGCGTTACTGGCTTGGTAGAGGGAGGTCGTCGTGCCTCGCCATGTGACGGCAGGCTGCTTACTTTTACACTGCTACTGGCTACGAAGCGCCGTGCCATGCCGATGATATATATATTCAGGCGCAATAAAGTCCTTGCTTCTAAGTGGGTACCTGAGGCAATGGGGAGATACGGTGACCTGCCCAAGGTCACAAGAAGCGTTGGTGGGAGAAATGGGATTTCAACCCTGGCTTCCCTGTTTCTCAGCCCGTGGCTCCAACCGTGCTTAAGCTGGAGGGAGCGGCAGCTCTGCCCGGGCTCCTCACTGAGAGAGACACACACACAGGGAGGAGGGGTGGGTGAGGGAGGGGAGCCCACTAGCCAGGGAAGTAGTGGCATGGATATGTGGGAGAGAGGGGGGTGGGGGCAGGCCCTTGTGGTTCCCTCGTGTGCAAGGGCAGGAAGTCTGGGATTGATTCTCTGAGGCAAGCTTCAGATGGGGGGGTGGTGTCCTGCTCCATCACAGCGTCGGCCTTCCCCAGTCACGGGTTCAATAATTGCCACAGCTGCTGGGGAGCCAGGAGTCTGCCTCGCCCCCCCCCCCCCCCCTCCTTCCGCCCTGAAACCCCAGTGAGTCCCCGGGATTCACCGATGGACTAAAGTGTGTCAGGAGAACGATCCTCCACCCCCCTGCGAGGTGTGCGGCGAGGCACAAAGTTGCTGCGAGGTCCCCGTAAAAAAGGGGATGATGAAAAGAAAAAAAAAAAAGAAAGAATGTAAAATAAATAACTCCACAGGAGAGCCTAGCAAAATAAAATCTCAGTGTTACAAAAGGGACTCGTAAAAAATCAGCAGACTTCCACGTCACCGGCACGTCTCGTGCTATCACCGAGCGGTGGGACTCGGCCGCGCCACGGAGGGACACAGATTAGGCAGAAAAGGGGCGAGGGAAGCAACGCCAACAAAAGGCGCCCAAACCTCTAGATAAGTCGGAGAACCAAAAACCCAGTCAAATGTAAGAATTAGAGTCAGGCCCTCCCCTCCCAAACACAGGGAACCAGTTACAATCACACTGACGGCAAACTAGTTATGGGCCCGGGCCCCCGCCATGCACACTGGGGCACTAATTACAGCCCCGGCCACTTCCATCACGCACAGAAGGGAACCAGTCACAGTCGCCGGCTCTCATCACACACACACAGAGCGAACTCATCCCAGCTACGGGCGATGCACACGTGAACCCGTGTCCTATAAAAACCGTGCACGGAGGAGGCCACGGGTACACTCGGCCGTGTGACCAGGGTCAGGACAAAGGCAGAAAACAAAACCACAGCACGCTGCCCAAGTCTGGAGGCAGAGCTGCTGCGTCGGACACGTGTCGGCACCCCTGAGCCCGCCGGTAGCTGCTGGTGTGGATCTCACTGGCGAGGGGCGGAGCACAAGGACTGGGGGGGACGGGGGGGCAGCGTTTGGGGCGCCTTTGCTAGCCGGATGCCGGCGGGGGGGGGATCTGTGGAAGCTGTCGCATCAGAGCCCCTTACTGTTACTTGGATGAACTTTCTGAATAAGGGCCGGTGTCTGTCTGTCTGTCTGTCAGTCAGAACCGGAGAGGGAAGAGGAATAGAAAAGAGGGGGGGGGGGGGGCGCTCCTCCTGCTGCCCTCTCCCAGGCCTTCCATCTCCCCTTTCCTGGGAGCTGCGAGACCCGGGTTCCAGTCACACCACTGCCACCAGTCTGGATGTGGGCCTGGCTGTGATACCTGCGGGACCCAGGTTCCAGGCCCGCGGTGGCCGCCAATCTCACCGTGCCACCCGGTGCCGAGAGCCCAGGGCTGGGACACCCCCGCCGCCAGCCTTCAGGGTGTCAAGGGGGAAAAGGGGGACTTGTTTAAAACCCTCCGGAGGAAGGTGGTGGAGCGACATCTTGCTGGAGATAAACCGTGATATTTAAGCCCCAGTTCCTCTCCGCAGACGCTCGTCTGATTACAGAGAACGCGGCAGAGTCGCTCCCCTCTGTCAGGGTCTCAAAGTGGCATCTGGTGCCAGACGGTCCTGCTTCTCTCCCCCCCCCCCCCCCCCCCCCCTCCACACACACCCTTACCTCTCTCCCCCGGGCCAGTATCTTCAATGTTCCCTTTTTTCTCCACAACCTCTCAACGTTTTTCTAAAGCTCCCTTCATCTGTCTACTGAAGTTTGGCCTCCGGGCAAGGAGACTGTTAAAAGCTCCCAAACAACCCACAAGGACGAGAATTTATCTACGTAAAAAATAAAAACAAACGTTCAACTAGCAACATCTATCTCGGGACCATTCTGGAGTATACAAAGATGGTGAAATTATCATCATAGAACACATCATGTTATAATCATGAAATGCTATGGAAGGTGCATGGACACTGACGCTATCACCATACAACGCATTGTGTCCTCACCATGCAACACTACAGCTGAAAATACCACAAGAGACTCCAGCAAAATGCAGGGAGCGCAGGGGCTGAAAATACCAGAGGAGACTCCAGCAAAATGCAGAGAGCGCACGGGCTGAAATACCACAAGAGACTCCAGCAAAATGCAGAGAGCGCACGGGCTGAAAATACCACAAGAGACTCCAGCAAAATGCAGAGAGCGCACGGGCTGAAAATACCACAAGAGACTCCAGCAAAATGCAGGGAGCGCAGGGGCTGAAAATACCAGCGGAGACTCCAGCAAAATGCAGAGAGGACAGGGGTTGGAAATAGCAGAGGAGACTCCAGCAAAATGCAGAGAGTTCAGGGTCTGAAAATACCAGAGGAGACTCCAGCAAAAGGCAGAGAGCGCAGGAGCTAAAAATACAAGGGGAGACTCCAGCAAAAGGCAGAGAGCGCAGGGGCTGAAAATGCCAGAGGAGACTCCAGCAAAAGGCAGAGAGCGCAGGAGCTGAAAATACCAGGAGAGACTGCAAGAAAATGCAGAGAGCACAGGGGCTGAAAATACCATAGAAGACTCCTGCAAAATGCAGAGAGCACAGGAGGTGAAAATATCAGAGGAGACTCCTGCAAAATGCAGAGAGCGCAGGGGCTGAAAATACCAGAGACTCCAGCAAAAGGCAGAGAGCACAGGAGGTGAAAATACCAGAGGAGACTCCAGCAAAAGGCAGAGAGCACAGGAGGTGAAAATACCAGAGGAGACTCCAGCAAAAGGCAGAGAGCGCAGGGGCTGAAAATACCAGAGGAGACTCCAGCAAAAGGCAGAGAGCACAGGGGCTGAAAATACCAGAGGAGATTCCAGCAAAAGGCAGAGAGCACAGGGGCTGAAAATACCGGAGACTCGGGCAAAATCCAGAGAGCGCAGGGGCTGGAAATGCCAGAGGCTGGCTTGTCGCCGTGCGCGCATGGTGGGGCCGACGACGGGTCCCTAAGGAAGGTGCAGATTGTTCAGGGTGATGAGGTGGTAGTGATGCGGTCACCATGGAAACCGGCATAAGGCTAACACGCTGTGAACCCGCCATTCAGGGTCTTAAAATACACACACAGCCACGGCCAGGGCTCCTTCGCCTCTCCGGCATATATTACTTTTTCCAACAAAACAAGTGGAGTGCCTGCTCTTTTGCTCCGCTTCCTGCACCAGTAAAGCTGGGAGAACTTGCATTTACCTGCCTTCATTCCCCGTGCTCTCACTCTTCTCCTTTCTTCTGCGTCCGTCCGTCCCTCTCTCTCTCTTTTCTCATTACAATAGTTTCTTTTCATTTGACAATGCATCTCATCCAGGAGTCTCCTCTGGCATTTTCAGACCCCTGCGCTCTCTGCACTTTGCTGGACTCTCTCCTGATATTTTCAGCCGGTGAGCATCTATCTTGAGCAGGGTGACTGTATAGCTCCATGTCAAGGTTGGAGGGGGGAGTCAGAGAGGGGGATATGGATGTAGTTTACATTTCCTTTTATCAGGTTCTCTAAAGAGAGCATTTCTCTGCATGCTACGGGGGTAAAACGAGCCACAGATCCATTTGTTTTCCTAGACATGGAGCTATATCTGGTCACTTAATCTTGCACAGAATGATCTTCGACAATCCCAGTGGCTGTTTGACAGTATCAGGATGTTTTGCAGAAGTTACCCAGGCAGTTCACAGAATTAGCAGCTGATCTGGTACATCTCAGTTATGTTTCTGAGAGCCCAGGAGAAGTCCTAAGTAGAGATACAAGTTTTATGGGGGGGGGGGGGGGTATGATTTGCTGCTGAACAATGCAGTCCTTTGAAAAGGTCAGCGAGGGTAATCTGAGGTGGTCCTGGGGTCTTACAGCCTGCCCCAGCCCAGTGCATCTCTCTGCACCTGTAGTTCTAATCTCTCTACAAGAAGTAGAAACCGAACGCCCGATAGATGCTCCAAGGATTAAACCAGCACTGGTTCAAGCCCATCCCTGCCAACCTGTGGGAAAGGTGGGTGCCAGAGTGAAAAACCTCTCTCTAGGAACGAACCTCCGCTGGTCTCCAAGACTGCAGCCCCCATTCGTTTCAGGAACTCTTTGGATCATTACAAATCTTGGCAGTAAGCACAAGGGGAGAGGGGTGGGCCTGTGTGATGGTTTAAATTTGGGACGTGTAAGAACCAATGACAAAGATGACGAGGCCCGAAATAACCTGCTAGCAGAGACGGGGAGGCCAGTGCTGTATAACAAGCTTGGGAGAGATGGGCGGCACTGCTGGGAGCGGGGTTGAAAGTGTGGGTAAAACTATGGCTGGGGGGCAGCTGGTATTGGTTTCGGCGTGGGACTCGATCACCCCAACGTGGCAGAGAACCAGAAAGGATGGCAACCAGGCAGGCTGGATGGGCCAGCTGCTCCCTACTGGCCGTCACCTGCTTATGTTACTGTGTGCATTATGACGGATGCCACTTCTAGAGCCGAAGGAAAAAAAGGCCACAGCCGGGACCTGGGGGAGACATCTATGGAAACAAGGTTTGAGAATCAGCAGTACAGGAGAGAGAGAGAGGATCTATCCACGCCCGCAGCAAGGGGCACGGCCGTTAAAATAATGAATGACTGTAGGAGCCTGCACTCGCAGAGGCTGCACAAAACGTTGCCTTTCTCTGCACGAGTGATAAACAGAGAAATTACAGTCTCGATCTCTGGCTTATTTCCCAGCTCTCTCGCTCTCATTCTGTCTCTATCACTCTTCTGAGACCTTCCCTGCATCTCCCGCCCCAATCTCTCTTTGCAGACTCTGCCTGAATCCAGAGTTCCTAACTACAGCATCCGTCTGTCCTGGGAAAGCCGCAGGGAGGACTGGGGGTGGGGGGAGGGCCGCAGTCGTGCCCCCCAAGACAGAGCTGTGACCCCCCCCCCCCCCCAAGACGTTTGCTTTGCCCCGCGCGGACTCCAATCGGCACCAAACCCGCCCCAGCCTCCGCTCGCTCGGACCTCCTGCCTCTCTCTTAGGATTCTGTCAGACTCCATCAACAACCCCCCCCCACCCCCACCCCTGCCGGGGGCTCGATCTGTCAGTAACACCTCGCTACAACGCTCCCGGCTTACGCACTGCTTGCATCAATGTCACCTCGCCATAGCAGCTCGCGCCGTCATGATAGATAGCGACAACATCTTCCTTGTTCCAGCACCTCCGGCTTCCAGAGCTGCTCCATGCAGTGTCACGGTAGTGACACCTCATTATAATACGCTTGGCAAATGGGAGAGACAGACAAGAAGGTGTTGGCAGCGAGAGAGACAGAGGCTGTGGGAGTTAGAGAGAGAGAGAGAGAGGGGAGGAATATCTTTCACTTTCCTTTATTTTCTGGCTTCTGCTACAACACAAATATACCAGCAAAAAAGAAAAAAAAACAACCACCCAAAAACAACAAAACAAAAACCGCCCTCCACCGACACCTGTGACAGCGGGCGCCAAGCAGCAGCCAGACCGGCACTGGCCCAGTCACGCTGCTGGCCACAGGGACTCCCCAAACTGGAAAGAGGGGGGAAACAAAAAAGCTCAAGGCACAGGCAGCTCCCGGGTCGGAAAGTGCCGAGAGAGAACAGCTGCGCTTCGTAGTTATTAAAGCAATTAATAAAGCCGAGGGCCTCTGCCAGCCCCGGCGCCTGCCCGAGAAAGCCCAGGTCTCCTTGAACAGCGCACGCCGATTCCAGCCCGAGGAACGGGCAGGTCTCCTTGAATACGTTCTGCTTCCGGGCCCCGCTCTCTCCTCGCGGCCTCGCCACGAGGGCAGGCGGCAGAATTCGCAGGTCTGACAGAATAAACCCTCCCGCTCTGGCCCCGTCCCGGGTCACGGGAGCCGCCTCGTCAGCCTAGCGGGGGATCTGACTCCGCAGTGTGCTGGGCCCATTCCCCCCGTCCCCGGAGGAGACGGCAGCGCTCCCCCTTCGCCGCCCGACAAACCCAGGCAGGCCCTGGGGTCCATCACGAACACCGTCCCACGGGCCGGCGAATTCCCGACCCCCAGAGCTCAGCGGAAACCGCCCCCACTGCCCCCAAGCAAACGAAGGCTTTCTAGCTTGGCATTTTTTGCCTTTGGCCTCTGTTCTACCCCGGGTTTCAATCCAGGGGTTTACCAGGAAGGAGGCCTCCCCCCCCATCCCCCCCTTAAACCATACATCTAAATCTTATATATTATCCTAATGGCCCCTTAAAACTCAAATTATTAAGCAACAATGATGTTTAATCGGTGCTAGACGGGGCAGAGGCTCCTGACTGCAGGATTCTGGACATAGCCCCCCCCCCCCCACCGTCACTGCAATGACTGGACCCCCCCCAAAAAAAAAACAACTGGGAGAATATAAACTAAATAGAAAAAGCCCCGGGTAGTTGGAAATGAGGCCTGAAGGTGCAAGATCCCAGGCCTGGTTCAGCCTAAGCTAGAAATATATAAAGGAGTAGGGGGAGAAAGCTGCCAGGTTCAAACTTCTATCCCTCCCCCCCCCCCCCAAAAAAAAAGAAATGGGAGTGGAGAATGAAGCCAGCAGAAATGGGGAGAGCTTCAGCATTCCCTTGAAGAAACCGAAAGAGGAGACGGAAGTGACTTACTGATGATGTAGTAGTCGTGGTTGGATTTGAACTCGTGGCCCCAGAGGTTGGGGCTGTACTCCTGGAACTTGATGGTGAAGCGCATGTCGTGCTCAGGCCGGTCGCAGGTCAGGAGGAGGTTGGGGGCCTGCAGGATCTCGCACTGCTCCACCTGCTCCGCCGTCTGCACCAGGTACAGCTTGTAGTACTCGTACTCCTCCGTGGAGAATGGTCCCAGGGGCAGCGACCGAGGGCATATCAGATCCAGGCGGTCCCCGATCTGGGGGTAAATGATGTAGCCCCCCTCGTCCTGGAACCTGGAGAGAGAGAGGGGGGGGGGGGGAAAGATAAAAGGGTCTGAGATGCAGCCTTAGCAAGAGAGTCTTTCGGCAGCGGCCTGGGAGGGAAGCTTGCACTGCCCTCGCTGTACGGATTAAGGGAGGGCTCCAGTTTCAGGACCATCCATCTTCCACCGTTCACTCTGTCCCTACACTCACTGCATTTACTGTTTAAAACACAGACACAGCCCCAGCCCCTCTCCCCCCCCTCCGGTTCACCTCTCTCCACCTGCAGAATAGGCATCCGCTGATACCCAGGTGGCAAATTCTGTTCCTTTGGCTTCTGTCCTGGGGGGGGAATCTTATCTGCATTCTGCTCTATTCCATCCCCCCCCCTAACCCCCTCAGGGGTCAGGGTGGGACGCTTCATCCCGAGGAGAACAATGCAGAGACAAGATACTCCCCCTCTACCAGCAAGGGAATCACACACAGTGGAAATGGTGGCAGCCGTGGGATTCAAACCCGAGGTGTGCAGGCCTCCAGACTCTGGAGCCGTCAGCGTTGGTTCTCAGGCAGTGGGGGGGGGGGGGGGACTGGAATCTGGGGCTGCGGGTGCCCCCAAGCTGGGAGGGGAAGATATTTTGCAAGTGGTATTGGATTTAATGGGCAGATTTGTTCAGGGAGGACTTTGTGTCTGGAAATGCAAAAGGGGAGAGAGTTTGTGTGTGTGTTGGGGGGGGGAGAATGCGAGGGGGAAAGCCAGAGCTTCAGCAAAGAGTCAGATGAAGACGAGAATACCTGAAGGAGAGAGAGGGAAAACGAAATAAATCAAAGCCGAGGTCCTAGAATGCATGGGGAGGGTCAGAAATCCCCAGCTGGGTCGGTTCCTTCTTGTTGACCTGGAGATGGGGGGGGGGGTTTCCTCCAGGAACTTTCCCACTCACTGTTTCAGACCCACCCAGGGAAGGTAACAGGAAACGGGAACACTGGCCTGCCCATCCCCATCCCCCACTGCCCCTGGGCTTGGAGGCCTGTGTAATACATCAAACCAGGATCCCGGGAGGCCAGGGGGATTCCCGCATGATGGATGGGGTGGGAGTCTCTCTCTCTCTCTCTCTCTCTCTCTCTCTCGCTCCTCCAGGGATCTGTCACATACCAGGGGAATAGCAAATAATGCACCAAGGGAGGGGGGGAGAGGAAGAGACAGAAAGAGGTACAAAAGCTAAAATGAAAGTGAAAAAACCTTTTTGTCCCAGAGAGAGAATAGGGACCAGGGAGCGAGCTCTGTGGGTGCTTGAGCCCCCTTTCCCAGTACTGAGCAAACTCCTTCACCTCGTCCAGGAAGGAGGAAGCTGTCTGGAGTCTAGCGCCCCCCCCCCCATTTTGGAGAAGTTGGCTCCTGGGACAGGGAGACTGGCGCAGAGGAAAGCCGGAGAGGATACATAGGAGGGGGAGGGCAGGAGCCAGGTGAGGAGGAGAGCCGCTAGCTCCTCAGTAAACGCAGGGCAGCCGCCCCCCCCCCCCCCCCCATTTTGGAGAAGTTGGCTCCTGGGACAGGGAGGCTGGCGCAGAGGCCACGGCGGAGGAAAGCCGGAGAGGGTGCAGAGGAGGGGGAGGGCAGGAGCCAGGGGAGGAGGAGAGCCGCTAGCTTGTCCTCCTGCTACATTCGTAGTCGGAGGGGGGGAATTGGGCTGTGCTCCCCTCCCCCCCTTGGGAGCCAAAGGAGTACAATCTCCAAGCTCAGGATGGTGCTGGAGGAAGGGTTATCGTCCAGCTACGGACAACCCTTTCTATAATTTGCAGATTTTGGTAAAGGATCTCCGAGGCATCGCCAGGGTCCCTTGCGCAGGCCGTGGACAAGGCCCCCGAGCCTGCGGCCAGCGGAGAATCGAGCCGTGTGCTGGAGGGAAACCCTTCCCACAGAGCAGCCTGGGTGACCAGCACATGGGACGACACTCAAGGCCTGCCTCTCACACAGGCTCAGCAGCAGCAGGGACCAGTGGGTTTCAGCTCTCCTCCCCCTCCCCCTCCCCCCTGAGATCTGTCCCTCTCACTCCTTCTGGAGTGAAAGGGGTGCATGATGATTCTGCATCCCCCACCCTTCTCTAGGGGATAGCTGCACAGAGGGAACAGGACAGGGGATAATGTGTCACTTTGAGGTCCCCTGCTGAGGCTCTTAATTAAGCAAAGTAGGATTAGTCAAAGCTAATCAGGGCCTATGTCAGGCAGGCTAAATCTCTGCTGGCATCATGTCAGGAGCATGCATGAGTGAGTGAGAGCGTGTGTGTGTGTGTGTGTGAGAGAGAGAGGGAAAGAGTAAGAAATTTCCGAGATTTCTGAGACTGACTGGGTATATGCATGTGTGAGAGACAATAAGAGATTTCTGAGACTAACCGTTTGTGTGTGTGTGTGTGTGTGAATGTAAATAAGAGAGATTGCTGAGACTGACTAGGTATATGCATGTGTGAGAGAGAGAGTAAGAGATTTCTGAGACTAACGTGTGTGTGTGTGTGAGTGTGTATGGTATATGTGAATGTAAATAAGAGAGATTGCTGAGACCGACTGGGTACATACATGTGTGAGAGAGAGAGTAAGAGATTTCTGAGATTAACCATTTGTGTGTGTGTGAATGTAAATAAGAGAGATTGCTGAGACCGACTGGGTACATACATGTGTGAGAGAGAGAGTAAGAGATTTCTGAGATTAACCATTTGTGTGTGGGTGTGTATGGTATGTGTAAATAAGAGATTTCTGAGACTGACTGGGTATATGCATGTGTGAGAGACAATAAGAGATTTCTGAGACTAACCGTTTGTGTGTGTGTGTGTGTGAATGTAAATAAGAGAGATTGCTGAGACTGACTGGGTATATGCATGTGTGAGAGAGAGAGTAAGAGATTTCTGAGACTAACCATTTGTGTGTGGGTGTGTATGGTATGTGTAAATAAGAGATTTCTGAGACTGACTGGGTATATGCATGTGTGAGAGACAATAAGAGATTTCTGAGACTAACCGTTTGTGTGTGGGTGTGTGAATGTAAATAAGAGAGATTTCTGAGACCGACTGGGTATATGCATGTGTGAGAGAGAGAGTAAGAGATTTCTGAGACTAACCTTGTGTGTGTGCATGCGTGTGAATGTAAATAAGAGATTTCAGAGACTGCCTGCCTGTATGTGTGTTCGTCTGTACATCTACATGAATGTGTGTGTGCCCGGAAACGGATACACACACACACACACACGCACCACCCCCATGTGGACTGAATCACTGGGGCAAGGCATTCTGGACTGCATGGTCCTGCCTTTTATTTTTTATTTATCCAGACAGGATCAATCTGCAGTGGGCATCGTGCTCTGGGCTGGGAGAAGCCAGGGCAGGAGTGAAAGGGCCCTGCCTTCCCTGCACCATCTGGCCCTTGTATCTCCCATGGACTTTTTTTTTGTTGGGGGTAGAGAGCATTGTCCTAAACTCCTCCCTCCCCCGGCACTGAAAGGAATCTCAGCACTTAACTCTTTGCAGGGATAAAGGGTAGGTGAAATGTTAATATATTTCCCCCCTCCGCCTAAACTCTGTGCTTAAAATAAAATCTGCCCATTGAAGGCAAATATTCCCAGATCCCTGATGAGAATTCAACTTTTACTCCCAGGACCTCCTCCCTGTCCTCTTTATAAAACTTCAGCTCCCCATAAATGCTCCCCACAGCCTCCCCCCCCCCCCACCAATACCACCCCCTATTCACCCCCCAACTAGCATCACGAAAGCCATGTAAAGAAACATCCCGCTGCTAGCAATGAAAAGGGAGCCCGGACAATGGATAATTCAGAATAAGGAAAGAGTGGGGGATAGGGGCAGTGATTCATTTAAAGAGGCCAGGGTGGTGACTGGGGAGAGGGGTTTTCAGCAACTGTGTTTGCATATAGCTAAAAAAAAATAAAGCAAAAAATAACAGATAAGGACAAGCAGACAGGGTGGGGGAGGAGAGGAGGTCACTAGCGAATTTAAATCAAATGGGAGGAAGGTGGGGGTTAGGAAAGGCACAGAGAGAAGAAGAGGATCTCATAACCTAAATTCACCCTCATTATGAGGGTCACACGCTTACAGAAAAAGACACAATTATATCTACATCATTTACCTCCATAGACTCCAGAGGCATCACCCCCTTAAAACATCTCTTCCTTATGTCATTCACCTTCTGATACTTCAATGACATTTATCTCTTCCCTAACTTTAAAAAGGGAGACTATGATAAGATGAGGAAACTAGTTAGAAGGCCACTAAGAACAGACACAAGGGTTAAGAGTCTGCATGAGACACAGAGACTATTTAAAAACAACATCTTAGAAGCCCAGATAAAATGTATTCCACTAATTTAAAAAAAGGTCAAAAGAAGAACAAATGTCTGCCGGCATGGCTAAATGGTGCTGTAAAAGAAGCCAAAGTCGAAAAAAGTATCTTTCAAAACATGGAGAGCAGAACCTAATGAGGAAAACAGGAAGGCACATAAGCACTGTCAAATTAGATGTAAAACATTAATAAAGCAGGCCAAGAGAGAATTTGAAGAGAGATTTACCAAAGAGGCAAAAGCAAATACAATTCTTTCACATACACTAAAAACAAGAAACTTGCTTAGATGACCATGGTGTAACGGGGCGCTTGGAAAGAGAAAGCCATAACAGAAAAACTAAATTAATTATTTGTTTCAGTCCTTATTGAGGAGAATATTGGTGAGATTCCCAGGCCTGAACCATTCCTTGTAGGTGATGTTTCAAAGGAACTGAATCAAATCAGTGTGACAAATTGACAAATTAAATAGCAAATCACTGAAACCTGATGGAATTCACTCCAGAATTCTAAAGGCAGTCAAATTTTAAATTTCAGACCTCCTACCGGTAATCTATAATAAATCATTTAAATATGTTGCTATTTCTGAAGACTGGAAGGTAGCAAATGTAACAACAATTTTCAAAAAGGCTCCAGAGATGACCCACGTAACATACATAGAAATGATGGCAGATAAAAATCAAATGGTCCATCCCGACTGCCCAGCAAGTTGCTTACGTTAGTAACTGCTGCACCATGCAGGTTATTATCTGCATGCATGCTGTTAAGGGTAGCAACTGCCGCTCTCTGCAGGTTGCCCCCATACTTCTAGTCTGGTGAACCAGGCAAGGGTGCTAGGTAAAATGGTGGAAGCTATTGTTAAGAACAAAATTACCTGTCATGTGTCTTACCAATGTATTAGAATACTTTGAAGGTGGGAATAAGCAAAATCGATCGATATAGTGTATTTGGATTTTCAGAAGACTTCTGATAAAATCTCTCATGAGAGGCTCCTAAGAAAACTAAAAGGTAGGATAGGAGATGATGTCTTACTGTGGACTGGTAATTGGTTAAAACATAGATAATTATTTGTTTGTTTTATTACTAATGATTGTGTTTTATGATTATGAATGTTGTATTGTAAACTGCCAAGAAATGGTGATTGGAGGTCTAGAACTCGTTTAAGTAAATTAAATAAATTTATAACTGGTTAAAAGGCAAGCAGACTGTGAGAAACTGCAGGAAGGACCTCCTCAGACCGGGAAGCTGAGCATCTGGATGGCAGATGATATTTTATGCGGACAAGAGGTACATACATAATGCTGGGTTCCGTATTCGGAGCCGCCACCCGAAGTTAGGAATTACTTGGTTCTGGTCACCCCCATCTCAAAAAATTATAGCGGAACTAGCAAAGGTACAGAGAGAAGGCCGACCAAAATGATAAGAAGGGATGGAGTGGCTCCCCTGTGAACAGAGGTTAGGTTAGGGCTCTTCAGCTTGGAGAAGAGGCGGCTGAGAGCGGGCATGATGGAGGTTAATAAAATTATGAGTGGGATGGAACAGGTAAATAAGGGACGGTTATTTACCCTGTCCAATAGCTTCATGGACTCTCCCCCAGTCCTGGTACTAACAGTTGGACGATTTAGGTGGTAATTCTGAAGATGTTTCAATGCATAAAGTTGTAAGTTTTGTGCATAAGACTTACTGACTTATCCGTGCATGTGCCGACTATTGAAAATTACCCTTCCTACAGACACTGGAGAAAGTTTTTTTTGTTAACTCAACGCACAATCAAGCAGTGAAATTTGTTGCTGGAGGATGTGGTCAAGGCATCTGGCATAGCTGGGTTTAGAAGGAGTTTTGGACAGGTTGCTGGAAGAAAAGTCCATAAACAATTATTGGTCAGGTGGACTCTGGGAAAGCCACCACTTATCCTTGGGAACGAACAATAAATTGGATCTGCCAGGTACTTCCTGATGACCCAGACTGGCCACTGTTGGAGGCACATCTGACCCAACATAGCACATCTTATGTTCTTATGTGACATTCATCTCCAGAGACTTCAGTGGCATCACCCCCTTAAGTATCTCTTCCCTCTGCTATTCACCCCCATAGACTTCAATGGTATCACCCCCTTAAGTATCTCTTCCCTGTGCTATTCACCCCCATAGACTTCAATGATATCACTCCCTTAAGTATCTCTTCCCTGTGCTATTCACCCCCATATACTTAAATGGTATCACCCCTTCCCAGTGCCATTCACCCCCATAGACTTCAATGGTATCACCCCCTTAAGTATCTCTTCCCTGTGCTATTCACCCCTATAGACTTCAATGGTATCACCCCCTTAAGTATCTCTTCCCTGTGCTATTCATCCCCATAGACTTCAATGGTATCACCCCCCTTAAGTATCTCTTCCCTGTGCTATTCACCCCCATAAACTTCAATGGTATCACCCCCTTCCCAGTGCTATTCACCCCTATAGACTTCAATGGTATCACCCCCCTTAAGTATCTCTTCCCGGTGCCATTCACCCCCATAGACTTCAATGGTATCACCCCCTTCATCATTCACTTCTAGAAACTTCAAGGGCATCGCTTGTAGAATTTAAGCAACCTGGGAACATGAGATTATAAATTGCTAAATCATAAATATTCTCCCTTTCTAACAACTGAAAATCACAAGAGTCTTTGCACTTTAGAGGTTCTGCGGGTTGAAAGGTATGTTAGAAAGAGGGAGAGACAGAGAGAAAAACAAGGCAAAACAAAGGAGAGAAGAAGGTGAGAGATAGCGGTGAAGAAAGGGATAACTAAAGAGCACCAAACTGGAAGCACTCTGCCTCCGAGGCAAGGCCCAATTTTTAGTTCAAACCTCAGACATCTCGTGCCCAGATCAAGCAAACCTTTCTGATCCAATGATGTGGCAGCTCCCATCACAATGGCTAATAAAAAGAAGGATATTCCTTCTCCAAAAGGAAGACCAAAAGAATGTCCCCAGCCAATTCCAACTTAAAACCTGTTCAACCGAAGAAAGAGGGCGAGAATATGCAATCGCATATTGATTCCAATAACAATATGGTAATAGAACAGAGGACCACATGGAAACAGAGATCAGTTCATTTTGAATAAAGCCATCCTGGCCTGCTGTAAGAGAAGCCCAAACCTTAATCCAGTATGGCTTGACTGTAAGAACCTGCTCGATAGGTTCCCATATTCTGGGATCACCACTTGCCCTCGAAATGTATCAAAATAAACCCAGGTCTTGATATGAGTACACCAAACTCCACCGTGGTTCAAACCACACTTCAACGAGTGTGGCGAGGCTGGATGCTTTCGGACCATGGCTTCGCTGATTTTGGTAGCTGTGTGGCTTACTGGTAATAAGACATGGAAAGGGATCTGGTTCGGAGACGATGTTCAGGCCTTGAAATGGTCTACCAGCGGAAGCTGGCGCTTTCACCGATTTCGGCCGCCCGTGGGACTGATATGGAGGGAAATGGTAGAAAGCATGGGTGTGTGTGCGCAGGGAGCTGGTGCTTGGCTGAATATGGAAATGTATATGCACATCTACCCTACAGTGAAGACATTAATTTGGTTTGCTTCTCCCATCATTTACTATATTACCATGAGAATGTAGCAAACTGGTTTGTTGGTTTGTTTTTATTGAGGGGAAAAAAAAAGGATAATTCTGTTTTTATTGAATGCTGAAAGGGGCTAAATTAGCATTTGTGCTAATTCAGTGCTTTTGTTTTGTGTCTGTTACCATGTGTCCAATATATGCGCATGGATTTTTATTGCATAGTGAAGAAATGTCATATTTGACAATGGTTAGAGAAATTTTATTTGCCGTCAATAAAAAATGTTTGATTGCATAAAAGTAAGTGGCAGAACTACACTCTATCTAAATTACGAAGATGGACAATATGTCATTTCTAACATCAAGACCCAGCAAGAAATATTCCAGGGAGATTCTCTATCACCACTTTTGCTCTGTCTGGCACTAAATCCGCCAAATGCTCTTATTAACTCCTTGGGCCTACAGGTTCAGCCTTAATCCCAGAGACACAAATGATCCACAGATAACATCACACCTGCTGTTTGCAGATGATTTGAAGCTTTACAGCGCTTTTGATTGTCTTTTAGTGGAACAACTTCAATAGTGAAGAACTTCTTAGATTCCAAAATGTCCTTCCTTGGACCTAAATGGAAAACGTCTCCTTGATGGCATATTATATGTAAAGAACTTGATTGGAAAGGTGCATACAAATATCTAGGAGTAGATGGGGGTGCAACAATGCAGCATAAAACACTGAGAGAAAAGATCAACACAGGAGACTAAAAAAATATTGAAAAGTGCTTTAACAGCACTGAATAAGGTATAAGCCAACTAGCAACCTGCAACCCCTGTCCTTTCATCCAACTTCAGACTCATAGACTGCTCCGTGCCCGCCGGCTAATCTAAAAGAACCGAAGTATGTTGACACTGTACATCCCAAGAGCTGGAGGCAGTCTTGGCCTTACAGAAACAGATAACACATATAGAGCTCCTATAGGCAGGGGCATAGGGTCACTGGTGCCCAGCAGTGCTACCTGCATGACCAGCTTGACAAAATATGTGCCCATCCTGACAGGCAAATCACATTCAAGAGCTCCTCTAGCGCTTCAAAATTTTCACATGGCGGCGAGGCAGTCACCCCCCAAAACAACTTGCTGAGCAGTCCGAAGGGACCCTGGGCTTTTTACTTCCCATCATACACTATGTTATCTACCACATGTGACAATAAACAGCTGCACCAGCTACTGCTTTTCCTCATGGTTTTCTTTATTTTAGTGTTTTAGGCTTATAGGGCTGTTTGGGGGGGGGGGGGGGGGGTTTTGTAAGTCATTTGACTGCTTTTGTGTCTACCCGTCTGCCAGGGGACCTGAAGGTTAGGGAGCGAGGTTAAGTGTCGTCCCCCCCGGAAAGGGAAAGCATAGAAAAGTTACAGCTGCTAAATTCAAGCACCGATTTCCTTCTTTTTTGCGTCACTGCTCAGAAACTGTAGCGCTTTTTCCTTGTACGTTTCCCTCCTTTCTGCTTTAACCACCCCCCCTCCCATTCCTTCCTTTTTCTTCTTGCCCGTGAATCCTAGACTGAAGCCCCCTTTCCTCCCTCTTGCAGGGGACGGGCTGATTTGGCTGCTTTTTCGCACCGAGCGCCTTAGCCTTGGGGAAAGGAAGCTTCAGAGACGGCGAGTGCCGAAGAAAGAGGGAGAGAGAGAGAGAGCTACAAACTAGAGCTTGAGGGAGACGTACAGCTAGAGACTAGGGTTAGGAGAGGGGAAACAGCTAGAGACTAGGGCTGGAAGGAGGGAAACAGCCAGAGTGTGGGACTGACCCTTTTTTTGAAGCTGCTTTTAAAGCTTAAGCACTTCTCTACAATAAGTCCGCTTGCTTGTCAGGTAAGTTTGTCGTTGCTGGATTGAAGGCATCTGTACAGTGCTGTGTGCTGAGCAGTGCTTTGCGGGATGATCAGCGAGGGCTACAGACTAGAGCTAGGAAAGGGGAGACAGCTAGAGACCCCCAGCTTAGAGAAACTAGGGCTGGGGGACAGGAGAGAGCTGAAGACTAGAGCCGGGAGAGGAGAGGCAGCTAAGGACTAGGGCTGGAAGCAATTTGGTCTAGGTAGGGACCTTCATTTGCAGTTTTTATTTTTTTTTCCTGGGAATTTCAATATCACAAAAACAGAAAAAAAAAGTGGAAAAATTTCATTTCTACTGGTTTTTTTTCTCCTGTTTATTATAATAAAGTCATTTTTCCACTGTCTTTTTTTTTTTCTTTTTTGTAAAAATATTGACATTCCCTGGAAAAATAAAATAAAAACTGAAAACGAAGGTCCCTAAGTATAAGGGTGAAGTTCTGGACACAAAACAAGAATGGGATATGGGGGGGGGGGGGGGGGGGGATTGTATCTGTTGATCTTAAGGTCGCTCAACAGGTAGATAAGGTGCCAGAAAAAGCCAGAAGGCTGCCTGGCTGCAGCGCGAGAGGAATGGTCAGCAGGACTAGGGAGGTGACATTGCCCCGGTGTAGGTCCCTGGCGAGACCTCCCTTGGAATACTGAGCACAGTTCTGGAGACCGCGCCTTCAAGAGGATATAAACAGGATGGAGGCGCTCCAGAGGGAGGCTACTGAAATGATCAACCCTGTTCGTCATAAAGCACATAGGGCCATGCTTAAGGATCTAAACACGCATAGCCTGGCGGAAAGGAGGAGAAGGGGCGGCACGACAGAGACATCTAAATGCATTCCAGGAATAAATGCACCAGAGACGGGCCTTGCTATGGAAAGGAGGCTTGGGACTCGGGCATAGCCCGAGGAAGAATTTCTTTACAGAGAGGGAGCTGGACGCATGGAACGGCCTCCCCGGGGGAGGTGGTGGAGACCAGGACAGGATCTGAATTCAAGAAAGCTTGGGGCAAGCACAGGGGATCTCTGAGGGATAGCCAGGGACTATAAAGCTGAGCAGGAGATGTCCATAGGCAGTATTGGTCTTTCTTTATGTGCCCTCGTGTTCTACGTTTCTAAGAAAACCCCCCAAAAAAAACACAGCTCTTTAAGGAGGCTAGACCAGCAAACAAGGAAACCTTAGTGGCACTTGCACAAATATTGAAGCTTATTTACTAAATGCTTTTTCCCATTTTGTGTCTATGGGCAAAATAATTAGTAAATGACCCCCGTAATGAGCAATATACAAAGAATTACTCCATCCGTCAAAACCTGAGCCAGGAATGGCTAAGGAGAGGCGAACATAAACCTGAAGACGAGAGAGCGATACCTGCAGGAGAAGACAGGGGTCCTCCGACCAGCTGGCCCTACTGGAAGCACTGAAGAAAGAGTGGCACAGAGAGGCAGGCAAGGCCCAAGTTCTGGAGCTGGAATCCGTGTCCGTCCCCCCAGAGAAACCGCCTTAACCCACCAGAGAACAGGCCCCAGAGCTGCAGACAGTGCCCAAGCAAGAGGATCCATGTCAGACGTCCGGGCCTAGTGGTAAAGAAGAAAACCACAAGAACGGGATCTGGGACTAGAAGCGTCAGTACTGAGTGACTGTTCTGTACAGGGTGCGGTGGGACAGACGAGCACTAAGGAGCCAGAGACCTGGAAAATGTGGCAGGAGGATACAGAAGTCGCCCCTTTTATCTTGTGTGCCACCTGCCTGGTTAAAAAAAAAAGGGGGCCTCGATCCTGTGTGCATATTGCACTTTGCCAGTGCTCCCGGACCCAATGCAAGAATTACAAAGAGCAGCGGCCGTCGCCGTGAGAGACTGCGATCCAACACCCAACCAAGCCTGGCGTAAGCTTGAGGTTCATTCACCCAAGTACTGCCTTGCATGGGATTCCAGATTTAAAAAAACTAAGAAGAAGAATACAAGGGGCAATCATAATTAAAGGCAAAAGATACTCCCAACCATCCAAACCTTACACATGCAGACGTCCAGGAGGATGAGTACCAGAAAGGAGACCTAGGAGTAAGAAGAAAATCTACTCATTTATATTTTGCACGGAGGGAAGCATGCAGCTCAGGCTGGGGAAGGAAGGGTGTGAAGACCCGCTTATAGCCTGCAGCCCCTGCAAGAAGCTGGACAGTGTCACATTTCATGTGCTAGCTTCTCTTTCTTTACAAGGGTTTCTGCACCTCAAGAGAGAGAATGACAGGAATTCAGCAAGAATTTCAGTCCCCTCTTCTATATCCTGTACAGCTGATTTGCTTTAGGAGCAGGCCCTGCACTGGTAACATTGAGAAAAACTGATTTACCTCAGAGATCAACCCGTTGCACCAATAATACTGACAAGGGGCTGCTTTACCACAGAAGCACCCGCTGCACCAATAATACTGACAAGGGGATCATTTACCACAGAAGCACCCGCTGCATCAATAATACTGACAAGGGGCTCATTTACCACAGAAGCACCCGCTGCACCGATAATACTGACAAGGGGCTGATTTACCACAGAAGCACCGGCTGCACCGATATTACTGACAAGGGGTGATTTACCACAGAAGCACCCGCTGCACCAATAATACTGACAAGTGGCTCATTTACCACAGAAGCACCCGCTGCACCAATAATACTGACAAGGGGCTGATTTACCACAGAAGCACCCGCTGCATCTATAATACTGACAAGGGGCTGATTTACCACAGAAGCACCCGCTGCATCGATAATACTGACAAGGGGCTGATTTACCACAGAAGCACCCGCTGCATCGATAATACTGACAAGGGGCTGATTTACCGCAGAAGCACCCGCTGCATCGATAATACTGACAAGGGGCTGCTTTACCACAGAAGCACCCGCTGCATCGATAATACTGACAAGGGGCTCATTTACCAAAGCGGTGCCTGCTTCACCAAAAATACGGACAAGAGGCTGATTTATCAAAGTGGTGGTGCCTGCTGCACCGATAACATTCACAAAGAGCTGATTTACCAAAGGAGCACCTACTGAGCCAGCAATACTGACAAGGGGATAATTTACCACAGGAGAGCCTGCTGTGCCAATAAAACTGAAAAGGGGCTGATCTATCAAGGGAACTCCCTGCTGCACTGACAACACTGAGAAAAGCCTGATTTACCAAAGGAGTGCCTGCTGCACCAATAACGCTGACAAGGAGCTGAATTACCAAAGGAGCGCCTACTGAGCCAACAATGTGAAAAAGGAGTTGACTTACCAGAGGAATGTCCATTGCACCAGTAACACTGACAAGAGGCTGATTTACCAAAGCAGTGCCTGCTGCACCAATAACACTGACAGGGGGCTGATTTACCAAAGCAGTGCCTGCTGCACCAATAACACTGATAGGGGGCTGATATACCAAAGGAGTGCCTGCTGCACCGACAACACTGACATGGGGCTGATTTATCACAGTAGCATTTGCTGTGCCAATAACAGTGAAAAGGATGAACACAGCAGTGATAACACCAGACAAGAATAAAAAAAGATGTTTACTGATCTTCAGCATACATTTTCTTTACTCATGAGCTGAACAGTTAATTCCGGATGCAGTAAGCTAATGTTATGCTAATGCATCAGGAGTTTAAAAAAAAACACGCCGACTCAAAAATATGTACACAAAAATATGCTTAGCACACGTCAGATGTGATATGTGATTTATATATAAAAAAATAAATTTTTTTATGCATAAATCCCCAGTACAGGACCCCTTGCACTACAAAACCAAGTTCAGCCCCATAAACTTACATCAGCATCAGAAACTTTACTATGCTTCTGACCAGGAGGTAAATGTCCATCATTAAGAAAATAGGACTTCGGCCCATGCACTGGGAAGTAATAGCTAATACCATGATTGACATGGGATTAGCACGGAGGGTCACTAATCTGAGTGCACATTTTTACTCATGTTGCTGCGCCAAAGAGGCAAAAGCTAATAATAAAATATTCTTTTTAAGTACATTAAAAACAAGAAACCTGCAAGGAAGTCATCTGGGTATTTAGATGATTGGGGGAGGGGTTGCAGGAGGGTAAAAAGGAGTATTCAAGGAAAACAAGGCCATAGCAGAAAAACGAAATTAATTCTTTGGTTTTTACTACGGAGTATGTGGGAGAGATACCCAGGCCTGATGAATAATCAGATAACAGTAAATCAGTGTGAATCTGAAAGCAGTGCTAGAGCAACTGAATAAACGAAACAGTAGCAAATCCCCAGGCCCCGGTGGCATTCATCCTCAAGAGTTCTAAAGGAATTCAAATATTAAATTTCAGACCTCCTACTGACAGCCCTTAAAACTTATTATTCAAACCTGTCTCTATACTCGAAGACTAGAGGGTAGCAAATGTAACAACATCAATTTTCAAAAAGGGCGCTCGGGGCATCACCCAAGTAACTGCTGTCTGGTTAGCTTGACATCAGGGCCTATTTTTAAGAACAGAATTACCGGTCACATGGATAAACAAGACTTCATGGGGAAAGGCCAGCATGGATGTAGCAAAGGGAGATTGTGCCTCACTAACCTATTCGAATGCTTTAGAGGTGTGGATAAGCAAATGGACAAAAGGCGAGCAGGGCGATATAGACTAGATAGGCCGTATATGTTTTTTTCCTGCCATCATGTTTCTCTGTTTCTATTTGGATTTTCAGAAGGCTTTGAATACAGTCCCTCAAGAGAGGCTCCTCAGAAAACTAAAAAGTCAATAGGAGATGATGTCTTACTGCGGATTGGTAATTGGTTAAAAGACAGGAAACAGAGTAGGATTAAATGGTCAGTTTTTCCCCAACGGAAGGAGGTAAACAGTGGCCTGCCCCAGGGATTTGTACTGGGGGCCCGTGATGTTTAACTTATTCGGGGAATGATCTGGGAAAAGAAAGCAATACATCAAATTTGCAGGTGACACAAAAATATCCAAAGTAGTTGTTAAAAACCCAGGCAGACTGTGAGGAATTGCAGAAGGACCTTGGAGAGCCGAGCGTCTGAACGGCAGGTGAAATTTAATATAGAACCAGGGCAAAAATGAATCCAAATTACGCAGGCGCGCAACGCCAGGGAAAGGACCTTGGGCTCTCTGTGGAGAAGACGCGGAAATCCTCCGCTCCGTGTGCAGCGGCGGATAGGAACGAAAGGCGCGGAGAATAAAACTGTGAATATCCTACTGCCTCTTACCGTACCGCGAGTGGCGTGAGCAGCTCTAGTCGCCCCCATCTCAGGAAAGATTACAGCACAGCCAGAAAAGGTACGGAGAAGGACGACCGACTTAATACAAGGGATGGAATGGCTCCCCTAAGGTTAGCTAGGGCTCGTCAGCTCGGAGAAGAGGTGACCGAGAGGGGGATATGATAGAGGTGGAACAGGTAAATGGGATACTAGGACTAGAGGATACTCCCTGAAGCCAGCAGGCACTAGATTGAAAACAAATTGGAGAAAGTCATTCCCCCCTCTCCGTTAAATTCACATTGAAGCTGTGGAATTTGTTGCCAGAGGATGTGGTCAAGGCATGTAGCATGGCAGAGTTTTCAGCGAGGTTTGGACAAGTTCCTGGAAGAAAAACCCATAAACAATTATTAGCCAGGTGGACTCAGGGAACGCCAGTGCTTATATCCCTGGGAACGGGCAAACAAGGAACTGCCGGGCATTTCCTGATGAACCAAGACTGGCGATAATGGGAGACGGGATGCGAGGGCTTGAGGGACCTTCGGTCCAGCCCAGCGTGGCACATCTTGTCCTTCAGACCGAGAAGATACTGCTTGGCCTAAAAGAACAGACAGCGGCACCGAAAACACGGGAAAAGGCGACGCTCTGCCGAAGGAACACACAGGTGGAGGATGGGGCGTGCCTTGATCTCCACCTGTACACCATTGATCCCTTAATGCCGAGCGCGAGAGCATCCGAGCACCACCCACCTCAGCTACAAGCAACTCGATCCTGTGGTCTCTGGAGAGGGGAATCGTTAATCAGCAGCAAGGGATTTAAAATAATAGAAGTGTATTGTTTAGATGGCACAGAACATCTGGTTTATTAATTAATTACAGCCCCTTTGTGGGAGAAGCATGCAGGAAGGTCCGAGTGCCCCGCCTCTGTGGAAACAATAAAAGTGCACACCTGCAGGGGTATATTTTGTTAAACCCCGCTATCGAGAGAAAATTTAAAGAACGGAAATCTTCACTCGGACGGAAAACGTCTCCCGCTGCAATGAACTTGATGGGGGAGGGTTTAGGCGTGGAACAGGGGGAGGCCTTGCGTGATCACTTTCTGCCTCTCTCCTGCAGGGAGGAAACTTCAGCAGGCGTTGCTTACGGCGAAAGAAGCAAGGCTGGGATTCTGAAAGCCATCAGGTCCTGCTGCTTTACCTCACCCGCTTCCAAACAATGTAAGCCATGCACGGTCAGTGGTCAGTGGTCTTCCTTCGAAAGCTTACGGGGACAGACCTAAACGGGTACACCTTAGAGGAAAGGCGGAATAGGGGCGATATGATAGAGACCTTCGTATATCTCCTAGGTATCAATACACAGGGGGCGGGGCTCTCTTCCAATGGAATTGAGGCTCTGGCATGAGGGTGAAAGGGGGTAGGCTCGGCCATAATCTTAGGAAACGTTTCTTTACAGAGAGGGTGGTGGATGCATGGAAAAAAAGAAGGTTGTCACAAATTACTGACACTCAGACGTCTCAAACCCTTCCTCTCTCAAAATGATTTTAGAACAGTTCTCCAACTACTATTTACAAACCTAGACTACTGCAACGCCCTACTCCTTGGCCTCCCTTTTACCACCATACGCCCAATACAAATACTGCAAAACACAGCCGCCAGGATTCTTTCTGGAACCAAGAAACAAGATCACATTACACCTATTCTTATTTCCTTGCATTGGCTCCCAATTAAATACAGAATAGAATATAAAGTCTTATCAATCCTCCACAAATTAATCACAGGACAACATAAACATTGGCTATCTGAACACCCTGAAATACACGCTCCAAAAAGGAACCTTCGTTCAATGAATAAAGGTCTCCTCAAAATTCCTCTCGCAAAAATCACGAATCTAGTATCAACCCGAGAGAGAACTATATCCATCGCCAGCCCATCGCTATGGAACTCCTTACCGCTCAATCTAAGAACTCAATTTGACACCAAAACTTTCAAAAAAAAAGACTTAAAAACCTGGCTTTTTACCAGAGTCTTCTCAGCTGATCTTAACCACCAACACCATCAAACTCCCAACCAGACAACTCAAAAGAAAACAGAAACACCGCCCGATCAACCCTCGATGGAACAATAAAACCTCAAACTCTACAATAGACATC
Source organism: Rhinatrema bivittatum (assembly GCF_901001135.1). Classification (NCBI taxonomy): domain Eukaryota; kingdom Metazoa; phylum Chordata; class Amphibia; order Gymnophiona; family Rhinatrematidae; genus Rhinatrema; species Rhinatrema bivittatum. The sequence goes on from NC_042630.1 coordinate 17,528,206, forward strand.
TATTTTTACCTATATAAACTTACCCCCTTCAATCCCCCAATGTTACTCAACTTTATCGTTGAAATTCTTTGTTAAAACTCTATTGTTACTCTCCTAATTTTCCTGCCCTGTAAACCATTATGATGGCAAAACCAAATACACGGGATACAAAACATGTTAAATAAAATAAATAAAAAATGGAATGGCCTCCCCGTGGAGATAGTGGAAACTAGGAGAGTATCTGAATTCAAGAAAGGATAGGACAAGCACAGGGGATCTCTGAGGAAGTGTAAGGGATTACAGAGATAAGCAGTTGGTGTAGATGGGCAAACAAAATAGGCATAGTCCTTTTCTGCCAACGCATTTCTAGACATGCTTAGGGATAACCTGCATGGAACAGCAGTTGCACTCTTAAACAGAAGGCACGGGGTAATCTACACGGAGCGGCAGTTACAACCCTGAACACCTTGCTGGGTAAACTGGCTGGAGCTACCATGGCCTAACTCTATTCTCTGAAGAGGAGGAGGCCTAAAGCATGGCCTGCTCTATTCCTTCCCTCAGAGGAATACCAAACAAGGGTCCATGCCATTCTTTTTCCATATGTTTCTCTCAGGAGAACAAAGACCAAATTTAGACGTACTCCATTCCGTTTCAGTCCATGTCTCTCAGACAGACTTAAAGGGACCAAAGTTGAGCTTCACTCCCTTTCCCTCCAAATATGCTTCTTTCAGGAGAGAAAGATGGCTGGTGAGGCCTACCACATCCTTCCCAATATACTTCTCTTAGGAGTGAAAGAGGAGCAAAGGCCTTTCCTTCCTGAGGGCGAAGGAGGGCCGAAGTTGGGCCTACTCCATTCCTCCCTGAGAATACTGCTCTTGCAATGGCCGTTCCTCCTTTGTTCGATGCAGATTCGGCTCATTTGCCCAAGACGGAATGTCTCCAATTATCTAACAAAATTCCGAGACAATTAAGAGTGGAGGTTGTGTGTGTGTGGGGGGGGGGGAGGCAGACGAAAGAGTGAACTGGAGAAAAGATGAATGGGGCACTAACATACCATAATTTCTGCTTCATGACAGGCCTCAAGGGGGACAGATCAAGAGCGGGAGAAAACGTGAAGCTGATGGCTTTTCAGCTGCGATAATCATCTTAATAAATGCATAAACAAACATGACAACTGGCAGCTCTGCGCTGCTTCCGATCCTAAAAACACCGATTCAGTGACAACCGAGCCTGATTTTTATCCTTCAGAAGCTGTGGGTGTGAGGGGCACCCTGGACAGTCAGTAGTCCCATTCCTTAGTGGTAGCCTGTTAAAGTGTGAGAATGATACAGAGACGCAACAACAATGGGACAGAGAGAGAGAGAGACACACACACACACATACACCCCCTACAAAGAGAGAAAAAGAGGGGCAGAGGAGATATGATAAAGGAGACAGGGGAAGGGACCTGGGGGAAATGTGAGAGGGGGCAGAGAGAACAAATTCCTTCCGCAACACATGTACAACCTGAATGCCAGTAAAGTTTTCTGAATCTGATAGAGAGACAAAGGGTAGGAGACAGCAGACAAGACAGAGAGAGAGAGAGAGAGAGGGGAAGAGAAAGGAACTGTATTCCTTTTCCTGCTAGCTCTCTGGTGCAAGTCTCTGATCCTCCTGCCCTTGTTTCGTTGCCTCCTCGGTCCCCGAGCTCGTCAGCCCCTTTCCCACCACTCAATCACTTGTCTGTTCCCATTCGTCATCACTAAAGGAAGATCTTGAATGAAATGAAAACAGAGACAGACAGTCACGGGGAGGAGGGCAGCGGTGGCAGTGCCAGGAAGCACGGAGCTTCTTGAAGACAGGGCCCATGCCGCAATTTGATACCAACTGACTTTCCCCCTCTGGAAGAGGGGGAGGGGTGTGTGTGTGTGTGGGGGGGGGGGGGGGGGGAGTACACTTTTAACATTAAAAAAAAAAAATCTAAACCGATCTTCAAATACTGCAGGTGCAACCTGGCTGATGAAGACCAAGCTGTGTTCTCTCTGTCTTTATCACCCTCTCTTCTCCCCTGAAATTGTCACCATTAGGATTGTTGGGGGGGGGGGGGGGTTTCTTTTGGGGAGGGCAGGGGTTTGGCCCAGTAAATTTCCTCCTGCTTCTCTGGGCTTCTGGATCAACTGTAAGCAGGTCTGGGATCTGGCATTGAACCTTCAGGTTGTAGCCACCCAGAGATGTTTTTCCCTATCAACTTTAGACCAGTCCCTGCAGGGACCATGCACAGCAGAACAGTTTAAGAAATCTAACAAAATATACTGTCGACCCCCCCCCCCCCTGTTTCCAGTGCTTCTTATTCGCCCGACAGTGGGCCGCAGGCTTTTCTCTCAGCCTCCCTTTTCTCCCCCCCATTTCTCGAGCAGTGGCACTTTCATAATGCAATTTTGGCAAACTTCCTGACCTTTCTCAAGGTGGAAACTTAAGCAGATAATTACAGGTGAAGAGCTCAAGCTCAGAGAGAGAGAGAGAGCAGAAGGCCTGGAGTTATTCCTACCCTGCATGCTCACTCTGGCGCATACCGAAAAGGGATACAGGCGCTTCTGATGATGAACAGGATGGCGGCGCACCCCACCCCATCCACCCCCCCAACCTTGGTGTGGTTAGATCCATATCAAAAGGGAGGATAGCTGAAGCTGTAAAGAAAATCCTTGCTTTGCTTCAAAAAGGAAAAAAAAAAAAGAAGAAAAAAAGACAGAAAAGAGGGAGTAGCCCTGCAGGAACAATGTTTTGTATTCATCCTGGCTGTCAACAGGATCATTTAAAGCCATTAGAGATCTCTCCCTCTCCTTTTTTACTGGGAGTGTGGGCTGCTTAGAGAAGCCTGGAACATGGACGCGTTACATCCTGTGCACACAGGTTTGTAATAACAAGAAAAATAAATCTCTCACCCCCCCCCCCCCCCGGCGCTATATCGGATGTTCTGACCGTGTGCTGTCGGGGGTTTGTGGTTAGGGGTCCTGCAGGGAGATCACAATCACCAGAAAGAGTTCCCCGACCCCCCCCCACACCCCACCCCCTTTACTCAGGAAGATTTTTTTGGGGGGTGGGATTTAGCAGTTCCCTTCTGCCCTTTCGGGGTTTCCAGCTCAAATCAGAACCGGAACCAGGATACGGCACCTCGAGCCCTCATCCTCAAAGACACGGTGAGATTTTCTCTTCTGTTTTACCCCCTCCTAATTCACTTAAGCTCAGTCATCGCTGCGATCGTCCTTGGCTGGGGGGGGGGGAAGACGACTCCTTCCGAAACTCTGCAGTCATGGGCCTTAATTCCAGCCCTTGCAAAAATGGATGGGACTCCCTCCTCCAGGGGGCTGCCCGCCCCCCCCCCCCCCAAAGCATTCCCGGCTTCAGCCAGGTCAGGAAGCAAAAATGAGCAGAGCTGGGGATCAAACCCCAGGTCCTGCGCCGAGCTATCAGCTTGGCCTTGAGACACAAGAAAAGTTTTGCTGCACTTTCAAAAAGGGAGGGGGGAGGAAGGCTAAGCCCAGTACACTCGGGAACAGCTGGGAGCACCTGCACCAGGGATTTGGGTCTGAATTGAGCTCCTGCAGATAGGAGTTCTGAGCCCACATCTGCCATCAGTCTCGCTGCGGGCTGCGACGCCTGCAGACCCAGGCTCCAATCCCACCGCTGCCACCATTCTCACTGTGTGTGTGCCCCAGCGTTACGAGGCTTGCAGACCCCAGATGAGACAGTCAGAAGGGAATAAATCAGTAAGATGCAAGAGGGAGGGTACACATTTTATTTTTTTTTTTACTAATAAACTTTGGTGGCACTCACAGATTTACAAGATAAGGAGATTTTGTGGGAGCCAGCTGTTAAATTTAACCTACAGATGAGAGCACATGGAACAGTTAATCCTACATTAAAAACAAAATGTGAGGCTCCAAACACTCCGCAGGTGCCCCCCCTCCCCCCCACACCGCCAGGAAGGCTGCAGATGACAGGTATCATCCTGAAGCCGCTCGGATGTGCCTACTGCTGACTGCCACAGAGAATGGGTGGGAGATGGCGAAGTGGGGACGCGAGGCAAGGAGGGAGAGGAGTGTGTGTCCCCTGAGGTTTGTGAGTGCACGAGGAAGTGTGCACGCACGTTGTGTGTGTGTGTGCACGCACGTTGTGTGTGTGTTGTGGGAGAGAATGTATAACTTGGTGCAGCCAGCAGAGAGATCGTAGTGAGGCATGGAGGGCAGAGAATGCAGGAATCACTTAGTGCCAGCCGGCTGCGTCCATTGTAGCCGCAGCCCCCGGCAAGGAAGCCACTCATCCATGAGACCTTTTCAAACCGTCAGACACGGCCCATGCAGCTCCCTCCATCCCACCCCTCCTTCGGTCTTCCTCTCAGCCTCCACCCTCCTTTCCCTTTCCTACTTCAGCCTCCCCTTTTCATACTCCCTCCCCGAGTCTCCGATCCGCCACGCCAGCCCTTTATCCCTGCCCCTCCTGCCGATCCCAGTCACCTGTCCCCCGCCACATCGTTTCCCAGCCCTCCCCATTTTCACCTGTCTCATGTCTGCCACATCACACCCCTCTCACCCCCCTCCCCCAGCACTGAACGAATCCCCTGGAGAGGAGCGAGCACCCTTACTCCAATGACCCAGGGCTCCACCAGGGTCCCCTCTCCCGTTCCTCAATGCTGGGGGGTGGAATCCCTTCTGTTTTGTTAGAGGTGGGGACCCCTCCCCTCCCCCACCCCGCTCCTTAATCTAGTTGATGTTGGAGGAGGCCCCCTCAAAATCTTTACAGTTCTAGGGCACTAAACGGGCCGATACGGAAAAACCCGCGGGAGAGCGGGCGAGCGCGCGCCCAGGCCACTCTTCTGCGCGCGCGATTCAGAAAAAACAAAAAAATGCAAATGAGGGCCCGCGGTAAAAGGAGGCGCTAGGGACACTGGCGCGTGCCTAGCTCCTCCTTTTTGGACAGAAGCGGCGGCTGTCAGCGGGTTTGACAGGCGACGCTCAATTTTATCGGCGTCCGTTCTCGAACCCGCTGACAGCCACGGGTTCGGAAAACGGACGCCGGCATAATAGAGCATCCGTCTTCCAACCCGAAGGCTGCGGGCTGATTTTTTATTTAATTTTTTTTTAATTTTTGGGGCCTCCGACTTAATATGGCTATGATATTAAGTCAGAGGGTGCACAGAAAAGCAGTTTTTTGTGCTTTTCTGTACATTTCCCTGGTGCCGGACGAAATTAACGCCAGCTTTTGGCAGGAGTTAATTTCTGAGAGTAAAATGTGCGGCTTGGCTGCACATTTTGCTTTCTGGATTGCGCGGGAATAACTAATAGGGCCATCAACATGCATTTTCATGTTGCGGGCGCTATTAGTTTTTGGGGGGGGGGGGGGGGTGGCCGCGCGTTTTTGACGCGCTATTACTCCTTACTGTATAAGGGGTAAAAATAACGCGTCGAAAACGCGCAGCCAAACGCGGGCTAACGGTGCGCTCCACCGGAGCGCACTGTACTGTATCGGCCCGTAAGACAGGTTAAAGTGGCCCTGACGGCAGCAGGAGGGGCACTGGAACATGACAAAAAGGGCAGGCCTCGTCTCTTTGTGTCTATGGAAGAAGATTTCTCCAGCCTGCAGCCAATTCCTGTAAAGAGGGGACAGGGAGGCAGCTCCTCCAACTCGCTTTCTCATCTGATTACACTGTTCAGATTTTTTCTTTCATCTTTTGGTCCCCCGTCTCCCCTCCGAAGCTGCCTGACGGACAACGGTGGACACGGTTTGATGAGAAAGGGGGTGCACGTGTGTGTGTGTGTGTGTCATTGGCATCGTATGTTTCCTGGAACACACAACACAGTGTGCGAAAGTGTGGAGCCGAGTCACTCTGAGGAGGGTCCTCAGCCCCCATGTGCTGGGCATGTATGTATGTGTGTGTGTGCGTGTGTGTGTGTACCGCTGGTGCTGCGGAGAAATAAAAGCACTTGTAGTCCCCAGGGCTCTCGGTCTGCTTCTCTTCGCCAGTGATAAACTAACAGCCCCTCTGCTGCGCCCCTGGGGCAGATAACGGCTCTCATTTGCCATGTAACAGTAAGCTGATTGAACAGACTGTACTGTTATCACACAGAGGGTCCGCCGAGACCTCAGTCTATCGCACTTCCTACCTGAATCCTCACAATGCAATGGTAAGCAGGGGCTTTACTCACACAGATTCTTGGCCCTGCTTCCCCTCCTGCTTGTGGTTAGGTTATCTTTTCCTAATGGCTTATTTCTGGGTTGTTGTTCCCCCCCCTTACCCTCACACCCCCACTCTTAATCTCTCTGTTCATTCATTCCCTTCCTAGCACACCTCTTTCCCTCTCACCCTAGGTTTTGCCCCCTCGTCAGTCTGTGATATTATCATCCTCATCATCATTATTTTACTGTGCTCAGCAGCCGGTGCAAGGTGAAAAGGGACTCTGAAGGCCAGGATGTGTTCTGAAGGCACCCTGGCCATGCCATGCCACTGCCCGACGAATGGCAGTTTCTGAGCTGTGCAGCAATGATGTCATTAGCGTGCGACCAGTGTTGATAACGTGAGGCGAGGGGGGTTGGTTCGGGAGGCATAATGACATCACAGTTTCTGAGCTGTGGAACAATGATGTCATCAGCGTGCAACTGGTGCTGATGATGTGAGGTAGGGAGGCGCTGGGCTCAGGCAGCAAAGAACTATGGTTTTGCATAGTCACAAGTAATTTCTGGATAGAGTTTTGTTCTTTTTTTTTTTTTTTTCCCCAATCAGATTTCTGTTTTTCATTTTTTTGGAGCAGACTTAGGTTCCTGTGTCCTCAGGTTTAAGTGCCCAGAGGGGGAGGAAGAAAGGGTGGGGGGGAGCAGGTAAAAAAAAAAAAAAAAAAAAATTACTAGGCCTCGCACCACCACTGGTAGAGTAGGGGGTTGTCATGGCAACTCACATTAAACTGCAGGCCTCTCTCTCTTTCTCCTTCCTCCGTCTCAAGTGGCAGGGTGTGTAATTATCCTCGTATGTACGCTATGATTTTTAATGCCTGTAATCAGCTGCTACTCGTAAAGGCGCATTATCGAGATAAGAGCGTGTTGCGGTGGGGGGGGGGGGGGGGGGGGAGGAAAAATCGAGGCCGTAATACAAGTTAATTTCTACTGAGAGGACCCGAGTCAGCCACCAGGCCCCCACGGGTGACGAAGGGGCAGCAAGAGACCCTCCCCACACGGAAAATCCTGCAGGACTTTCTCACATTCGGTTACAGACTGCTCTTACCACAATGCAATGGAGTCGCGCCTATTCCTCCCATCACCGCCTTCACACACACACGACAGTGGGGAGGGGGGGGGGGGGCGGTGTCTCACTCATTCCCCTGTCACTGTCCTCACACACTACGATGGAGTCTCACTCATTCCTGCCATTTTCAACCTCACACACTCTGGCGAGTCTCACTCATTTCCTGCCCCACCTCCCGTTGCCCTCACACGCTATAGTGGTCTCACTGCCCTCACACGCTATAGTGGTCTCCCTGATTGCAACGGGTTTTTCACTCATTCCTCCCATCTCCTATACTGCAATGGAGTGGCACTCATTCTTCCCATCACTGTCCTCACACATTGTGCTGGATTCTCACTTGTGCCTACCATCTTCAGACTCACACACTGCAACTGAGTCTCCCTCGTTCTTCATATCCCAGACCTCAGGAGCTACATAAGAGCATCAGAAAAAAAAAAAAATCTACAATGCACCTTTACGACTGAGATTTTAAAGGGCAGGGAAGGAATTTTGGGGGGGATCCTGGCCATAATGTAGCGATGGGAGTCCCCGTACCAGACCCTGTGTTGCTGTACTCAGAAACCACTTTAAACTGCACTCATCTCTCTGTTCCTCTCCTGCAGCCGCCTCCCAGATACAGGTCTGTGCAGGGCCGGTGCTTCCATTAGGCGAACTGGGCGGCTGCCTAGAGCGCCAAGATTTTGGAGGGCGTGGCGAAATCCCGCCAGCGTGAGGTCCAGAGATTTCCCGTGCCAGAACCAACACTGCCAAAGAAGGGAGCTCAGTCCCAGACCCACTGCTGTGAGCAGGAGGGAGTGCTGAGCTGGAGCTGCCGCCAACAGATTAAGTCGGGGGGTGCGAAGAACCAAAAGGTTTGCCTGGGACGCCAACTGGGCTTGCACCAGCCCTGCGTCGATGAGAAAGATTCAAAGAGGGCATGAAAGAGGAGGATATAAAATCAGAGAGAGCAGAGGGAAGGGGAGAAAGAGAGAAGCAGAAAAGCAGAGGCAGTGAGAGACAGGGAGAAGGAGGTTAGGCAGAAACAGAGGAGAGAGACGGTGAAACCGCAGTGCAGTTCAAACTAGGGTGACCCACATTGTTGCGGAGCGTCCTCTCGCTAAGCCGGAGGGAGGGTTTCGGGGACTCCATTTAGCCACTTGATGAGGCTCTGGCTCTGGCTCCCCGCCTATCTCTACAGGCTGAATACATCCCTAACAGGGAAGGAGAAAAGAGGGACAGACGGTGCAGAGGGGAGAGAGAAAGGAACAGTGAGCAGGGGAGGGAGGCTTAGTGCAGGAGGGGGCGAGGAGGAAGGGAAGGGATGGGATAAAGAAATGAACGAATTCTGGAGCCCACCCCACCCCCCCTTAGCACAGATAGAGACCCCGAGCCCCTGCTGATCTCCAGTCCCCCACCATAGCCTGTCAGCGTGCAAAGGGAAAAAGAAAAAAAAAGTTGGGCAGAGAGAGAGAGAAAGAGAGAAAGAATTACTGGGCAGAGGTTCCTCTTGGAAATAGACACTAATGACGGGTGTCGGTCATCCTAACTGGGCACAGGAGAGATTCCTGGTCAGCCCTCCGTGGGCCTGGGCTCCTGGGGTGGGGGGCAGGTTCTCCTCTAATGCCTGCTCCATCCTCATGAGGGGGACAGACGACACAGCCCGTCTTCCCTCTCATGCACAGGGCTGGCTTGAGGGGGTGTGGGCAAGACAGCGGCCTCCCAGAGCACCCCCCCCCCGCCCCCCGCACTACCAGGGGCAAAACTATGCAATGTCTCCAAGGCAGAGTTCAGAGCGCCTGGCACTAACTGGGCCCCTGTGTCTTAACGCCAGCTCTGGAGCGTGGCGTGGGCCCTGGAGGGTGGGGTGGGGACAGCGTCCCCCTCTCCTCGCACACGGACACTCATCTGCTCCTTCCCGGGGCTCTGAATGACCCTGCAAGCGCAGCCAGGGCACCCCTGGGAAGCGACAGCAGCCCCACGCTATCGCAGCCCTGCCTCAGTCTGAGGCTCGTCTTCTGATGACGAGCAGTGCAGCGACGCCCCCCCCCCCCCACCTCCTCTTCTCAAGATTAACAACAGTGGGAGCTGCTAAACAGGACAAGCTTCAGGCCTCAGAGGAGGCTTCATGGACACTAAACTGCCTCCTCGGGAAGAAAGTAAAAAAAACGAGAGAGTAAAAGGAGAGAGGGACTGAATGATTTTGGATCCAGTTTACCTGCTTGCCTACTCTCTCGGCTTCGCATGCCCTTCCCCTGAAGGTCTCACGCTATGAAAAATTATTTCTTCCACATAATCACACTTCCTATTCTTAGGGCCCAGGAATATCCAGTTTAAAAAAAAACAAAAAAAGTCCACTTTGCGTCCTTATTAAAAAAAAATTTCTTAAAATTAAAAATATCAAGTTCTTGCTTTTAAGAAAGAACATTTGTACCTTTTGCGATTTGGTTATAGGTCAGCTGCAAGATTAAAGGGAGAACCAAGCCTGTGCCTCCCTATGGAAGTTACTTACCCCTGCCTTTTTAATGTTTTTCCAGAGCATCGTTTTAGAAGAGAATGGAAGTCGTGGAAAAACAGGTTGTGAAGCTGCAGTTGGCTCTTTCTATCCACCCCGTCCCCTCCCCTCGCCTCCAGGCGGCTCTTCCCGTTCACAGTATCTCCTTTCAACCACCGCCACAGTAATAGGCAGCCCCTCCGGCACCCAAAGGTGCTGACTCAGACTCCCCCCCCCCTCCCCCCGCTGCCAGTCCCGGACCTGCTGTTCCCGGGGGCATCTCCGCAGGGCCCTCGCCAGCCCCCAACCTTGTGTTTACTCAGAACTCAGCACACAGCACGTGAAGCAACAACACATGGGCCTGTCGTCTCTAGGACTGGATGATGGCTCAGAGACTCAGAGAGCCTGTCACCTCTAGGACTGGGGGGCTCAGGGGATGGGCACAGGGATACAGAGCTTGACACCTCTAGGACTGGAGGGCTCAGGGGATGGGCACAGGGATACAGAGCCTGTCACCTCTAGGACTGGGGGGCTCAGGGGATGGGCACAGGGATACAGAGCTTGACACCTCTAGGACTGGAGGGCTCAGGGGATGGGAGCAGGGATACAGAGCCTGACACCTCTAGGACTGGAGGGCTCAGGGGATGGGCACAGGGATACAGAGCTTGACACCTCTAGGACTGGAGGGATCAGGGGATGGACACAGGGATACAGAGCCTGTCACCTCTAGGACTGGAGGGCTCAGGGGATGGACACAGGGATACAGAGCCTGACACCTCTAGGACTGGAGGGCTCAGGGGATGGGCACAGGGATACAGAGCTTGACACCTCTAGGACTGGAGGGCTCAGGGGATGGGAGCAGGGATACAGAGCCTGACACCTCTAGGACTGGAGGGCTCAGGGGATGGGCACAGGGATACAGAGCCTGACACCTCTAGGACTGGAGGGCTCAGGGGAGGGGCTCAGGGATACAGAGCCTGTCACCTCTAGGACTGGAGGGCTCAGGGGATGGACACAGGGATACAGAGCCTGTCACCTCTAGGACTGGAGGGCTCAGGGGATGGACACAGGGATACAGAGCCTGACACCTCTAGGACTGGAGGGCTCAGGGGATGGACACAGGGATACAGAGCCTGTCACCTCTAGGACTGGAGGGCTCAGGGGATGGGCAGAGGGACACGGAGCCTGACACCTCTAGGACTGGAGGGCTCAGGGGATGGGCACAGGGATACAGAGCCTGACACCTCTAGGACTGGAGGGCTCAGGGGATGGACACAGGGATACAGAGCCTGTCACCTCTAGGACTGGAGGGCTCAGGGGATGGGCAGAGGGATACAGAGCCTGACGCCTCTAGGACTGGAGGGCTCAGGGGATGGGTGCAGGGATACAGAGCCTGACACCTCTAGGACTGGGGGTCTCAGGGGATGGGCAGAGGGATACAGAGCCTGACGCCTCTAGGACTGGAGGGCTCAGGGGATGGACACAGGGATACAGAGCCTGACACCTCTAGGACTGGAGGGCTCAGGGGATGGACACAGGGATACAGAGCCTGACACCTCTAGGACTGGGGGTCTCAGGGGATGGGCAGAGGGATACAGAGCCTGACACCTCTAGGACTGGAGGGCTCAGGGGATGGGTGCAGGGATACAGAGCCTGACACCTCTAGGACTGGAGGGCTCAGGGGATGGACACAGGGATACAGAGCCTGACACCTCTAGGACTGGAGGGCTCAGGGGATGGACACAGGGATACAGAGCCTGACACCTCTAGGACTGGAGGGCTCAGGGGATGGACACAGGGATACAGAGCCTGACACCTCTAGGACTGGAGGGCTCAGGGGATGGACACAGGGATACAGAGCCTGACACCTCTAGGACTGGAGGGCTCAGGGGATGGGCAGAGGGATACAGAGCCTGACACCTCTAGGACTGGAGGGCTCAGGGGATGGGCACAGGGATACAGAGCCTGACACCTCTAGGACTGGGGGTCTCAGGGGATGGGCAGAGGGATACAGAGCCTGACACCTCTAGGACTGGAGGGCTCAGGGGATGGGCACAGGGATACAGAGCCTGACACCTCTAGGACTGGGGGTCTCAGGGGATGGGCAGAGGGATACAGAGCCTGACACCTCTAGGACTGGAGGGCTCAGGGGATGGGCACAGGGATACAGAGCCTGTCACCTCTAGGACTGGAGGGCTCAGGGGATGGGCAGAGGGACACAGAGCCTGACACCTCTAGGAGTGGGGGGCTCAGGGGATGGGCACAGGGACACAGAGCCTGACACCTCTAGGACTGGAGGGCTCAGGGGATGGGCACAGGGATACAGAGCCTGTCACCTCTAGGACTGGAGGGCTCAGGGGATGGGCAGAGGGATACAGAGCCTGTCACCTCTAGGACTGGAGGTCCTGATGTCCTGATGCAGTGCTGTTCCACTCCTGAGCTGAGCTCCCTGGATCATACTGGCAGCTCTGTGTTGCTAATAACTGTATAATCTGTTTGGAGGTTGTGTGTCAATGTCTGGGACACAGATTAATAAACTCAATTAGTAACACCTCTCTGAGGAGCAAAAGGGGAGAAACTAGCCTCTCAGGACTCCCTCGCCTCCTGTTTAACTCCAGGCTTGGTGCCCCTCCCTAAGCAAAGCGCAGCTAGCCCTAAAGTCCCATCTCTTCACACCACCCCCATGCCTCAGCAGTGAGGAAGGGGTTGGGTAGGTTTTGCAGAATTGCAGCCGGGAGGGAAGATGGGCTGACAAGATGGGTCTGATGATCTTTACCTGCTGTTGCACGCCATGTTTTTATGTTCTCTTTTCTTTCCTCTCCTCTGATCCAGGTAAAAATAGCTGTGTAACCTTTACAGGCTGACAAAGCTGTGCCATTTAAATATGCTCGCATTAATGCAAAACACTTCTACTTCCCTCTGGAGTGCGGAGCTCACACCAGGATCACCTGGCAAAGGAAGGTGGAGGGGGGAATGGCGGAGAGGGTGGCTCTGTGTGGGGTCAGTTTCGGCCTGGCAGGTCCCTGATGCTCTCGGCCTGCAGCAAGTCAGACACTTCCATGCCTCGGGGCTCTGTCCGGCAAGTTACTGCTGCTCATACAGGCCGATACAGTACAGTGCACTCCGGCATTTGGACACGCGCTTGGACGCGCGTTTTCGATGCAATAGCTCTACCCCTTATTCAGTAAGGGGTAATAGCGTGTCGAAAATGCGCATCCAACCCCCCCCCCCCCCCCGAAACTAATAGCGCCTGCAACATGCAAATGCATGTTGATGGCCCTATTAGGTATTCCCGCGCGATTCAGTAAGTAAAATGTGCAGCCAAGCCGCACATTTTACTTTCAGAAATTAGCGCCTACCCAAAAGGCTGGCGTTAATTTCTCCGAGCACTGGGAAAGTGTACAGAAAAACAGTAAAAACTGCTTTTCTGTACACCCTCCGACTTAATATCATGGCGATATTAAGTCGGAGGTCCCAAAAGTTAATAATAATCAAAAAAAAAAAAAGTTTTTAAATCGGCCTGCAGCTTGAAAACTGGACGCTCAATTTTGCCGGCATCCGGTTTCTGAGCCCGAGGCTGTCAGCGTGTTTGAGAACCGACGCCGGCAAAATTGAGCGTCGCTGTCAAACCCGCTGACAGCCGCCGCTCCTGCCCAAACAGAGGGGCTAGGGACGCGCTAGTGTCCCTAGCCCCTCTTTTTACCGCGGGCCCTAATTTGAATATTTTTTTTTCTGAATCGCGCGCACAGGAGAGTGCTCCCGCGATTTTTACTGTATCGACCTGATAGTGGGCAGTGCACACTTTTAGGGCTTAGATGAAATAACAGTATCTTCTACATTATTGTGCACACTGTCAGTACTGCATAAACATAACACCTTGTACGGAACGGTCCAGAGTCAACTGCCAGCCTCGTGTAATGCTGCCACTTGACACAGTAACACAGTCATGATGGCAGATAAAGACCAAATGGTCCAATATTCTGCCCAGCAAGCACCTTATGGTTGTAACTGCCGCTCCGTGCAGGTTACCCCCATGCCTTCTGTTAGATAGTGTGCAGGGCAGCTAGTACAGTGCCATGTACACCATCAGGGTGTAGAAATATGCCACCACCTTATATGGCCCCATGCAAGCCATCAGAACCATATAAATAACAAGATGCACAGCCTGATGTATGCATAGCATATAACACCTCATACAGCTGTGTAGATGCTGTCACTGCCATATACTGTAAATATAATCACTCTTCATATGGCCCCCGTGCACACCCTTAGTGCCGTATAAATATAACATCTTGTATGGACCTGCACACATCAGCACCACATAACTATAACACCTCATATGGCACCACCTTGCACAGACCCGTGCACACTGTCAGTAGTCAGTACTGCGTAAATATAACATCACCTCGTATGGCCTTGTGCACACTGTCAGTACTGCACTGACAGACCACCACTTTGTATAGCCTTGTGCACACTGTCAGTATTGCATAGATGGAATACCACCTCATGTGGCCTTGCGCACACTGTCAGTACCGCTTAGATAGACTACCACCTCGTATGGCCCTGTGTAGCACTGTCTAAATATAACAACACTTTATTATTGCCCTGTGCAGGCTGACAGTACTGTACAAACATAACATCACTTTGTATGGCCTTGTACAAGCCATCAGCATCACATAAATATGACCCTGCGCATGCCATATAAATGTAATAAAACCTTATATGGCCCTGTTCAAGATGACAACACCATATAAAGTATAATAATGCCTTGTACAGCCCAGTGCATACGGTCAGTACTGTATGAATATAACACCACCTCGTATGACTCCAACCACACTGTCAACACCATATAAACTCTTGGTACACCCATGTACAGGCAGCACTGTGTAAATATAGTAACACCTCATAGAGCGCCACACATGCTATGTAAATATAAAAATGCTTCTTATTGTCCCACTCACACAGTCAAAGCTATATAAATAAATATAACAGTTCATATCGCCCGGTACATGCCGTCAGTGCCTTATATCTGTAACAATGCCTCCTATGGTCCTATGTATTCTATCAGCACCATATAAATATAACACCACATCATATGGCCCCATGCACACCACTTAATCTATACACCATCAGTGCTGTATAAATATAGGAAAAAACTTAATTTGTCCTCTCACACCCTGTATAACTAACACCACCTTGCAAGGTTCTGTACACACCATCAGTGTTGTATTGATATTATAACATTTCATACAGCCCCGTGCACACTGTCAGCACCACATAAATATAATAAAACCCTGCATGGCTCCATATGCACCATCAGCACTGTATAAATGTGATAATACCTTGTACATCCCTGCACACAGTCAGCACTGCATAAACACAGCAACACCTTATGCAGCTCCGTGCACACTATCAGCACCGCAAATAAACCCTTGCCTGACTCCACACACACTATCAGCACCGTAAAATCCCATATGTCCCTGCGCACACCGTCAGCACCATATAAAACATGGCAGCACCTAATACAGCCCTGTGCGCACTGTCAGCACCACAAATAAAACCTTGCATGGCTCCACGTGCACCATCAGCACTGTATAAACACGGTAACACCGCATACGGCCCCCGCACACTGTCAGCACTGTATAAACGTGGTAACACTTTGTCCAGCCCCCCCCCCCCCCCACACACCGTCAGCACCGTATTAAAATAGTAACACCTGGCACAGTCCTGCACAAACTGTCAGCGCTGTAGTAGCAGCCCCGTATAAATGCAGTACCACCTGCTGGGGCTCCACACATGTACTATACATCTAGTAACAGTTTTATGGTCCCCAGGCACACCGTCAGTACAGTACAAACAGACCACCACCCCGGCGTCCGACAATGCTTCCTAGAGGCCACTGCACAGTGCACACCCATCAAAAATGACCCTTGAAATCAGGGGATGAAAACTCCGCCTCACTTTTAAAAACGTCCCCCTTTCATGAAGCTGTTCTTCCCCGGGAGGAGTAACATTTCGTGCCTCGTGAGAAATCGGGCCTGAATGTGCAGGGGGGGGGGGGAGGATGGGGGAGGGTACAGCCCGGGCTCTAGTGCGGGGCACAGCGCCGCGGACTCCCGCGCCCGATTCCCCCACCCAAAACGGATTATTCGTTTCCATTGACATTTGACTTGCTCTCTCTCTACCTTTCCTCCCAGTCTCTTACCGGATGGGAACCCAAGCCCAGCCAGCACACACAACCCCAAGAGGAGACAGAACAAAAAAAAAGATGCATCCAAGCCCCCTTTCCCACCCCCTAAAGATAAACGCACGCATAAATAAATAAATAAATAAAGATCTGGCATTTCTGGAAAGAGAACCCGCAGGGTTCCTTCCCCCCCCCCCAACGAAACTTTCCGGAGCTGGAGCTTGGCTGTTGCCATAGAGGAGGGTAATTATATCTCTCTGCTACGGGCTGAGCGCAGCCCCCTTCTCGTTTGACCCCTGAACAAGGGGGCAATGCCAGAGGGGGGAACAGACTCAGCATTTTGAAAGAAGAAAAAAAAAAGTTGAAATTTGTTCTGGATTTTGAACTTACAGAATTGTTACCAGATGCTCCCCGCTCCCAGCGTCTCCTGAGTGCTCGTCTCTCTGCCTTCCTCCAGCTCCTCTTACGGGAAATGTCGGTCAGCAAAAGAAAAGGCAGATTTATCTGCATCCTCTTCTGATTTCCAAAAAAAGCCCTCCCCTAACCAATCTGTCTTCCCTTGCTTGGCTCCACGTGAAACAGGGGCTAAAAAAGTTAAAAGCCATGGGGGTGGGGGTGGGGAAGAGAGGTTTAAACGTTGCCAGTGACTTAAAACAAGCAGCCAAGGGCTACCGCATCATCCCCGCTATTACAATCTGAAGAGGCAAAAAAAAAAACAAAAAACCTAAAAAAAGAAATAAGCAAAGCCCAACCCCCTTCCATGGATAATTCTGCACCTTTTCCAGCGTGGGAAGGGAAAGGTGATTAAATGATTTCATAGAGCCCTACAGGATCCGGCTCTTGTGAATTTTTGCAGGAGGAGGCTTATTTTTGGAGCTGCTGCCTTCTCAAGTGAAAGCAGGAAAAGTGTTAGAAGAAGAGATAAAAGCTGAGAAGAAGAAGAAGAAGGGAGGCCGTGGAGAAAGTAATTTACCTGAGACAAAAGAGAGAGAGAGAGAACAGATCGGGAAAGGAGGAGAAGGGAGAGAAGGGAGAAAAGGAAGGAAATGGGGGTGTGAGAGGGAAGGAGAGAAGAGGGGAAAGCGTGAAAAGAAACAACAGAAGAGGAAAAGAAAGCCCAGTGGGAATGGAAGAAGAGAGTTAGGAAGAAATGGAAGGGAGAGAGCAAAGGAAAGAGAAGGAAGGAACGAGGAATTAGAACATTAGAAAGACAAAAGGAATCCGGAAGGAGAGAATGAAATAAAGGAATGAATGGATGAGGTTAAAGGGGGAGAAAAGTTACCGAATAGAGGAGTTGGGGGCGATTGGGGGGGGGGGGGGATGAATGTTGACCTTTGGTGGTTCGGTTACACCTGAAACTGATCAAAATGTTAAATAATAACAGACGGGGGGGGGGGGGGGGAGGAGGACTCTCGCTTCTCCCACACACGGATACGCACATATACACACCAAGCCCCCCTTCTTTAAAAACCAAACCAGGAGAGACCCCCCCCCCCCCCCCCCCGCACTCACTTCTTATTGGAGGAGTTCCAGTAGATGGGCTCCAGGCTCAGGGCTGAGATGAACCAAAGCTCCAGCAGGGACAGGATCAAGCCGATGCAAAACCCTTCCAGACACATCCCCGAGGCCATGGATCCCACCCCCCCCCCCCCCCTCCAAAAAAAAGTAGCAGCAGCAGCAAAAAAAAAAAAGAGACAGGGGGGTTGTTCCACTCCCCCCACCCTTTCTTTTAATGTTGGATTCCTCCTTCTTCCTTCCCTCTTCTGAAATGAATGCAAAACATTAAATCCATTGAACTGCAACAATCAAAAGACAAGTTGACAAGTCCCTTCCGTCCTCCGCTTTGCTCTCCTTGCCCCCTGGCTTAAGGGGCAAACTTTTCCTCCTCGCACGAGCCGGGGAGAAGAAACTTCTTTTCGTCCTGCTTTGCTCGCGATCGTCTGCGCGCTGTCGCCTCCCCGGCCCTGGATGCGATCCGGAGGAGGAGGGTGGGGAGGAGGTGAGCAGGCAGAGAGGAGGGATATTGTCGTGTGTGTGGTGTGTTGTAGGCAAGGGATCCAGGTTTGTGTCTTCGGGCTGCCGGGATGGAGAATCGGGAGGGAGGGGGAGGAGAGGAGGTGGGGCAGCGGCAGAGGAGATAATGAGAAAGAGACGGAGAAAAAGAGGCTGGCGAGCGGCAAATCCTGGAGAGAGGGAGGGGCCAAGAACGCAGAGACGCCGAGTCCGCGGGTGAGAAGGAAAACGCGGAGCGAGGAGCGCGCGGTCGGTTCCATCCCGGGAGCCTTGGCAGGGTCTCCAAGCAAAGGCAGGGAGAGGGGCTAAAGGCCACGTAACTGCACCTGCACTCACGAAACGCTAGGGGGAAACACGAAGGCATGGGCGCTGTTTCCCCCCAGGCTGAGACGGAGCTTTTCCCTACCCATTCCTTTGTGGGAAGTCTGCGATTTCCCCCTCTCTCTCTCTCTGGCCTTTGCACCGCACGGGAGGAAACGCCTTTCTGCGCGGTTGCAATGCTTCTCGGGGTTCCCGGTTCCCTTTTTCGTTTGTTCGCTTCTCTTTCGGATTTGTGGCCCCCTGCGTTCTGCGGGTGTGACGGAGGGGGAGGGGATTTTGGGGGTAAGGGCGCTCTCACCCCACCCAGAGAGATACAAAGATACACGCGCAGACAGACATCAAGAGCAAGAAGAAAGTGATCAAAGCTACCGAAAGAGAGAGGCAGCTACAAGAGAATGAAAAGAGAAGTGGCAGAAAAAAAAAAGTGAGAAATTGAAAAAAAAAACTGGAGGATGAAAAAGTGACAAAAAAACATAGGAGAAGCAAAAGATTGAGAAAAGAAAACAAATTCAAAAGGAAAAAAGATAGTAACAGGGGCTCCAGCATTTGCCCAATCATATGAAAATTTAAGGGGCCAAGAGGGGAGAGAAATACAGGCCCCTGGGCAGAGAGAGGTGGGCCAGGGAAACGCACCTGGAGTGGCCATGGCTATAAACCAGTATTTATTTAGAGTCTGCTTTTTCGGCACTGCAGAGGGAGATCACATTCAGGTACTGCAGCTATTCCCCCCTTCCCAAGCTAAGGGGCCGATGCAATAAACTGCGCCCAGCCTAGGGCACAGGTGGTAACCCGTGGTTGGACACACGTTTTGGATGCGCTAGATTAATACCCGATGCAATAAGGGGATTAGCACATCCAACACACGCTCGTCCAAACAAACCTGTAGCTAATAGCGCTCATCCCCTGTAAATGGAATGCAGAGGAGGCCATTAGCTATTGCCCCCCCCCCATGCAAAAGTAAATCACTGGGCCACCAACACAGACTTTTTTTTTAACATGGCAAATTTAATGCCAGCCCCATACTAAATTCTACTGCTTGTGGTGATTAAAATTAGGGGGGAAATGTAAGGGCTCCATTACAAAAAATAAATGAATTCTGGTGCACAATGTACTGGCAGCAGGCACGCGTGTATGTTGTGCACGCGAGTTCTCTGCGGCGGGATAAAATGCACGCTCATGTTAGGCGCCCATTTTCCTGGCCCACGCGCAGCCACGTCTCCCGGGTACCCGATGGTTTTTAAAGTGCCAGAGACGCACAATTTTAGCCGGGCGCGACCTTGTTAATGCGGCAGCCCATTAAAATATAGCTTCGCGTGCCCAGCAGAGGTGAAGATGCGTGCGGGGTTTGGAGAGACGTTTTCATGCGTGCAGTGTATGTCACCTGAGGTAGTGGAGGGTAAAGTGACCTGCCTGAGGTCACGAGCAGCGGTGGCGGGATTTGAACCCCGGTTTGTAACCCGTTGCTCTAACTGCTGGACTATTTCCTAGACAGCTCCCTCTCCGGTTTTGGTGGCCGTGTGGATTTGGTGGTGGTGGTGGGGGGTGTCGGTTTTAAGCTTGGCAGTTGTGAGAACCAAAGAGGGCGATGACCGGGCCTGTACCAGGCTGCCAGTGGCGGACGACACTCTAGTAACAGAGTTCAAACAGGTGTGGGAGAGGGGGAGAGAGAGAGAGAGGGAGGGGCAGGAACAGGGGTTGAAAAGTCGGGTGTGAGCCACGTCGGGAGCGGGGTGGGGGGAATTTAATGCTCGTCTATCCAAAAGCGGTCCAGAAGCACAGGGGCCCAACCGGTCGTTGGCCGCCGGGGCCTACAGCGTTACCATGAAACTGGCACGGGAAGGGAACGAAACAGTGAGAAAGAAAAGAATACAGCAAAGGCAGAAACCAAGGCCGGGATAAAGAGAACAAAGAGAAGGAAGATGAAAACAAAGAATAAAAAGGACAGAGAAAATGGAGAGAGAGGCTAAGAACAGCAAAAAAAAAAAAAAGTGACAAGCACGATAAAAAAAACCCCCAAAGGTTTAGAAAGGGAACTGGGAGGTGGGGACTGCAGGCGGGGGAAAGTATTATTTATTTATTTGTTTAGCAAAGGGGGTGGGAATATGTAGAGCAGCAGTTTACTCACTCCCCTACTCCCCTGCACTAGTAACAAATACACGGATCTGTTATTGCAGTGAAAAGTACTTTTAGTGCCTCAGGAAATGGGATTGGGGGGTGGGAATGGAGAGAGAGAGAGAGAGAGACACCCTCCATGTGGGTTTCGGCTGAAGCAGGACAGGGGCTGGGGACTGGGATGGGAAGCAGGTGTTGCTTTACGGGATTATTGCAAATTATGGATTTTTGTGGTCTTGTGGCCGGCGTGACCAGCTGGGGGCGGGGGGATGAGAAGGCTTTAAGTGCAGCCCCCTTCACGAGGAGGAGCCCTGCACTCTGCAACTACCCCGGCCAACAGGCTGCTCACCGGGGCAGGCACGCTAGAGCGGGAGGGGGCACTATAACAGGGCTTCCTGGTAACTAGGCAAGTTCAATTCTAAAGGACGGAGTGAATGTTATTCTGGAATATTATTCAGAGGGTAATGGGGGGGGGGGGGGGGGGGGGAGTGCATTGGTGTCTGCTGTCTTTTGGATGAATTGTGAATCCTATTTCTCCAACCTCCTCCCAGGGAAAGCGCAGGGAGCCAGGTTTGCCTGCAATCAGCGGAGAGCACACTGTACCTCACACCAGCCAGGCTGTTTAATTACTGCTTCTGCTTTCTACAGCAGCATTCTCCCCCTCCACACACACTCACACACATAGGCAAAGAGAGACACACTCACACTGAGCCGCACAGACATACACGAGCGCAGAGACACAAAAAGAGATGCATATACACACACACACAAATGCACAGGTAGAGAGAAAGAGGCACACAAACACACAGAGACACTCAGGCAAACACACAGTCACACAAAACACATGCTCAGACAGTCACACACACATATAGAGATACACATACGCAAATAAACACAGGCAAGAACACACGCATGCAGGCAAAGAGAGACACAAATATGCAAAGAGATGCAGGAAAAGAGACACACAGGCAGAGGCATACACATCTGCACGGTCACAACCGCAGGCAAGACACATACAAGGTACACACAAAGCCACATGGAATCGCACGTACACACAGCAGTACATAGAGCCACTCTTCTGTTTTGTCTGTATTCCTGTGTGTGTGTGTGTCTCTCTTAATTTCATATTAAAAGGGGGTCTGGTACACAAGAGTAGCACCTGCCTTTCTGCTCCAGGTCGAGCTTGGCACCCTGCAGCATGAAAGGCGAAGAAGGGAATTCAGAAACTCTCCTCGTATTTGGCTAAATATTTTGGGGGGTTTGCCCCTTAGATGTCAATCCCATTCTCCCCCTGCCTATTTTCCAAACCCATCCCAGTCACTGTGCGACTTTGCATGGACCACTTAAGCCACCTTAAGGTCTCCATAGGCTGTTTGGGACAGGCACGCTGCAGTCTCCAACACAGGACTTTGAAAAACTATTATTAATAATAATTCTGTTATCTGACAGCAGCTGTCTGATAGTGACTGCAGGACGTTGTGCCACTGAAAAACTGCTTCCAGTGGATGGGAAGGAAACTGGGGGGCTAGGGGTGGGAGATGCAGATGGCATTTAACAAGAGATTTAAAAAAAAGTGATTGCATGTCACAAAAAATGGGTTTTTGGGTTTTTTTTTAAATCTAACCTCACCTTTATTTTTTTGCAAATTGTAAGCCCTCAGCAGGAATTCTGACCTTTACTTTGCTGACCCAACAGCGGCCCCTGCAGTTAAAAAGGTGGAACTGCACTAAATCCACCATCCAGTTTCAAGCATCGCCCAATGATTTACAGAGCTGTTTTTGTTAGCAGTTAGGTAAAGGTGTTTGCAGTCAATAACACACACACACACACACACACACACACACCCCATAGAAGTGTGCACAAAAATAATGGAGTTTACTTTCCAGAATAAGTACGCATGCCTTCGTGGAGCCAGAAAAAAAAATACCCACATCTGACTGCTCTTGGCCCCTCCGTGACAGCTCCTGAAAATGTGGATGCAAAGCCACCATGTAGTTAGGCGACATAATTACATGTATGTATTGGTGGAATACGTGGAGACCCTCCAGCAGTGCCCCTCTTGTGAATTCCTGACTGGTCCTGAACATTTGGTTGTAATGGAAGCAAAATCTAGTTATTAGGTGGAGCAATTGTGCGTGCGTATTCGTGGAAAACGTGGATCCCCCTTCCTTCCCAAATTTCAGTGAAACTGGAACATAAGTTTCCAAACCGTGGCTAATTCCTAGAGGCCTTAGTTTCATTGACATTTTACAGAACTCTCCAGAGGAATGTACTGGAATGTTTCGAGACACTATGGACCCATGAGGAAGATTGAGGATTATATATAGTGGAATGTTCTGAATAGGGTTCTGAATGGGCTAGAGGTGCCTATGTACTGGTGAACTTCAATGTGAATAAGAAGCATGTAGCTGCCATGATGCGAGTTTTAAAACAGCAGCTGTAGGTTTAGGGTCAGGATAAGAGAACCGTTGATTTTATTGTGAGGGGGTATGTATGATTAATGGGTGATGTGTGAGTGTATGAAAGGAGATGATTTGGTGCAGTCAGATTTTAGGAGCTTAAATTTGTATAAAAGGTACCGAAGTGGAATTTAATTGAATAAAGAAATAACTTGCTTGGTAGATAAGAGAGAGTGGCCAATTTGTTTTTGCTGTAGCTATTTGTATGACCCCACCCACTGGGTTATATATATATATATACACATATACATATATACACATACACAAGAGAAGGTGACACAAATTTCAAAAAGTGTTGAAAAAAAAAAGTATATACACACACATACATATATATTAGACATTGAATACCTGCATTGAACAAATCCCTTTAAGAAAACTTTTCTGACTGCCACATAGATATAAAATAGACAATAGTGACACCTGGTGGCGCATATGAGGAATGTAACCTTGCTACATGCCTGAAGTCGGGCAGATGAAAGGATTCATAAAAGCAGAGCCCATGCACTTATTATACATAGAAATATTGAATGCAATGGGCAGCAAGGCCCATCCAGCCATCTCAATTAACTTTTCTTTTATTTATAAAACATTTGATATTCTGCCTTGTGCCAGCTTAGTCTCAAGGTGGATTACAATCAAATTTATATTTAAATTCCAATGACGGTTGTGTCGCAGTTCGCAATCAATACAGGAGCAAACAGAAAGGGAGGGGGGGGGGCACATAAACAGATATTAAAGATAGGAGGAGGATTGCATTGGTCATCTAGGGAGTGACAGACAATGTGGAAACGACCGCAGGTCTGCTGGATGGGTTAGAGAGCGAATGGTACGAGCCTGCCGAGGCATTGAAATAAGAGGGACTCATTACATAAAGAAGCCAGCTGGTGATGTCCTCTTATGCAGGGAGCAGGTGGGTTGGAGTGGGCAGGTGTTGGCCTGCATTGCTTACTTTTTGGAAGGAAAGGGGCAACCAATGCTCTTACAAACATAGGGTTCCCTTGGGGCTCCTGCCTTTCACCCTTGTTACTTAATATTTTTATGCACCCCGTGGCTGATCTTTTTCGGGAGCTGGATGACGTCCAGTTTCGGGCGTCTATTGATTCAAGCCACAGCTGCATCTGTTGATCTGGTTAGTAACTATTTGTCAAAGATTTCTTGTTGGGGGGGAAAAAGGGGAATTGGATTCAGACAGTAACCAAACGAGGGCCCCGACTTTTATGGTCTGGGAAAACAAATAAGCTGGGGGGGGGGGGGGTAACTTGCTGCTGCGGCAGTTACTACCCCTAACCAATAAGCCTGAAACTTTTGATGCAGCTCCAACATTGCTCTCTGCTTCAACAGCAAAGAGATAACGGGGAATTGGACTCAAATAGCAACCAACAAGGGCCCTGACTTTTTGTCTGGGAAATTGATAACCATGGGAGTAACCTGCACGGCGCGGAAGCTGGACAGACTGGATGGATCATTTGGTCTTTTTCTGCCATCGTTTCTAAGTTTCCATGCATGCTAGTAAACCAGTTTTGAATCATCTCAAAACAGAAATTCTTGGAATAAGGAGGCTGTTTGACGGCTTGGAGAGCCGGATGGCACAGCCCGTGTTGTTACAGAGATTTCGGATGGTGTTCACCTTAAGACTCCAGCTTCTCTTTGATACCGTAGGTTTCTCAGGTGGCTCTGTGTGCCTGCTTACAATTACAAAAAGCAACTGAAGCCCTACTTGGATGCTTTTGCTTTCCGGGCAGTGGTTTCGTCTTTAATTCTTGGGGGGGGGTTAAGATTGCTGTAACGTTTTGTTGACAGGGATGCTGCTGAGATTCAGAAGCGCCAACTTATTCCTAACAGAGTGGCTAGGTTAATTTGCGGTAAGAGCAGACATGAGGGTGCTGCTGCACTGTTA
Source organism: Rhinatrema bivittatum (assembly GCF_901001135.1). NCBI lineage: Eukaryota > Metazoa > Chordata > Amphibia > Gymnophiona > Rhinatrematidae > Rhinatrema > Rhinatrema bivittatum. Next base: position 17,552,917 of record NC_042630.1, read on the forward strand.
GTTTACCTCCATTGGTTACCGGTGACGATGACACCAAAAGTTTCAATTACTAACAGTGGTTCCCACTGTACAAAATTTTGCTTTGGTTTTTAAGAGTATTTTTGAACAGAAGCTTTATACCCCGGGATTTAAAGAAATGTAGGGGGTGGGGGTGGGAGGGTTAGCGTTGATGTAGTTGGGCTTTGCCCTTTCCGTGAAGATGTTTTCTGATGCAGCTCCCAAGAGTCGAGACATTGCATTTATAAGAGATCCTTGGGGGGGGGGAAAGAGTTTCTGTGCGTATTATACAGCAGGAGCTCCTGGGAACCCAGTCCCTGCTCTTATTATATGGTTAGAGGTTAGATTTCTTCTTCAGACGATGAATCACCACCAAACTTTGCCTGTTTAATGTCCTCCTGCCACGAGTTTAGTGCCGACTGAATTTATGCCCTGACAGTTGCTGTGTCTCAGCCTGGGCTCTCGGGTGATGGCTGTAACACGTCGCCTCCGTTAATTGGGGTCACAGCCACAGGGGACTGGCCTATTACTCGTAGTTTTGATGCCTTCTAGGCAGAGAGTAGACTAATGGGGACATCATTCACAGCTAAAGCCAGAGGTTCTTGATGCAGGCTGAGTTGGCCCCTAATACAGGTAATGAATCTCCATTCATAAGGAGGGGGGCGCGGCTCTGCTAATGCACCTCAATCCTGCCCTGCACTGGCTCCTGCTTTTCTGGTACTGAGACCCCCCCCCACCACCTTCACCTCACACAGCTCCTCTCCCTGCACCTCGATCCTGCCCTGCAGCACCTTCTGCTATTCCAGTACTGAGACCCCCCATACACACAGCTCTGCCGACGAACCTCACTCCTGGCCTGCAGTGTCTCCTGCTCTTCCGGTATGGAGAACCCCCCACCACGACCACACACAGCTCCTATCACTTCACCTCAATGCTGCCCTGCACTGGCTCCTGCTTTTCTGGTATTGAGACCCCCCGCCACCTTCACCTCACACAGCTCCTCTCCCTGCACCTCGATCCTGCCCTGCAGCACCTTCTGCTATTCCAGTACCGAGACCCCCCATACACACAGCTCTGCCGACGAACTTCACTCCTGGCCTGCAGTGTCTCCTGCTCTTCCGGTACGGAGAACCCCCCACCACGACCACACACAGCTCCTATCACTTCACCTCAATGCTGCCCTGCAGCACCTTCTGCTCTTCCAGGACCAAGGCCCACAGCGTTTCACATGGAACTCCTGACACACATTCCATTCAGTTTTCTCTTTAATTAAGCTGTGGCTTAAAGATTTCTACCAAAATGTAATTAGCAGCCCCCCTCCCCCAGCCATGAATGACAGTATTGTCACAGTCTCTTTAAGATCCATTAAGACGCAGTAACCGATCCTGCTGGTACAATACATTCGCCCTCACTTAAGAGCCTTCCTAAGAAGCGGGCCCTGCAGAAAAGGCGCGCAGACTTGTTACCAGAGCAAAACGCTCGCCCTCCCGGGCCTCCTGCAGGCCCTCGGTTTGCGCGCTGGTGTCGGCGCGCCCCGGCGGTCTCCCGAGGTGCCGCAGACGGAGGAGGTAGTCCGAGTGGAGGCTGGAATCCATCAGGTCGATGAAACGCTTGTAGTTCAGCTGTAGCTCCTGTCCAGGAGGGAAAGGGAGAAGAGTTAGCAGGGGGACGGGGACACGGACGACCTATGATGGCTCATGGGTGTGACAACTCCCCCCCCCAGAGTCTCCTCTGGTACCTTCTGCCCCTTACGGTCTCTGCAGTTTGCTCGGGCCAGCAGGAGTCGCCGGCCCCCCTTCTATCTGCTTTTCAGGAAGAATGATGAGCGCACTGAAAGCTGGGGGAGGGGGGGGGGTGCGCCCCCTTTCAAAACTTTCACCCATCTTGAGCCTGCACCCTGAGCTTTCAAAACGAATGGCTTTGGGTTTTTTTTTTTTACCTGAAACTCTCTCTCGTACTCCATCTTCTCTCGGGTCAGTCTGAAGACCTCTGCCTGCAGCTCCTGGATCCTGCAAAAAAAGTTACCTCCGACCTGAATGATAATGGTGGCTGCCTCCCATAGTTCTGTCCAGCTCTGGTAAATCCCCATAAGATAACCCAGCCAGTTACAAGGTCCCTTGTATATCCCGAGACTTGCTAGGTCACCCTGGTAGGGGCTGTAGTTTTACTCTCCCCGCTTCCCTTAGCGGCCACGCAGTATCCAATGCACCCCCCCTTCTCTGGGTAAGACCCATCCCTCTTGGCGCCCGTGCACTCACGGACTGTGGCCCTGGCAGATCCAGGCCTGGCGCTGACCCACAGGCGCCCGCGCATGCAAAGGACAGGCAGACGCACGAAGGCACAAGACAGCACCCGCACACAGACACGTATGTCCTGCTTACATGTCCTTCAGAGAGCGCGCTTCTTGTGCCCGTCGCCGTTCCGTCTCAGCCCTCTCCTCCTCTGCCTGCCTCCTGCCCTCCAGGACGGCGGCCTCCAGCTGTTCCGCAGAGTCTCCCTGGCACGTGGGGAAGAGAAGAGCAGCTCTCAAGACTCCACCCGGTCTCACAGCCTTACCCATTAAACGGCACAGATTTCGAGGGCTGGAGTCTCCGGCTGACTTAGCTCACGGAGGCCTCCCCCCCCTGCTACTGCTTTTGGGGGCATCTATTGTTGGCGGCAGCAGCAGCGGAGTGATGACGTCAGCAGCTCCCTCTCCTCCCACAGCAGGAAGGGGACATAATGACATCAGCGCCCTGCTGAAGCCACAAAGGGATGCCCTCTCACTATCGGCACCTTCCCAGTGCAGAAGAGTTTCACTGGTCTTTAGCCCAAGTTAAACTGCACAAAACGTACCCACAAAATGTCACCTGTGTGAGGGAGGTATATGGTGGGATGTGAATCTGTGCAAGACAGAATTAAAGTAATGGGGACCCCTAAACGTCTGCCTCTTGGGATTGCCAGTAAAGACGAAAATGCATTCTCTTACCTGCAGCGTGACCTTGCACCTCTTGCTCGCTGACCAATGCGCCACTGTAGGCAAATGGCAGATAAAATCTACCCCCCCCCCCCCCGTCACCCCTCCATAGTGGAGGAGACCTGGCTCCACAAAGTGCACAACACACAAGGAAAGGTTCACGGAAGGGACACGTGAAGGACCCGCCCCAGGCTCCAGTGTGCAGGCTGACAACTTACCGAACCCAGTCCTAGAGTTCCAGGCCTATTCGTTTTCATCAAATTTGCCCATCTTAATCCCTCTAATTTTGCTATCAGCTTTGTTCTGCCTTTTTACATAAAGCACTTGCTTGGGCTGCCAACCTCTTAAGTTTGCTCCACCAGCCCGAGAAACAGTGATCAGATTTTGAGCTTTTGCATGGTCGTACAGAGCGAAGCGACTACGTAAACTGAGTGGTACCTCATTGACTTAAGAGCCGTAACGTTGCCCAGTTCACAAGTAAAAATCCCAGTACAAAAATCTCAGGCAGGTTGCAAAATTACAGACACCCCCCAGTGGCGGTGGCAGTAGCCCATTTCAGGGCGGGCTATGCCCAGGATGCCATATTCCTGGGAGCTTCGGCACATGATGCAACAATGCTGAAGACTGGGATGACTAACCGTAGCGAGAGCAGCTAACTCGGTAATTTGCCCCGTCAGTAGTTCCATGGAAAAATCCAAGTGTCTTCCCTGAACAAAAACAATTTGGGGAAAAAAAAGAAATGTGCTAACGTTGCACGATGCCTCGCTTACTTTAAATACAGAAATCTGCATATGATCACAACTGCTAACCAATGGCAGGGCACCTTTAAAAACTGCTGCGTGTCAGCCAGTGGCAGGGCATCTTTAAAAGTTGCTCGATGATGTCACAATGTGCTTGGACCTCCCTGAGGTTACAGCTGAACTGGCCCGTTGCCCCGTAGGAAAGAAAGAAAAAAATAATAGGGGGATTCTAAACGTTGGTGTTGTCGGGCGCACATGAAAAGTTTGAGTGGGGGCAGGGGTCAATAGGTGCTTTACGATCTGTGGCAGAACTGCTAATGAGAATGGATAAGTGAGTCCAAGGTTATTGGGGGGGCGGGAGGGAGTTAGGGTGGAAAGAGACAGACAGGATTTTTATAAAGCTGGCTTCCCTGTAGGAAAAAGGCACCGCTCGTCCTGCGAATATTAGTTTTAAAAGCGAGATGGAGTGGGGCTTTAAATTTTACTTATTGAAATGGTTTGCCCGCGAGTGTGTGAGTTAATCACACTCGCGTTTTACTCTCCCCGCTTCCCTTAGCAGCCTCGCAGTATCCAATGCGTTCTTTAGAAAAAAACAAAACAAACTACAAGAAAATAAAAATACTATTGCAAGATGTACAATCGAAATACCAATTATGTTTATCTTGCAAAACTTGGGTTTCCTGTATTGGAAGGTCTTTGCTGATGTTTTCTCTCTCTTTAACGCAACCTTGCAAATGCTGGTTAGACCGTAGTTTCCAGGAATATATAAAACTTAATGACTGATAAATCTCATTCCTCAGCTGATACAGAATTCCCTTGGTGCTTTCTTATGACAAACCTGGAGACTTTGTTGACCCTATCCAGTCTTACTGAGACAGGGGCGCCCTGTGGGGTTTTTTTTTTTTTCACTCCTCGACTTTGCATCCTCAGTTTTATGCTGGGAGTTGTAGTTCCTGACTTTTCCTTGGTGCACCTGTGAAGGAAAAGCCCCTAGTGCAGTTATCTTACCTTGATTACTACCTGGGCCACCTTGGCATCTCGGAGCATTTCCTGCCGCACCTCGCCGAGGAGCTGTGAACGCAGGGCGGCCGCCGCGGCCTCCACGGCGTGCTGAGGCGCCAGCTCCACCCTCAGGGCCTCTTCCCTCTCCTGCTCCAGCTTCCGCCGCAGCAGCAGAAGGCGTTCCTCCTCCAGGTGATCTCGACTCCTTCCTGCTTCCTCCATCATCCGGGCAAAGGACTGCAGGAGAGAGGGTTACTTACAAACTACAGAGCAAACTACAGAGCAGAGGGTTACTTACAAACTACAGAGCAACCTCCACCTTAACACTTTCTCTCCTCATACCTAATGTGTTTTAGATCTGTGTTTTCTAGTTAGAAACCCATTTTACATTCTCAGAGGATGAGAAGTTCACACATCATACAAGCTCAGGCTATGCTCCTTCCGTATATATCAAACAGTGACATCCCCTGCCCAAAAGAACATTGTACAGCACTGCATGTGTCAAACACTACAAGGAGAAATTTGTTCTTACCTGAAAATTTCCTTTCCTTTAGTCCCGCCAGACCAGTCCAGATGGATGGATTACACCCAACTACCAGCAGATGGAGACAGAGACTAACAAGTTTGCTGATGTCATTCATTCTTATAGGATCCTATGCTGACCTCAGCCTGCAAGGGTATTTTGTAAAAGCTAAGAAAATATTTTTTTTAACTAAAACCCCAACCCTGTAAACAAGGAGCATATGGAATGAGTTACCATAACTGAATTAAAAACAACTAACAATCCAGCATCCAAACCTCTGAGCAGGAGAAACTATCTGCAGGATTCCTTTCTGAAATACACAACAGAGAGAAGAAAAACTGTTTGGCACTAGGCTGGACTCTCCCTGGACTAAAGGAAAGGAGATAATCTGGTCTCTCCCTGGACTAAAGGAAAGGAGATAATCAGGCAAAAACAAATCTCTCCTTCCTCTTCATCCAGCCAGACCAGTCCAGATGGATGGGATGCACCAAAGCTACTTCTCCGCTGGGTGGGCCACCTCAAAACCAAAGGGTGCTTCTTCCCTGGCCTGAACATCCAAGCCAGTAATGTCTCAAAATGAGCAGGATGCTGCTTTACAAATCTCCGCCAGTGAAAGCAACTTAAGCTCCAGCCTTCACAGAATGCCCTTGCCTACAAGAGCTGCCGCTGTCACTTCTTTAATCCGACGTGCTAATGGGTTTTTAGACATTGCTTCACCTCTTATGTCCCACCTAGAAAACAAAACGATGATCAGACTTTCTGAAACGCTTTCTGATCTTTAAGTAACAAAAGGAGAATTCTTCTTGCTGATGTTAAAAAAAAAAGCAGTCATCCCTAAATAAATCCCTCTGGAAGGCAGAAAGACGAGCTGTCTGGTTAAGATGAAAAATGGAGACCACTTTTGGAAGAGAGAGGACGGAAGTGTACAAATCTCCGCCATGCCATCTGAGATAATAAGAACGGGTTCCCTGCGTGAGAGCACTTGCAACTCGGATGGCAACCAAGAAAACAGCCTTCAGAGTCGGAGGTTAAATGGACATCTCTTTCAAGGGCTCCAATGAAGGGTCCAAGAGGAAGGATAATACCAGGTTTAGATTCCAAGGGACCAGGGGGTACACATTCAAGGCGCGGCTGTTTATCTAACTTAGATGGGATACTCGGCAGCGTGACTACACTGCTGAACACATCCCTGGCTAAATCGTTACTTAGCTGGAAAAGTATTACCCGGCTATGGAGCGAGTCTGCCTAATCCCAGTAACTTATCCAGCTAAATGGCACTGCCCCATTACGCCCGTTGCCCGCCCCTGAGTTAGCCGGCTAAGCAGCGGCTGCTGAATATCCAGAGGCTGCTACTTGAAGATGCTTCACTCCTTTAAGGAAGCATTTGCTGGCTCATTGGGTGAAAGGATCCCTCCCCTTCATGGGCACCATGAAGTATACCGATCATCAGTCCTGACCCTTTCCGAGCATCAGGAACTGAAACCACTGCTCCTGTGTCGAGGAGGCAATCTAGAGAACCTTGAATGGCTTCCTTCTTTTGGTTGGAAATGCAAGAGGAAACCATATAGGCGTCTCCAGTCGGATGGGAAAACTCCAAGGCACAGCCGCTGCAAACTCGCTCTAGAACCCATTGGTTTAATGAGATCTGGACCCATCTCCGGAAAAAATGTGACACCCCCCCCCTCTTATCCTCACCTCCGGAGGCTGGGTCTGGAAACCTTCATCGTGACATTCGGGAAGAACTAAGCCCCCCTACCCGGCTCCTTTCCTCCTCTCCTGGAGGCCGGAAAGGACTGGAATCAGCTTTACTGATCTTGCTCTCTGACTTCCTGAGTACCGACCTAGCATTGCTCCTCCTTGCGTCTTGAAAACAATTCCTGAATTGCGACCGACGCACCAAACTCCCTTTTTGTCTTGCCCTCCAGAAGCCAAGGGACTTCCGCTCATTCCAAGCCTTAACCATCTCGAGCTCTTACCCAGACAGACAACAACTTCTCTTTACAGGGAAAATTTAGTCAAATTGCTCTCAGAAATGGAAATCTGCTTTCCCAAAGCCACAGTAAATGCCCTGCTGCTCCATCGGAGGCCCATGCTCTTTGCTGAACTGCGGACCATGTCAAGAGAGGTAACTGCCAAAAAATGCTGCTCCCGGTTCTAATTTGAGTCTCCTCTTCCATCATCAACGCAGAACCATCTGCACATCGTTCTTGAATACACTGAGACGAGTACGACCCTGCTCTTGCCTCATAGGCTTAAGCATCGACTCTATCCTTCTGCCCTCTCAACCGTGAGCCCCCCTTCTAGGGGGAACAACGGTTTTCTTAGGTGCAGAATACACCAGGGCATTCACCTTAGGAAACCTTTAGCTTCTCTTTTTTTTCTGGTAAACCTGAGGATACATCCTACCCCAGTGCCTGTCCAGCTTGAAAATTAGCCCCAGGCAACTCCTACTCCAACTCAATAAGATCCTGTACCAACCTATTTAAAGGAAAATATTTGGAAGGTGTCCTTAACCGAGCCTTAACAGGGTTCTCTGCCGATTCTGAACCGTCCTGAATCTTTTCTTCCGCTATATTAAGTATTTTTCAAAGAGAGGGAGATGAGACCTGCCAGCTTCTCTATGAAAAAGTCTAACCAGAGAGGAACCTTTATTCTTCCCCTTGGCGGATCCTCTCCCTCTTCCAACTGTCCCTTGCCGTTAATGTCTCTCAGATCTCCAAGACGTGAAGAACCTGTTCTGGAGGACATTTCACCTCCGGCTTCCTCACTCTTCTTTTCTCACTCTCTTTCTCCCCGTACCACAGCTCCCAGAGGAGGCACTGCCACAGAAGGGTCCTGGGACAGAGCTCTGCCCCACACGAGGGGACCGAGGTAGGCACTTAAAAAAAAAAAAAAAAAAAAAATTCAGCTGAAACAGCTGCCCAGGTTTAGAGAAGGGGAGGATGCCGGCCCTTTAAGGGCACCAGAAATCACGACTCCAGAGCGAGAGAGAAAACAGACCTCTCCCCCCTGTGGGCATTAAACAGGGCGGCCCTGAATCGCACTCCACTGCTCGCGGCTCAAGCAAGGCCGCAGCACCCACTGCGGCAGCCAGCGCTCTCGAGGGAACCGATTGGACTGACCGTCCCGCCAACGCGGGCCCCCTCCCTGGTCAGCTGAATGCGATTGATATCCTGTCCCCTCTTCCTCCTCCCGATGGCTGTGGCCAAGAAAGCTTCCCCCAAGCGCTGCGTCAGAGCGGCGCAGTGGGGCTTTTTCCTGCGCTCCAACGGAGCCGCCATCCCTGCTCGAAGAAATAGCCGTAGGCTGAGAGAATAAATGACAAACTTGAGCTCACCCGAATCAGCAAAGGAGCCTCCACCAACCCTCCAGTTGGCTGCTCCTGTTTTTCAGCAGCTCTCCCTCCCACCCCCATTTTTTTTTTTTAATTTCTGTTTCCCCCCCCATAGAAAACAAAATGCAAAAGCTGAGATGATTATTCTCCCTCTTTTTTTTTTCTCTACAGAGCAGAAGAGATCCAAAATGTTGGAGGAGAGAGGAGAGGGGATAAGAGGCAATAACTACCGAACAGTCATCCTTTCCAGATCTTTGGAAGTCCCCTAGGTCAAGCGCGCTGCTCAGCTAAGGGAGTATGCAGCTTTCACCCCTGGAGCTGCCCATCCACGATAAAGAATTCTTCTTCACCCGGTCTAATCAGACCTCAGAGTGCGGCACGGGATGTTCCCACCATCTGCTGGAGACAGAGAATACTGGCAGGCTGATGTGAACATGGGATCCAATAAAATGCAACATCAGCAAACCTGCTACTCTGTCTCCATCTGCTGGCAGGTGGGCATAGCCTGTCTGTATGGATGGAGAAGAAGAATTATTAGTATAGGCGACTGAGGGAGTGACCCCATTTTCCCCCTTTATCCTGAGTGGGACCAGGCTTTTAGACTGGGCCATCTTAAATCCTACAGAGGGAAAGACATCTGCGGGTGGGACCCTGCTGGGGCGGGGGGGGGGGGAATAAGAATGTGAGCCCAGCTGGGATCAGGAGGCCCCGTGTTTCCAGGAGAAAGGATCTCCCGCCCCTCTCTGCTGAAGGTTTGTGCGCACACCTTCCCCAGGTGCTATCATTTTGCTGTAATAGTAATAAAACTTGAAATTGCATTAGAAAATGCTGGAGTCTGTGTGGTTTCTCTGCTCCAGCCCTGAAGATGTGCTCGGTCCCCCTCATCGTGACATGCAGGACAATTTAATGGACACCCTTTTCCCGCTGCGTGTACCTTCTCTTGGTCCCTGAGTGCTCTCTCCTTCTCCTCCTCTGCCCGGGCACGGGTTGCCCTCAGCTCCTCCTTCAGTCTGAGGATGACCTCCCGGTCCTTCTCCTGGGGCCCTGGCTGGTGGCCATCATCTTCTTGGGCTGAGTACCACATTCAGTGGGGGGGGGGGGGGGGGGGGACGACAAAGCAGGAAAAGCACAGTGGGAGGGGAGGTGCCACCAGAAAGAGGTTATTAAAGCAGAACATATGCCGGCCAGACTCTCATTCTGTGGCGAGTTTACAGGCCATGCAGCACACGCCCCTGCCATTTTTTTTGGGGGGGGGGGGGAGCTGCCAGTTTCCTCTTGCTCCTTTGCACTTCCGGCTCAGTTGGAACCAGGACCGGGATCTGACGGCATGAGCCCTTCATTCGTCACTACCTGTGGATTTTCCCCATTTCGTTTCCCTCTTCTAACCCCCCCCCCCAATATACCTAATCCGGTCATTGCCGTGACTTACTGGGCCAAGGGCCAGGCGCGTGGCTCTTTCCAGAACTCTGCAATCACGGACCTTGAATCTGGCCCCTGGGTGTCGCCCTTAGACAACAGCACCCCCAGGCCAACCCAAGAAGTGAACCAGACTCGGGGGAATGAACTGGGGACTCTCTGCCAACAAGCCACACCCCCCCCCCCCCCCCCAAAAAAAAACCACATTTTCAATGGCTTTGGAATCTTAAGCTACTCCCACACAATGCCCCAAACATCATCCACATCTGGATCAGTGTCCAAAATTCTCTCTCTCCTGCCCCCCCACCTCTCCAGAAAAAACCCCCAAAAAAACATGCACACAAGCCTACAATTCTCCCTACTGCCAATGTTGTCATAAAGGACCTCATGCAGCAGTGCAAGCCACCGGCTCCTGGCGCAGGGCCCACTTACCCAGAGCGGGCCTGCCAGTGAACCCCGGGCCTGCGAGCAGATGCTCCCGGGAAGCGCCCATCCTCCCAGGGGAGCCCGTGCAGGCAGCCGTGGGCCGCTGGGCCATCTTTACATGCGAGGATAGTTACTCTTGTGCATGTGAAGGATACGGTTACACATGCACGCACCCTCCGGGCTGGGAGACAGGTCTTTCGTTTACAAGCGTTGCTAAGCAGCAGGCGAGCTGGCCGGTGAGCCCTTTGCAAAGAGTGGTGACTTGCAGGTTTTCTAAGACGAACCTGAGGGGCAGGAAGGAGGAGACAAGAGTCTGGAACTTAGGGCCTGATTTACTAAGATTCCCCCTCTCCCTCACAGAAAGGGAGGAAAAAAAAAAGAAAGGCCTTAGTAAATCAGGCTCTTAATGAAGAATGCGAGAGATGGCAAAAAAATAAAATAAAATAGAAAACAATAGAAAGCAGAACAGAGACTGCACAGGTACAATCACCACACACACACACAGAGATGGATTCACGTGCATACACAGGCACAGCCAGATATCCTTCCAGTCCAGACATAGTCCCTGCACACACACTTATGCATCCCTGAGCAAGTACCCCAGTGTATGCTGCTCATAGCCAGACCAAACCATTTGGAGGCGCTATTCCCCACCGGAACATAGGGAAGCAAGCCAGGCGCCACAGGCTCAGATCCTGCAGCCGCAGTCCCTCCGAGAGCTGCTGGCCCGCCGTGGCCCAATCTGCCCGCAGGCGAGCCCCCAACCCTCCTCTTCTGTTCCTCTGACCCTTTAGCACCATGTGCAGAAATGCAATGAAAATACTCGGGTTGCAACACCGGATCCTCGCTGTGTGTGTGGACACAGAGCATGGGCACCGCCTTCTATAGCCCTCCCCGCAAGCCGCATTAAAGAGAGACCTCCCTTCCACCCTACCTCCATGGAAAGAAAGATGATGTCCCCCTTCCTACCTTTGATTTGCATTATTTCCATAAAGCCAAAAATGTATTATGTCAGTTCAATAAAAAAAACCCAAAACTATTATATGCACAGGAGGTGACACGTTTGTATGGACTTATTTTTGCACAGCCAAGTGGACTAACATGGCAAGCACATCATTTACCCTACATTCAGGGAGGGAACAGTCCATGATCCTTCTGGTGGGAAAAATATATATTAAAAAGGGCCTTTTACTTCTGCATCATGTTTGGCTCTGCGAGCTGGAAGCGCTGAAGACAGAGCGGAGGCTTCTCGGCCATGATCAACTTTCGTTCCTAGGAGGGGGGGAAAGAAGCTGCTTTAGCCGACCAACGCCTTCACTTTTCCATTGGCTTTTCTGTATATGTTTAATCTGCAGAGTGCCACCCTAGAGAGGAAGCCACCCACTTCCCATCGCTGGTCTATTTCCAAGGTATTCTGGGCGAGAGTTGTCAGCAGAAGACACTGAACAGGTCCAGAGAATGATGGAAGGGGGGGGGGGGGTTTAGAAAAAGTCAAACAATGCACATCAGCTGTGCAGCTCTCCCCTGCTCCGGGAGGCAAACTTTTAAGCAAATATTTAGACTCATTTTTGCAGTAGTGTTTTTTGTTCCATTATCTATCTCCAAGGACATTTAAAATAATAAAAAAAAAAAACCCAACCCATAGCTCGGTGTGGACTGCAAGGCGCAAGGAGGCACCAGCGTTCGCCTCCAGGGACGGATGGGCCCAGGGTCCTTGCTGTACTGAGCTCTGGCAGGGCAGGGCAGCGAGGGCAGATTGCTCCTCCTAGTCCTGGCACCTGGGGGGGGGTGAACCCAAGTCGATCCCCCCTTCACCCAGGTGAACAAACTCCTGAGCTTGGGCCTGGGGGGCAGCAGTGGAGCAGACTCAAAGCAGGGAGGGGGGGGGGATTCAGGAGATCACACTATATTAAAAAAAACCCCAAAAAACCCCAGGAGCAGACTCCAGCGGCAGCTCCTCACCACCCCTGGTGACTTGACTTTCCTCTAGCAGCGAGCAGGCATCGAACGAACGAGCTTCCCCCCCCCCCTCGGTCCCGTCGGCATATAGACTGCATCCCGGCAGGCAGATGTAAAATATCGAACCGTCTGGCACTCTTTTACCAATTAAAGCTGGGGCCTGTCACAACCTGCCCCCTCCCCCCCCCCCCATCCCTTCTTATCTGAATGCTGCTGCGCCTTTTAAAGGCAACGGGCAAAGCTATTCTTCCACGTCAAAAAGCCCTTCTGGATATTTGAAATATAATTTCCAGAGGTATCCTGGAGATTTGAACACATTTTAACTGGCAAATCAAGTTTAATGCAATAGATGTTTCCCCGTGTGCAGCACCTACAGCAGACAATGTTCTCATAACTAGAGAATGACTTCACAAGGGCCGCGTCAGGGGCCGTGGGAAAAGAAAAATGCGCTCGTTAGCCTAACGGGCATCTTGGCTCACCTTGATCAGTCCGTGCTTTGCAGACTCTCCCCACCAGACCAGACCAGACCAGACGGCAGGGTCATGGCTCTCCCTCTCTCTCTTCTGGGCCAAGACTAACGGTGACATCATAGATCAATCTGATCCCACGCTCCCCGTCGACATACATCGTTCCTGCCAGCTCTTCCCTTTCCCCGGCCAAGGAGCTTCCAGTGCTGAAAATACGAGAAAAAAAAAAAAAAAAAGCCCACATACACAGCCCACCACAGTCACCCCTGCACCACAATTCACAGCACCACACACGGTGTTCGTCCAGACTGGTGTGGCCACCTACCGTAGCAGGACTCGAGCAGAAAGTCCTCTTACAAGTTCTGTTCAGACACGCCAAAGTTGTACCTCAAGGAACAGGAACATGAGGTCTCCCAGATCACCCTCCTTGCCAAGGAAACCTTAGTATACAGGCACCCGCTTTTCCAGTCTGAATTGCCTGAGAAGGTAGGGCAGGTGGCTCGAAGTCCAGGGCTGGTGTTAGGAGTGCACGAGGCGTGCAGTTGCACAGGGCGGCACCACGTTGGGGGCTCCCCAGTGCCATGGACAGCACCATCCCCTGCTGCTCATGCAGGGTGCTTGACAGATGCCGCAGCTTTCTCAGTGAATGCAGAGGACGCCGCTCTGGTGGAGTGTGTTGTGCCTTGACCGTCAGAAATGGGCTATTGTACCTTATTCTCTTTAAGCCTATGAGATGCAGGAGTTGTTGCACCTTGTAATAGATGGTTTAAGGCACAGGTAATCTGCTCTTAGCAGTTGCAAACAGCTGATCTGATTTATGGAAGTCCTCGCTTCTGTTTAAGTCCTATCGTTCAGCTTTTTTTCCTCTTTGATCTGGCAGTTTTCTTGGGCTCCTTTGGGTTGCTAGCACAGTTGGGACTGGGAGCTGGTACTGTGAGCCTTCAGCATTCGTGACTACCTCCGGGGATTTTAAATCCAACTCCTTTCTCTGGCTGGGCAAAAGCCTTTTTACCGTCTGCTTGCAGGATTTAGCAGAAAACACAATGCGTGTTTGTGTCTGTAGAATCCTTTTTGTTTGCTTTTATATTATTTTTTAAGTTATTTTATGTTGCAGATTTTGTTTTATGCCAAGTGTACTTCATGTTGCATATTATGTCCTCACCCTGAGCCCTCACGGGAGGGGAAGCTGTATAAATGTGAGCGATAGATAAATAAGGTTTGCTAGCCCAGCAGTCACTGGATCAACCCTGGGAGCAGAGATGCACAGTTCATCACAGTGCTTGGGGTATCCCCTGGTGCATCAAAATTACCCCGGTAATTTGGTATTTTCGATCAAGGTGTTGAATTTCCTTTGAAATTTGTTCCTGGACAGTCTCTTATGGCCTTCTTTTCCAATGGCCAACAGCAGAGGATGCAACACTGAACAAGTTACCTGCTTCTTTGCTCACGAGGACTGACTTGAAGGTCTGCAAAGGCCTAAGAAAGCATCGAGTGTGGACACGGCCTTCCTCTGCAGGGCTGAAAGCAGTGGCTTCCCAGATGGATCCTGCATAAATACAAATAAACATAGAAATGACAGCAGAAAAGGACCAAATGGACCATCCAGTCTGCCCAGCAAGCTTATTATGGTAGTATCTGCTGCACGGTGTAGCTTACCCCCATGCTCATCAGTTTCCCCACCTTGTAAAGGTCAGGGCCCTCGTTTGTTGCTGTTTGAATCCAGTTCCCCGTTATGCCTTGCTGCTGAAGCAGAGAGCAATGTTTGAGTTGCATCAAAGTATCAGTCTTATTGGTTAAGGGTGGGACCACCGCATCAGCAAGTTACCCCCATAGTTGTTTCCCCAGTCTGTAAAAGTCAGGGCCCTCGTTGGTTACTGTAGAATCCAATTCCCCTTTGTCCCCAGAGAGCAATGATGAAGTTGCATCAACAGCATCAAGGCTCAGTGGTTAAAGGCAATAACTGCTGCACCACCAAGTTACTCCTATGCACTCTCTTCTTC